>NW_027491722.1:0-709071 GCF_021521415.1 Bidens hawaiensis | reverse complement strand
GAATCGCCGTTATCGTTCGCGCCTAAGCTTTCCGAACGCTTGGGAGTCAATGTCTGGCTTAAACGTGAAGATCTCCAGCCTGTAAGCTAGCTAGCTCACATGCATATATTTGAAATTATATATTTTCATTTAAATTAGGTCATGATCTGATTCTTAAATTATAACTGCACTAGTCTGTTTATTGTAGCCGTACGTGCAAATTCGGTTCGGTTTTGTTACGGGAGGCTTAACCATATGGTATATATCTATAGCCAGATAACCATAACCATAACAGAATGGTCGATTAACCAAAGTTCGGTTTATTGCCCAATGTAGTTTTTTTCCCCTTTGTTCCAATTGAAAATGGTTTGGTTATAGTGTTCCAAGCTCAATTATGAAGTTTAGAAGATGAAATGTGCCGGTTCTTAGCTTCGTTATGATGTTCCACGCTATGTTATAAACAGTTGCAACATAATTTTAAATGTTTGAAGCTAGAAATGAAGGTATAGAAGATGGAAATAGAGGTGTAAGATTTGGAAAATCATAAACATAAAAGGTTTGGGTAGGCTAAAGTCGGTTAACAGAGATGTATTAACTGTAACCATAGCCATAACCAAATGGTCGATTAATTAGATGCACCTAACCATAACCGTCGGTTTACTCACCCTAATTACCTACAACTGAATTCTAATTATTCAAGTTTAATGTCAAACTTATTAATAGAGTTGTAAAATTTAAATTGTTAGTATGTTTTTGTTAATACTTTTGAAAATTATGTCAAAAGTATGTTGTTTAATTTTAACATACTGGATGACAATTGAGTTTGCAGGCATTCTCGTTTAAGCTTCGTGGAGCATATAATATGATGTCAAAACTACCAAAAGAACAGCTGGAAAAAGGTGTCATATGCGTGTCTGCTGGTAATCATGCTCAAGGAGTTGCAATAGCAGCCAAGACACTCGGCTGTGATGCTGTGATTGTCATGCCCGTTACCACGCCCCAAATCAAGGTTTTTTTGCTTCATAAATCATGAATAATACATGTAAATTAACTATTTAGTCTTCATATTGACCTTATGGTTACTTATTGTTGAATGATGTGTTTAGTGGGAGTCGGTTAAGAGATTAGGTGCGACAGTTGTTCTTGAGGGTGATTCGTATGCCGAGGCACAAGTGTACGCTAAAAAAAGAGGTGAAAGTGAGAACCAAACTTTCATTCCTGGTTTTGATCACCCGGATATTATAGCGGGCCAAGGGACTGTTGGAATGGAGATTACGCGACAGATGCATGATCCAATTCATGCCATATTTGTGCCTGTTGGTGGCGGCGGTTTGATAGCTGGTATTGCTGCCTTTGTGAAAAGAATATCGCCAGAGGTTAGTGTGTTTATTCTTGACCCAAATCTAAGGATTAATTTTTGTATATACCCTTACAAACATGAAAAGTTTCATATATATATATATGTGAGTGTGTGTGTGTGTGTGTATATATATATATATTCTACCAAAACTAAAAAAATATCATATATACCCAACTTTAATGAGTTTTCATTTAATATCATAAGTGGGACCCATCCAGGTACGGATTATCGGAGTTGAGCCTACTGATGCAAATACAATGGCTTTATCATTACATCACGGGCAACGGGTAGTTCTTGATCAAGTTGGTGGCTTTGCAGATGGTGTTGCGATAGAGCAAGTTGGTTTGGAAACTTTTCGCTTATGCAGGGAATTGATTGATGGTGTGGTTCTTGTCGGCCGTGATGCCATTTGTGCATCCATAAAGGTGGGCATGCTTAAGTTTTTTCTATCGTTGTAAATAGATAAGGGAAAACTTTTAATGTTAAATCTGCCAGTAGGCTTGTAAATGAACTGAACGAACATGAACAGAGCTGTTGTGTTTGTTCGCTTAACTTTAACAGAACAAACGATCGAACAAACAAATAGATGAACAAGGTTTTTTTTTGTTTGTGTTCACTCGTTAAGAAAATCAACATGTTCATGTTCGTTTATTTTCGCTCGTTAACAGTATAAGCGAACGGTTCACGAACGAACATAATTGAACATAGATGATCTAACATAACTGAGCTTAAACCGGTTAAATGTATTGTGAAGAACAAAGTGTCGGACATAAAAAGTTATTAAAACGAGACTAAGTAGTAATGTGTTAAAGAATTTATAATGAATATATTAACGAATTTAAATGAACAATCGTAAATGAACGTTCACGAACCTAAAGGAACAAAATATGTTGTTCATATTCTTTCGTTTGTTAAATGAACAAAGACAAACGGTTCACGACCTGTTCACTGAGTGTTCGGTTCGGTTACAGGCCTATCTTCCAGGAAAGATCAATTTGAAATGAACATTTTATATGTATTATTTCAAATTTCAAATTTAGACACACGTTGGGTATGTTTTCCTTTTTTTTTCTCTAATTAACTATAAAAGTGTTTTGGTGTAGGACGTGTTTGAAAAAAAAAGGAGCATTTTAGAACCATCAGGTGCACTTGGCTTGCTGGAGCTGAAGCGTACTGCAAATTCGTAATTTAGACACACGTTGGGTATGTTTTCCTTTTTTTTCTCTAATTAACTATAAAAGTGTTTTGGTGTAGGACGTGTTTGAAAAAAAAAGGAGCATTTTAGAACCATCAGGTGCACTTGCGCTTGCTGGAGCTGAAGCGTACTGCAAATTCTATAATCTTAAGGACATCAACGTTGTAGCTATAACCAGCGGGGCCAACATGAATTTTGATAGATTAAGGTTGGTCACCGAGCTTGCAAATGTTGGCAGACAACGGAAGGCTGTGCTCGCAACTTTCGTGCCTGAAGAACCTGGAAGTTTTAAACGCTTTGCTGAACTGGTCTGTTTTTTTTTCTGTTAATTGTTTTAGTAAAAATGACAGACCTTATTAAATGTTGATAATAATTTGTGTTGGTAGGTTGGGAAGACGAATATTACCAAGTTCAATTGTAGATATGAACCTGAAAAGAAACAATCTCTTGTTCTGTACAGGTAAGAGCCTTTCATTGTTTTTTTCTTATAAACAGTTATCTAGGGGTGTGCATAAAACCGAAGTAACTGAACTGTAACTAGAATAACTAACATTACCGATTTCAATAAAAAACTAATGGTTTGGTTTTATGCTTTTTAAAATACCAATTTTTTGGTTCGGTTTTGCCATTAACTAAAAAGAAAAAAACGAATCAATTGGAAAGGAACCGAACCAAAAAAACTGATAAACCAATTTTAGTAGTATATAAGAAATTGATTAACGAAAGCATTAATTAACAAGGAGACTTAGGCTCAAAGTTTCAGGCCCAAAGTGTCACTTTTTACGGCCCAAAACTTTCAAACCAAAATGGTAAAACCGAAAAAACCAAAACAGAACTGAAGCCATTGTGAAACACAAATTTGAAAACCGAAAAAACCGAAAGATTTTCAAAAACCAGAAAACCAAGTTTTTGGTTCAGTTAAAGCTCAATTTCTTTTTTCTGATTATTAAAATATGTTTCCTGATATTTGTTTAAAATTTTCGATCTATTTTTTTTACACATTCTACTTGAAACTGATATTCATTTTCTGAATGTTATAGTGTCGGTCTTCATACAAAGTTTGAAATCCAAGAAATGGTGGAGAGAATGGAGTCACATAAACTTAAAACCATGGAAGTTACAAACAATGACATGCTTAAAGATCATTTAGGCCATCTGGTAACATTCTTCTCTATTTTAATTATTTCTATAAACACTTAATAATCGAGTTTCTGGAATAACATGTGGTGGCAATTATCAGATGGGTGGCCGAACTAATGTAGAAAACGAGCTTCTTTGTCGGTTTGTTTTTCCTGAAAGGCCAGGGGCATTGATGAAGTTCTTGCATGCGCTTAGTCCACGTTGGAACATCAGTTTGTTACATTACCATGCTCAGGTTTGAGTTGCATGACACGGTTTTTAAAATTACTATTTCACCCTTTGGATGTTGGTGATTCTAATGTTTGGTTACTGTCTTTTCCAGGGAGGAATGGGGGCTAATGTTTTAGTTGGTATTCAAGTTTCATCAAATGATTTAGACAAGTTCCGATATCATGCAAATAATCTTGGATATGAGTATGAGGTCGAGATTGATAACGAAGTATTTCAGCTTTTGATGCGTTAATTATCAACCCGAATCATTAGTCAAGGGAAGTTGGAGCAGTAAGGTTCATTTTATAGATAAACTTATATTAGTATTTATGCCAAAAGGGCACTTTGTAGCCCAACACTGACTTTGAATTCTTGTTCCCACTTTTAAAGCAAACAAATTGCTAATGGTAATATCTTTTAGTATGACTGTTGAAACAACCGGAACAAAATAACTTAGCTCGACATAAATAAGGTTTTGGTTAAACGGTTCGGTTCTGATTAGTAGTAAATTATCAAACTTTGATAGGGTCAAAACTGGTTTTGAGCAAAATGAGTACTGGCCTAACGAGTTTTGAGCGAAATGAGTTTTAATCAAAATATGCAATTTTAAAAAGGACGGTTGGGTTTGAATCAAAATGGTTTCAAGCACACTTTCACTTGCTAATATGAAGAAATATACCAAACTTCAAATGTTGATCTAAATTACATTATCCTAAATTCCTAACTTTCACTCGCTGTAACAAAAAAGTAAAATAAAAAACAAATTATTCGACTGATATCCGAGTCAGCAAACAAATAACTAGCAACTAGTTCTACGAATTTAAGGGTACGATGGAAGAACTGGCCAATTAGAGTAAGATGGAGTAGCCACTGATGATACTGGATCATAGTTCACCATGTAGTTGTTGTCGTCGGTCGCCATGGCAGCTGTAGTGGCAACAGCCGCCTGATGTTGGCCGAGTGTCAACTGATGAGTGTGGTTAGCAGCAGTAGGAATGGTGGCTGCAGATGTGCTCTCAACTGTCTCTTCACCAGACATGTAAGTGTACCCGGTGCTAGAGCCTGCCCCTTGTCTCTTGCTTACTTGTTCTTTGAGTATTGTTCTCAATGCTAACACCTTTAAGGGATTAAAAATATATAGCAATTTTAGAAATTATCTGTTTTCAAATGTGTAAAAATTATATTTTAGAGGAATAATATAATTAGGGATATCAATATACCTCTTCTTGAAGCTTTTGTTTCTCCTTGCATACGGCATCAAACTCTTGTTTAAGGTTATCATACATGTACTCGAGCTGCTTGGTCTTCCATCGAGCACGTCGGTTTTGGAACCACACAGCAATTTGTCTCGGCTGCATACCGAGGTCATGTGCTAGCTTCATCTTTGTTTCAGGGTCAGGTTTCTTCTCTTCTTGGAAAATATTTTCTAGTGCCTCTAACTGTTCACTTGTTAACCTTTTCTTCTTATCTTGATTGTTGTTTTCATACTCATTTTGGTTCATCTCCATCATTGCTAATGGTGCTTGCATCATTTGATGCCTCATTTCACCCATTCCTGTTTTCATTTTCCATAAACAAGAGTTTATATATTAAAACATTACTAAAATTAAAAAAATAATATATTAATAGGGAAACCCTTTAATTGATAATCAAGTATATGCATGTCTGTATATATTGATGTGTGTATAATGTATGTATGCTAGCTGCATGCATGTACCGATGTACTTTCTGTGTATGTGCGCTAATTAAAAAGCATTATGTTTTTAGAGACTTTATGCATGTGAGCCCTTTTATAAATAATTATCTTAATAAATAATGATTTACCTAATTGTAGTTTATTGTAAAAAAAAGAAAAAAAAATATAGTTATTTATTAAATATTAGCTTGAGACCCGTGTAATATATGAGTAATTAATTAAAATAACTATTTTAGTAAATAATCAATATACAGTTTAACAGTATACTTATCATTTATTATTAATACAATGTCATTATACATGAGTGATGAGTACAGTTCACAAGAATTAAAAATAATTAATTAGTTGATTAACAGCGTTATTTCTTGTGTTTTTTTGAAGCTATACTTTTTAATCAAATTTCTAATTAGGTATATATATAGTTACAATATATAATAAAAAAATGTGATGTAACCTGAAAATATATAAAATATACTATTTATTGTACGCGTTAATAATGATTTTATAAATTGGGTAATTGAAACAAATAAAAATCATTATAAAAATAGCATTTTAATATTTTTAAAATTAGTTAGAAAAAACGTATTTTTAGATTGTTTAGTTATATATAAAAAATGGAAAACATAATTTGTAGGATATTTGGTAATTATTTTATAATCTGTTTTTTTTATCTTGGTATGTTGTTAACGTTAATTTACTAAATTAGGAATTATGCTAAAAATAAATAACATGTTTTTTTGAATGACTAAATATTATATCATACAAGGTTTGAACTTTTAACATCCCATTTAACACCTTAATATTTACTATATTTATATATTTACTAAATGGGTAGTTTTTTTTAGGAATATTGGATTTTAATAATCCCTATTGAATGACATTGGCCGATAATAATCCTTATTCATTTTATAGCCACTGACGGTCCCAAATTCAAAAAAGTTGGCCCTCAATGGTCCTCCGTTAAATATGACTTAACGGCGTTATAGTTTTTTCTGAATTTCATACCAATGTTTTAGGGCTTTTGATCGTTAGGAGGATACAAGTCGATTGGTATAAAACTTAGTTCGAAACAGTGCTTCAAAATGACAAAACAATGCTTCAATTCGGGTGTTTGAACTTACAATTAATCAAATCAAGTCGTTTAAATCATTGTTTGAAGCTAAGTTTTATATCAATTGACTCGTATCTTCCTTCCGATTAATAGCCCTAAAAAGTTTGTTTGAAATTCGGAAAAAAGTATAACGTCGTTAAGTCCTTTTTAACGGGGGGACCATTGGGGGCCAACTTTTTTGAATTTGGGACCGCCAGTGGCGATAAAATAAATAGGGATTATTATCGGCAAATACCATTCAATAGGATTATTAAAATCCAATATTCCTTTTTTTTATTAAATAATATAGATATAGATAATGTAAAAGACCATTTTTCGATGCTTTTTAGTACACATGACTTCATATGTAAATAGTGATATCCGATATTATATTTTATATTAAACATATTCAGAAAATACTTCTTATATATAATACGAGGAATAGTAAGACATGCTGAAAACTATTGCCTGCGTGCATGATAGAATGTCCTTGATAACACACTTTTTACACATCGCGATACTTTAATTAGATCGATTCGATCAAACTCTTACAATAATTTATTTTTTGTTTTATGTTAAAAAAAATGATAAAAATACAATGTTTATTGCTCTTATGAAATTCAAGAAGAAAATATATAACCAATTTTATTTTTATAATAAAAGAAACAAATACGAATAACTTGAAACACATGATGATGAAATCTAAATTAACAAAGGTTTATATATCAAGTAAAGGGAGAAATGATCGATCGAATTACCAGGCGGGTACACGAAGTGATCGTTGTTATAGTTGTAAAGGAAGGCAAACGAAGTTTGTGCTGCGGGTCGAGGAATAAATGTTGGTCTGGGATTTCCACCATTCCATTCCATGCTATCACCTTCTTTCTTGTTATTGTTGTTGTCGTTGTCGATGTCACGATAGATTAACCTACCAAGTAAAGTGAGGAAGTGTGTGTTTTGTTATGGTGCTTTTTGGTGCAAGAAAGGTATGATATATATATATATATATATATATATATATATATATATTAGAAAGGTAAGTTTCGAGTTGATGGGGGATCTAAGGGGGATCACAATCTGGTCCAAGATAGAAGAGAAGGTTTAAGATATATATATGTCTTATTATCTCTTTCATTACTCTTCTATATATCTTTATAATCTATATATCCCTAAGATTGTGTTAAGATATTAGCTAGCCATTGTTTTTGAATTTAATTGAGAGCTCCAAAGATTTAAAATTTTGCGTTTAATTCTTTGAAAATAATGTATCTTTATAGTGTAGGGATAGGGCTTTTAATTCAATTTGGCTCAGGCTCGAAAGCTCGGCTCGTTTATTATAACGGGCTACAGTATTGTTGAGCTCAAGCTGGGCTCGTAAAGCTCATGCCAACTCATTTATTTTTTAATATTTACTAAATTCCATATTTTTACATATAACCAAAAATAATTCTTTAATATTAACATATTATGAATATAGAGGTTATAAATTAAAGAACTTTTTTATTAATATATACTAAAGATTGGTTTATAATTTGATCTAGTAGTATAGTGTCTCTCATTACAAATGTAAAAGTGTAGGTTTAAATTGTTGAAAGTGCGGAGGGTTTAAAGGATTTATGATGGAAAAAAGTTGGTTTATATTTTGTTGTCTTTTTCAAATGAATCTAGAATTTTTGAAACAAGGATGGGTAGAATGGTGGGGGCCAAGGTGTGTTGATAAGCTGGTAAGAAGCCAAGAATACTCATTAAAGTGACACAACTTACCCCTGCTACTGCTAAACGCCTATTTAGAAGATTATACCTATCTATCTATATATATATATATTAATATATATATATATATATATGGTGTATGTATATGATAGAGAGAGAGAGTGAGAGTGTTTGTATGTTCTGTTGAGAACACAAACTGATGAACAGAGATATCGTTTCTGTATTCCTCGTGATATTAAGTGGTCCTTGTGTAGACTGAAGACATTAAAAGTTATCAACCCTAATAAAATAATCTCTCTTTATATATACATGTAATCTAACTATACATTTAAAGAACAAGCTTTATGTCAAAATTCCCTTTTCCTATTGGTTGATTCTTATACTTTCCATTTATATCTAGGCATTCTCTAATTTTCATCTTAATTAAATTAATCAAAAATATATTAAAATTAGATTCATCAATGCTATTAAAGTCTTATCTTTATTTTCATTTTGAATGTTTAAAATTGTCATTTATATAGGAACATTTCTAGATATTTCTATTAAGTGACATTTCTAGGTACATTTCATTTTGAATATTTAAAATCGTAGCTATAGTTTCTAAAACCAAATATTCAAAATATCATTTTGAACATTTTATTGTTTTTTGTTGATTTTATTCACCACCTTTATTATTTTCTTAGATAGTATATAATATATAATTTAAATTATTATTTGATATTTCATCAATAGAAAGGATTACGGATTTAATATAGAGATTACGTATAGAGTGAATATATATAGTATATAGAGATTACCGATATTAAATTTTGAATTTTTGTTAAAATATTATATTTATTTTAATTTAAATTTATCAAATTCATAAAGTTGTAAATGTTTGTACCATTCATATTAAATTTTGGAAATGATGACCGATTTGATTAAGGAATGGTTTAATTACGGAAATTGTAAGTTTAAATAAATTTTTGTATATTCTTTGAATGTAATTAATTTGTAAATTTGAATTAATGATTGTATAACTTATGGTGTCAATTTGAATGTAAATTTGAATTAATTAACAATGATTTAATGTTACTATAATTATGGATGTTCACCCATTGACCCATTTACTTAATTTCGGTCATTAAGTTTTAACAATTATAACCAAAATCCATTGTCTTATTATTGTTTAAGAATAACACTTGAGTTACAGATCCATTCTTGACCCATTGACCCATGACTTATAATTACGATTTACTTATAATTACAATAATATAATTCACAATTTACTTACATATATATAACAAAATTATTAACTTTTATTTTCAAACCTTATATGAATTACATTAAATAATATACGATGTTATAATTGATGATTAATTATATTATTATAAATAATATAATTAGCAACTTATATTTTTACATGAGATTATAGTCAACATTTAAATTAAATAATATGACATTTATACTAATCTAATATTTATATTTACACTAATCTAATATACTAATCTAATTATACGAAAAGATAAATTAACACTTTAGTGGAATTGTTGAATAATAAAAATTTCAAAATTTCAAAATACATTCATTACGGAATCCTTTGTAATCGTTCTTACCATAATTTATTTTCAAAATATTCAAATTTACTAAATTTATGTTTGCAATCAATTACCTCACTACATTCCTTCTATAATTTTGTCTGCCCTAATTCATTTGGTATAAATACGTACATTTGATAGCCTAATCCTTACACCATCATAACCTCTTTATTAAAAACGATTACCTTTGTGTGAAGGTTTTTACTTTTTGTTGTTTTTATATCTTCCATTTTCTTATTAATTTTATTGGTTAAATTTTTTATTGTTCGTAAATGATATGTTTGTTTTTTAAAATTTTTCACCACTAGCAATATGGAGCCAACCAATATCACCATTTTGAACCAACTTGATGTTCAAAACAGTAAGTGTATCCTAAAGGTGCGTATTTTGAGACTTTGGCGGCTGAAGGACAACTCAAAACTCGGGCAAGATTGGTCCATCGAAATGATTGTACAAGACGAAATGGTATTGTTAATACATTCATTAATTTACTATTTTATTCATACAACTTTTTACTAATCTTAATAATAATTTGCAGGACAACAGAATGTAAGCCTATGTAAGGAAGCCTTGCATTCCTAAACTGATTTAGGTGCTATTTACAATTATTCTCTTAGATATGGTTGATTTAGGTGGACATTAGAATTATTGTCTTACAAATTCCGGTTAAATCCACTGTTAGTTCTTGCTAAACCAAAATATGTGTTTTTAATTTTTAATTTAGTATATATAAATTATAAAATTCTTATGTAACATTAATTTAATTTTATTCATTTCAGCTTCTGGTGGTCCAAGATTGTGAATTAGCAAATTGTCTCAAATGAGTGTGGATGTTATTTAAAATTTCTACTAATTGTAAACATGTTTTGATTGTTAATATGCGTGGATGTTATAGAAAATTTCTATCAATTTTAAACATGTTTGTCATTATTTTTTTAATATGCTTTTTACATAAAACCTTTTCCAGCTTTATTACAGAATTACCTTTTAAAATACAAATTAATGACTTCAATTGATATTTAAATTTCAAATGAAATGAAGATAGTCATTTGACTTTTCTTTAAAATCTTACTTAAAATACAAGTCTTTGTTTCTTAAATTTTGCTTAATATTCATGACATAATTAATCAAGATTAAGTACGTATAAAATTAAAGCATTTTTGATGCCTAAAATATGTTCCAGCATTATTACCGAATTCCAGCATTAATGATTTTAAATACATAGCTTGACCAAAATATAAGTATTATCTTTGTTGCTTAATTTATTCTTAACTAATAAATAATTAATATTCATAACATATATATTTCCAATTAAATACGGAATTTTACTAATTACGTACTAACAAACTTTTAAAGCTTTCCATATTCTTCAATGTCAACAAACTTTTCATTTGTTTATATTTGACCATTTTTAATTACGCATAAATGTTAAAATTAATGTCTAAAAATAAATTCCTAAATTAATAATTTCAATTTTTTATTCGAAATTCAAATTAGAATCATTATTATAACTTACTTTTAATTTTAATGTTACTGAAAATATAGTAAGTGTTGCTTAAATACGGAATTTGAGATAAATCATTTCGAATTTATATTTAAATTTCAAATTTTAAATAGTTACTATAATTGCTTATTTAAGGTTAATAGTCATAACATATTTAAACCCGGATAAATACGGAATTTTACAAATTAAATACAAGCTTTTAAGGCTTTCCATAGTCTTCAATCTCAACAACCTTTCCATTCTTTTATATTTGACCATTTTTATTATGCCTAAATGTAAAAAATAATGTCTAAACTAAACCCCCGATTATAATGCTTCAAAAATCAAAAACCTTTCCATAATTTTTTGAAGTTGACTAATTAACCATTTTTTTTATATTTTGTAATTATTTTGAAACAGGTTGTTTTAATTTTAAAAGAATATCAAATTTGTTCGGTATGAATTCGTGTCATCACAAGTTATTTTTAAGATATACTATTTGTTTTAACTAAAAAGACATATTCATTTTTCATATATAAATCATTTCGTAACCAAATTTGACAAAATATATGAATATTCAAATTAAACCGAAACTGACACACGTTAATATTCAAATTTAATATTCAGATTTAGATAAAAACTGACATCATAATTAATTCTATCACATCCTTACAAAGTTTATCTAAATCATCTATAAATAAAAACCATGTAATAATTTTGTTAAACAACTTCTATTAAAGCGTATGATATGATGACTATCTCTATATAACTCTTATCATAAAATTCATTTTTTCATTCCAATGATGTATATAAAAATTTATGATTTGTTTATAAGCTTGTGAATTGTATTTGTACCTTTATTTCTCTTATTAACAATACACTGAATCTGATTTTGTGGTGATTTTAGTTTTCTTCTTTGCAAGTATAAAAATTACAACACATTTCTTTATATTTCGATAATTGTTTAATAAACAAAATTTTATGACTTCATATATCATGATATAGTATTTATTGATATATCTTTTTGGCCTCATGGTTTAAGTTAGAAAGATGTTTTAAGTTGGCAGTGTACTTTGTATGTTATTTTGTTTTACTAAAAACAACATTGTAATACCTTCTAATAAATGTAAAATTATTTGTTCTTATAAATATTACACTATCAATTTATTATCATCATCATCATCATCATCATCATCATCATCAATGTCGCTATATATATTTATATACAATTTTCACGCGTATGATACACATGTTACTAGCCATTGAAAGATATTGAAATTGTTTATTATTGTTTGAGTCTTCGTCTCCAATTCTTCCAACGTTATAGAAATACATTTTTTAATATGTGACAACATTTTTTTTTTCTAAAAATCATTTTTATACACATTAAATGTATAATAATATCGGTATGAATGTTTTGTTTTAAAATAAATCAAACACCAAGGTTTGGTTTGCAAATTATAATTTATAATTAATAGTATATAAATATATCAAAAACTTATTATAAAAGTCATAAATAAAACTAATTATATAATATAACTCAATTTACATATTACATGTAATATTTTTTACTTTTCTATAACTTTCATCCGTGTGTAACACGAGATTTCATTATTAAACATGTTATTATATTAATGATATATTTAATTTGGATGATATTGGTTTTTTAAAGTTTCAGGTGGTGAAGCAAAATGAGTTTTTCTTGTTAGAATATTTAAAAAAGTTTATGGTGGTTTAATATGAAAGAACATGTTTAGGTCTTTTGTTAATTTTTTTGGGTGGTTTGGTGCACACTAACTTATTGTAACTTTAAACTTTTAATATCTAGACATTGTAAATGGTTAACGTTTTGGTCTGAAAGTTGAAGAAGTTTTGTGTTGCTTAATTTGTTTTTTAAATTTATTATGTTTGCTGACATGTTTTTCCACCTGTGTGTAACACGGGTCTACACCCAAACTGGCCCGAAATCAAACGATTTTTACAAAAGAAAAATATCAAGTCCAAAGACAGGAAAAATATATTGTGTAGGTTTTTCAAAATGAAGCTTAATTCGTTAATGAAAGACTTGAAGGATAGAGCTTTGTTTGGAAATCTTCAAGCATGTAATTGTGTGGTTTTAGTTCGTTATCATAATTTTTAAAATGTTAATATTCATTACCATTGTCAAAATTATGTTAGTATACCATATATCGTTAACATATATTATATTGGTATTCAATAACTTATATAATCTACTACTACTTGTCATGTGCAGTTGTTTACACAATTGAATTTCAGAAATGCGGATTGCCCCATGCACATATATGCCTGTTTTTGCATTCCGATCACAAAATTTATAATCGGGAGAATATAGAAAAATTTATCTCAGCCAAAATTCCAGATAAGAATGAAGACCTGGAGTTTTATTCGCTTGTAAGCGACCACATGATGCATGGTCCTTGTGGTGTTGCTAACCCTAAATGCTCTTGCATGGTCGATAACTCATGTTCTAAAAAATTCCCAAAAAAATTCAGAATGAGACATCAATTGATTATAATGGGTTTCCTATTTATCGAAGAAGAGATTTGGGTAATGTTGTTGTGAAGTCTGCGGTCAATTTAGACAACAGACATCTTGTTCCATATAACAAGAAATTGTTAAAAAAATATCAGGCCCATATCAATGTTGAATGGTGTAATCAAGAGGGTTCTATAAAGTATTTGTTTAAGTACATTAATAAAAACCCGGATCGTGCTACTATATCACTTGTACAAGAAAAGACTGACAATCAAAATGAAGTGGTAGACGAAGCTAAGGCGTTTTATAATTGCAGATATCAATCTGCATGTGAGGCTGCATGAAGAATATTTTCTTTTGACGTCCGTTATAGAGTTCCTTCTGTTACCCGGCTTCCGTTTTATTTACCCGGACAACAAACAGTTGTGCTCGTAGATGATGATGATGTGGAAGATGTTTTAAACAAGCCGACTGTTGGTTCTTCAAGATTCACTGCTTGGATGGAGTGTAATAAGAAATATGGTCTTGCTCGAACACTAACTTACATTGAGTTTCCAAAAAAATTTGTTTGGAAACAAGATGAACGACATTGGGACCTACATAAACGAGGTTTCTCTATTGGTCGTGTTCATCATGTTCCTCCAGCTTTCAATGAAGCATACTATCTAAGAATTTTGTTAAACAAGGTTAGAGACCCTATGTGCTTTGAAGATATTCGTACTGTTGATGGTGAAGTGTGTGCTACTTATAGAGATGCTTGTTATAAAAGAGAACTTTTAGACGATGACAACGAGTATATAGAAGCTATTGAAGAAGAAAGTCACACTGCAAGTGGTTATTATTTACGAAGTTTATTTGCTACAATGTTAATCACATATAGTTTATCTAGACCGGATGGTGTATGGGAAAAGACTTGGCTGTATTTAATTGATGGCATTATTTATAAACAACAAAATGAGCAAAAAAAATCCAGGTATCAAATAATTAGAATTTCTTATTTTTTTAAATACTTTAAGACATTACCATATATGTTTAGTTAAAAACTCAGTTTTATTTCGTTGTGATTCGTTATAGATTTGGTGCTTTCAGAGGCACAACTAAAGAACATCGCGTTACTTGAAATTCAAAACTTCCTACTTCGAAATAATTACACTCTGCGTTATTTTCCTACAATGCCTTTCCCTGATGAGGATTCTATCGTTGCATCAACAAATCGTTTTATGAACGAGGAGCTATCTTATGATACACAAGTCATGACTGATGAGTTTCAACGACTTATTATTTCATTAACGGCTGAGCAACGAGATGTGTATAATTGATGTATATAAAAATGTACATCTTTTTAGCATCAAATAATCTCTAAAAACTGCAACTTCTATCGTATAATATAGTTAAAATAACTACTTATCATGTTAAAATGTATTTTCAGGTGAATCCAAGCCTCAAATGAAGAAACGAATGAAAAGCCAAAGAAAAACCAAAGAAAACAGCAAAACATGGGGCTGTGCTTTCAGGAAACATGGGAATGTGCTTTTGGAAACACGAGGCCGTGCTTTTGGAAGCACAGGGCCGTGCCTACCTTCCAGAAACGACAAAAATAAATAGCACATGTCACTAAAAAGCACGGGGGGCGTGCCTCAGGAAGCACGGGGCCGTGCCTACCTTCCAGAAACGACAAAAATAAATAGCACATGTCACTAAAAAGCACGGGGGCATGCCTCAGGAAGCACGGGGCCGTGCTTACCTTTCAGAAACGACAAAAAGAATTAGCACATGTCATTAAAAAGCATGGGGCCGTGCCTCAGGAAGCACGGGGCCGTGGTCATCTTCGAGAAACGACAAAACAAATGACACATGTCATAATAAAACATGGGGGCGTGCCCACTAAGCACGGGGTCGTGCTTTACACTCCAGATTGCCTATAAATAGTGGCTTTTGTGCCATTTGAAGAGGGTGCATTGAAAAGAAATCTATTCGGTTCTCTCTTATAAAAACACACACTAACACTCACTTTGAAGATTTAGTGAAGAGTTTGAAGGCTTGGAGGTCATCACCATCAACCATCATCATCATCCATCATCATCATCATTAAGAAGGAAGATTCATCTACATTTGGTTAGATTGTTCCAAGTTTAATCATGTATATGTTATTATCATTCATCTTAATGTTTATCATCATGCTCATATTGAGCTAAACTCCTTTTACCATCTAAAATCTATGAAGAAGCTTTGTTTTACTTGATAATTATATAAAACATGTGGTGTAGTCTAGTAAAGTGCATGGTTATATTACAATTATCTTTTGATGAGAAATGTTTCACCATCTTAAATCACTAATTCAAAGTTGGTGGTTGTCAATTCCATTGGCAATCGTTCATGATCGATTCATGTTATTGAAAGATAGAAATACTTTGATACATTATCGAAACATGGATCCTTATATTGTACTTAGAAATGATGAGATATAAGTTATGATGTATTTTTCTAAACCTTGGTAATCCGAAAATGGCTTTGCTTAGGATATCAAATTAGTTAAAGAAATCATATGTTAATGTCATGTGTAATTATAACCTGCATAAATCAACCAAGGGGAGGTTGTGTGACTAAACTACAACCACCCGAAGTTGTTAGAATTGGTATTTGAGAAATCGAAGTCAATCCTAATCTTTCTACTTTACGAAACTACTTGCCAACTTAAATTGACATCAATGAGATGGCATGACATTAGGAAAGGGTGGACTTTAAAATGCGCATGCTATCTCCTTAGTGCCAAAGATGCTCACTTAAGGTTTAAGGAGCTATCTATCATATATTATTATGGCAAGTTTACCACATGTTCAAATATTATTTATCAATGCTAAAATGAAGTGGATTCTTGATCTTAGATGGTAACCTTCGCATAATTGAACAACTCGTTTAGTATCTCTTTTCTTGGTCACCTATATATTATATATATAAGTATTTATATTTTATAATAAGTTTGAAGAAAATTAACCCCAAAATGATTAAAACCTCCGATTAAAGTAAAATAACGATTCATTATTAGAAAACATTTGTGTCCACGGATCGATAGTTGGTTCTTACCAATACTATTCTACATATACGATAGGTACACTTGCCTATTTTGTGTGTGTTTAGTCTTTGTAGAAATCACTTTTATAAATTTAAAACACGATCTTGTGCAAAAGCTAAATATCAAACCTTTCATATTTTATACAAGCTACGCGCACGCATCATCAATAATGAAATGATGAAAGCAAATGATCCAAAGAAAGGGGTATTTTCTTTGTGTACGGTTATTGAGGGACGGGGGAAACTTTTTATTTGGAAGACATTATCGGTTTCCATAAGATCTAAAGCTAAAATAGTTTTAAACGCTGCCACCACCGATATATCTTTGTTACTTGAGGGAGGTAGAACTGCTCACTCTAGATTTTTAATTCCTATAAATCTAACTGAGGATTCTACCTGTTCAATAACAAGGAATCCAGATATTTGCAACATAATGAGTAAAACGGATCTGATTATTTGGGACAAGGCTCCTATGATACATAAACATGCTTTTGAAACCTTGAATAGGACTTTAAAAGATGTTTTAAAAAGTGGTAACTGTAACACTTATGAACATCCATTTATGGGGAAAGTTATTGTTTTTGGAGGTGATTTTAGACAAATCATACCAGTAGTACAAAACGGATCACGTAGTGATATTGTTAATGCTTCACTTAGTTAATCCCACATTTGGTCTAAATGCAAGGTTCTTAGGTTAACAAAAAACATGAGGTTAATGGTCGGATGTCAAGCATCAGATTTGGAAGAGACCTGTAGATTTTCCGAATGGTTGTTGGAGCTTGGTGAAGGAAAACTTGGCGATGAAAATGACGGTGACGCCATTATAGATATACCAGATGATATTTTGATTAGTGATTCATCCGATTATTATTGGAAAATTTTAATGATATTTCATCTTTTCAAGAAAGGGTTATACTTGCACCTTTAAATGAGGTTGTCCAAGACATTAATGACAAATTTTTGTCTTTGTTTCCTGGAGAAGAAGTTGAACATCTCAGTTCTGATAGTATAGAAAAGTCTGATTGTGTTGGCCCTAGTTTCGATCCAGCATTACACTAACCGAATTTTTTAAATGGTTTAAATATGCTTGGTATGCCTAATTATATATTGGTTCTAAAAGTTGGTGTGGCAATAATATTACTAAGGAATATAGATCAGAAGAACGGTTTATGCAACGAAACCAGATTACAAGTAATTAACTTGGGGAGGCGTTTTATCGAAGTAAAGGTTATTTCAGGTATTAACATTGGGTTTCACACTTATATGACTCGTAGTGGTCTAACTCTTTTAGATAAGAAATTGTCATTCAAATTGAAACGAAGACAGTTTCCTGTTGCGGTTTGTTTTGCAATGTCCATTAATAAAAGTCAAGGCCAATCACTAGCAAGAGTTGGCATATATCTGAGAGAACCGGTTTTTACACATGGTCAACTATGTGTGGCTTTATCACGAGTGAAGAGTAGAGACGGTGTTAAAATGCTTATATTAAACAAGGAAGATAAGTTACAAATAAAACTACAAATGTGGTTTATAAGAAACTATTTACTAATTTGTAATTGTAAAATGGATGTTATTTTAGTTGAATGTTATGTTTTTACATTATTTATATTTCACTTGATGCTAGAAAAGTGTGTATGTTACATTATTTATATTTTTTCACCCGTGGCGCCCACGGGTCATTAACCTAGTGTATATATATATATATATATATATATATATATATATATATATATATATATCTATACTATATATAATACACCAAACAAAGGCAAATTAAGACACCAATTTTTAAGTAATTTACAACACTTAAAGCATGAAGTACATGTGTAATTAAGGGTAAACTTGTCTTTTAAACACAATTCACTCAACTTACAAGTTTGCCCCCTCATCTTTAACAATATCATGTTTTTAGTTTCAACTTTAAACCAACTTCTCACCCATGATTTTTAAACGACAATAAGTTTTTCATAAGTTAATATTTTTGTAAAAATATTGCACCATAAAAATGAGTAGTTTATTATCTTTAATTTGTATATAATATTATTATAATTTTTTCAATTGAAAAAAATTAATATGTTACTTAGGAATGTTCAATGCCGGTTTTGATTGTTTTTAAACGAAAACTAAACCAAAACCAAACTGTTATTAACGGTCTGGTTCTGGTTTGGTTTAAGAGTTTAAGCTTTGATAATAAAATTTGCTTAAAATGATTATTAATACAACCGTATTATCAATTCCAACTAAGTCAAAATATGATACTTGAAAGAATAAAGGAAGTAAAAAAAACGACTGAAAGTAAACAACCCAGCCATGAAACCAAGCCGATGACCAGTTCAAACGGTTTCAAGGTTTTAAACCAAACCATGAACACTCGTAATTGTTACGTGATTAATAGAGTCCGTGTTCAATGACCCGCTGCATCGCGCGAGCACTCGTCTAGTATATATATATATATATGTATGTTTATACAAGAGGTTAATATGAGAGTCATGGGAAGTAAAGAAAAAACTCAAGGACCCAAGGCCAAATTGAAGTATACACTCTTGCACGTGTTCATGTCAATTCATATCTTTTGCTTAGTAACTACTAAAATTACGGACATTTTCCTAAATATATATAACACTATTTATAAAAGAAAATCAGTGTTAATATGTAATTTAGCATACTTAAAACAACTAAAAATAACTAAATATCGGTTTATGATAAGAAACCAAGCCCGATTAAATTTATGGATTCTACTACATTAAAAAAAGAAATAAATTGGTGGAGTGATTAGGTGCGGTGTGAAGTCGTTAAGGCTTGAAAAAGCTGGAACCTGGTTTTGAAACATTCCCCCACGGGCTAATTATTAAGGTCGGGGAACGGCCTATATATATACATGGCTTGGAGCATAAAGTAGTAAGTCTACGCATTTGCAAAGGTTTTGACGTAAAGATATATGCTTGTAATTTTTAAAATTTGTACAATTGTGTAATGTTGAATAATGACAATTATCATTGTATTGAAGAGGGAACACGACCTCTAATGAGAAATGTGTAGATTTAGGCAATATGAAATGATGAGAATGTTTTGTTCTATGTAGCACTTATGTGTTATTAATTTATACTTAGTAATTGTCATGGATTTGACTAGCATGCTGACTATATGTTTATGTTTGTTTTATCATATGTTCTGACAATATTTTTTGTTTTTGTAACGATATTTTATCCACAACCACAAGTACATATGATGTTATGTTTTCCGATGTATGCAGTAGTGAAGTTTGGACGAAGATGTCGAGGGGGGCGGACGTAAATACACATAAAAAATCCGTAAATGGAGGAGGGGGATTAAATTTTCGGTTAGAAACGGGTAAATTTACGCTACCACGTAAAAAACGGAGGGGGCTGGGCCACCCTTGGCCCCATCAGCCCAACCATCCTTCGCCATTGGCTGTGTGTACGTAATATAAGATTTCTATGTTTAAGAACTATAATGCATGAGTAAATCCAACTGTTGGTTAAGACACTCTGGGTTTTAAGACATTCCAAAAAAATACCAACACGAACTTAGTAGTCAAACCGCACCATTTAATCACACTGGCTATTTTCGAGTTGTCAAATAAAATAAAACATTGTTTATGTTCATTTGTGTCTATTCGTTTGTGTTTGTGATCATTAACCGTTCACGAACAAGTTCATTTCATTATTGGGCGGACACGAACAAGAAATATTGTTCGGTGAGGTGTTCGTGAACCACTCGCTTATCTGATAAAAGCTTAACAGACGAGCATGAACAAGACCTTGTTAATTTCTGTCCGTTTTCAACCTTATAAGTGCGTATGAATTAATATATCCAATGAAAATTTACTAAATATATTCTTTTTATATACCTTTAACTAATTAAAGAAACCTATTTATGTTTTTAAAATAGGAAAATTGGAAATAAATAATCTCACATTTTATGTATTGGCCGATAATAATTTCAACTTTAAAACCGCTACAAATGGTCCAACCTTTCAACTATTTTGTCTCAATAGACCTCCGTCAAAAAAACACTTAACGTCGTTAAGTTTTTTTCCGAGTTTCAAACTGATGTTTTAGGCATTTGATCGGAACAAGGATACAAGTCGACTGAAGTAAAACTTATTTCAAATCGGTGATTCAAATGGCTTGATTTTTTTAATTGGAAATTAAAATGCTCGAATGGAAAAATTGTTTCATCGTTTGGATCGCCGTTTCGAGATAAGTTTTAAATCAGTCAACTCGTATCCTTGTTCCGATCAAAAAGCCGTATAACATCGGTTTAAAATTCAGAAAAAAACTTAACGACGTTAAGTGTTTTTTAACGGATGTCTATTGAGACAAAAATAGTTGAAATGTTGGACCGTTAGTAGTGATTTTTAAAAATAAGATTATTATTGGTCAATACACAAAATATGAGATTATTAATTTCCAATTTTTAAGATCAAAGCTTTTTTGACAATTAAAAAAATTATCATTTTGTTATTTCTCCAGTAACCCAATTCCCCAAGATCCAAAGGAAAAAAAAAAGCGACGGTGCAACCCGACTCGACATGAAAACTCTAGCGTCTGGTTGTTAGATATCCGAGCACATAATAATGCTGGCACGCGCGTACCATATATAGCTAGGAAAATTTAATAGGCTCCCCACTGCTGTTATGTCTTTCTGTAAAGACCTTTCTCGTTACACTAGGTACAAATTACTGAAGTTTGTTTTATACACACATTTTTTGCATTTTTAGTATCATTTGACTATCCAAAACAATGACATAAACTCATGAAGACAACAGCATAAAGATATTGCATTGTTATTGTACTTTGCACTTATAAATGCATGAGTTGGTCATCAATTAGTACAATAATTAATAACTAGCTGAATCTAGTAATGCATCCACAAAACATAATACACAAGCTGCTACTGATCTTGACCAAAATTATTGCTGGAATTTAAATTTTCATCTAGGTTTTATTTCAAAAACACCTAAATTTTCAAACTTTTCTCTTGAGTACCATATGCTGTCTTACTTTTTTAACCCAAGTAGTTAAAAGATGGCAAAATCGACTTATATATATTTCAACGGGTCAACTCGGTTTTTCTTAATCTATAACAGGTCAATGGTTAATTTTACAGATTTAACTAGAAAGAAAACGAGTTGAACGGGCGAAAATCATCCAAAAGTACTCATCAATAACATAATCTTTATTCACAATTTCGCTTAAAATGGGCTAAAAACCTTATTGACCGAGTTCTTACTTTCGGTTGCTAGAAATTCATGGGCTACCTTTGAAAGTGACCCATGAAATAAGCTAAGGAAATCACCTAACATAAATTAGATTAACAGAAAGTAAGTCAGAAAGAGTTTTTTTACTACAGAAAAAAAAATAACATATATTTTTTTTCTGAAGGAGCAGAAGTGGTCCATAACAAGTAGCTTTGATCATAAATTGTCAGCAGGCCACATTGGGAGCATATGCATTGTACTAGTGGGGCTATTAACTTGATAGTAGCTACAACTCCATAAATATAGAAATAAGGTTCATGATAATGGTAAGATTATGATGATTATGGTTATGATGATGATGCGGTCTTCGCCGACCAATGCCAAGTTTTGCAGTGCAGAATTTATTATTCCACTTACCACCACCAAATAGGAAAAAGTACTAGATTTTAAATATCATCATCCTAAACTATACAGGTTTAACTGCAGTTTTTAATTTGCATCCATAGTTGTCAACATTCAATTAAGATTCAAACCCTAAAATATATATATATATAGCTCCCTCATGCAAACTGTAACTAAATGATGATAATAATGGAAACATGTTCCTGATAAACTAAAGGAAAGGTTTAAGTTTCCCAAGGTAAAGACAGGAAGACACTGAAATTATATATGAAGAGATTTTTTTTTAATATGTTCTACCTCTAGAGGAGAATATATATTACATTATATAATAACAGATGCAACCTAGCTAAAGAAAGAATAGACAGACTAACTTATGCTTTTGGCTGAATACATGAAATGATTGCGAGTCTTTATTTTTGCATATTTTACTAAGAATGGTGTCAAAGAAATAGTTATATGTTGTTATAAAGAGATGTATTTTCGAGCTAATTCGTTAATTAATGCTGGTTGAGGCTTTGTGTCTAAAATGGACCAAAGTAAATTTCGAGTCACCCCTTAGAGAATTAGTTTGAGTTAACCCATGCATGCTGCAAGAATCAAAACAATGTGTATTTGTTGGAGATGGATCTGCATGAGATAGCACAGCGCTTTTTGTTGTTTTCGTATTCTATGGAAAGAGAAGTTGTGTGAGCTCCGCTATGTGTTGTAGTTTTTCTCATCTCCTCAAAAGAACCTATAGTTATATACCTCTTCAAGGTTCCTCCCACTAATCTACCAAACATAATCTACAAAAAACAAAAAATAAAAGACACGCCCAGTGGGACTCGAACCCACAATCGCCTGATTAGAAGTCAGACGCCTTATCCATTAGGCCATGGGCGCCTTTTAATATCTACCGTCTTATTCGTTTTTATTAACAATGTTCCAACAGATTATATATTGTTATCATTCGGCTTTTTTCTTATGAATTTTAGCAAGATCTAGATCAACCTATCAAAGTATAAAGGTTGTGTATATGAAGTTACATGATTCATAACAGATATAAAAGCGCGCCATCAAAGAGTGAGTCGATGTAGGTTCCAAAACGACCATATGAACGGATTTGCTCTTGATACAAAGTTCGAGACGGGTGCGGTGAAATTAAATGACTGAACAAATTAACATCAATATAATAAAGATATTGAACGATCTCGTTATCGGTTTTCAAAAATTAAATATTTGATAAATAAACCGACCCCACCCAAGGTGAGCTCCCCTTGGGTGGGTGAAAACACCTTACAAAACACACACATAAATAGAAAACTAAAGTCCTGTTTATAGCTAAACAACATTCTAGAAGTTTTCCCGTTGAAGTTAAATGCGTGTCGAATCTCTTGTCTCGGATCCGGAAACCATGTCGGCTTAAACTATTCACTTAACCATAATATATAATGGATTTCGTAATTTGATATCGCAAGTCATAACTTTTTGGCCATACATCCGGCCATATTATTTGTTAAAGCTTAAACACATGAAGATACTGATACATTCTTGAAGTTGTGGACTAGTGGTTGAAGATGAATTGGTGTCTTGATTCAAACTCTATAAACATACCTAATAATCAATTGATGTAAAGGCCCAAAGCCTCCAATAGGGTTGAGCCCAGGGACGAAGCTTACAGGGTGCCCCATTTTTTTTTTTTTTTTACGCGGTAGTGTAAATTAACCCCTTTTTTCGCCCGGCTTTTGGACCGAAAGTTTGAGTCCGCCCCCCTAGTTTACGATTTTTACAATACATTTTGTGTCCACACACACAAACTCTTTCATGCTTCACCACTAGTTGAGCCGAACCCATTAGATAACAAACATACCTGTTAATCAACTCCTATAAGGGAAAAAAGAAAAGCATACCAAACATCCTCAAATATTGATTCCATTCAAAGTATACAATTATACATATCCTCAACTTTTCATGAAACCATACTCATCTTACAATATGAACGTTACTTACAATAAACCCTGTAACAAGGACAAATATATACATGGGTACGTAACCATCATGATTTGCCCATAAACAGTTCAAACATCAAAACAAACAAAACCATACAACATATGAAACATCATGCAGTCGACCCCATCAAAGATCTATCAACAAGTTGTTGACTAAACCTTGAAACATAATGAAGTCCCACAATCAATTCCGTGATTGCGATTTCACTCGTTGCTTGATCTGCATAATATAAAGTTTGTACCAAAAGGACATTTCCTCCTGACCCCATTGGCTGCTTTTCAAATGTCCTCTCAGAATACCATTTAATCATATTATGCACAAGTGGCGATAACCAATCAAGAATCCTTTGAACCAACGATCGTCGACCTGATGCAACCCGTTCATCATAGGCTAACAAAGACTCTTCCTTTGATAAAAACAGTTTTTGTCTTAATAATTGTTTAAGATGTGTTGTTAACATGTCATATAAGTCCTCTCTCGCATCAGAACTTATGACCCTAGTCGACATTACTAGCGTCTCGATAAATATAATGATATTCGCATACCGTAATGCTAAAGCAGCATTCCCGAGTGTTGGTTGTTGACCAATCACCATTCTTTGCTTTGAACTGAAGGAAAAAGAACCTTTCTTGATACGGTTAAAACCGTCATTTTGACCCAATCCATGTGGTCTGCAGGATGGGTATCTCCCACAAATGACGGGTCTATGCCCAAGATTCGACACAGATCGTTTAAACGAGCCTTCGGATGGATAAACCGAAGCGCGTGCAAGGGGAGAAGTGGAATTCTTGGGTACAATACAACCACCATGAGGCGAATCTCTTACATGTAAAGGTCTATTTTCGGTTGTTATTCCGAAAACAACCTTGATTCTTTCAATTATTGTGAAACAAGATCTAATCAATATAATCAAAGGACCGAACATAGGGAGACCTTTCGCGTAAGCCACTTACCTCCTCGCGTTGCCACACCACTCGCTGATGAAACTCATGCACCTGCCCTTGATTCACACCGTTGGATTGCATTTTTGTTAATCTAGATTCTAGATCAGACAACCGTGCAAGTTCTTCGTAATACTGTAACATAACATTAGCAAATTTCTTCATTTTATTAACCCGTTTTTCCATTTTCTTCAATCTGTATTCCCATCCACACCATTTGAGATCAACGTCAAACGGATTGTCGAAAACACGATCAAGATTATGATAAACGGGGTCTGAACACTTTTTCCCGAGCCTAGATACCAACGCAGCCACCCCTTTTAAGGTATCAACGATTTCTTCTAGCGCAAGGTTAATGAGGTAAGAATGATTGTCTGAAATGAGTGTTCGGATGCCGAGTGAGTATCTGAGTTCTTCTTTTAGTCTTGACATTTGTCTATCACTTAAGCAGTGCCATAAGTTGGCTACTCTTGACATTAATCTTGAAGCTTCAAACAAAAAGATCCCGATCATTGGGCTTCCA
The DNA here is from genome assembly GCF_021521415.1 of Bidens hawaiensis. Lineage (NCBI taxonomy): Eukaryota > Viridiplantae > Streptophyta > Magnoliopsida > Asterales > Asteraceae > Bidens > Bidens hawaiensis. The sequence continues at coordinate 682,981 of NW_027491722.1, read as the reverse complement.
GGGTCTACACCTTTGTTTTTGTGTAACATGTTTGGAAACCATGGTGAATCTTTCATTGTGTTAAAACTCTTGATCACTGGTTTCTTGATATTATAAGGTTATGTAGATGAAGATTGATTAATCTACAAAAACACCAAGGTCCCAATATAAGTATTTGTAACAGTTTGAAACAGTTAAAACCCCAATGCATGATTCATCATAACCAAGATTGTGTGTAAGTATGTAAACTCACAAGAATATCTTGAGCGGATGGGACGTATTAACATATATGAATTCGATTGACTTTTATGGCGACTATTGGGAGTTTTGTTGGGTTAAAATCGTTATATCCGAGGTGTTGATTCTTGGAAGCAGCCTGTAAAGATTTCGTTCGAAACAATGCTGAAAGATTAATGTGGCGACTGGGAACGTAAACCATGGATGAACCCACCAATTATTTCATAGGTTTTAACATTTTTGTATTGTTCAAAGGAGATATACTTTGGCATCTCAAAATCTAATGCTGTAAATTACCATTTTTGGCAGTTTTGATTGATAATCATATTTTATTGATAGTTTGTTGTTTAGCTTTGAATAATTTCGTTAGTTTTCAGAAGAAAGGTAGTTCGATTCTTTGTCTTTTCTAATTAGTTGTATATGTATTGACATGCATATTCCACTTAGCTGTCAGTCTCACAAACATGCATAGTAAAACAGATATCTAAGATGACATTCTGACTTTATATATCTTGTTGAAAACTAGTAACATAAATATGGTTTTTTACTTTTTTACAAACTTAAAACAATTAAAAAAAAGTTACATGTAAATTCAGAAGAAAGTATTGAAGGTTTTATTCAGAAGTATTTTTAGTTCAGAAGTACTAAGATCTCTAAATAAGTTTGTAACCGGTTATTAAACCATTTATATGTAACACCTCAAAATTTCGATGTAAAATAGTTGTAATAGGAATTTAATGATCGACCCATTTTTAATTGATGCTAGGGAATGAATTGTTTAGTTACTAACAAGTAACAACGATGTCATAGAACATAGCTAAGCTTTGTGCGCGTCATACATGTTAGAAATCTTGTATTAATAATAACCAGAAAATAAAGAAATAAGAAATAATCGACACAGTAAACCGAGCTTGTGTTTAACACAATTCCCTTAAATAGATTCTCGGTCTGTTCCCAGGGTACTCCGGTTCTAAACAGAATCGGTGCTCTGCTGGACTCGGATACTTGCCTGAAACGAAATCGGAAATAACACTGTTGCAGTAGGAAGAAGATGAAGTGTGTTTGTTTGGTGTGTCTAAACTGAAGAGTTGGTCTTGTTTATATAGCCATACAATCACAATTCACAATAATGATAATCAATATTGTTAATGACCATTAAATAATAATATCAAATAATGGCCATTAGTGCAGATTATAATGCTGCAAATCATAAGCATTCTCTTAATGATTATTCATTGTATTGACTAGACCAATTTTGAATTTCAAAAACAAATTCAAAAAATCGTCTCACGCAGAGTTCGATGAATTTCTAGTCCATAAACCCAAATTTGCACCCCTTGCGCGCGCGTAGGACTTGTGGTAAAACATGTCATAAAGAATTCAAATGGGTGTAAGGGCTCTACCTTATAAACCATTCATTAATTTGTTCTCAATCCGATGTGGGACAAATATTACCACTTCCTTCAATCACACACTTAAAACTTCCAACAATCCCCCACATGAATGGAGGTCGAAACAACAACATTATTCCGATTATATTTCAGCAGTTGAATCTTGCATACAAAAGGTAGGTGTTATCCTTTGAACCTTTGCTTATGAAGCATACTTAGCCCACTGGCTCTGAGTAGACTGTGATGTCTTTGAACTCGTCTGCCGTTTGTGTAGACGACAATACACTTCACACAAGACTCTCCCTGACAAAGTTAAGTCCTCGTAGTTATGTTCGTTATGGTCATGAACATGCGCCTGGTTCTGCAAGAGCTATTAAGTGTTGTGCCCAACAACACCCTTCATAGCGACCCCACTTCTCTCTCACATAGGTGATTCACCATGTATAACTACCTTGGTCGAATCATTAAAAGCCATATGCTTAGCCTCACACTTGTCACTTTTAGGAATGGACTAGGAAAGTTACCTTGCTACGTGGTAAACTCCCTCTTAAAATTGTAGGGTTATCCCCCCCCCCCCACCACAGTGACCGCACTAATTCATACAATTAGGTTTTCCTATTGAACTCAACTCTTGGGATCTCCAGTCTGTTGAGTTAGGTTTCCTTCGCATGAACTTTAATTTTTTAAGGGATTCAGTCCCATTCCCATGGATGACTTCTGAACTAACTCTCTACTTAGGCCTTTTGTTAGCGGATCCGCAATATTATCCTTTGACTTCATAGTCAACAGTGATAATTCCAGTAGATATTAGTTGTCGTACCGTATTATGTCTACGTCTAATATGTATATTCTTACCATTATACATTGTGCTATGAGCTCTGCCAATTGCCGATTGGCTGTCACAATGTATACAGATGACCGATGCCAGCTTAGGCCATCTTGGTATATCCTCAACAAATTGACGTAACCATTCTGCCTCTTCGCCTGCTTTATCTAGGGCGATGAACTCTGATTCCATCGTGGATCTAGCTATAACCGTTTGTTTAGACGATTTCCACGATATAGCAGCACTTCCAAGTGTGAATACATACCCACTTGTTGCTCTGGAATCATTCGTGCCAGATATCCAATTTGCATCACAATGTCCTTCGACAACTGCTAGATATCTGTTATAATGTAACCCGTATTCTCTAGTGTATCTTAGGTACCGTCGAATCACACAGTTCCAATGACTTGAACTTGGGTTGCTTGTGTATCTACTTAGCTTGCTCGCAGCATATGCTAAGTCGGGTCTAGTGCAACTCATAAGATACATCAAACTGCCAATAATTCTTGAGTATTCCAACTGGTTAACGGGTTCACCTCTATTCTTAGCTAGATGTTGACTCGTGTCAATGGGAGTTCTAGCTACATTAGAGTCATTCGCATTAAACTTCTCAAGAATTTTGCTCACGTAATGGGATTGACTTAAAACAAGTCCATTTTGGGTTCGTGTGATTTTAACTCCCAAAATCACATCCGCAAGACCCATGTCCTTCATGTAAAATCTTGCTTTTAACATGTTCTTAGTGGACGTTATGATTTTGTCATCACTACCAGCAATGAGCATATCATCTACGTATAGATACAAAATGACATATCCATCGGATGTGTCCTTCACGTATACACATTTGTCACATTCATTGATTTTGAACCCAGCATCAAGCATGACATGATCAAACTTTTGGTGCCATTGTTTAGGAGCTTGTTTCAATCCATACAAGGATTTCACAATTTTACATACTTTCTTTTCTTGCCCAACGGCTATGAAACCTTCAGGTTGTTCCATGTAAATCTCTTCCTCTAGATTTCCATTCAAGAAAGCCGTTTTTACATCCATTTGGTGAACTTCCAGGTTTCTAATGGCGACAATGGCAAGCACCAACCTTATAGATGTTATTCGCGTAATCGACGAATATGTATCAAAGTAATCTAAACCTTCTCGTTGTTTATATCCTTTGATCACCAACCTTGCCTTATACTTATCGATGGCGCCATCAGGTTTCATCTTCTTTATGAAGATCCATCGATATCCTAGTGGCTTACACCCTTGAGGAAGATCCACTAGTTCCCACGTATGATTTTGTAAGATAGAATCTATCTCACATTTGATGGCCTCCCTCCACTGAGGTCCTTCACCGGAGTTCACCGCTTGTTGATACGTTTGAGGTTCCTCTTCTACCATGTAGGTAAGAAAATCAGGGCCGAAGGATTTTTCAGTCCTTTGCCGTTTACTTTTTCTGATTTCAACCTCCTATGTCTCTGATTGTTCCCGAGGTTTATCTCCAGTACTCTCGTTTTGAATACTTTCCTCAACCGGTCTAGAATAGCTCGGTTTTCCTTTATCCAAACATGGGAACTTATATTCAAACCATGATGCATCCTTTGCTTCCATTATGGTGCCATTGTTTATTCCGGGATTCTTGGAATCATGCACAAGGAATCGATATGCACCACCGGGAAGGGTATATCCTATAAACACACAATCCATGGTTTTGGGTCCTATTAGTAGGCGTTTTGGTGGAGTCACCACTACCTTGGCTAGGCACCCCCACATTCTCAAGTATTTATATGGTGGTTTAATTTTCGTCCATAACTCATATGGAGTTAGATCTTTCTTCTTATTCGGTATCATGTTTAAGACATAATTAGCCGATAAGATTGCTTCCCCCACATGTCCGGGCTTACCCCAGAACTTATCATCATGACATTCATCATTTATTTCAAGGTTTGGTTCTTACGTTCCGCTATGCCATTTGATTGAGGGGAGTAAGGAGGCATGACTTCATGTATGATTCCTTCTTTTTCACACAAGTCAATGAAAGGTGAAACATATTCACCTCCTCGGTCACTCCTTACTCTTTTAATTTTCCGATTTAGTTGATTCTCAACTTCGGCTTTAAATAAGATAAACTTATCAATAGCCTAGTCCTTAATTTTAAGTAAGTAAAGATAGCAATATCTTGTACTATCATCAATGAACGTGATGAAGTACTTGTTCCCACCACGAGTAGGAATTGCTTTTAGATTACACACATCGGTGTGAATCATCTCGAGGGGTTCGGTAAATCGTTCAATCTTTTTGAATGACGATCTTGTTTGTTTTGCTTCGACGCAAGTTTCACATTTATTATTTGAGTCGATATCGAATGTTGGTATGCATTTAAGTTTAATCTAACGTCAAATGGAATTAAAATTAACATGACCTAGTCTACCATGCCAAACATTAGAAGACTCAAGCATATAAGCAGAACTAGTAGCATTCTCATTCATTTTGTTAAACACGGTTACATTCAACTTGAACATACCATTAAGGGCATAGCCCTTACCAACATACACACCATTTTTGGTCAACAAGACCTTACAAGACTCAATCATCATTTTGAACCCAAACTTGTTAAACTGCCACCCCAAAACAAGGTTCTTATGAATTTCGGGAACATACAACACATTTGACAAAGTAAGTTCCTTTCCCGAAGTCATCTTCAAAACCACATTCTCTTCACCTTTGACTTCGGCCGTAGCGGAGTTTCCCATAAACACCTTTTCTCCATTATTCACCTCTTTGAAAGTGCTAAAGAGACTTTTGTCAAAGCACACATGACGGGTAGCCCCCGTATCGACCCACCAATCTTTGTTATTTTGCCCAACCAAATTAACTTCGGTGACCATAATCGAGAGGTCCGTGACCACCGCAACAAGGTTCTCAACCTCACAAACCATGTTAACTTGTCGAGCATTTTCTTTCTTTGGAAGCTGCCCTCATTAGCCTTATGGCCTTGCTTTCCACAATTATAACAAGTTCCTTGGAACTTCTTTTTCTTCCCAACTCCCCCCTTAGGACCAAGGTTGAAGCCTTTCCCATGATTTTTCTTTCCACCATTTTTACCCTTTGAAGATTGGCCATGTTCAACAACATTGGCCTTTGTTTTTTCGGGGCCGTCAATTCTTTTTAGGGCAATTTTGTTATCTTCAATAGAAGACGAACAACAAGATATTCAATGGTCATCTTCTTTCGCTTATGCTTGAGATAGTTCTTGAAATCGACCCAACTTGGTGGTAGCTTTTCAATAATGCAAGAAACTTGGAATGTCTCACTAAGCGACATCCCTTCCGCATGAATATCATGAAGAATAACTTGCAAATCTTGGACTTGACTCATAACAGTTTTTGAGTCTATCATTTTAAAGTCCAAGAATTTAGCCACTACGAATTTCTTAGTACCGACATCTTCGGTTTTGTATTTGCGGTCCAATGACTCCTATAATTCTTTGGCAGTCTTGGTCTTACAATACACGTTATAAAGTGCATCAACCATGCCATTCAAGACATAGTTCCGGCACAAGAAATCCGAATGATTCCAAGCGTGAACTGCACTCACCGACAGCGCATCCGTTGCCCCTTCATCAACTTGGGGAACAGTTTCAGTCAAGAACCTTGCAAGGTTCAAAGTGGCCAAATAAAAGAACATCTTTTGTTGCCACTGTTTGAAATTCACACCGGTGAACTTTTCCGGTTTCTCAGCATGAGACGTGACAGCAGCAGGTAGCGGAGCGACCAAACCGGTTGTGACAGCAACATCGGTAGTCACGATGGCAGAAACAGCAGCACTCATGGGTTGGGATTCCATTCTGAAATGAAAGAATACAAGAATAATAATAAGTAATCTGTTTGAGTTTGTTGGAAATCTTGTATTAATAATAACCAGAAAATAAAGAAATAAGAAATAATCGACACAGTAAACCGGGCTTGTGTTTAACACAATTCCCTTAAACAGATTCTCGGTCTGTTCTCAGGGTACTCCGGTTCGAAACAGAATCGGTGCTCTGCCGGACTCGAACACTTGCCTGAAACAAAATAGGAAATAACACTGTTGTAGTAGGAAGAAAATGAAGTGTGTTTGTTTGGTGTGTCTAAACTGAAGAGCTGGTCTTGTTTATATAGCCATACAATCACAATAATGATAATCAATATTGTTAATGACCATTAAATAATAATAATAATATCAAATAATGGCCTTTAGTGCAGATTATAAAACTGCAAATCATAATCATTCTCTTAATGATTATTAATTGTATTGACTAGACCAATTTTGAATTTCAAAAACAAATTCAAAAAATCGTCTCACGCGGGCTCGGTTTTCGGAGTTGCATTCGTGTCCGCGGGACGTGCGGGCACGCACGAGTTTGATGAATTTCTAGTCCAGAAACCCAAATTTGCACCCCCCCCCCTTGCGTGCGCGTAGGACTTGTGGTAAAACATGTCATAAAGAATTCAAATGGGTGTAAGGGCTCTACCTTATAAACCATTCATTAATTTGTTCTCAATCCGATGTGGGACAAATATTACCACTTCCTTCATTCACACACTTAAAACTTCCAACAATCCCCCACATGAATGGAGGTCGAAACAACAACATTATTCCGATTAGATTTCAGCAGTTGAATCTTGCATACAAAAGGTAGGTGTTATCCTTTGAACCTTTGCTTATGAAGCATACTTAGCCCACTGGCTCTGAGTAGACTGTGATGTCTTTGAACTCGTCTGCCGTTTGTGTAGACGACAATACACTTCACACAAGACTCTCCCTGACAAAGTCAAGTCCTCGTAGTTATGTTCGTTATGGTCATGAACATGCGCCTGGTTCTGCAAGAGCTATTAAGTGTTGTGCCCAACAACACCTTTCGAAGCGACCCCACTTATCTCTCACATAGGTGATTCACCATGTATGACTACCTTGGTCGAATCATTAAAAGCCATATGCTTAGCCTCACACTTGTCACTTTTAGGAATGGACTAGGAAGGTTACCTTGCTACGTGGTAAACTCCCTCTTAAAATTGTAGGGTTATCCCCCAAATTCTAATGAAGAATAAGGTGCAACTCCGCTAATAACGTGGTTGAATAACAATGACTAATGTTGATGTCGTTATTCAAACATGTGATAACAAAATATGTGTTCCATATCCATATCGTGTGATGCTACTGATTCCAAAACCATTGTTGGATGAGGGCGATAACCTTTTCTTGTAGTTGGGCAATTAAACCACTCTCAATACATACAATCCAAGCTACAAAGCATTTCAAATAAACCATGTTTTAATTCATGTGCCTCGTATGATTGTTGAATGTCATTTGCATTGGTTTTTCTTCAATATCATATTCCTTAAAGCTTGATGATACCCTTGTAGATTTTGTAGGTGCTTTCTTGGGAGTATTTTGTACCCGTTTAACAAAGCGGTGTTATGCGCTTTTGGTAAGTAGTAAAACCACGACGTCCTCTCGCATCCCATCCTGATATGAAAAATAGGTTGTCATACGCCAAAATATTAGTTATTAATTTATACGAGTAACTCCTTGCTCAATTAAATGTCACCTAAACATCTTCTCATCATATATGGCATCAGCGGCAAAGTAACCAGCAACTAGGAGGTCATGACTTGCTTCACCATCTTTCGCTTTCTTTAATTAGGATAGGGGATGCATCGCGCACGATAACGTGTACAAAAAGCATTACTATAGGACTACATTCCTCATCGAATGAAAAATCCATCACCTTCAAAGTTTGAATATTTTAATATGTCACATCATCTAGCAATCTCTATCTTCAAAGGCAACAATGGTACCAACAAAACACCAGTTATGCGTTCGAAGATGGAGATCGCTAAATGAAGAACAAACGTGATTTAGAGAATGAGGAAAGAGTGAGAGGGAGGGAGGGAGGGAGGGGGAGAGAGAGAGTCAAACGTCAAAGTGATTATATTAGGGACACCATGAAGAGATTACAAATGTCTATTTTTCTCTCACGTGAGGGTCACACGTAACATCTCAGAAAACACCATATTTATTTTGGGTTAAAAATATCAATGTTAGTCGAAGAACCAAAAAATATATTAATAGTATGGTAAAGAAATAATGAGATATATATAGATTATAAAGTTGAAAGCATTCCATGTTAAGGAAATGAAAATCAATCTCACATGGAAAGAAGGAAGAAAATGGAAGCCATTCACATGGGTATAATTAGGAAAGATATATCCATCGCACATGGAAAGTATGAAAAATTTAGAAGCTCTTTATAAGGAGATGAGTTTCCATAGTAATATTCTTATATGTCTAGCATGCACCCAGTGGTACAAGCGGAGAGTGTAATTGTGCAAAGCACCTGACGCGCACGGGCTCGGGCGATGGGCACAATGTGGTGCTTTGATGGCACACTTTTCACGCTCACATCATCACGAGCCTCCTTAGTATTTTTGGAAAATGAAAGCAAGACAAATAAGTGACAAGTTATCAAAGTCAACAGACTAAAATGAAAATTCTGAGATTTGGACCCTTCGCGCTACGCTCGCATCGTCGCGAGCCGCCTCAGTATTTTTGAAAAATGGAAGCAAGACCAATAAGTGACAAGTTATCAAAGTCAAGGGACCAAAAGGAAAATTCTAAGATTTGGACACTTCGCGCTACGCGAAGGAACAAGTGATTCCTTCTCGCCGCGAAGGAACTTAAGTCTTATCCTAACAATTTTTGCCACGTGTCACCACGTACGTGTCAACTCAGCGACCCTATAGATCTAGTTCTCGCGGCGCGAACCAATTCTTCGAGCTATGCGAAGGACAATAAAATCAATGACGGTTAAGAGGTCTTTTGAGCTATGCGAATAGACAGTTTAGAGCCCTTCGCATGACGCGAATGGACACTTTTTCTGCCTATAAATAGGCAGCCATGGGTGATGCTCCATTCATCCGTCTCATAACTTAAATCACACACCCTTAACCTCGAAGTGTGTGCCACTACTCCGACGTTCGTGTCTCGAAGTACGTGCAAGGTGTAGAAGTGTTGTTCGTTCATTCCCTCGATACTGAAGACAAGTAGGTGTGCTGCCCGCGTCAAGCCTAGGCATTTTAAGAAATACAAGCCATACAAGGTAGGGGTTCCGCCCGATTATTTTATTATATATGGCTTAGACCCTAGTCGGGGGTATAGTCTATACCTTGATCAACTAATAAGTGAAATATAGTTTTCATAAGACGATGATATAGATGAAATATTATTTCTTTGTAATTATAAAGATTTTATTATGTTTCTTAAGAAATAAGAAACATGGTATATACATTTCTTCATGAAGAAGAAACGTAGTATTCGATGATGAAACCTCTTGGACTAAAAGTCCAAATCTTTTATAAAAGAGAAATGATTGTCAAGGTAATAATTATGCAAATAGATTAAATGTCTAAAGCTAGATCGTTGATCTAGTATTTATAAAAGGTTATTCTCGTACTATAGTTCCGAGGTAACATAAGAGAATATATATCAGTGATACACACTGATCATAACAAAGGTGAATACTCCCAAACTCTTTATAACTTTATAAATAAGTGTCTTTAATTGTTTACATGGGATTGCGTATCCTTAAAACGTTATAAACAAAGGTAATCGCTGACACTCAGACTCTTGTATGCGTTTGTCTGGATAATTTCATATGTGGTTAGACGGTGGGCACACCACGCCACGCTTGATTATGCCTCCGCCACATTGGGCCAGACCTACGATGTTCGAGTGATGATAATCTTGTGTATATAGGTAGTGGTGTAACATCCGGCCCCTCGCACCACCAATATTGTCCGCTCTGCCCACGAAGTGCTCACGGATTTGTTTTTGGTAAACAACTAAGCTGATACCAATCTGTCACATCCCAACCTACGGCGAAAATGCCGGGGCGTGAACTGATTGTCATAGCTCAGAAGGTTACTATCAAGCAATAATATAAGTTTCAATATTTATTAAATTTATTTAAATAAAACAATTACAGTTAAGTACATCAAGTATAAAACAATTACAACAATGATCAATTAAATTTGTATTCTAAAAGGCATCTCTACATGATCTTTATCTTGCTAAACAACCAAGCTGATAACCTGCAAATGCGTATAAAATATATTTTTGTCAACAACACATGTTGAGTGAGTAAAACACCAGTTTACGACACACAGTAATAGTATATATAATGATATAAATAATAGAGTAAAACTAAGCAAAACTGTTATCTGTGAGTATAAAAAATGAAAGTGTTAAGCAAGTAATGAGTGTCGGTGAAACCATTGCCAATGCGATCGGGCTCCGGCCACTACGACGGTCGTATGATCATACTATAATGAGATAATGTTGGACCTCTCCGAATGCGATTCAAGTAAGAAAGTAAGCAAATAGAAAGTAACAACTAGTCATTCAATTGATACACAACACAAAGATCACAGTTTGCATTTGAGAAATAATAAGATAAATAATTTGATAAATGGTACGCAAGTGTCCCCAAAACATTTGAAAACAAGTAAAATAGGGGAGTGATTACTCACCTGATCGGATGAACGAAGTACAAATGAGGATCATGTGAGAAAGATAAATTATTCGGGATATACCATCAAGGATTCCTAGTTAAAATAATATAATATTAAGAATTAATTAATAATGAGATAACATGTATAATGAATTTAATGTTTCGATGTGATTTGAGTTGTGGTTTTGATTAGAACGTTATTGATTGAAAGATTGATCTCTACGGATTATTTGTTATTGCGAAAACAATATTATTAGTTATCATTTAATTAAAAGAATCGTTTGCTTATCATATATTCTAATTTATGAATAATTACTTTATATAATTATTAGTTGCGATATATTATAGTAATAAACATTTAAATAGTTAATTATAAAATGATTTATATTTTAGAATCTTTAACGAAACCCAAATATAGTTAATTCGTCTAACACGTTTAATACAGTTTATTATATCTTTGTTTAAAAAGAATAATACAAATACATAATATATATTACATGCGACATATAGATTTATAAACAATAAAACACTAATTTTAATATTACATATATATGCTTGTAAGTTGAATTAAAACTTGTTTCGAAAGCTTATGGGTGATCGGTTTGTTTGGACAGGTAAAACTATTTTTCTTATTTTTTTTAGTTGAAATACGTTAAATATTAACTTAGGTTTTAAACATAGAATTATAAAAAAAAACCGAGTAAAATTTTTTAAAGCATTTACGTTTAAAGTAATGATCCATAACCTTTCCATAAGAAAGGTAAATCCAATAACATAATTAAAAGGACAACAATTTTTATTAACACATTCTCATAGCTTACATATAAACAATTTGAATGGAATTTAATAAAAACACTACATTAAATAATCTCTAAAAGTTATCTAGAATTGACTTTTAGCATAACTTGCAAAATCTGTTAAATGAATCCCAAATCAACTTTCAAATTTATGAACGTATTTTAATAATGCTAGATAATAAGATATAATTTATGTGATATAATACGTTTAAATCTTAAAACTCGTTGTACGTAATTATATATAAAAGTTATTGAGTTAACCTCCTCTAAAAACTTTCGTTGAAAAGAAAACAAGAAATCGGGTGATACCTATGTTTCAAAAAGAATTCGACTTTATTACTGATAAAAACTTAAGAACCCGAAAATATTAGAACGATGCGTTTAACATACCTCAGTTTGATCGATTAATGACCGACGGAACTTGGCCAGAAACTATGGCTATGGCGGTGGCGGCTGTTAACATTTTGACACATCAGAGGTGGTTGTCGAGTGTAGGAGAGTGGTCTGCCAGTCGGGTATCTTTTATAAATGAGCGGAATCGTCTCTCCATATATAGGATTTAGAGACGCGTTTACTATTTTTGGTAAGCCCGTAATTTACGATCGATTAAATTGAGGAATTAACACAATTTAAAGCTTTGGAAAACGGTGGCGCCATGTTTGGTAAGACATCCCGATTCATACGGTGTAACAAATAGGTTGATTCGGTAATTTATTTGGTCGATTCGGCACTAAATTTGGCGTCCAAAGATATCGCCGAAAAAAACTTTAAAGGTAGCCGTAGTAGGTGGCCGGCAAAAACGTTGTATACAACGAGGAAGATATTGACTTTTAATTAAACTTTCATAAATTGCAAAATGGCCCTCCAACTTTATTTAATTTAACAAACTCTTATTTGCAACATCACTTTCTAACATAATAATAATAATATTTATCGTTAGATGCGATGTTTTATTGGTAAAATAACCCGAACATAAAGCGAGTTAGATAATGGATATAATATTAATTTGGAAAAATAATCGGAGTTGTTACAGTCTCCCCAACTTTAAGGAATTTCGTTTCGAAATTAACGGATACTATCGCAAAAAAATAAATAAACAAATAAATTTTGAGGAAAAGAAAGTTTTAAATATAGCTTTTTTTTTAAAAAAATAAATTATCATAACACAGAACTTTGAATAATCAGAACAACGCTTCAAATGAAAATCCGATAAGGGCACTTATATATAGGATGTACCAGCGGCGTATCCACCATGTACTTCTCATTTTTACATTTGTACCGTTATCCCAACTACTTTTGATTCTATATTATGACACACGATTGTAAGTCTTATGATTTCCATGGGAGGATTTGGATAATTATGTAGGCCTCCATAATTACTTAGATCGTTGGATGGTCTACATAATTCGTCCCATCATGTGGGTTACAAAACTTTTGAAAGACATGATTTTGTGAGAAAAGTTATTAATTTATTATAAATATGAGGAAAGTGTTAACATATTATAAGACCATTGGGAATTAATTTATTATAAGTGTAAAATCTCAAGATTTTATAAAATATTTATAATAACGCAAATTAGGTGAACTTTCAAATTTGATTAATGAAATTAGTGAAAATTTTAAAGTAATTTAAAAGTTAAGAGGAACGGAAACATTGAAGTTGGGATATATGATGCGGCGACAAGACCGATTGTGAAGAAAGAGAGTGGGGATACGTGCCAACTAACAAATTTACGTGAACTTACCAAAAATTCGATGATTGCAAGGATAACATCAACAAAAGTCTATGAAGGAATTAATTGATAACTTTAGACGAATAATAACCTGTGAAATTTTTAAATATTGCAACATTCGTGGTAGAATTTATAAGACCGTGAGTACAAATTTGAACAAGATTAAACGAAGACTTTGAGGGATTTAGTTTAGTTAGATGAGAAACTCATGAAATTTAAAGAGAACTTTATACAACATTGAAATATCGTAATTGTGTATTTAAGGTGAGGTAAATTATAATATTAAAGTACTGGTAATAGTAATTGAGAATGAAAAAATATTAATGCAAATATTTATGTATACAAACAAACTGTAAATAGATGAAATTGGGAATCGGATATTCACAAATCAACGAGATAGTGCTATTCCAGTTAAATCTTTAAAATTAGATAATAGTGAAAATTAATAATAAAATTTCAATTAAATCACCATGGGAATTCAATGAAATTCATTTTTTTTAATAGTGAAAATTTACTTAAATGATGGAAAATAAAATTCCATAGCGGAAATAATTTTGTTTAAATAATGAAAAGTTCAATTAATAATAGAACTATAACATTTCAATTTCAACGATAAAAATTTACAAGATGAAATGTAACTTGTAATGCACGAGATCAATAAATACACGACGTACAAAAATGTTAAAAATCAAAGTTGAGAGTAGAAATTGACACGCTGTCAATAATTTAAAAGGCAAACAATATAAATGAGAAAAGACAAATTGAATAATATGGTCAACTAATAACTGACTGTCGAAATTGTGTCTTTTATAATTGAAAAAGAAAAAAATTGTTTCGATTTATGATAATCTAAATATTTTGATTAGTTGAAGAAATGTTAATGAACCAAATCCTATAATTTTGATTAAGTAAAACCAAACGTGTAGATAAGTACGGCAACCAACGATATTGATCTTTGGAAATATAAGAAAAATTTTTATTGTATGCGAAAAAGATAATTAAAATGATGGATTTTCCAAGTTGAGTTTGTTCCAAAATAACTAATTTAGTCAAATAATCGTTTAAGGTATATTTGAATACAAAATACGTTTAGACGAAACTGATGAAAACGATTAAAATCTTCTTTGTGAAAACTTAACTCCGATTGGTTTGATTCAAAACACCTTTGTTAATTGAGCTTATAAAATCTTAAATAATGTAGATCGAATGATTTAAGGCACCTTGAATAGGTTTGTGAAAATGAGGTTTGACTAAGGTAAGTTTGACGAAATTAAGTCTTGCGGGTCTAGAATCGAGTAAGCGAGAACGACCTTGTTACATGAAGAAAGCCTGAAAGGCATAGAGTTGGTTGGTTTATGCTAAATGAGCATGGGTAGTATGGTACGGCGCCGGTATAATCTGAACTCGGCGTGAATGAGTAAAGAACAATGCGTTGCGTAGGTGATTAGGGTCTCTGTAATTGTAGAAGGCACGTGTAGCAGGTGTATAAAGCTAAGTCGACGGCATAGACCGTTGTGGGATGTCTTTGGGTCGTAGGCAGTGTAACGACAAGTGTTAACGGTATAATTATAACTGTTATAGTGAGTGTAAGAATGACACCAGAATTGAGTTGGATGATGAAAGTCGCGAATAAGATGTTACGAGCGTATTCCGGTGTAAGGTTTCTTGTTTGGGACACTATGATTTCGTTGAGATTGATAAATGGGTTTACTTAATAACCTAAACTCGATTATTAAGCTTGCGCTTGCTATTATCGTTGTTATGAGGATGAGTAAGGGTAAATGAATCGAAATTTCTCTGAAAGAAGTTAGTGAACAAGATTAAATTGATTGTATTAGTGTTTAGAATTTATACCCTAGAGATTGTAGGAGCTATCTCATTGACTGTACTTGTGGTTATAAAGCGGGTGTAGAGAATATATGATCTATATTGTTTCTGTAAATTGAGATTAAATGAGTATAAATAATAAGTTGTATAGAATTTTCTTATTAGTTATTAAGGAAATAGTGATATTCGACATAAGTTGTGCTAGCGTTAATCATGACTTAAGGATAAGTCAGAATTTAAATGAGATAATCTATACGACAATTTGTTAAGTAGATGATATAATCAATGAGGTGATTTGATATAAGATTTTTGTCGAAGCATAACAAATTAAAATGTTAATACTTAAAATTTGAGGGTGATAACTGAGATGTAATTGATAGTTATTGGGGGTATTGAGTTATTTGTGATAAGTTCGTTAATTGATAACGTGATAATCGTGAACATGAGGGATATTGTTTAAATATTAAGGTATTTAATAATACTTTTATTATATTTGATAGTCTGATGATGTTATAATATGCGTATGAGGAAATAGTTATTAATTGCTCTTAATAATTTGTGAATATGATAATATGAGTGCGAGATAGCCGATTAGATAATTAAATAGTAAGTTGTTTAGATGGACTTGTGATAACAGAGTCCCAGTGAGTGAATGATTTGTGCTTCTTTATGGAAATAAAAATATTTGTGAGTATGTGAATGAATTGAATTAGTAGGTATTGGTTCGATGTAATTGAATAATTAAGTAATTGAGTCAAATCGTAACTTGTTTCAAATAAAATAAAATACATAAACAAATAAAAATAACATAAGTTTCTTAATATATTGGGTTTTCCATGAGCTTGTCTATGGTATTTTTTTGGCTCATGAGTGTTACGTGCCATTTAACCGACCAAACTAACTAACGAATGACAAATGTAAGTATGAATAGTTGAAGTATCTCGTGTATCATCACGCGTGATAATATTCCAACCAACTATTGCAAATATAATAATTGTGAAAATGAATACTTGGCGTGTCCATGGCGTCCCATGGATTTTTCACCCAACTATACATTTAAAATAATAATAATAATAATAATAAAACACAATAAACGGTGTAACCGTTTAGCCGGTTACGTTAAACGTTTAAAGTGTCGGTCGCATGACAATTCCCACAATGGCGGGGAATCTTGTCACACTCCCTAGTTCTAAGCGAAAAAGAACATACACAAAGCTAGGAAATTCTCAAGAAAATTTCCGACAATAAAACGCAATTTGATAAAATTAAATAGAAATATTTTGAGGTTTAGGGTAGCCTCAGAGTTATAAAAATATTTTGAGAATGAGACGTAGTCTCGGAGTCATAAAATATTTTGAAAGTGAAGCATAACTTCGGAGTTGTGTGTGTGTGCACGACAATAAAATAAACAATTAGCTAAGCAGATTATAAGTATTTAATCTAACAGGTAATTATGTAAGCTGTAAACAATCAAATAGAACACATTAGGTAAACAAATAAGCACGTATAAGGTTCCTAAGCATGTTACTAAGGCACCACTAACGACCTATCTTAAACCTTCGACTCTGATACCAATCTGTAACATCCGGCCCCTCGCACCACCAATATTGTCCGTTCTGCCCACGAAGTGCTCATGGATTTGTTTTTGGTTGCCCAAAACGCGTTGGTGATTGAAGAGGCAAGACATTTACTTATGAACCAAGGATCTCTCTTGTCCACGGACGATGTGGGATAGCCTAAGAGTGGGATGATGTTGTGTTTGTCAAGGGTGTTACAAGTGGCTATGATCTCGAACGTTGTGATGTTCGCTGAGCGGTTTCGAGTTAAGTTGGAGTTTGTAATAGTTATTTAGACTTTCTGTAACACCCCGGCTAAAGCGGAATACGCCCAAGTGTGACGTACAGATTGCTCAAAACACATGTGACACTATTAAGTGACAATATTATCATTAATTTATTTAAACAACAAGTACACAATTTTGGAAGTAAGAGAAATACAAATAAATACACATTTAAGCAATTCGTCCATTTAAGTTTAATATCCTAAGTACTAATGTCTTCGTCATTTCAGCGTTCTCTAAATAAGGTACCTGTAGCATATATATAAAATAATGTCAACTAAATGAATAGTTGGTGAGTTCGCACAAGTTTTGATATAAATACATAAAAATCTACAATTCCATGAACAAGCGTAAATGAGCAAGTAAGGTCATTTCCAATTGGGATTGTGCACCAACGTACTCGGATAATAGCGCAAGTAAGTGTCTTTTCCGTTGGTAATAACCAACGTACTCGAATCGGGGGTCCCTATTCCACTCATAACATCGAGGTCCTGAGTACATGGGGGGGCGTATGATCATACTTAATGAGGAAACCATGAGCACGTAATCTTTGAGCAAGTAAGCAAATAAACACACAAGTCCATGTAACGAATTGTAGTTTGTAAATAATGAATAACGAAATTGTAATGTTGATAGGATATACATGCTACCCCCAAAATGTATGAAAGCGTTAAAACGGGGGTGTGAGAAACTCACCTTTGAGATTGAGGACAACTTGAAATAATAACCAAAAGCGCGTTTAAAGAAATTGAAATGATCGAACCTCACAAACTATAATTAAAAAGGAAATACAAAATTTAAAGACTAACTATCGGGATTATAAAAGTTAAATAATATTAGTTTTAGAAGTTATGCATTATTGAAATATCTATTTCATTAACTTATGGAAAATGAGGACTTGGGGATTTTTAATGAGTTTAACAAAAATGAATAAAGTTTATATAAACCATTTGATGTTTATTAGTTGAAGATGATTTGCAGATAAATAATTATAACTTGTTAATATAAGATTAAATATCAATATTAATAACAATTAATGATTAAATGTTTTATTTTATTCTAGTAACATAATTAATTAGTTTACTAATTAATTAACTTAAATGTTTTGCATGAATTCTTTTAAAGAAATTACAAATATTAATTTATGTTGAAATAAGATAAAAAATAATTAAATTACTCAATTATTAATTTAAAGATATGAAATATGTTATATCTATTAAAAAATATTTTAAAGGAAATTTTATAAATAATCTTATTTGAAAGAAAGTTTATAAGTTTATGATGATCAACAAATCATAAGATTTACATAAATATATATATATTCATGCTTGTTCTTGCAAAATAACTAGGTTTGATCCAAGATTTAGAAAAATCAAAGTGTTTATCTTGGATATCCATGATCATAATGATTCTTAAAACCAAAATATTATATTTTTATGATAAAAGTAACATGATCATGAAGAACAAATTATGAACATTTAACATTAAATCAAAACAAAAACTATAAAATGTATGAAATCATAAAACTTACTTGTTAGTGCTTTCAATCTTAAGAAAATAGTGGATTGAGGTGTTGTAAGGCCCCGAACCCGGTAGCCTTACTTTAGCTTCGGATTTACTCATAAACACAGTTCTTACAAATCAGAGTTCATTAAAACTTTCGCGGAATATAAAAACTTCTATGAAACGTTACAGCAATCCAAAACTTGCCTTAATTAAACATTCTTGTCCTTCAAAATTAACGTCAATTACATTAAAACATCTTGAGTCTTCAGATGCCAGTCTCCTATTCGCCCACCATGTGCCCGCTCAAGCTAGCTGTCTCATTCTACTCACCTGTGTGCATACTAAAAGTCAGCTACACTGAGTGAGTTCTAGTTAATCATACACTATACAATACATACACATACATACATATCCGAAGATACATATCCATACTTAACTAGTTACCCTTCTGTTCTACATACATACTTACTACCATACATACATACATATCTACAATCACTAACCTCAGTCTACCGAAAGTACGTTCATAGTCCGCCGTCTATACCTGTACTCACGATCGTGAACACGTAAAAGGTCCACAGTCCTTACCTATGTTCACCATTCATGGTACGTACAAGGTCCGCGGTCCTTCCCTATACCATCATACATCCACAACACGTACAAGGTCCACGGTCCTTCCCTATGTTGCAACCTAATTCATAACACGTACGAGGTTCGCAGTCCTCCCCTATGCTAAAGCACGTATAAGGTCCACAGTCCTTTCCTGTGCTGACGCCTATCTATATTACGTATAAGGTCCGCAGTCCTTATCTACGTTACGTATAAGGTCCGCAGTCCTTATCTACGTTGGCGTCTATCTCCTATAACACGTATAAGGCCCACCGTCCCTATCTACGTCTACATCTATCATCTACATCACGTATAAGGCTCGCAGTCCTTAACTACGCCATCACCTGCCAAGTCTATGTCCAACAGAAGTTAGAGAGATTTGCCATCCTAACTTACTATGTCGAACGTAGAACTCACATACCATTCGTGTACCTGTATACACATACTTCACATATACAATAATTACATTATAGCATAAGAACACTCTAGGCGTTCTCTACATCCTTCATTTAACAACCATACCACTTGTCGTTACGTGCAATATCCGAAGATCGTTCACGCCCCGACAAGTATTCATTTGTAATATTCATACATCTTCGATATATAATATTCGTACCTTTATTTTTAACCTGACAGTACGCGCAATATCCGAAGATCGTTGGCGTACCGACAAGCAATCATTCATATCCATCACATATATCACATATGGCATACACTTATCACTTAGGATAAATGTATTAACAACACATCGAGTATGCACACAGCCCCGAAAACATAACAAGGAATGGGGCTAGAAACTCACCTGAACTCTGCTTCTTCCTCTGATAGTTGTAAATCCCTTCTTTAACTGTGCTCGGCTGACTGTATAAGTTACACGTATCAATACTCGCCTGATCTAATCTGGTGGCCTAGTATTAGCTTACTTTTACTTATCGTTTTAATCTATTCTCTAATCGAACTTGACTTTAGGCGAAGTTAAACCTTAGGCGAACTTAGCTTTAGGCGAAGTTAAACCTTAGGCGAACTAAGCTTTAGGCGAAGTTGTCATCAGGCGAACTTGGCTTTAGGCGAAGTTGTCATCAGGCGAACTTGGCTTTAGGCGAAGTTGTCATCAGGCGAACTTGGCTTTAGGCGAAGTTGTCATCAGGCGAACTTGGCTTTAGGCGAAGTTGTCATCAGGCGAACTAAGCTTGCAGGCGAAGTTCATCAGGCGAACTTAGCTTGCATGCGAAGTTTGTAGGTTCCTGAACGCGGATCGTACACGGGAAATCTCTAACAACGCAGGTGCGGAATCCCTGCGTATATAGGTAAGAGTGTAGATATTGTAGAGATTGAATACACGAACAATGAACACGAGCTATAAGGTAAACACGTTATATTGAATAACTAAACACGTGACAGTAAGTCACTGTTACAGAGAACAAAACGAAACAAAGCGTAACCAAAAACCCTAACTCACGTTCTCTTCTGTTTCGGCTGAAACAGTGTATTTAAACACGACAACTTCGCCACTGGCGAAGTTGTCAGTAACCTCGCTAAATCAGCAAGTTCGCCATAGCGAACTTGCTGATAACTTCGCTAGTTTACAAAACAAAACATAAACAAACCATTAACTATATTACAGACTCGATAACAAATACTAGACTATGAACTACTGACAAACATGTACCAACAGACTCCCCCTTGGCAGTAGCTTCATATCTTGATCTCTGAGTCTTGTAATCTTGCACTTTCACGCGTGCGCCCCTTCTCTCACACAAACCGACACAACTCCTTGATATTTCCTCGCTTGATCCTTCCAAGCAGGAATGTAGAAGATCTTCTTGTTGTTCAGCACTTCCAGATCAGCCTGCGATAGATTAACAAGATGCATCGGGTCATAAACCCGAAGAACTTCTTGTTCGTCCTCATCTTCCATAACCGCCTCAGCTGTCTCGCAATCCACATACCACCATTTCAGATCTGTTAGGACATTCTTGGGCATGACTCTCATTGGTACTTCCTTCAGATGTCGGACTGGTTTATACTTCATAACCATCCATGGTTTTCCGTCAGCCCTCATTCCCCTATCTTTATCTTCTATCAATCTTCCTTTCTGAGGCTTTAGCAGTTCAAACTTTTTGTCTTTGATGGCTTCTTTCCAGACGATCTTTTCAATAATTCTCGCCATATTATCGTTACTTCTGTTAATTAGCCCCAGTCTTGCTAACTCTTTCACCTCGCATTCCGGTAGGGAGTTTAGAGATCTCAATAATCTTTTAAAGTATTGAATGCCGTCGTACCTTTTGATCACAAATAATTTCAACTCTTTGTCGTACAACCAGCATATAATACCTTTCTTCGACTCTGCATAGCCCTTTATATTATACGTCTTTCTAAACATTGTTGGCACTGCAGGCTTCTTAGTTTTAACAAACCATTGAGCACACCCTTCTTTCCAATTTGGTTGCTCCTCCCATACCGTATCATCTACCACATTCTCATCTCCCAAATCTGCTCTTTCAACAGCTGGAATCTCATGTTCCACTGCGTCATCCACGATCTCTCCTTCTTCCAACACATTCACCACATCAATATTTTCTCCAATCCTTTCAATTTCCTCCACGGGCAACACATCATCGTCATCATCATTCACAAAGTCATCAACCTCCTCCTCATCTAACTCCTTCAAAGCATCGATGACGTCTTCAACATCAGCATCGTCATCAACATCCACAACATCATCACCCGCTGCATCAGTTGACTCCCCCTCAGCTGTGGAAGCCCCAAGATCCTGAGAGGTTCTTGGCAGCTCACCACCTGCACCCGAAGGTGCATTGGGATCATCGTCATGATCTTGTCGTCTCTTTGTCCTCAACTCATCGCCCCTGCAAGTCGTCTCCCCCTGAGATGCCAAGAATTCCTTGAAGGCATCGATAGTTCGTCCGTGTTCTACCAGGAGGGCGGCTTGGATTTGATTGGCTTCCACCAGGCGGTCAATGGTCTTCGATTGTACAGCAACAATACGCTCCAGCGAAGCAATCCGTTCAGAGTCTGAAGCAGGCGTTGGAGTTGGTGGAAAAGTAGCAGCTGAAGTGACCGCAGGTGGTACACTAGGTAACCCTGCAGTTGTTGTAATTGTTGAGTCGACGAAGCGTGCAACTACCACCGGGGGATCAACCAGTTGGGGTGGTAGCGACACAACTGCTGGTGCCGACGCCTCGACCGTAGTAACCTGTGCAGTAGTAGGCAATAGAGACATACCTGACAAGGCAGGCGGAGCAAATCGTACGAACCTTGAAGTCTCCCCCGCTCCAGTGACCATACCTTGTCGTTCTCGACGTGAGCGTTTCAGCACAAGTCGGACTGCCTCTTCCTCATCTTCATCATCTTCATCCTCATCCACAGCCCTCGGTCGCTTACCCGATATCCTCTCCCGAGTCACCAACAACCGTCTGGCCTCAGCAAATGTTTCATCCAGCTCGGTTTCAGCTACCGAAGTAGCCGCTGAGGTAGTACCCAAAATCTGAGAACCCGAGAGATCCATATCGAACAGACCGTGTCCACTGAAGGCAGCATCCAGATCAATGTTTGCAGCAGCAGACACAGCCTGCGATGAAGTAGCTGGCACAGCAGCAGAAGTGACAACAGGCGCAGCTGATACAGCATGAGGTGCTGCCGCCTGATGTGGTTGGGGATCCCTGAACTCATCCCCGCCTGCATGGACATACTCTGGGTTAATTAGATACCCGAAAAGAGGAGTATGCCTGGGACGACGCTCAGGGTTGCTCCGAGCGCTTGACGTCCTGCACTGAGCGAAGATACGCTTAGTGACACACTCAACGAATCGTATCGGGCGCCTTTGCGGTAGAGACGGAGCAATGTGATTGATAATCATCTGCAAGAAGCGCGGATACATAGTGAATCGCTCGCGCGCCGCAGCCCGTATTTGGCGATCAATCTCATAGAATATCATCTGACTAAATGAGTATCTGCGATTATAAGTCAGCGCAAGCATAGCCGATTGCATCGTTGCCCCCATTCCGTCTGTCCCTCCCTTCCTGCCGGACATGCAAACAATCAACACATGCATCAAGAACCGCCATTGGTCCAGCAGAAAGCCTTTCCTCCTTTGTGAGTCCCCCAGCGGACCCGAATAACCCATTCTCAAATATGCTCCATCACGGAAAGGAGCTGTGAATTCCGTAGGGTCATCTCTGGTTTCTGCACCGAACTGCAGAGCCAACCGTATATCCTCAGAAGAGAATTGTATGTTTTGGCCATTTACGGTTGCTCGTATCACCGAAGGCTCAGCCCTGCAATCAAGGTAAGCTGTCTTCCAGAAGTCCTCAATGTTTGGCAGGGAGATGGGCAGTGTTGTCGTTAAAGCATGAAATATCCTTGATCGCTGGAGAAATGTGATAATCTCCCTGAAATCATCTAAGCCTCGTGCATCTGGATCTAAGGTGATATATTGGTTGTGGGATGGAAAGAATTGTCGTTGGTCATCACCGTCATTACCACCAGTTCCTCCAACAGCAGCCATATCTGCACCAAACAAGACAAGTTAGAGAGCAGTAGTGTATTCCACAAGTTCGCATAGAACCAAGTGCGAAGTTGTGAGGTAACCAGTACAGGCGAAGTTAAGGGTGAGGCGAAGTTGGAGACAACTTCGCTTCGTCCTTAAGTTCGTCTGAAAACTGATAAGGCATTTGAGGAGGACTTGTTAGTCCCGGTGCTGATCGATACGAGATCCGCACGAGGTCTAGGAGTGCGGAATCCTCCTAGACTCGTTTATTGGTGTATAGACGAAGAACACAAACACGTACACGATCAAATACACAAACAAATACAAGAATGGATAATCAAATCTGCAGATTCATATATAAAATAATCACGTTACATACCGTAACAAAAACAGAAAAACACGACTGACCCGAGGTGAGCTCTACCTCGGGTCGTCTCACACGACTCTAGTCTCTTACTCTCTCTCAATAAACAAGCTGCTCAAACACACACTGATTTCTGGATACCTAAAACTAAACAAGACACAACTATATATAGACAAACATTCACGGGCCTGGGCTTCAGTAGGCGAAGTTGTGCTAACTTCGCCTATGGCGAAGTTGTGATAACTTCGCCTAAGGCAGAAGTTGTTACAACTTCGCCGTTGGCGAAGTTGCTCTAACTTCGCCTAAGGCGAAGTTGTGCTAACTTCGCCTGTGGCGTTCCGCTGGTCAGAATTGCATAGCGACGGTCACAAAATGCACCAACAGTCTCCCCTTTGACCGTTGCTCTCAATTCTAACAAACACGAAAGATCATCTGTTACAAAACATGCACTAACAGACTCCCTCTTAACTGATGATCTTCTGTTTTGTTCATCAACCAGCCGTGTCTGAATCTGTCCTGTAGCTTCACAAATCTACCAATCACCCAGCGTCTTCCATATCAGATCTCCCCTTCAGTGTAAGCTTCTCCGACTATAACGATTGAGGTCTTTGAAATGCATGCATCCTCGTGCCAATAGATCATCTCAACCAATCACGTGAGTCCATCTGACTTCACCAACACATGAAGTTGGGCTTCCTCCACAACTTCACCAACTCGTCGGCATACGATAAGGTTTAATCTTCAACTACTCAACATCAGGTGATCAATTTCATCACAAAACCACCTTGACAGAAACTAACACATGACCATTAATTAATCCGAAGCATCTTCAATCACCAGGGATAACAATCAAGAACATAGACACTTTAATTCCCGGTTAAATCCAACTTGTTCCAGAATCTTCACTCGTATAAATAAGCATCACGTTTCAGGATCCAATTCTCGAACGCCTTGAAAATAACATAAATAATATGCTCTGACCGCAATCCAGTAATGACGAAAACCTTCAGTTCAATTTGACTTTCTTCGGTTGGTCAACCACGAACAACAACAATTTCATTGCCCACAAACACCCGAATATGTGTCAATATCCAGTTTCAAACAATATCCCATTCACAACCTCAACTCCAAATCCAGAGTTGACACGTATTTGTTCACACGTAAGACCAAGAGATAACAAGATCACTCGTTGACGGAACAACATCTTTGGTCTCACAATAATCGTGTACACCCGGCCATACAGACGAAAACTCCAAACAATTTTTTTTTTTTTTTTTTTTTTTTTTTTTTTTTTTTTTTTAACTTCACCTGGCCATAACTTCGCCTGGCCATAACTTCGCCTGTTCATAACTTCGCCTGGCCATAACTTCACCTGTTCATAACTTCGCCTGGCCATAACTTCGCCTGGCCTGTTCATAACTTCGCCTGTTCATAACTTCGCCTGGCTGCTAACTTCGCCTAAACCCTAAAATTTAAGCGACAACTTCGCCTGAACCCAATAACTTCGCCTGCGGCGGCTGTTCGGCCGAAAACGCACAGAAACATGCCAGAAACACCAAAAACGCAGATCTCGAACCATAGCGTAAGAGCCTAAGGCTCTGATACCACTTGTTAGTCCCGGTGCTGATCGATACGAGATCCGCACGAGGTCTAGGAGTGCGGAATCCTCCTAGACTCGTTTATTGGTGTATAGACGAAGAACACAAACACGTACACGATCAAATACACAAACAAATACAAGAATGGATAATCAAATCTGCAGATTCATATATAAAATAATCACGTTACATACCGTAACAAAAACAGAAAAACACGACTGACCCGAGGTGAGCTCTACCTCGGGTCGTCTCACACGACTCTAGTCTCTTACTCTCTCTCAATAAACAAGCTGCTCAAACACACACTGATTTCTGGATACCTAAAACTAAACAAGACACAACTATATATAGACAAACATTCACGGGCCTGGGCTTCAGTAGGCGAAGTTGTGCTAACTTCGCCTATGGCGAAGTTGTGATAACTTCGCCTAAGGCAGAAGTTGTTACAACTTCGCCGTTGGCGAAGTTGCTCTAACTTCGCCTAAGGCGAAGTTGTGCTAACTTCGCCTGTGGCGTTCCGCTGGTCAGAATTGCATAGCGACGGTCACAAAATGCACCAACAAAGTTGTCGTCTGCAGCTACTGTTCGTTCTTAAATCCCTTAATCACCTTCGTTTCTTAAACAAATAACTCGATTTAGATACCCACGGGATCGTCTGACCAGCGCCTACAAACCCCAACCATCAAATCGACCTAACATCGATGTTTAAAGGGTGCGATTTAGGCATATAGGTTACGGGTTCTTTTTATCAATCGATTAACCCATCAAATCATAACCATTTTCAGTAAGATTAGCTTTGTTGGATTCGTTTTTACCATACAAACTCAGATCTATCATTTCTCAAATCAACCCGAACCTACACGAACGATTTCTAACTATAAGCGTACCTTGAACGAGTCGAACTACGAACACGGATAAGCCTTGATGTTGTTTTGGTCCGTCACAACGTTCCAGCACCAACAAGCTCGGGTTTTCGCCTTCGGATCTTGGTTCGGGTCGTGTGTGTTTTGGGTGTGTAGAGATTAGGATGGATAAATGGATGGAATGGAAAGGATTGGGGTTTAAGGGGGTATTTATACTCCTTTAAGCCCATGGACCGAAGGCCCATATTTCCTTTTGGTCCATATCTAATCCCATCTAATTATCCTACTAAGTCTTCATATTTTGCTATTATTATTATCGTTCCACTAACTCGTTTATTTCACCCGACAAAATAATATATTAAATATTACTTTAGAAATTTCGGGATGTTACAGGTGTGAAAATAATGGAGGATTTATCCTCCTTTTATAGTAAAAATATGGAGTTGTTATGTCTTATGGAACTTATGAAAATTAATCATATTTAATATAATTAAAAACAAAAATTAAAATTGTTTAAAAGGTTTCAAAGTGTTTAACTCTTTTAATAAATTTTATTTAATTAAAACATTAATTGCTTTATTTTTATTAGTTAATTAAAAAACATAACATGAAAAAGATGGTAATAATAATAATTCAAGATTTATTATAATGATTTGCATGGGAAAAGTTCATGAATAAATTATCTTGATTATGAATGTTTTAAATGAGTATGCAATACTACAAGGGTGGTAAAAAATATATTTGCATATAAATGATCACATAAAATACATGAAACAGAAATTGAGATTAATTAATAATATTATAAAATATATAAATTTAAGTAGAAACAAAACCGAAAATCTAAAATGGGTCGAGTTTTCGGGTTTGAAAAGTAACGAATGTTACAGGACTTACAACTTTTTGAAATTTCGTCCCGAAATTAGAATAAAAATAAAATAAAAATTAAAAGAGAACAACTAATAAACGGAGTTGTTGGAAATTTTAGCTATTTTATACATGCACAATTAAAATAAAATAACGTAGATCTTTGAATGACCCGAAAGAACGCCACAAATAGGAAATATGACAATGACATTTATATATAGGATGTACCAGCGGCGTATCCACCATGCCCTTATCATATTGTATTTGCCCCGTTCTCCAAAAATCATTCCAAGTTTCGAGTTATTTCACACAACCGTACTTATTATATTTTCCATGCAAGGACTTTGATAATTATGTGTCGACCCGTAATTACCTCTATCGTCGGATGGTCCATATAACTTGTTTTATTGTGTGGTTTTAAGACATAGACCTTAGATAAAGAAAAAAAATATTCTCATATAGAACTTCAAAAAATAATGAATTAAAAAGGGTAAAAACATTACAAAACACATTAAAAGACCGTTCAGGCCAAGGACAACGTTAAAACACTAAGTCAAGTAAATAGAGTCATTGTGTCTAAACCAAGTGAACGATGTTAAAAACGAAATAAATGAGGTAATGAATTTAAAGAACGAAACATTTAAAATTATAACAATCGTAACATGTAATTGAAATACTGGGATCGAGAATAACGTGGTAGGTAAACATAGCATTTAACCAACGAAATATGAGCATGTAAATTTGATAACGCATTGGGTTCGAGAATAGATAAGATAAAAGAAACTGTTATATATCAAAATATCAAAAAGTTTAACGAATGTAAATCTCTGAATAATATTCAACGTAACTAGCGGCAACATTGAGATGAATAAACAAGTACATCTTACGAACATGTAAATTTATAATAGAGTGAAATGGGTGAACGGAATTTTAATATCAAAATCAGATAGCTTTATAAAAAGAAAATTTCCAATAATAACCTTGAGTTTATCAAAGAAACAATTGATTTTTTTTTTTTTTTTGTGAAAATAACACATTTGTCTCAGATTGATGAAATCACGAACAAACAAATGGTTCAAATAAAGCATTACGTGGAAGAGAAGTAACCGAATAAGCCAAAACAATTTGTGTAATAAATAACATAACATAAACTCAGCATGTACATGGGACACAATTCCGGTTCAAAGTAAACGAATTTATTAAGAGAGAGTCGGTCACAAATATTCAAATGTAAAAATATCATGAAAACACAGTTTCTATTAGGTAGCTATGTACACATAAATGTTCATAGTCTCAATTTTCACTTAACGGGTATTTTTACGAAAAAAATGGGTCATAGACCACAAGATTTGAAATAACAACTTAACCCAATTTAGCAAAGCGAATAAGTATGATGTACGAATTTACGTTTCGTAAAAATACAAACGAATATGGATCCAAAATCAATGGACAATCAAAATAAACTACGTAAACAATATTCTAAAGAAGTGGATGTAAAAGTCCCTTTGGGTAAGTTCGAAACATACGTGAAAGAGAAAAATAAAGAAAAGTAAATGTAGCTTGCGACGCTTGTCTTCTCGAATATAGGTTTGTTTGTGGCATGAAGGTTGCCGTGGAAGGTGGTGCCATGATTTCATAGCCAAAACTCATTGGCGTTAACGAAGGGGAAAGAAGGGAAGGGATATATCACATCGGTTGTAAATCGTGGTGTTTTTATATCTCATTGTGAAATAAGATTATTCTATTTTAGTTAGGCAAAACGTTTTTAACTAGCGCTAAAACTTGAGAATTTTATGAAAT
Organism: Bidens hawaiensis; assembly: GCF_021521415.1. Taxonomy (NCBI): domain Eukaryota; kingdom Viridiplantae; phylum Streptophyta; class Magnoliopsida; order Asterales; family Asteraceae; genus Bidens; species Bidens hawaiensis. The sequence goes on along the minus strand of NW_027491722.1, from coordinate 653,692 downwards.
CCTTAACTTAAAAATAAATGTTTTCTTTTGGCCAGCTGCCTAGGAAAGAGATTGCCAAATAACCTGACTTGTTGAATGAAATATAGCCTCAAAAGGGCTTTAAGATTTGTTTGAAACAAAAAGTTTACTTTTAATACGGTTTGAAATAATTATTACATTATTATTAGAGGTGAAGATAATACTAGTAATAATAATATTACTAATCATAATAATAATAAAAATATTATTGAATAAAAAAAATAGTTTCAAAATGGCTCAAAACTTGTTTGAAGCAAATATTTTACTTTAAATATTATTATATAATAGTAGTGACGATGATACTAGTAATAATAATAATACTACTAATATCAATAATAATAAAAAAATATTAACAATAATACTAATAACAATTCTAATAATAATCATATTGATAATTATCGTAATAATAATAATGATGGTGACAGTGATGGTACTAATAACAATAGTAGTAGTAATATTAATAATGATGGTAATATTAATAACTTTAATAATAATAATAGAGTAATAAATTCTTTTTAAAGAAAATCAATTTGACTGAAGATTAAAATAACTAAGGATTTGGGATTTGGTACGAGGTATTAGTAAAAGAAATAAAATGTAGAAAAATATGCAAAAGAAAATGTAGACGAGTTTGATGAGTTTTGTAAATGTCTAAGTATTGAAACCGAAAAATCGTATAAGGTCGACAAAGGATGCGAGGTTAGGGTATTGCCGGAAACAAGTTAGGCCTTCCAAAGTATGGCGAGTGTGCTAAGGTCACCACAATGTTAGTAAGCTTGAAGCATGAGGTTAAACATGTGATTGAGACAAATGGTTAGGTACATGTCTTGCAGATGAGTGAGTGGTGTTAAGTTTGAATAGGTTTTAGCAATAAGTGGTAATTCAATCTATCACAAATTGAAGTATATCAACGTTTCAAGGAAGTAAACTGGTGGATTTACACATACTATACAAAGGACGTGTTTCTGTGCAAGGCTCTTTGGTTGGGTTTGGTTTGCGTTTCCAAGAATGGTGTTGGGTTTAAATTTTAATTTACTATAGCGATGAAGGTGGGTGCGGTCAAACGTGGGGTGATCGGGATCACGGAGGCCATTTACTTGATAACTTGGATTGTCATTTCGCGAGTTGAGTGTGACAACTAGGAAAACAAGGAAGCATGATACGAAACGTGAAGAATTCGCGTGACTTGAGACGTAAATATGAAAACGACTAATAGATACAAGTAAAGAAAAGAAATCGCATGAAACAAATTTGAAATCGAAATTGGAATTTCCATGAAACGTCATGAGTTTTCATCTTTCAATAAACGAAAACCTCATAAATTATTGAATAATTATATGGAAAAATATTAAACTTACAATAAATAATGAAATCGAATGTTCGTAAACCACCATGACTTTTTAAATTTTCACTTATAAAACATAAGGGTAAATAAATATGGAAATAAGGTAATCGAATTGAAATTCGACCATTCATGTATCACCCTAACGTTTTGAATTTTCATTTCTAAAACATAATAGTAAAATAACAAAGGAATCGTTTGAAATTCGGTTATTACTTTTCAAACTTTTAAAAGTTTAAGCCTTAAATGAGCGTATAAATAAAGAAAACGTGTCAATTTTTTTTTAAACTTAACTATTCTCGTATAAAAACGCGTAATTAAGTCTAACCGAAAGCTGGGTATTCGTGTACAGACTTCCAGTTACAACACATTGTAAAACATAGAGGAGTGCAACCATATTCTTTTCACAAAGAGAACATGGTCGCATTTGAAAACTTAAAGTTGTGATTCATACGGCGTTGAAAGTGGTATGCTTTGGCTTAATAGAGTTCATACTCTTTCCTAACTCTCCAGGTAAGCAACTGGGTCCCGCGTCTGATTGGGATTTATACGCATTGCTTATCCTTAGGTTTCAATAACCTTGGTGTCAAGAGTTTCAGAAAACAGGCACATTCCTCTTACAGTTTACTGCATACCCGCCATATATAATCATCTTTAAGAAGAATAAATATCGGAACACCACAATAGAAACCAATAATTAAAAATGTTAGAAAACTCTTTATTTTTAGACATATGCCTTGGACTTGTGTGTGTTTATGTAATTGAAGTAAATGAATTATCAGTATAATAGTATTTGCGTACATGAGGCATAAACAAATTAATAATAACCAAATAATGTGCATTGAACAATCAAATAAGGCTCACATAATTTATAATCATGCAACCTAAATAATTAAGCAAATAAACTATAACCTACTAGAACACTACGTCTAATTTCCTATCTTATAGTCACGGCTCTGATACCAATCTGTAACACCCTGGCTAAGGCGGAATACGCCCAAGTGTGACGTACAGATTGCTCAAAACACATGTGACACTATTAAGTGACAATATTATCATTAATTTATTTAAACAACAAGTACACAATTTTGGAAGTAAGAGAAATACAAATAAATACACATTTAAGCAATTCGTCCATTTAAGTTGAATATCCTAAGTACTAATGTCTTCGTCATTTCAGCGTTCTCTAAATAAGGTACCTGTAGCATATATATAAAATAATGTCAACTAAATGAATAGTTGGTGAGTTCGCACAGGTTTTGATATAAATACATAAAAATCTACAATTCCATGAACAAGCGTAAATGAGCAAGTAAGGTCATTTCCAATTGGGATTGTGCACCAACGTACTCGGATAATAGCGCAAGTAAGTGTCTTTTCCGTTGGTAATAACCAACGTACTCGAATCGGGGGTCCCTATTCCACTCATAACATCGAGGTCCTGAGTGCATGGGGGGCGTATGATCATACTTATTGAGGAAACCATGAGCATGTAATCTTTGAGCAAGTAAGCAAATAAACACACAAGTCCATGTAACGAATTGTAGTTTGTAAATAATGAATAACGAAATTGTAATGTTGATAGGATATACATGCTACCCCCAAAATGTATGAAAGCGTTAAAACGGGGGTGTGAGAAACTCACATTTGAGATTGAAGACAACTTGAAATAATAACCAAAAGCGCGTTTAAGGAAATTAAAATGATCGAACCTCACAAACTATAATTAAAAAGGAAATACAAAATTTAAAGACTAACTATCGGGATTATAAAAGTTAAATAATATTAGTTTTAGAAGTTATGCATTATTGAAATATCTATTTCATTAACTTATGGAAAATGGGGACTTGGGGATTTTTAATGAGTTTAACAAAAATGAATAAAGTTTATATAAACCATTTGATGTTTATTAGTTGAAGATGATTTGCAGATAAATAATTATAACTTGTTAATATAAGATTAAATATCAATATTAATAACAATTAATGATTAAATGTTTTATTTTATTCTAGTAACATAATTAATTAGTTTACTAATTAATTAACTTAAAAGTTTTGCATGAATTCTTTTAAAGAAATTACAAATATTAATTTATGTTGAAATAAGATAAAAAATAATTAAATTACTCAATTATTAATTTAAAGATATGAAATATGTTATATCTATTGAAAAATATTTTAAAGGAAATTTTATAAATAATCTTATTTGAAAGAAAGTTTATAAGTTTATGATGATCAACAAATCATAAGATTTACATAAATATATATATTCATGCTTGTTCTTGCAAAATAACTAGGTTTGATCCAAGATTTAGAAAAATCAAAGTGTTTATCTTAGATATCAATGATCATAATGATTCTTAAAACCAAAATATAATATTTTTATGATAAAAGTAACATGATCATGAAGAACAAATTATGAACATTCAACATTAAATCAAAACAAAAACTATAAAATGTATGAAATCATAAAACTTACTTGTTAGTGCTTTCAATCTTAAGAAAATAGTGGATTGAGGTGTGAAAATAATGGAGGATTTATCCTCCTTTTATAGTGAAAATATGGAGTTGTTATGTCTTATGGAACTTATGAAAATTAATCATATTTAATATAATTAAAAACAAAAATTAAAATTGTTTAAAAGGTTTTCAAAGTGTTTAACTCTTTTAATAAATTTTATTTAATTAAAACATTAATTGCTTTATTTTTATTAGTTAATTAAAAAAACATAACATGAAAAAGATGGTAATAATAATAATTCAAGATTTATTATAATGATTTGCATGGGAAAAGTTCATGAATAAATTATCTTGATTATGAATGTTTTAAATGAGTATGCAATACTACAAGGGTGGTAAAAAATATATTTGCATAGAAATGATCACATAAAATACATGAAACAGAAATTGAGATTAATTAATAATATTATAAAATATATAAATTTAAGTAGAAACAAAACCGAAAATCTAAAATGGGTCGAATTTTCGGGTTTGAAAAGTAACGAATGTTACACTTTCAAAACTTGATTGTTTCTTAAGTCACGTTGGGCCGAGGCCTACGATGTCTCGAGGGGATAATTAAGTATTAAAATATTTTATAACTGTTTTGGGCCGGAAATGAAATTTTGTACAAACATAAACCAAAAGACGAAAAAGGCAATTCACTATAATTTTATTCATAACCTAAGAGCATTCCTGACAACTCATTTGTCTTCATCTCTATCATGAGTATCATCATCATCATCATCATCATCATCGTACTCATTATATCCCACCAATAGCAAAGCTAAGGTAGGGTCTGAGGAGGATAAGATGTAGACAGCCTTACCTCTACCCCATAGAGATAGAGAGACTGCTTCCGGTGAGACCCCCGGCTCGATAGTAGTTTTGCATCAAGCCTTGGACATAAGACACATAACACACAATCATCGGGACACCGGCTGATTGGTGCATGTACCCTTGTCTTTCGACTATCAACGCCACCACATGATGCCTGATTAACCTTCCACCACTTTTAACGTTGTTTTCACGAGATTAGGAAAATAACGTTAAAATTAGTGCAGTTTTACTTTTGTCCACCCAAGGGTTCACACATATATACATTATATATGTGCGCACCGCAAGCAGGGCGTATCTGTCTTCATCTCTATAATTACATTAAAAAGCACTATCTTTTTTCTATTTTATTTTCAATTAAATAATATTTTTATATCTTTATCATTATCTTTTGTCTCTCTTTTATTCATAACCACTTTCAACAAGTATTAAAAAATTATAAAGTATGAATAGTATTATTTTACAAATTTACTCATGAATAGTAAAATGTTTTCTCTTATCCACTCACAATACAAGACATTCTCACATAATGTTGAGAAGCTGCTCAAACATGTAACTTGCCCGGTGCACAAACTAGTTACTCCAAAATGGGTTATTTTAAAACTGAATATGGTTAACGGGATCAGATACCGGTGGGACGTTACCCAATTTTCAATTAGAAATACCCTACCCGGTATAACTAGTTCCGGTATTAAGTGAACCATCTATCTGGTAAGTGACTGGAAGGAAAAAAATGGTTTTTCAAATGATATATAGATATAAAAATCCTAGAAACCGGTTTCGGTTAACTGGTTTGTAACCGGTTTTGGTGCTCAATATTCCGAACCGGTTTGTAACCATCGGGTTGAATTGGGTGTAAACAGGTTTTTATCATACCGGGTACCAACCGGTTAGAATTCCGGGTACAAACTGGGTTTGGACATATAGTTTGCAGGAGTTGAACGAGTATGGTCTAGTTTTAACAGGCTTGAAAAAGCCCACTTAACTTGGGCTTTATCTAACCATTTCTTAAGGGTCTACCTTCACACAATACACCCACCCACACAGTGACACATACATACACATACGTATATACAGGCTTTACTTACATTACAGTAAAATTCTGTTGGCTAGCACTGGCAGGCAGCTCTGAATCTTAACCTTAATAATAATAATAATAATAATAATACCCTGACTGACGACTTCCAATCCAATCACTACCATCACTCCGTCGCAAATCAACCCCCCTGCAATCGATTATTATCATTATCCTTCTTTCTCGGATCTGTGTATTTGTAATTACATCCACCTAGGGTTAGGGTTAGGGTTTCAATTCTGTTCATGTTGTAACAATTGTAACGATGTATGTAGCCACCAATTTAATTCGCACATGTAAACTGTCAATTGTAAACACAGATTAATCGTTTTTTTATTTCGCGCTAATGGATATCAACGGTAATTCTCGCGGCAGATCGTTCGATAGATCGGGTAGAAACCCTAACGCCATGAAGAAGCCGAGATTGATTACCGAAGAGCCGCCGATTGTTCGCGGTGGTGGTTATAATAATAATAGTAATAGTAATAGTAATAATTCGAACGGTGATAATAGGCCCGGGGTTCAAAGGCAGCCGGTAGGGTTTCGAACTGCGGTCGAGAGAGACGGTGAAGGTTATCAGCCGCAATCGTTGACGCAGATTAAACAGCAGCAGCATCAGGAGCTTGTGAGTCAGTACAGGACAGCTCTGGCTGAGCTGACTTTTAATTCGAAACCGATTATTACGAACTTGACGATTATTGCCGGAGAGAATTTGCAGGCGGCGAAAGCGATTGCTGCCACTATCTGCAATAATATTGTTGAGGTGATGATCATTTCGGTTACTATTGGTGTATAGATTTAGCTGTTTTATTGTGTATCTGCTTAATCGTAATAATCAAATGGCTTAATTTGTTTTTCAAATAAGTTGTAGAAGATATTATAATTGGTTCGCATATGCAATCACATTTGTTGTCTTATCAGTTAATAAGTTGTAGAGGATATTAGAGTCGGTGTGTGTATGGAACTGCATTTGTCGTGTTATTAATTATTAATGTTATTGACACAATGATTTTTAGGTTCCGAGTGATCAAAAGTTGCCATCACTATATCTTCTTGACAGTATTGTGAAGAACATTGGACGGGATTACATCAAACACTTTTCTACCAAACTCCCTGAGGTTGGATCTTAATCTGTGCAACTGTTTTTCGTGTGACAGTTGATGAGTTAGTTATGTATTATTACTTTTTATTGTGTAGGTTTTCTGCAAGGCGTATAGACAGGTTGATTCTACAGTACATTCTGGTATGCGACATCTTTTCGGGACATGGAAAGGAGTATTTCCTCCTCAAACACTTCAATCTATTGAGAAAGAACTCAGTTTTCAGTCAGCTGGAAATGGGTCAACTTCAGGGTTGACCACATCTAGACTTGATTCACAGCCTCAATGCCCCCCTGCCCGCAGCATTCATGTAAATCCAAAGTATTTGGAAGAGAGACAGAAACTCCAACAATCAACCAGGGTATGCAGACAAAGAAATATTGTTTTTAATGTGTTAATCACTGTTTTTTTTTTAATTTTTTATATATTAATTTTTTAACTGTCGTAAAGGCAAAAGATACAGCGGGTGACATAACAAGGAACATGATTAATAATTCATCTGAAGATATCGGAAGACAAGACCGAACAACTGCTAATATTAATATTCAAAGAGCACGTGCTAATCCTCGACTTAAGTTGCATGTATGTTACTAGGCATCTAAAACTTAAAAATAATCATGATAATAATAATGAAATTGACGATTATGGTTTTGCAGAGTATTCAGCAAGTACAACGAGAGGCGGAGAGTGATCTTACTCATGAAAACAGTGGTACATCATATAAAAACAATTTTGATTTTGGTTCTGATTTATCGAGTGAACGAGTTGCAGAGCATAATACCGAGACAGTATCCAGGCTTGCAAGATTGCACAATTATTCAGCTCCGAGATCTGCAATTTCTGATGTGAAATTACCGTCTATGAATAAAGGAAGTGGTGATATTAACAGAAGCTGGAAGAACTCAGACGTAGAAGAGTATTTGTGGGCTGATGTCAGTTCGGTTTCGCTGAAACCCGCGTCGTCTAATAGCTCAAAACGAGACCCCCGGTTGTTTTTTGATTCTGAAAAATCGGTAAGTAAAACTGCAACATTGTCTAGTCAGCAACAGTCACGTCAGCGTCCTCAATCACAGTACCAATCAAATAGGTTGCAGTATGAGTTGGCTGATCAAGAGTTAATAGACCCGGATGGTAAACCACTTCGTTCTCGAGTTCAAAAGATCCCGGGAATTTCTAGTCAACCTCATCAAGATTCTTTCCAGTTAAAACCTAACTCTCAGAAATCAAAGATTCAGAATTTACCGATAAAGCATGAAACATTTCTGCCATCTTATCAACCCGAGCCCGTATCTGATACGGTTCCAACAATTAGTTCCTCACAGGCCCACCCGACAAGTTCAAGTAGCTTGTTAGCTGCAGTTAGCAGCATATTTGGTAACAAACCAATATCATCAACAGTGAGTTCAAGTGTCCGTGATACTTCATCAAATCCTGTGTCGAGTCTTTTAAGTACTTTGGTTGCTAAAGGCATAATATCTGCATCAGAAGATGATTCAAAGAACCCGAGCGTGAGCGATGTTAAGATCCCGCCAGCTGTAGATTCTTCTTCCAAGCCTGTATCTAAATCTAACACCAATGAAGAAATCAAGTGTTCTATTGGTTGTGAATTTAGGGCTGATATAATCAGGGAGTTTCATTCTGGTGTGATTAGTGACCTAATCGATGAGCTTCCGCATCAATGTGGTATATGCGGGTTAAGGTTTAAGCTTCAAGAACGGTTTGATAAACATATGGAATGGCATACGTTAAGAAATTCTGATTTTGACCCGTCTAGGAGGTGGTTTATGAATTGTGACGATTGGGTTAATGGGTCAAGAACCGAGGGTGCATTGGAGGTTGATGGTGAGATGATGGTGAATGCAGATGAAAGTCAAAGCGTGTGCGTTTTGTGTGGTGAAATATTCGATGATTTTTATAGTTTAGAAAGGGGTAAATGGATGTTTAAAGGAGCTGATTATCTGGATACTACAAAGGGTAAAATTGGAAACAGCAAGAATGGTGTTATTGTGCATGTAAATTGTGTATCAGAACATTCACTTGCTGATCTGGGCCTGGTCAATGATGTCAAATTGGTAAATGTTATACTAATATGACTGTAAAAAAAGAGTATCTGTTGGACTTGTAACTTTAAAAAGATTTAATCTGAATATGTTATTTTTACAGGAAAAGGGTGTATGCTGATGATCTGGTGGGGCTCGGTGACCTTTCTGTTAACGGGTTCTCATGGTGACCAAAAACGGGTGTATGCTCATGATTGTGAGTGGTTGAAGCTGAATTGAGAGAAAATGAATCGAAACATGTTTGACTATGTTTCGAGTTGGTCAAACGCCGATGTGCGAAGACTGTGCTGGTGATGGTTGTTTTTGTATGTTTTAAAATCTAGTGCTTTTTCGATTGACTCTTAATTAGAAGAAAATGATATGGTAACGTTTTTGACTTCTCTATAATGTTAATCATACAACTATGGTTATGTCATTTGGTACTTGGAATATACTTATGAGTGAACTTCTGTGCCACTGTAAATATTTGCCGGTCCCGTGAGTTTTCAATAACAGGTCCTCATGTTTAACCAAAAAAAAAAAACGAAAAAGTGTTGCTTTCATGTCATTTGTTCTACCTCCAAATTATGGTTGTTAGACCAAAACTCGGTTGAAAAATTTTTGGTTTTGCACGTAAGAAATCACTCTTATACGTCTTGAAATTTTTAAAAAGTTGAGAACGATCGTGTATACAATTTTCATACTACCATATAATGATATCTATATATTAACTAGAAAATGAATATATATTTCTTATGTATATGCAAATAGTAATAATAATAATAAAAAGAATATAATAATCTTTTAAAAAGACAAATGTTTGGATTTTGAAAACAGAGGATTAAAGCATTATTCCTTTTGGTTTTATGAAGAATTTGTTTCTTGCTAATTTAAAAAAATATATATTTTTAAATAGTGGGTTATTATAACAAGTATAAAAGCCAGGCACCATTGTTTAGAAGGAACAATTTTATAGAAATAAAGAGAAAAGCGGTGGAGAATTTGGAGGGAAAAAGTCTAAAAAAAAGATCTTTTTAACTCTCCATCTCTCTCATATCATCATCATCATCATCATCATCATCATTATAATCTTATTATGGTCACTCCAAACAACAAACCCTTCATTAATCACCATTGATGAAAGCTTTCCGCGTCCGAACGCCCCTCAATTTTCATCATTTTATGATAATTGAATTGATCTCGCGAATCGAATGATATTTTCGACAATTTTGTGACTAGGTATGCTCGCATCATCTCTCTTTTTTCGGATATGCATTTATGGTTTTGAATTTGCTTTGTTATGCAATTTTGGGATTTAATTATGTAACAAGTTGTATGTTTATGAAGATATGGAAAAGTTCACAGCTTCTACACATGGGTTTGATTATATTTTAATGATATGATCATGTCTTGTTTCAAGATTTTCTTGAATTTATTTGGCTATGCAAAAATATGGCCTTTAATGGTTATGATCATATGGTGATCTTTAAATTGAATCTTTTTTATCTTTTTCATATAAACATGTTTTATGAAATTTCAAGATTCATTTGGTGTTGTTTTGAGTAAATAAGCGCATAAATTACGCAGTAGATGATTCACGCGTGTTTACAATCAAAACAGAATAATTAAAAGTTGCTAAAATGGAGGAAAAAAACTCAAACACATATATTGATGAACTTTTTGTTATAACTTCTAATATCTATAGTATATTGATTTGTATTTAATGTAACTTTTTATATGTTCTAATCAGAATATAAAGATCTGGTTGTATAAATCATGGGAAATTGCTGTGTTACCCCTGCTAAAAGGAAGGAACATAAGAAGAAAAGAAAAAACCGAAAACCGAATTCTTTCTTTGTTGACTATCTCCTTTCATCCCAAAACAGTGGTACAAGTTTCTTTGTATTACCTGAGCCAACCGGCCATGATATCACGCAGGGCTACAAACTTGGTGAAGAGCTTGGTAGGGGTGAATTTGGAATAACCCATTTATGTACGGATTTAAAAACAGGCGAAAAATTCGGTTGCAAATCGATATCAAAAAAGAAACTTAGAACCGCGGTGGATATTGAGGATGTTAGAAGAGAGGTTGAGATTATGAAACATCTGCCAAAACATCCGAATATTGTGACATTAAGAGACACTTACGAAGATGATAGTGCGGTTCATATTGTTATGGAGTTATGTGAAGGCGGAGAGTTGTTTGATAGAATTGTGGCTAGAGGACATTACACCGAACGAGCTGCTGCCTCTATCATGAGGACCATTGTGGAAGTCGTGCAGGTCTGTTTGTGTTACATGAGTAAATTACACTTTTGTCCTTTAGGCTTACGGTTTACCCAAAATTGCAGGTTGTGTTCGGTGTTCCTTAACTAAGATAATTACAAAGAACGTCTTTTATTTAAAAAAAAGTACACATTACATTATTTTCACCATGCAGCGTTAACTTTTTTCTGTTAAATCCAGTCATGTGCATTTCACATGAGGGTATTTTCGTCATTTTACCCCCATTTAACTTCTCTTCTATCTATAGGATTAATTTGGTCATTTCATATGTTAGTAAAAAAACAGGATTAACAGAAAAGGTTCACGCCAACTAGTGAAAAAGACGTAATGTGCTACAACTTTTTAAATAAAGGACGTATTTTTTGTAATTATCCTAGTTAAAGAACACAACTTACAATTTCGGGTAAACCTAAAGGACGAAAAAGTGTAGTTTACTCTTATAGTTATTTGTGGTAGTTGCCCTTTCATTGCAAATATTAAGATACATTCACATTAAAAAAGAAATAAAAAGGTTAGAAGTCTTTCAAATTTGAAACTCCTTTTGTTAATTTTAGTTTTTGTTGATTGCAGATGTGTCATAGTCATGGAGTTATGCATCGGGACCTAAAACCGGAGAATTTTCTTTTTGGAAACAAAAAGGAAACGGCTCCCCTGAAGGCCATTGATTTCGGGCTCTCGGTCTTCTTTCAACCAGGTATATAGTTATGGTTAACACTTTATATATTGTGTTAGATGTTAATATACAAATTTTCATATGAATTCGGTTTATACAGGGGAAGTCTTTAACGAGATAGTGGGAAGTCCTTATTATATGGCTCCTGAAGTTCTAAAACGCAACTATGGGCCCGAGGTTGACGTATGGAGTGCTGGAGTTATTCTGTACATTTTGATTTGTGGTGTTCCGCCTTTTTGGGCAGGTGTGATTTTCTATTCGATCTAATCAATTAATTTGAATAATCTTTGAACTTCATTTATGCTGTTTATTTTCTATAGAAACTGAACAAGGAGTCGCGCAAGCAATAATTCGCTCGGTTATTAATTTCAAAAGAGACCCATGGCCTAAAATCTCTGATAATGTGAAGGACCTTGTGAAGAAAATGCTTGATCCAGATCCAAAGTCCCGGCTTACAGCTCAACAAGTTCTTGGTAATGTAACATTGTATAGGTACTGTTTTATTTGAAAATGTGATACTTGAGTAACGGGCCGGCTAACTTACTTGCGTGTTGCAATCGCAGAACACCCCTGGTTAGTGAACTTAAAGAAGGCCTCAAATGTTCCGTTGGGTGATGTTGTTAAGTCAAGGCTTAAACAGTTTTCAATGATGAACAAGCTAAAGAAACAAGCTTTGAGGGTACGATTTATGATCCATTTGTCGCTATTAGTGTTATAGACATCATACATTTTAAGAAATTACAAAACATCTATACAATATGCATAGGTGGTGGCTGAACATTTATCGGTAGAGGAAGTAGCTGGAATACGAGAGGATTTCCATATGATAGACACAGATAACAATGGGAAGATTAATATGGAAGAACTCAGAATCGGTTTACAGAAACTTGGTCATCAAGTAAACGATGTGGATCTTCAAAATCTAATGGAATCTGTAAGCACCATCGATCATCTTCAGGTCTTCACGTTCATTAATTATATATATTTGTTTTAACTGAAGCCGAAATCATAATTTGTAGGCTGATGTTATTAGAGACGGGACACTCGACTGTGGGGAGTTTGTGGCTGTCACTCTGCATCTCAAAAGAATGGCGAACGATGAGCACTTACATAAAGCCTTTGAATTTTTTGATAAGAACCGAACCGGTTATATAGAGGTTGGAGAGCTTCGTCAAGCGTTAAGTGATGAAGGCGAGAACACCGATGACGAAGTAATCAATGGGATTATGCGTGATGTCGACATGAATAAGGTTCGTTTTGTGTTAATTATTCTGTTTGTTCACTGCTCTAATTAGCCCTCATTCTAATTTTACCAGGACGGGCGTATCAGTTATGAGGAATTTCATATAATGATGAGGACGGGCACGGATTGGAGAAAAGCATCAAGGCAATATTCCCGAGAAAGATTCAACAATCTAAGTTTGAAGTTGATGAAGGATGGCTCGTTACAGGTGGGGAGCGAGGCTCGTTAAAAGAGTTTAAATCTTATTACTTTACACAAACAAAAGAACGAATGTAGATCGAGTTAAATGGGAATCTACTGTTCGTTTTGTGTATTAAGATAGGGGAATGCATGGGGATCATCTTTTTGTAGGATTAATTAGGATGGGTGTGAATGAAAATGTTAAATGTATATATAATATTAGGATGGAGTTATAAAGATGGTTACCTAGGGCCATACATGAATATTGTTGTTGTACTGCAACTTTCTATAAAAGAGCAAGTTGCTATTTTTGGAGTCCTATTGTAGTGTCTTTTGACTATGGCTTTAGATTCTTGAAGCTATAAATTGGATATTGTGCTTATAAAGAGCAATTAATCAATGATTGCTATAGATCAAAACTATATATGATAGAACAAATTTGTTGAATTATTATTAATTTATTATTATCCAATTTTCTTTAACTATGAGAATTCATTAATAATAAACTTACATGATCCCATTAATTAATATTTTGTTAACTAATAGGACCGATAGCTTGTGCTAGACATGTGACTTTTAAAAGGGTTAAAGGTAATACGTGACAGCTCATACAATGTTATGGCTACCCTTGTCGTTTTGTTTTAGTACGATCGAGTAATTTATTAAGTGCTTCGGTTATCTTTCCATTTTGATATGAATAATTATTAATTAAATTAAACGATAACTGAAAAATATTACAGATAGCATACATTCATAGGAAGTTATCATTACAGTCTTAAGTAATTTCACATTCGAATTCTATTTAGTATACAATATGATCGGTATGATTTTCATTGAACGTACATCAACACAAAATACAAAATACATCCCTCAAAAGTATAAAAATAAAACATAACAAAAGATGGTACAACATAATAGAAATTAAAAAGATGCCACATAGCTAGCAAGTAGTACTAGCAACATAATATATAAGAGATTGATCAAGATCTTCAGCTCGTGCATGCTTCAAGTCTTCAACAATGATGGTCATGGTGGTGATGTGGATATGGTTTGTGGATGTGGTGGTGGTGGTGGTGTGGATGTGGTGGAGGGTGATGTACTGATGGTGGCGATGGATGGCGGTGATGTGCTGGTGGTGGTGAATATTGGTGGTGATGAATGGAAAGAGGTGGTGGTGGTGGTGGTCCTGGTGGATGGTGGTGATGAATGGAAGGAGGTGGTGGACGGTGGTGATGAATGGAAGGAGGTGGTGAATGGTGGTGGTGATGGTGATGTGCTGGTGGTGGTGGACGGTGGTGATGAATGGAAAGAGGTGGTGGATGGTGGTGGTGGTGATGATGTGCTGGTGGTGGTGGACGGTGGTGATGAATGGAAGGAGGAGGTAGTGGACGTTGATGGTGGACAGGAGGAGGAGGAGGTGGACGGTGGTGGTGTGGTGGGTGATGGTGGACGTGATGAGGTGGCGGGTGGTGGTGTCCCAGTCGATGCATATTTATGATATCTAGCTTATAATTAATTAATGTAATGTTGTGAATATTAATTGTTGATTTGTTAATTTTTGTTATGAGAACTTATATATATATATATATAGGGTGGAAATTGTTTGGGGCACACGGCATTTCCTTAATATGGTGGTCATCTTCTAAATATAATAATAATATAATAACAAAAATAATACAAGTAACGTCCTATACGTGTGTAAGAAGTAATCCACGTGTCGCTGAAAGCTGCATTTTCTTTGCATATTGAAAAAGGATTACTCCATAGAATAGTAACCAACTTTAAAAGTTGTTCCAATTAGGTCATTGATAAAAACTTTTATTCCAATTAGGTCATTGAACTTTCATTTTGTTTAAATCCTAGATATTTTACCTAGATATTAGAGTGCATTTCTTATAATTATTCTATTCTCTTCACTCGTACACTTTAAAAAAATTTCAAAATCTAGACAATTTTGAATATTCTATGTAGCATACACCAACAATGCAAAAATATTTGGGAGCTCGAGATGGAGATGGCCAGGCCAGCCTATGCAAGGTGCTGTGTGGGCAACCATTTAGACGAGGTTAAGGATTTTCGGTTAAATACCCCATGTGCCAATCACATGCGAGGGTAACTTTGTAATTTTGAAAGATGTTTACCCTAATTGCTGATTGGTGCCATATTACGTAAATTTAAATAAAAAAATACGGTATTATCGAGAAACCGGTTCGTATTATCTAGAAGCGAGTGCGACTATTGAAATAAAAAATAGACCCTCGATCAGAGTGTGTAATCATGACTTTGAAGGTGATGATGATACTAATGGCAATAACTATATATTTGACAAGGATAATGAAGTAAATGAATTAGATGCTGACATAGGGGTTTTTTCAGGATTACGTGGATAAGGGGTGAACAACTAAAAAAAAGCATCATCGTTATGGGATGCTCGGATTTTGAAAGTTGATGTCTTCAATGAACGTTTGTGATGTTGAATCGGAACAAGAATTGAACCCTAATGAAGTAATAAGTATACCCTATCTTTCAAAATTATAAAATTAGCCCCACACGTGCTTGACACATGGGGTACTTAACGAATATACTTAACCTCATCTAACGCTGGGGATCTTTAATGCTAAACTAATGCAAACTATTAGTACCCAATTAGTAATATATAATACCTTAAGACCCAATTCATTATTGAAAGTTGATTCATACCACAAGAACCTTTTACATAGTTAACTCTCTTGAAGAAAAAGTTGACCAGCTTATCAAGACAAGTTTCATATGAACTAAAATTGCTCATAACATTAATTCTAGCGTATGTTCATAACGATAGTAGTAAGAATCCTATATTGGTTCAAATCAAATGGATTGGCGAAATTTTAGCCCACTCATGTTAAGCGCCTTGTACAAATTCATTCACATATTGAGTGTGAATAGTGTACTTCATGTTAAATAAAAGGGATTATTACTCCATAGAATGGTAACCAACTTTGAAAGTTGTTTCAATCAAGTCATTGATACAAACTTTTGTCTCAATCAGGTCACTGAACTTTTATTTTTGTTTCAATCCTAGATATTTTACCTGGATAGCAGGTAATCTAGGTTTTTTTTTAATTTTTTAATGTTTTTACTTTTCATAATAACTTTTAAAGGTTGTGAAAATTAGTAAAAGTGCAAAATATAATTTTAAAATTTCGAAAATTTGCAAAAAAAAGTTCAGAAAATTGAGGTTCGGGTTAGAACGGGACAAGGTCGGAACGGGTCAAAACGGGTTTCGGGTCAGTTTTTTTTGAACCAACGAATCAGCGTGTTTTTAACACGCTACAACTCGTTTTAACAGCAAAAGCTCGTTTAAGTGATTTTTAAGTTCGTTTCAGCACCTAATAGCTCGTTTAAGCGATTTTTAAGTTTGTTTCAGCACTTAACAGCTCGTTTAAGTGATTTTTCAGTTCTTTCAGCACCTAACATCTCGTTTAAGCGATTTTTAAGTTCTTTTAAGCGATTTTTCAAACCGTTTCAGCACCTAACAGCTCGTTTAAGCGATTTTTAAGTTCGTTTAAGCCCTTAATAGCTCGTTTAAGCGATTTTTAAGTTCGTTTAAGCCCTTAATAGCTCGTTTAAGCGATTTTTAAGTTCGTTTCAGCACCTAACAGCTCGTTTAAGAGATTTTTAAGTTCGTTTCAGCACGTAACAGCTCGTTTAAGCGATTTTTAAGTTCGCTTCAGCACCTAACAGCTCGTTTAAGTGATTCTCGTTTAAGCAAATTTTAAGTTCGTTTCAGCACTTAACAGCTTGTTTAAGCAAATTTTAAGTTCGTTTCAGCACTTAACAGCTCGTTTAAACGATTTTTAAGTTCGTTTCAGCACCTAACAGCTCGTTTAAGCGATTTTTAAGTTCGTTTCAGCATTTAATAGCTCGTTTAAGCGATTTTTAAGTTCGTTTCAGCACTTAACAGCTTGTTTAAGCGAGTTAGGTGCTGAAACGAACTTAAAAATCGCTTAAACGAGCTGTTACGTGCTGAAACGAACTTAAAAATCTCTTAAACGAGCTGTTAGGTGCTGAAACGAACTTAAAAATCTCTTAAACGAGCTGTTAGGTGCTGAAACGAACTGAAAAATCGCTTAAACGAGCTGTTACGTGCTGAAACGAACTGAAAAATCGCTTAAACGAGCTTTTGCTGTTAAAACGAGTTGTAACGTGTTGAAAACACGCTGATTCGTTGGTTCAAAAAAAATCTGACCCGAAACCCGTTTTGACCCGTTCCGACCTTGACCCGTTCTAACCCGAACCTCAATTTTCTGAACTTTTTTTGCAAATTTTCGAAATTTTAAAATTATATTTCGCATTTTTTACTAATTTTCGCAACCTTCAAAAGTTATGATGAAAGTAAAAACATTGAAAAATAAAAAAAGGGGGCAATTTCATATATACCCTTACAAATATTGAAAATATCATATATACCCATGTAAAACTAAAAATATCATATATGCCCTTACAAAGTTATTAATATATCATATATACCCAATTCATTAAAAAACTTAAAAAATGACCATATTATTGTAGTTTGATTCTATGCGATAAAATGTTTTACAATGTAGATCATTCGATGTGATAAATCTTCGAATGCTTTGCAATTTTGAAGAATTTATGAGAGAAAATTTGTTTGTCGTTAAAGGCGAGAAATGTCGATTAAAATTAAAATAATAACATAGAGTATAAACAAATTATCTAATAGAAAGGGGTAGAATGGTCTATTCGTTAAAATAGGCATAAATGAAAGTTAAAATTTTTAAAAATAACGGTAAAATGATTATTTATTAAATTATTATTAATTATTAGGGGTATATATGATACTTTAATTGAGTTTATAAGGACATATATGATATTTTAGTTACATTGTAAGGGTATATATGATATTTTAAGTTTTGCTTGGGTATATATGATATTTATAATATTTGTAAGGGTATATATGAAATTAATCATAAAAAAACCTAGATTACCTGCTATCTAGGTAAAATATCTAGGATTGGAATAAAAATGAAAGTTCAGTGACCTGATTGGAACACAAATTTGTATCAGTGACCTGATTGAAATAACTTTCAAAGTTGATTACTATTCTATGGAGTAATTTCTAAATAAAATTATGTAATTTACGCAAACTTAAAACACTTAATGAAAGTTAAGTAATTTAAAAAGATAAAAGTACTTGAAGTAGGTCATTTAGAAAAGTTAGTTATTATTATGAAAAGGTAACCGTAAATAAATGCCAAATGTTTTATAGATAAAGCTATAGAAGAGTACAGCCATGGTGATCCTATAGTCATGAGGTAGGTTTGAAACTAGAAATTAAAAGGGCTTAAGCAATTAATGGGGTGGCCACACTTAGTAAGTGGTTTATCTTTTCAAACAAAGAAATGGACCATTTGGTATGAATTAATTACTATTATTAAAGATAAGTTGTTAGTTTACGTCTCTATGAGTATATTTTAAAGTTTTTCATTAACATAATTTTTATCCGGCAACAAAATCAAATAATGTCGTTATTTTAAGCACACCTATCAAGATGGTCAAGGTTCTTCATGTTTTAACGTCGCTTAAAAAGACTACATCTAACATATATGGACACCATTATCATTTACTTTCGGGTCCAACAGTACAAGGATGATGGTTCATTAAGACTTGAGATCTTATGGTCTTAAGTTCTAATTAAACTTGACTCAAGTGGTTTTTCAACATTAATGGGTTTCCTCAATGATGGTGTTCCTGAATGAGTAAAATTTGAAACGTCAAAATCAGTATAGACGGTTATCCGTCTCAGAAAAGCTCACTTGATATTAATTAGTGGTAGTTTCTAACGCCACCATCCATTGAAGATAATCAACTTGAAACGTTGTGATTCTCTACATAGCATGATAGTTAGCAGTTCCTATATATGGACCAACAACCACTTATGTATAAATCGTTAAGAACAATTGAAGACCAACAACTCTCTTCTTTTTTGATAATGTAGACCCCTCGCTTGTCTCTATATAACAATAATAATGAAGCTTCACCAAATCGCATCGTGTCAACATCACTCAAGTCTCAACACAACTTTTATTAAGATGAAAGTTAGGTTAGCTTTTTAATATATTTGAGAGTGGCTTAGACGAGAGAGAGGGAATGAAGTAAACAATGGTTTTAGGTCCTCTTTCTCTGTAACACCTTCAAATTCTAAAAAGTAACAAATTATATATATACAATTTTGGTTTTGGGTTGTTTGACGGATTTGTGCTATATAATTACTTTTTCTTCATCAAACCAAATTGTAAATTTCGATTATGTTACAGTATATTAAAGGTAAAATATGATTGTCATGGAGGGCAGGGTTGTCGACACAGTCCCCGACCCAATTATCTTATTATGCCCCAAAATTTATGTATTTATTTTTTAATCTAATTACTTAACTTACTTAATCTTATTTTTATTAAAAAGGAAAAAAAATTGCATAACCTAAATTATAACAAAGTAAAGTTATTTAAAAATTGTTTAAATCCAACAAAAACCATTTTACTTAAGGTCTAAAATTTTTTACACATTCGGCCCAAAAAAATTTAATAATTATCGAAGAGGGCCTGATGATTGTAATTAAATTTATAAATAAAATTAAAGTAGATAATTAAATTTATAAATAAAACTAAAGTAGAGTGTCCTACCGGCTCCCTTGAAAAGTATACATTTGATTATTTGAACATGGACGCTATCTATAAACATGCATGAAGTCTCTTCTTACCAACCCCGGCCCCACACAAAAATCAAATCCAACACCTTCAACAAATCAAATATATACACACACACACAATAATGCAAATTAACCCTCCGTCTATATATACCACCTTACTAATCCTTAATGTTTCATTTCCATCACAAAGTAATTAAGCCTTCACATTCTCTTACTAGCTAGTTAATTCTTAGCAATGGCCACTCACGGTGATCCGTTAAACTGGGGGACATTGGCGGAGTCCTTGAAGGGTAGCCACCTGGATGAGGTGAAGCGGATGGTGGCGGACTTCAGGAAGCCGGTTGTGAAGCTCTGTGGAGAAACATTGACGGTGGCGGAGGTGGCTGCGGTTGCTGCCAGTGACAACACCGCCGTGAAGGTGGTGATGTCTGAGTCTGCTAGGGAAGGAGTGAAAGCGAGTAGTGATTGGATGATTGAGAGTTTGAGTAAAAAGACTGATAGTTACGGCGTCAACACCGGCTTTGGCGCCAATTCCAGCCGGAGAACCGACCAAGCCGGTGCTCTTCAGAAGGAACTCATCAGGTACGTAATCATTTTTGTAAACATTATATGAACTGAACATTCACTAGTTGTGTTTGTTTTTGTTTATAAGGTCTATAAGGACCTATGTCTACGGGTGCAGAAACATAAGCTCTTGAAGACTGTTTGTTTAAAAAAAAAAATCTGAAAACTGCTTTTATGATCTTAAAATATAAGTTTTTTCACCATCTTCACAAATCTTTGCACTTCTTAACATCATACCAAGTACCAACACCCAATGTCCAACACCACCACCACCCACCGTCCGCCACCACCCACCATGATTGTAGTTTTGTTAAATTATTCAACCTAACACCTAACACATGATTGTGATTGTTCACGTTTACTTTTAATTTGGTTATGTCTATTTAATTATTTAATTATGCTTAATTATGTTCAATCATTTGTCTTTGTTTACATTTATGAACTATGAACTGTTTGTTTATACTAATAACAAACAGAAAAAACGTATACGAATACACTCAATTTATTAACGAACAAACATTAAGAAGAGTGGTTATGTTTATATTTAAACAAACGAACACAAACATTCTCGATTCGTATTTGTTCGATTCTTTTGGAAGCCTACAAAAAACTTAATTACTATTAAGCTTGATGCCGTTTTTATGTGTTTCCAGATTCTTGAACGCCGGAATATTCGGCAACGGCACAGAATCCAGCCATACTCTTCCACATTCAACCGCAAGGGCTGCGATGCTCGTGAGAATCAACACCCTCCTCCAGGGTTACTCCGGTATCCGGTTCGAAATACTGGAAGCCATGACCAAGTTCCTGAACCACAACATCACCCCAATTTTACCCCTTCGCGGTAGCATCACCGCCTCGGGCGACCTTGTACCGTTATCCTACATCGCGGGCCTTCTCACGGGCCGCCCCAACTCCAAGTCCATCACCCACAACGGTGAAATCCTCAATGCTGAAACCGCCTTTGCCCGAGTGGGCCTCGAAGGCGGGTTCTTTGAATTACAACCTAAAGAAGGGGTGGCGCTTGTCAACAGCACGGCGGTTGGGTCTGGGATGGCTTCCATGGTGTTGTTTGAAGCTAACGTCCTTGCATTGTTATCAGAAGTGTTATCAGCCATATTCACGGAAGTAATGCAGGGGAAACCCGAGTTCACAGACCACTTGACGCACAAGTTAAAGCATCACCCGGGTCAAATAGAGGCTGCGGCCATTATGGAATACATTCTAGACGGAAGTGACTACGTTAAAGCCGCACAAAAGGTTCACGAAACGGACCCGTTGCAAAAACCGAAACAGGACCGTTACGCTCTCCGCACATCGCCCCAATGGTTGGGCCCACAAATCGAAGTCATCCGGTCCACCACCAAGATGATCGAACGCGAGATCAATTCGGTTAACGACAACCCGTTAATCGATGTTTCGAGAAACAAAGTGGTAAGCGGTGGTAACTTTCAAGGAACCCCGATTGGTGTTTCTATGGATAACACGCGTTTGGCTATCGCCGCGATTGGGAAACTCATGTTCGCCCAATTTTCCGAGCTTGTGAATGATTTTTATAATAATGGGTTGCCTTCGAATCTCTCGGGTGGGCGGAACCCGAGTTTGGATTATGGGTTTAAAGGCGGAGAGGTCGCTATGGCTTCTTATTGTTCCGAGCTTCAATTTTTAGCAAATCCGGTTACAAACCATGTTCAAAGTGCGGAACAACATAACCAAGATGTTAACTCTCTAGGGTTGATCTCAGCTCGGAAAACAGCCGAAGCGGTTGAGATAATAAAGCTCATGTCATCGACTTACTTAGTCGCGTTATGCCAATCGGTTGACTTGAGGCATTTGGAAGAGAACATGAAATCGACGGTCAAGACAACCGTGAGCCGAGTAGCTAACAAGATCCTAGCCATGGGTGCATGTGAAGAAGACTTACTTCGTGTGGTGGACCGAGAGTATGTTTTTAGCTACATTGACGACCCGTGTCTTGCCACGTACCCGTTGATGGAGAAGCTCCGACGAGTTTTGGTTGACCATTCTTTAGCCAACGGGGTTAATGAGAAAGATGCGGGGACCGTGATCTTTCGAAAGATTGGGGAGTTTGAAGACGAACTGAAAACGGTTTTACCGAAAGAGGTGGAGGGGGTTCGAACCTCATTTGAGAATGGCTCGTTGTTAATTCCGAACCGGATCAAGTCGTGTAGGTCGTATCCATTGTATAGGTTCGTGAGAGAAGAGTCTGGGGCAGTGTATCTTACTGGTGAGAAGGTGACTTCGCCAGGGGAGGAGTTTGATAAGGTGTTCATGGCGATTTGCAAAGGCCAGATTATTGATCCGTTGTTGGAGTGTGTCGAAGGGTGGAATGGTGTTCCACTCCCCATCTGTTAAGACTTCTTATTTTAATAATCTGACTGGATATCGAACCGATTGGCTTAGTGGTCAATTGGTCGGACTGGTCAATAGTAAGTATAACAATAAAATGTTTATCCATGTTCTATGTTTTTGAAATACACAAATAATAAAATAAAATTTCAAGTAATAAATGGTAAATAGTCGATAAATGAAATGTAAACAATAATATACATATCACAGGGAAAACTCCTTCCTTCAATCATGACAAGGCTAACGCAACACAATCTTGGAGCCTGTCTAACACTCTTAAGAATATTAAAAACTCAACCACTAGGAATAGACACGATCAGTTCCCTCATCAGTCATCACGCAACACAAGTGATCTATGGTAGACAAGAACGAGATATCTTCTTCGCCAGAACGCTCAATCGTATAGGTAGACGTACGAAGCCACGCTCCCCTCTCTTTGCTACAATGGGCCGACTAACTGGCATGCATCAAGAGGGCTGGATATCATGCTTGATTTTGTAAACAAGAATTTGGTAGGCCTAAGTCCCATAATAAAAGAGGACAACATAATAGAACAGTTGAAAAAAAAGGACAATCTCATCTATATTTTTTGAAAAGGACAATCTCATCTATATTTTTTGCAATGTTTTCAGACCCGGACGGCTTACCGGGTCAAAGGTCGGACCGACCCGGGAGGGCAGACCGGTGTTTGACCCGGATGATGTCATAAATAATATAAATATATATACCTATTAAAAAAATAATAATTACCAATATTCAAACACAAGCCGTTCAAAATCAAAAGAAGATAGGTCCATTTACATTGATTTTTAAAAGATATAGTAATTTTGTTTCATTTAGATAGCCAATAAGGAGTTATGGTTGTTTGGCTAGGGTGTTTCAGATAAGTTTCCATCTCGGTCCTTTGCCAGGGTTCGATTCCCACCTAGCAAAATCTTTTTGATCTAATAAAAAAGAGAGTTTACCGGTTCAACCGGCGATTCAGCGGTTCCGGTTGGACCGCGAACCGGCTAACCCGGCGGGGTTTATAGAAAACGGGTAAATCTTGCGAACCGGACCGGAATTCACAATGGGTCCCGGTCAGACCGATCCGACCTGCCGGTCCGGCCTGGGTTTCAAAACATTGATTTTTTGTAAAAAACACCCCATAGAGAGTAACACAGTACATCAGCGCTCAATCAGTTCACTATGTTTGACTTTGTCATTCATTATGTGTTACGGACTGAAACCATTGCAAGGTATGGGCTCACTTCAGGCCACCACTCCGAGGTTGGCTCTGATACCAATGTTACAAGCCAAACAGAAGAACTCAACTCAAAAGACTAGTCTGATAGGTGAGGGAACCCATTTGACTTATAAACCCCACATCAGTTGCCCATACAACCGATATGGGACAAGTCCCATACCTTGGGATGGTTTCAGTCCATAACAATGCACCCTCCTTAAGGACCAACGTCCTCGTTGGTCACGGCCGGCTCACTCCAGGTCACCACTCCGTGGGCCACCACTCCGAGTCCTCGTTGGTCACGGCTAGCTTCCTCCAGGCCACCACTCCATGGGTCACCACTCCGAGGTTGGCTCTAATACCAATGTTACAAGCCAAATAGAAGAGCTCAACCTAAAAGACTAGTCTGATAGGTGAGGGAACTCATTTGGCTTATAAACCCCACATCAGTTACCCATACAACCGATGTGGGACAAGTCTCATACCTTGCAATGGTTTCAGTCCATAACATTATGTCACAATATCTGCACTCACTTTTGGACAAAAAACATTGTCCAACAACCGAAAGTAAACATCACAAGCCAATACATGTCGAAGATGACCCTAGTCACCATACCAACCATCAACATCCATGGCGCGCAACCAAGGTTTAGCTCTTGAATTGCGTACGTATAGCCGAAGATATCATTTTAACATTGAACGATATGACGACACGAAGGAGCTAAATGAGCATTTAAACCATTTTCTTGTGAGTCAGTAGAGGTGAGACAAGGGCAAATACCCATATGGAGTCATATGATCGCGCAAACGTTGACCGGACCCACCCGAGTAAGCCACCTTTTCCACCCGAGCGAATACCCATATTTTTTTAAGAACGCCCTTGATAGAAATGACCAGATCACAGCTTGATTTGCAATGAGCAGCCTTAAACAGATTTCACACAACACACTCACAGTTCTGCCATTGAACCAAATTTTAACTGGTAATTAACAGCCGCGAATAAATGAACGCAAAACTGCAATTTGACTATTGAATAAAAATGTAGTGTTATGGAATCCTCAAGACCAAAATTACGAAATTGAAAGCAACATAAACTTATTAAATGAAAAAATAACATTACAATCGACATTTGTGTGGCCAACAATAGCAGCATTTGGTTTATTTCCATTTGTCATGTTCTACCGAGCATCTATAATGCAGTAAGAAAAGCTTGTTGGCCGGGCAGTCTTAAAATATAATGCAAATATTAGAACATAACCGGAATTATCATTGCTGTCATCAATATTGAGGCAATAAGAACATAAGATATACACAAACCCTAATCGATGGTAAATATAATAAAAGAAAATGAAGATGGTAAATAGACATATTCTTGAGTTAACGAAAAAAAAAATAGAGGGAGTTAGAGATTTAGAAGACGTTAACGACAACTGAGAAACCTAAAGGGTTCAACTGTAAAAAGAAAAAACTTTCTGGATGAAAGTTGCAAAAATGACCACATGGCTATATTAAAATTTTCCTTTTTGTTAGTGTCTCAACCATCAAATGGCTTTCTAATTCAACTAAACAACCATCTTTGTTCTAATATTTTGTAAAGTCTTGGCGGATTTAGAGCTTTGCTAGGGCGGGCGGATGCCCAGTCGGAGTGCCGTTTTTGCAGGTACGATTTTGCATATGACGAGTCAACAATCAACCAGTGCCCACCGTCGGTTTACGGCAGAATTGAATACTTAAAGTGAAGAGAGAACGAATTTAAAATCTGTTGGTTCATTGTTTTTTAGGCTGTCGGTGATTTGAACCGTGTTCTGCGTGTTAAAAGGCATGGGAAGATGATGGGTTATAATAAAACATATATTTTATTAGTTTGTCAGTTTTCTATTTTGAATTTTTACTGCATTGTTTATTGGTTTTGGTAACTGTATGTTAAATTTCTTAATATATATAGGAGGAGAGTCCGCGCGTTGCGACGGTTGTCCTAATTAATGTTAGATTAATAAGAAGCGATGACTATAGCAACGGATTAACTATCAGTATTTAGTAGCGCTTAAAAAAAGTGAGCGTTTTTTATTGAGCCGTATGGTGTTAGATTCATTTTGTTATGTATTACTAGTAAACTCTAGTTTTAAACATATAATTTTCCCTTCATCCAAATAGCTATGGTATTTCGTATGGCGTGTATGAGTGTATGTCTAGTACGATAATTACATCCGTTATTAGGTTCCTATGTCAACTATATATGATTTTGTCATTACGAAGTTGGAAGTTTATTGTATATGTACATGAATTACGTATATGATTAGAAATCGAAAATCTCCGAATGGCGAAGAACGGAAGTTTGATAAAACGATAATCATGATTAACTGCGAAAAAAATGTATAACATGATTATAATAACATCTTATCTCAAATACATGGTTTAAGCGTTGTATAATATATCAAAGAAACAAACAATGGTTTTTAATACATTAGGTACAAAATATTAATTAGTATTAACTAAAATCTCCAATATCCAACAATTAAGTATAATGAGGACTATACTCATGCATAATTAAAGCTGCTTAATATTTCCATTATTTCTGTTGTGAGCATGTTGAGAGCATCCACAACAGGACAATCTCGAAGACAGGTCCCTAAGGATTTCGACAACCTGAAATATGAACTTTAAAAGTAAGTTCGGTTGGGGATTACAAAATCACACATGTTTACGGTTCTTAGGAAAGATGAAGGGGGCCTTACTCTTGTAAGCTAAAGACCACACACGTGTGATGCAACATGTAACATCGTGAAAATTTCGAACTCAAATTGTCAACTTTCCAAAGTCTAAGGATCAAAATGCCAAAATTCAAAACCTTAGGGTTTAAAACGAAAATTCAGTTTTCTTGTCCTATCGCGCTACGGACGGGACAAAAGACAAGCATATCGCGTATCGCGAAGGGCTTGGTCAAAAAGGTTCTAGAAAGAGTCAACAGCGATACGCGATCGCTGTTAACCAACGTCATCGCGTGTCGCGATGACGTGGCCTGACACCTCTGGCACCAGTTTTGTCACGTGTCCACACGTGGCACACCGTCAGCCACGTGTCCCGACACGTGGCCACACGTGGCACGTTGCCCGCCACGTGTCAACACGTGGCACACCGTCTGCCACGTGTGGCAGACCTATATGGTGACGATGCCAGGCTACGTCGCGATATGCGACGGGTGCCCAGGAGGCCGTCGCGTACCGCGATGGGTTCCAAGATTTTGTCTATAAATAGCAAGGTCGGGATCACATTCCAAGCATCCCAAAACCTGCTCTCAACTCTCTCTAGCATCTCAGTAGCCTTTATATCATACCTCTAAGTTCGTGCCATAATTCCTCGATAAACATGTCCCGATTCTCGATTTCCGTGCCGACGTTTCCTCGACGTTCGTACCACCCTCCACCCACATATCGACCAAGAAGGTGTTTGTGATATCTCGACGTCAAGATGGTGAACCTCGTAAAGCATGCCAACAAGTGGTAAAAGATTGGTGTTATCGTTTGGTGTGCAAAAAGAAATGTGACATGGAAGAAGATTGATGAAGAAAGGCAAAGCGGCGTTGGAGTGCTGCTCGAGTTGTTAGGGTTTCTAAACGCCAAAAAGGTAGGCATACACCAATGAATATAATAATAAAATATTATAAAGGGTTAAACCTTAAGTCGAGGTTATACTCGATACCTCGATAAAAGAAAAGAATACATAACAAAGAAAAGAATAAAAGATAAGAATATGAATATTGATAAATATATATGTGTGTAAGTATATATTCTTTGTTATGAAAATATTATTTAAGTAATAATAACTATTCTTAAATAATAAAAGAAAAGAATATGTTTCTTAGAGAAGAAGAAACGTCGGGTTTTTATAAATAAACTAAAGGTTTATAAAATTACTTTTAAACTAAAGGTTTTCAAGTAAAAGAGATTTATGAACTAAAGGTTCATCGAGGTAAAGTTTATAAAATAAGACTAAAGGTCTTAAGCCGGATTGTACATCCGACTAACAATTGGTTATACTCGTACTATATGTGCGAGATAGCAACGGGAAAGACCCTCGGATGGTGCTGAAGCCGATCCAAATTGAAAAGGGTGAATACGCCCCAAATATTTACAAACTTGTTTTCAAACGAGTCAACGTGTTATATGAAAACTTTACATAAGACTAAGTGTCTCTAAAACATTTATAAACAAGGGTATAAATACTGGTCTCAGGCTATAGTGTACGTTTGTCTGGATCCTTTCATATGTGGTGGGCACACCACATCTGGTCACAATTACGC
This sequence comes from Bidens hawaiensis, assembly GCF_021521415.1. Taxonomy (NCBI): domain Eukaryota; kingdom Viridiplantae; phylum Streptophyta; class Magnoliopsida; order Asterales; family Asteraceae; genus Bidens; species Bidens hawaiensis. The sequence continues at coordinate 625,233 of NW_027491722.1, read as the reverse complement.
TCGCCTGCGGGGAGTATGACCTTGTGTACTCGTATAGGCACTCAACTAGTCGAACGCTGCGGTGTTTCGCTGGGGGAACCAAGTATAGAGACTTGAGTTTATAAATTGTATGTTTTAACTTGATTATTTCTAAGCCACGTTGGGCCGGGACCTACGTAGTCCCTAGGGGTGATTAAGTAAATAAAATATTTTTAGCGTCAGCATATTCACCAGCATTCGTTGCTGACGTATTTGCTTACATTTTGCAGGTGACCAAAATTAGCGCTTGGAGTGACGAAGTGCTATGGCGATGGCTCGGATTGTTTTGTATAAACTTAAAATATTAAAAATGGTGGTTTGTAATTAAAAACAATTAATACTTTTTGTTATAACTTAAACGGGTATTTTATAATCCCGTCTTTTGTAATATTACACTTTAAACCCACAAGTTTATAAAAGTCTTCCGCTATTAAATGTAACTCTGATTTAATTACACTTGTGGTACCAACATAGGTGTCATACGCCTAGGCCGTGGTCTGGGGTGTGACAAGTGTTGGTATAGAGCCATCGATCTTAGCGAATTAGGTATTACAAGATAATACCTAAGCTTCGATCCAAGTATATGAATTAATTGATTATTTGAAATAGGGATAAGATAGGCTGGTAAACCTTTTATTTCCCTCCTCATTCTAAACCACCCAAATTATTAGATGTCATTCAAGAACATGATGGAGAATTTTGTGCGTATAGCAAAAGAAGCCGGAATCGCCGAACCTTTCCCCGAGGACAATATGAGTGAAGGTAACTATGAAGCGTACTTCGACCCAGACGTAGGACATGACTTGACCAAACCGGTATATTATCCTGGAAGCAAACATTATCCAATCAATGTTCCCAATAGTCCACCGAAACAAGGAAGTGAACCACCGAGGCACTCGAGCTACCACCCACCAACAATTCCCATGTACCACCCATCTGAGGTTCCCACATACTACCCATCAGAAATCCCCACTTACCAACCATCGGAAATACCACTCTACCACCCATCGAACAATCCAACATATTTACCACCGAATCCTCACCCATCCTATGCTTTTCTCTCAAATCGACCAATCAAAGAAGAACCAAGGTCTCCATCCTCCGACTGGATGCAATGCAACTCAGATCAACGAAGATGGCATACTGGAAGCTCCACCGTTAATGAAGTCAACTCTCAACCCAACAATGATGAAGGGCCATCCCGCAAACCCAGAATGAGGGTGATGATGCCCTATGAAAGTTTCCAAATGCCCCCGATAATCAACGAAACCACCCAGCATATGGAAGAGGAAAAACCTGAAGAAGAGGAAGAACCCGAGGAAGAAGAGGAAGACCCAGAAGAAGAATCTGAGGAAGAACCGGAAGAAGAGTATCCCGATAATCCCAACGAGAAGTCAACACCGATGGAGGAATCACTCACTTCCCAAAACCCAAGCTACGGTTCTGTTGATCCATATGTCCAATATCTCGAAAATCTCAAGAACCAAGCTTCATCAAGTTTTCCATCGTTTCAAGGCGTGATCCCAACGGAAGAGGAGCAAGCAAACGAAATCCGAGAACAAAATGAAGCTGCTGAAGCTTTCTTCCACTACCCCTCCGACGTGACAGCATCCCCGTATCCAGAACCAAGAAATCATTACGAAGTGGTGACAATGGGTTACCGCGACCCACCCCCGAGATATGGATACCCCAACGAAACTCCGCAGTCATACGAGGAACATTTGGACCGCGCTTTGCATGAGACGGACGATTGGAGGAAAAAGATGGTCGTTGAAGGAAAGAAAAAGAATAAGATAGGAAAGACGCTTCTTCGAAAGTGCAACAACTTGACGAAGGTTGTGAGGAAGTTCATTAGGGATTGAAGATGATGGATGTGACAAGAAAGCTGTGTGTGTTAATGTAATTTATGTGTTATGTGAAATGTTGTGTAATAAAGGATGTGTAGACGTTCTTATGTAAAGATAAGTTTATCGATATATATATATACCAATCACACGATATATATATAATATATATATATGTGTGTGTGTGTGTTGTAAAAATAAATATATATATCCATTTGTGATATATATATATATGAATGTGAAATAAAGATATATGTTTAATAAGGAAAAGTTGTTAAATTTCAGATATAAAGACTTAATTGAAAAAGAAAAAGAACAATGTCTGAACAAAGTAACAACAATGAGAATGCTAGAAAAGAGAAAGAAATAAGAAAAGAAAAGGGGAAAGACCCCGTAAATAAACAAGATGACCCAATTCCCAAAAATACATGAGTCAGATACAAAAGATGATAATAGATGCGGTTAGAGAAGAGTCTATGGCTAGGTCCCAATCGAAAAATTCAAAACATTCTCACTCCGTTAATCCTTCCCGAAAATCCGTAAAGCCTTGTCCAAAACCGTCTCGTGTCGAGGAAAGTGTTCATGAGTCCAACGCCAATGGTGGGGTTAGGCAAGAGTTCAAGAAACTCAAGATCGGTGGGTGCTCGTTTAAGGATTTCAAATATTATGGACTAAAGGAGTTCCACGGTGACAAAGGAGCCATCACAACCGTGAGGTAGTTTGAAGAGATGGAGACGATTGTCATAACGAGCAAGTATTCCGATGAGGAGAAATTCAATATTATGCTCTTATGTTCAAAGGGGAAGCGCTCGAGCGGTGGAATACGATGATTATGAGCAAGGGAAGAGAAGTGATGTACAATCTGACTTGGGATGAGTTCAAGGCGATATTCTGCTCTACATGATAATTAAGGATCTTAAACTCCTAATCTGGTAAGTATTTTAATAATTCTGTGAATTATAATATTTTAGGTAGATTTTAAATAATTTATTTTTATAATTAATTTTGCAGGAACTTCTAATCATCAACGTTGTTCATCATCAATTCAACAAGGTATGTTATATGATTTCCTGGTTAATATCTTCTATACTAACATTAAACAATGACTATTTTCGTTGTGTTCCTCTTTTGATAACCTGATTTAGCGGTTTTCTCATATTCAGAAAAAACCATAATCGTCATTTATCCAAAGAAGCATTCAAATTTAACTAATTCGGATCTTAATTTCTAATTAATCTATGAATCTCATGGATTTTCTCATATTCGGAAAAATCTCTAATCACCAACGATTCAAAGAAGCATTCAAAATAACGTAACCTGGATCTTAATCTCTCATCTCTAAATCTCATGGATATGTCAAGATGACTATTTATTTCATAATGTTTTTCTTCTTTGTTATCAGGTATGTTTTGTGCTTTCTTTTTATTGTTATTGATTGGATTCAGTTTGATTTCAACATGTTGTTTTTAACATCTTTATTGTTCTACATCTAAGAAAATGGTGAGTTTTTGTATATCAAGCATATATGAAATTGGTTTGTTTATTATAATATATTCATTTATATTTAATTTTGAGTTAAGTATTTCTAAATAATCTGCTTCAACTCTACTAAAATAATCATTTATGGGTTTATAAGCAACTAACAATAACAATTACATTACAATAAATATAATATTAATTGACAATTAGTTATTTCCGTATCTTTAATCAGTGATAGTTGTATATCAGTTAATTAGTTTTAGAGCCGTGTAACACACAAGATGATCTAAATAATAAATTTACAAATAAAACAATACATAATTTATATGAAAAATATATTAAATATATGCTTGTATCAATACTATATGTACATAACTGATTTTATTTATATCACAAAATGATTTAAAAATGAACTTAATTAAAAAAAATGCATGCGCAAAAACATACCCGAGAACGCTCCACCTATTGGAAATTTCATTTCCAATGTCACACACACACACACACACATATATATATATAATTGAAAGAATTTTGGTTATGAACAAACTTTGGAGAATACTTCTCAGATAATAATAGTTTTGAGCTATACAATGAAAAACTTTTTGATAAGTTTGAGGTGCTTATCTACTTTGTGAATGTTTTGTTTCACTTGGTCATAATTTTGTATAACATGCTTCACATACACAATTTAGCATGTTATACAAAATTATGATCACTATTCAAGAAAAAGTCAACGCGTCTGACACAAATGTTTCAAATTAAATATGATAAAAGTTATAAGCATTGATAGGCATGGAGGTGCAATGTCGGAAGTGTTCGTCATTTCTTCTTGAATTTTAACCGTCATGGGAAAAATACTCAATTTGTCAAATCCCGAATCTTTTGATTATTTTCAAAAATGTCAATGAAAATAAATTAGAAACCCAATCACAACTAAAATTTTAACTTTCATTTGTTTTACATTTTTCAAGTCAAAACTTTGAAGTTATAACAAGTTTCACGATAAATCTATTTGCATTCTCAAAGTTTTAAAAATATTTTGATTATCCATTTTTACCCGTAACAAATTTGATTACAATGTTAACTAATTTATACAAAAAATCTATTTATCAACTTTTGACTCGTAACAATTAAATTTAAGTTACACAAAAATCCCGAAACAATTGTTGATAAAAAAAAACAATACACTAAATATGGTAAACTTTATTATATTTGAAAATGATTGATAAACACTATCATTACAATTTAACATATATCTACTGGTTGTTCCATACGTTCTCTCAAGCCGCCAAAGTGTTTTATTTGTAAATAGAGGTTTCTCATACATTTAATCCGAATTCACGGTTATGGGTCTCATCAAACTCAGGTAGCCCTTAAACGGATTATAACATCTCATTAAATTAAAAAATAATCTCACCAAATATTTGATATGAAAATCTTATAAAATAAGGATATACTAAAAATTAATATCCACTTTTTTTTGAAAAAAAAAGTTATTATTTATAGTTAAGAAACGATTTTATAGTTAAAAAAATAAGTGGGTCATGGGTCTCACCAAACCTATATAGCTTTTAAACCGGGTTATAACATCTCATTTATTTGTGAAACATTTTTATCATCAAATCCCAAGTATATTATTAACTTCCTTATAATAAATAAAATTAAAGTTCAAAAATATATAAATATTAAAAGCGAATAATATAAAACAACTTTGTAATACAGTGGATAAAAGCTAGTGTGTGTGAGTTTACTAAATTAACCGAAAAAATAAATAAATAGATTTAAATCATATATTTGTAATTAATAAATTTATATGGCAATGTACATGAATAAATTTAATTTTATAATCAATAAATAAATGGATTAATTTAAAAAAATAAAATAGGTCAACTTTTAAGCATATATTTAATTTAATAATTGAAAAAAGTGTTTGTAAAATAAAACCACATTAGAGTTTATTTATTTATTTATTTACAATATTTAACAATACACGGTAGAATATGTTAATAATAACATTTAAAATTATATTATTTTTCAATCTTTAAAAAACATTTGTTGTTGATTTTTGGATTTCACTGAGTATGTTGTGAAATATTATTCTAACAACGTATATAGTATAATATGTAAATATTTATTTTTATAAAATGTATAGATATAATATAAATAGAGTTTAAAAGAAAATGAATAATTTAAATCATGTTATAAATATAATAAAAATGAAATGTAAAAGGAAAGTGAATAATTATAGATCTATGACATATATTAGCTGTTGAGGGAAAATAATTGTAAGGATTAACCACATAACGACACGTGTTCACAATTATTTTACTTTATTAGAATAGGTGGATAATATATTTTGAAATGTTAATTATCAATTAATGATATATAGAAATAAAATGTGGGTCAACTACTCAACTACAGTTAAATATAAATTAATACAAGATTTTGAATATCAATATCAATTAATACTATATGTTAGGAAATGAAAAAACAAAATATTACTTGTTTGTAGATTATAAAAGTTCGTATATGCAGCCATGGAGAGGTTTTCAATCGACAAAGTAAGTTCATTGTTTTTTATGTAAATATATGGCATAATTTTGATTTGATTCTAATCGGGTTCTACTTTAATTGAACTATGTTAATTTGATATTCGAATTTTATGCAAATCAAAGAACTATATTATTTTGATGTTTTCATTTGTTGTAGTGTTCACGAGGATGTGTTAGGAGATACATGGCAGCCATCTCGCTAAATGGTGGTGAATCAAAGGTTCGTTGTGTGATTCTTGTCTCATCGAATAGGGTTTCATAAAGTTCTTACCTTATTATTTTCTTTAAAAGTTGACAAAATTTTATGGTAATTTGAATATTATCTTTAGAAAACCATTTCTTATGAGTTATGACCATTAACAAAAATTTTGAAACGAAGTCAAATTGAAAATGCATTAATATGGGTCTGGTGAATCGAATATTCGTTTTGTGATTCTTGTCTCATCGAATAGGGTTTCGTGAAGTTCTTACCTTATTTTTTTCTTTAAAGTTGACTAAATTTTATGGTAATTTGAATATTAATTTTAGAAAACCATTTCTTATGAGTTAGACCATTAACAAAAATTTTGAAACGAAATTAAATTGAAGAATCACACAAATAATCACACCTATTCGATGAGACAAGAATCACACAAAGAATCTGTAGATTAAGAATCACACAACGAAACCACTTCCATAAAATGTTCATATTCAATGCTTTAATATGTAATCCATGTGTATTGTTACCGAAAATATTAACAATTAAAGCACATAAAATATTTCTATATTTAAAATGAAATTTTTAATATTTTTTAAAACAGAATGTTTTCATATTTCTGATACGATTTATATACTTTCTTTATTTAACGAATTCAAATATTATTTTTTATTAATTATATTTAATTATGTTTTGATCGAAATCGATCAAATAGTTAAAATAAATGTCAAAGGTTTAAAACTCAATTTAAGTTTGCCTCAAGCAAAAGAAAAGACGATGGACGCATTTTGGATTTTAAAAAATGCATACATCATGTTGACGTTTTAAAGTCAAAATATGACCTATTAAAGTGAAAAGTTAGACTTTTCAATTCAAAAGTGGATTTTTTCAAGATGGTAATTTACTAACAATATATCTTTTTCCAATTTGACATTTGTTAGAAGTAATTCGAATTTGCAGCAGTTAAACAAGTCCAAGAGATTTACAATACAAAGTTGATCATTTATTTCATAGTTCATATTGTTTTGATAAAGAAGACAAATATTGTGGGTTATTAGGTTACTTGTAATTGGTACCATGTTGTCCTTTTTAATTATTATATTAAATATGTTTTGGTATATTGTTAGTTTAAATACTAGCTGGAATATTATGAATTTATAACTATGACCCGAGTTTGAAAAAATTAAGTATCTTATTTTAAAAGTTCTTATGTTGTTTCTTTTATATTTTCAGGCGTGTGTAACACGGACTCAAAACTAGTATATACATTATGAGGATTTAACCTATAATCACCAAATTCATACCTAACTCACTTTAACACCCCACTAAAGTAAGAATGACATCCTGAATAATTTAGCTTTTTATATTTTTGAGATATCTCATCATGAATAATTTCAATGTTTTGTTTAAATATAGAAATACATTAACTTTAAAATAAAACAAACCGTCTTGCATAATTGAAGGAAAAAAATATAAATTATTTAACTAATTAATTTATAATTCAAATTTAATAAATTTTAAAGAAAATAATAACATAAAACTATGTTTGCATTATATTACTTATTTATTGTTTATGATTTAAACATTCATTATTTAGAGGTATAATTACAAAATTAGACTCATACTGAGTTTATTAGGAAAAACAATTATATGATAGGCAAAATAAATAATTCTATTTTTTTATTGGTCGATAATAATTCTATCTTTAAAAATTACTATCTGCGACCCAACTTTTCAACTATTTTTGTCTTAATGGACATCCGTTAAAAAAACTTAACGTCGTTTAGTTTTTTTTCCGAGTTTCAAACAGATGTTTTAGGGATTTTGATCGGAAGAATAATACGAGTCGACTGATGTAAAACTTATCTCGATCTGGACACAACCGCCACGGTTAACATCCACCACTACCATTGTCATTGAAGCTTTCTGCGTGCTAAGGATTTTCCTTATTCTTAACCGCTTAGACCAATTAAGAACACCTATTCGTCTCGGTCATCGGAGCCCTAAATCGCCATCTAACTGGTTTGGTGGTCGTCAATTTGCCCCAAACCGCCGCCCATCACCATCATAGAGCTGGTGTGACCCTCTTCTTCTATCGTCGTTTACTCCGATGGTGGTTCTGAAGTTTCAAAAACCTCAATAATTGATACCTTTACTAGAAAGAAGTTTCTAAATGTCCGATCTAAAGTTACAAAGAAGTCTAGAATGTAAAGGTTGAGTTTTCTGGCCAAAATAGAGTTTTTCGGCCAAAAACATTTTCTGGCGACTAGAGACTAACAGAGTTAAGCTTCTGTTCGCCGCGACTCATTGTGAACAAATATGTTAAAATATAGGGTCGTCAGCAGTCAACTCATTAGTTAAGCCTGTTACTAGTCAGTAGTCCCATATTTTATTTTTTTATCTTGTTTTGTTGTCATCGTGATTTACGTATTTTTAGCTACATGATGAACCCGCAATATATAATTAATGTATCATCGTAATTTACTTATTTTTAGCTTGTGAACATAATATGATAATACTCGTGAACATGGACGTACACAATGAATCCTTAACATGGTTACATGGCTACATGCATGAGGTTCATCGTCTTAACAACATGTCAACATAGTCTCTTCTTACCAAACCCCTACACAAAAATAAAAACCAACAAGCTACCTAGCCAACCCTCCGTCTATAAATATGGTACCGCCTTGCTACTATCTTTCATCCATCTCTCTCTAAAACACTTCACTTTCTCTCTCAAATCAATGGCCAATAATAACAGTCATGTCAAAATCAATGGACACCAAAACGGTGTTAGTAATGGACACCAAAAGTGTGATCCGTTAAACTGGGGGGCAGTGGCGGAGTCGTTGAAGGGTAGTCATCTGGATGAGGTGAAGCGGATGGTGACGGACTTCAGGAAGCCGGTTGTGAAGCTCAGTGGAGAGACATTAAGTGTGGCGCAGGTGGCTGCGGTTGCTGCCAGTGACAACACCGCCGTGAAGGTGGTGTTGTCTGAGTCTACTAGGGCAGGGGTGGATGCGAGTTGTGAGTGGATGATTGAGAGTAAGACTAAAGGGACTGATAGTTGCAGTGTCATCACCAGGTTTTGCGCCAACTCTAACCTCAGAACCACCCAAGATGATGCTCTTCAGAAGGAACTTATCAGGTTATCACTTTCAACTCGGGTTTTTTAAATAAACGGATAGACATGAACAAATTTTTATGTTTATTTATTTAAGCGTATGAAATGGACACATGTCTCGTTAGTTTATGTATTGCGATCATTCGTTCTATGTTCTTCACTTATGTTAGTTTAACTTCTTAATTTCATTTATGTTTGTTTATATATTTATTTAATATTTTTAAATCTATTACATTTAAATCTACTTTAATGAAAAAAATATATATATTATTTAGTTTAATTTTATTAACCTTTTACGTTTATAAAAGATTAATGTACATGTTATTTTTAATTTCACCCAATAAATAAATAGTATACATTCATCTATATACTTCAATTATATATGTTCATTCATATGTATTTGTTTATGTTCGTGAACCGTTCATATATACTAGTAATAACAAACATAACATGAATACACTCATTCTATTATAACAAACAAACGAACATGGATAAGAAAAACTCATTCTTTAATTGTTCGTATTTGATCAGTTGTTAGATTATAGTTAAACAGACGAACACATGGATACCCTCCTATTTGTATTCATCCGGTTGGGTTAAAAGCCTAAGGGCGCGTTCGTTTCACGAAATGGAATGGATTGGAATTGGAATTTGCATAAGATTTGGAATTTGAATGAATTGGATTTGGAATCTGAACATTCCAATAGGAATTGGAATTTGGGGGAATTGAAATCCAAATACATTCTTAATGTGTTTGTTTGACAATTGAATATACATTAAGTTTTTTTTTACAATGACACCGGCGAAAACATTTAAGCTTTTTTATATTTTTTGTTTTTTATCTATATATCGCGTTATGATTTTTTTATAATTTTTTTTTTTTGAGTTTTTTTATGGGTTTTCTATTAAGATTAAAAACCCCTCAAAAAATATTCAAAAATATTAATAAAAAAATCATAACTCAAAATATAAATTAAAAGCAAAAAATCTAAAAAAAACTAAAATGTTTTGTTCATTGTCCTCGTTAAAAAAAATACTTGAGATAAGATTCCAATGAATTTCCTATAATTCCTCCACGTTTTGGAAGGATTTGAAATCCCTATATTTAAAGGAATTTGAAGGATTTGAATTCCAATTTCAATTCCCAATTATTTGAACCGAACACACCACAATGGAATTAAGATTCCAATTCCAACGATACGAACACGTCATGTCATGAGATTTTAATTCCAATTCCTTTAAATTCCCACGAATTACGTGAAACAAACAAGCCCTAAGTAATTGTTGTCAATGTTGATAACTTTCTATGTTCTTACAGGTTCATGAACGCCGGAATATTCGGCAACAACACAGAAGCAAACCACACACTCCCACATTCAGCCACAAGGGCCGCCATGCTTGTCAGAATCAACACCCTCCTCCAGGGTTACTCCGGTATCCGATTCGAAATCCTGGAAGCCATAGCCAAGTTCCTAAACCACAACATCACCCCAATTTTACCCCTCCGCGGTAGCCTCACTGCCTCCGATGACCTCGTCCACTTATCCTATACTGTCGGCCTCCTCACCGGCCGCCCCAACTCCAAATCCATCACCGCCACAGGTGAAATCCTTAATGCGGAAACCGCCTTCACCCGAGCAGGCCTCAAAGGCGGGTTCTTTGAATTACAACCTAAAGAAGGGGTAGCGCTTGTCAAAGGCACCACGGTGGGGTCCGGAATGGCGTCCATGGTGTTATTTGAAGCTAACGTCCTTGCATTATTATCAGAAGTGTTATCAGCCATGTTCGCGGAAGTGATGCAGGGGAAACCCGAGTTCACCGACCACTTGACCCACAAGTTAAAGCATCACCCGGGTCAAATAGAGGCTGCGGCCATCATGGAATACATTCTAAACGGAAGTGACTACGTTAAAGCCGCACGAAAGGTTCACGAAACATACCCGTTGCAAAAACCCAAACAAGACCGTTACGCTCTCCGCACATCACCCCAATGGCTAGGCCCACAAATAGAAGTCATCTGATTCGCAACCAAAATGATCGAACGCGAGATCAATTCGGTTAATGGCAACCCGTTAATTGACGTTTCTAGAAACAAAGCGGTAAACGATGGTAACTTTCAAGGAACCCCGATTGGTGTTTCTATGGATAACACACGTTTGGTTATCGCCACCATCGGAAAACTCATGTTCGCGCAATTTTCCAAGCTTGTGAATGATTTCTACAATAACGGGTTACCTTCGAATCTCTCGGGTGGGCGGAACCCGAGTTTGGATTACGGATTTAAAGGTGGAGAGATCGCGATGGCTTCTTATTGTTCGGAACTCCAGTTTCTTGCAAACCCGGTCACAAACTATGTTCAAAGCGCGGAACAACATAATCAAAATGTTAACTCTCTAGGGTTGATTTCGGCTAGGAAGACAGCCGAGGCGGTTGAGATTTTAAAGCTCATGTCATCGACTTACCTAGTCGCATTATGCCAATCGGTTGACTTGAGGCATTTGGAAGAGAACATGAAATCGACGATTAAGACCACCATAAGCCGAGTAGCTAGGAAGATAACCACGGGTGTTTGTAAAGAAGGCTTGCTTCGTGTGGTTGACCAGGAGTATGTTTTCAGCTACATCGACGACCCGTGTCTTGCCACGTACCCATTGATGCAGAAACTCCGACAAGTTTTGGTTGATTAAGCTTTAACCAATTGGATCAATGAGAAATATGCGGGGACCGTGGTCTTTCGAAAGATCGGGAAGTTTGAAGACGAACTGAAAGTGGTTTTACTGAAAGAAGTGGAGGAGGTTCGGGCCTCATTTGAGAAAGGTTCATTGTTGATTCCGAACCGAATCAAGTCATGTAGGTCGTATCCATTGTATAGGTTCGTGAGGGAGGATGTTGGAGCAGTTTATTTGACTGGTGAGAAGGTGACTTCGCCAGGGGAGGAGTTTGATAAGGTGTTCATGGCGATTTGCAAAGGCCAAATTATTGATCCGTTGTTGGAGTGTGTCGAAGGGTGGAATGGTGTTCCACTCCCAATATGTTAGGCATGTTTTTCATAACCGGATCGGATATTGAATCTATTGTATTACTGGCTAGCTTGTCTGACTGGTCACCTAAGTTAGCCCTGTTTAAGTGTTTTAGTCACCTTCTCAAAGGTAAAATTGTGAAATAAATAAGACGTGTAACAATAAAATGTTTGTGGATGTTTTTATGTTTTAGAAATGTATTAAGTAATAAAATAAAATTTGAAGTAACAGATTAAGGAAAATGAAATGTAAGATGATATTATAAGACCATGCGTAGTCACAACTTTCTATTCCTATGCATTTTACGTTACATGGCATCTAGTCCACATTGCAAAGTTTTATAAAAAAAGTGGTGTATTTAAAACTTTCTTCAAAACTCTATAACAATCATTACTCAATTATTATTATTTTTTTTGCATTTTGAATTTTTTAATTAATATCAAACAAATAATATTTCATTAAATACATAAACAATTACATTAAAATAAAAAAAATACACTAAAATTATAAATAAAAATACTAAGATAAAAAAACGCAAACTACTTAAAACAAATAAAACTAAAATTTGTATTTAAAAATAGTTATTTCTTCTCTTTTTGGCTAGACGTTGGACTTTCGGGTCGAGTTCGGGGAGCTCTCTCCTTAAAACTTTGAAATCTGTGTATTTGCCTCACATTAATGACATCGACGACCTCCTTACCGACTTGGAGACGTTTATAACCAAGGTCGCGGATATCTTGGAGTCGATGGTTCATTTCTGTCACACCCCGACCAAAGGTGGCGGAACATGCCGGGTGCAACGGATTGCTCAAGAACACAAAACACTATTTAAAGTGACAATATTTAATCAACTCATTTAAATTCATAAAATCATAAAGAGTCACATAACTTGTTCATACAATAACCGAATTCAATCATAGAAAATAATATATTGTTCATTTTGCTAATATCCTAATAGTCTTGATTACGTTTTACTTCAAGTTCTCGAGTCAACCTAAAGTCAAACCTGTAACATTGCATAAAATAGAATTTGCCAACACAAAGGTTGGTGAACAATTTCATAGTTATGAACAATATGTATATAATAGGAAATTCCGCAACTTGTATACAAAACAATTAATAATAGCAACAATTTAGATAATGAAATCATTAATCAGAATACATTAACGACACCTTTCTATAAGGGGGTGCCAAATAGATCCGGGTTTATATGAAATCGTTAATAAGAATACATTAATGACACATTTCTATAAGGGGATGCCAAATATACTTGAATTTATGAATCAACCAACCAAAAGCGGTAAACACACTAGCAATTAAGCATGTAAGCTTATAACACCAAATCGAGCATTTATTTAAGTAACGTATACAATAAAGTTTATGGTTTAAGACTCAAGTATAAAACATTTAATTTGAATAGGTATGCAATATCACCCCAAAACGAAAGATGGAAAAACGGGGAATGAAAGTACTCACCTTCAAGTAATAAACTTGATCGGTATAATGACGAGTAACCGGAAGGATGAGGTTTAACGAGCAAAGCCTAGATGAAAGGAAGTCTTGTATTAGAAAGGTTGTCTAGGAAATATTTAAATAAAATAAATGATAGGAAATACAAACAATTTAAAGTTTAAGGTTTAAAATGTAAATATTTAAGAAATTATAATAATTGTCCTTTATAAATATAAGTTTGATCGAAACCGGGTTAAAGTATCTAGCCCTTAATTTTACTCAACCTATGTTAAGTAATAAGGTGAGTAAAAATGCAAGAATGCAAGTCCCTTTATAATATAGATACTAAAATGGGTTTTAACGAGTGTTCGGGTTTTTGGTTTGGGTCTTGGTAATTGGTCAAACCCAAAGTCAACTTTCCAAAATAATAAATGTTATGAGATAACTCAATAAAATTTAAGTAGACTTAACCAAGTATGTAGTTCTATTGTTTTAGAATTAACAACGTCCGTTAAGCGAGTGTTTGGTTTCGTCGGTCCAAACTTTGTTATAAGATCAAGTTAGATTCAACATTCCAAGTACTTTAAGAAAATAATTGAAATCAGTTTATAAAATGTTTTTAAAGTTTTATACAAGTCATGATAGCTAGAAACACCCTGTGTGTCTTAAGAGAGTGAAATCGGTTTAGTTCGGTTTGGTTCGGTTTCTATCTTGAAATAAGGTCAAGAATGGTTACCACATGCCCAAACATCAAAGAACTTGTATAATAATTTATAAATGATGATACTTAAGCTTTACAACCAAAAAGTCAACAATAAAGTTTTTAAACAAAAGTTCGGTTTTCAGTTCCTATCTTGTTTCGGTCAAGACCGAGGTTAGATTCTACAAACCCATAACCATGGAACACATAAAAATGATTTTAGAAACTTAAATCTAACATAAAGCATGTTTATACAATTATTTAACAAAACTAGTAAACAAAGTTCGGTTTACGGTTTGGAGCTATTTATGGTTAAACCGAGGCTAGTCTCTACAAACCCATAACCATAGAACTCAATAAATAAACAAGATGAGCAGAAGTTAAGCAAGTATAACAAGTTAGATGGTTAGATAGTTATATATATATATATATCAAGGACCACATGAGTCCTCCATGAAGCCTTGCCTTACGAGGCCCGACACTCCACCGACCGAGACCGAAGAAGTGACCACCAAAGGTAACAAGGGGTGTATATTATATATATGGTGTGCCACAATTTATAAGTAATAATATGTTAGTTAGAAGTATTATGGTCAGTTTGACTTTTGAAAGTCAAACTTCCAAGAACAATGAAAACAACCTTTAAAATCTTGAATTTGAGAGAGAAGATGAAGTATGAGCAGGGAATAGTGAAGCATGAGGGTGTGTATAAATAGAATAAGCTTGAAAGGGTCTTTCATGAGGTCTAATGTATAAAAAATCGGATTGGATAAAAGGATGTAAAGCACAAACATGAACAATAACATGTTGCTGATGTGATGCACGTAGCGCTACGTGACGGGGCCTTGGCCACACCCATCGCGTAGCGCGATTGGGTGCTGAGCAGTCTCACCAAATTTTGCTTTTTTATAGTTTTGGCCCCTGGAGTTGTTTTAAAGCGTTTTAAAGGCATTTTATGGACCGAAAATGATGTTTTTGAGACTCGACAAGTATAAAACAATATTGTAACATAAAATCCATCATTTTGATTATATCGAAGGTTTCGGTTTACAAAACGGGTCGGGTTACAAGATAAATGAATACAGAAACGAATACAAATAGGACCCGAAATTGACGAATGTTACAATTTCCTCGAATTGTCATGCTATGTGGGCACCAACACCCGCACCCACCGCCGCAGACCCCGCTCGTGTCCCCTTTCCCTTGCTTCTTATACCTCCCGGTCGATGCATCTGGAAAACATCCTTATCGACATGCTCGAGTTCATTGTCGTTTAAGTTGAAGTTTTGAGCATCAGACCTCGTTGTTTCTATGTCACCCGAAGACTAGGTTTTAGACCTTTTGATGGCCTATAATTTTCGGAGTTGATGGTGGTTATGAGGCCCAACTAAAGGTGATCCTTCATACGATTCTGTGACAACCGACATTTTGAGGTCAATATCCGTACAACTCATTAATAAAAATAAAATCATTATTACTTATCATAGGACATTTTAACACGCATGCATGATCATTCACCATCTAGAGGTCATAAATTCCAAACATGTTCGTTGCGTACACTAGGTAATTATAGGAATTACCGTGTCACACGTACAAATACCCGTCATACACAAAAGTAGAATACTAAAATAGTACGCAAATTTCTACTAGAAGAACAATACATTATATATGTTTATATATATCTTATATATATATATATATTTAAATAACGATTTCGAACCGTGTCCGAAATGTGACAATAACTAAGAATATGCTGAACCAAACCACATAAGAGAACATAATTTACGACTAAATATGAAATAAAAATCTAAACTTGAAGCTAATAGCTTTTTGATAATTTTGTTCACGCCTATATAATTGTAGTGAACCTCAAATTTAGCCTTAAGATATACAAAGGTTTCAATTAATAGAATATATAAGCTAAACTAATTATAAAGTAAATACTTAAAAATGTCAAGACCTACACTAACCTACTTTGGCCAAAAGAAACCAGTGAACAAATTTAACCTATCGAATACAAGTGAAATATAATATGCACACTTCCACATACTTACATTATTTGGTGAAGGAATCTAAAAAGTAAGGTCTTGGTCATATGTCTCAAGTCAAAGGCATGGCAAGAATAGAATTTGCAAAAATTTGGATGCATGACAAGTCAAACAAGAGAAAAAGGATTTTCAACCCATGCCACTTCCTTTCACCAAATCCCACCTGTGACCCTACCTTTTGTATTTTATTGTTACCTACAGATTAGATATTAGATGATGGTATAAAAACTAAATTGACCACACATGCATGCACCCTTTTCAAACTTACACTAAAGGTGAAATAAAACAAATAAAGTAGAAAATACTGTAGAGGATAGACCAAAAATAATGGCTAAATTGAGTTTTAGCATATAAATGGTTTAGGAAAAAGTCAAGTACTGAAAGTAGTTTAACTCAATTCCTCACTCTCTTTACCATACATTCACTCACGGATGCACACATCCATCCTCACATAGTTGATATTAAAAATATTATAATGCATGAGTAAAAGTCTATATAAGAACCCTTAAAGTCTTGGCACCATGTCACAACACTTGCAAACCAAAACACATTGATATATTACAAACTGAAGCCACCACCTTTCCTTTATATCCCACACTCCCTTATTTCCTTTTTTTATCATAACCGAACACAAACATGCCTACCCACTTGCTCGATTCTCATCCAACATCACCAACCTAATCATTAAACAAGTTTCTCCATGGCCTAGTTAAGTTCAAGAAAGGTGTTTAAGCGCAAGGAGGAACTAGGAGTAGAGAGGTTTTACAAGAGCTAGAAGTTGTTTTGGATTGATCAAGATCATCTTCATCTCACCACAAGAAATCTCCACCTAGCTTGTCTAGTGGTATGAACACCATTCTAACCCTCTCCTTACACTATAAATATAGTTTAGTCTATGTTTAGTTCATCCAAGTAAAAATAATAAAACAAAACTAATAATATAACAAAGTGTCTAAACTTGTTTAACTAGCATTTTAATAAATATGAACACAACATAAAACTATGAAATCTAAAATGTTGTCACTTAAAATACATTTATAACTCACAAAGTTTGTAAGATGCGTAGTAAATATAGGACATAGAACTCATGATGGTCAAAAACTAAACTTAACATAGACTTAATGGACTAAAAACATATAAAATGAGTTATGTTTTAGCAATAAATTACTTATGGACACGTTAAATAAGATGGTGGTTGAACTTAAACTAATAAGTTACTTGAATAGAATAAAATGTTATAATTTATTACTTTTGTGTCTTGAATATATATATATATATATATATATATATATATATATATATATATATTATCAAGACTAGTTATGATATTTATTTAAAAAGAGACACTTGAGTGTTACTTCACAAATTGTAAGTTTATTTAATAAAGTAATTTAGTTTACTAAGAACTTATTTTAACCATACATAAGAATGAATAAATATATTTAATATTATATATATATTCTTTTACACTAGTAGAGGTTTTATGTAAAAATGTAGACATAGTTGTACTTATAATAACACACATATATAAGTATCTAGTAACTATTTACTTGTTAATTTCGTAAAGTCCATAAAAGTACAAGGTATGATAATCTATTTACTAGTACACGTTTTAAATTCCTTATTTAACATCAACATTTTAACTTTTCGAAACAAATGATTTATATTGTGTCATTAAACTTGTGATCTCACCAATATTATGTTGACGTTTTCAAGTATGTGTTTCAGGTCGCTAAACAAGTAAGAAGTATTATGGTTGCCAAGCATTGCATTTCGGATCACCTATTTTGGAGGATTTTTGTCTATAACTTAAATTATTTTGAGTCATAAATTTGGGAAGCCTATATTTAAGTCATGTTTTGAAACGCTTTCAAACCTTTTATTTTGTAAAATAATTAAACTATTTGGTGATCTAAGAATGTGATGTTTGCTTTAATCAATAGCTGTGATTATCCATGATTCGTCTCACGCTCGCGATTCCGCCGAGGCGGGGTGTGACAGATTCCAACAGCTCATATAATTGAAAGTCCCTGACATGCTTTTAAACTCTATCAACGATTTTGCAATGACCTCCGCATTATCGGCACCGCTACCACACACGTCTTATATCGACAGTAAACCGTATGACAAAAGTGGCATTTGGTGTTTATGTCGGTTCATTTTGACATTATAGAATCTTTTTCCCGACTCGAGTTTATGAAGCACGGGGACGGCTCTGATAATGTAGTACCAGTCCCACGGACGAAAACGCGTTGGAAACGTTTCCTAAAAAAATTCGGTTAATGGGGACGGGTCCAAAACGTTTTTGGGCCTTTGGGTATGTCCAAAATCGGATCGGGAACGTTTTCATTAGCGTCATATGTCGCTATAGAGTACTTGGCAACCATATAGTGACCCTGTAGCAAATTCTAGCGTCGAAGCTGCAGTTTTTGCCAGAAAACCAGGAAGAGGAAGAGGAAGAGGAAGATAGAGACAATAACTTGTGAGTTGTGAGGACTGAAACATGCTTTTAGGTTTAAACAAGTTTAGCTTTTTCAACATGTAATTCCTTTATCTTTTACTTGTTTGCGTCTATTCCCTAAAACTTTTACACTTTTACATAAATCGTGTTTTTTCTCCAATCCAGTCTCTTTAGGTTTGTATATTTCATTTGTAACACTAGATTTTAGAGTAACGTATTCAATGCTTAAACAATATATATATATATATATATATATATATATATATATATATATATATATATTTTCGTACCTTTGCCGTACTCGGATTTTGGATTTTTGAATTTTGCCGTTCCCCGTTCCCGTATCGTCCATGTACCCTTCCCTGTGCTACATAGATGCGAGTCCCCTCCCAAGTTCCCAAAAGAGTTTAATAACTTTTTCCAAAACACGCCGGGCGCTCTAAAGTTTGCTACCAAAAAAAGTTAAAAATGTTACTACAAATTTTATAATTTCTTAAAAATAAAAAATAAAATAATAAAAATAATATTAAACACTTACCGCATTCCGGAATCTTACGATATTACGAGCCGCGCATGTGCAAGTTTCTTTGTTTGTTTTGTCCCACGCCCGCCTTTTCCACCTTGGCTTGGCCCCGCACGAGTCTCCGACTCGTCCTATGTCTTTGGCACCGTCTTGTCTTCCTCGGGTTGAGAGATTATGAAGACCAACCATCATGCTCGGGTTATGAACACCGTCATCAAGTTCGTATTGAAATTAACACCGACCAAATACGAATATTAGGGGTCGGTTACATCGGTTGGGTGGTGTTCAGCCTAAACAATAAAATAATAATAATATCATTTATTTATTTCTTTCTTTCCATTTGATATTTTCACCTCTTTGATATTCATTTTCATTTCAGTTGGCGTCTTGTTTCAGCGAGTGAGTCACCATGGCTTCTCAAATCGTTAAACGTTTCGTCTTGCCGTCGATCAGCCGTAACCGTAACTATTCTTCTTCCTCTGACGTCATCCGCGCCACTCTCTTCCCCGGCGACGGTATCGGACCCGAGATCGCAGCCTCCGTCAAGCAGGTTCAATTTTCTCTTAATTATATATATCTAACCTATATTATTATTGCTTAAACATCATCTACCTGTATGCCTTTTGGTTTTAGCCTTTTAGCTATTTGCTGCACAGTTTGTTGTCTGTCAATTTCTATAAAAATGACAATTTTAGCCTTTTAGATATTTAAGAAGTAACCGCACACATGGATTTTGGATTATAAAATGACTTGTTAGACACTGAAACTTACCTTGTTCATTTAATTTTTAGCTTTTAGGGCTGTAAATGAACCGAGCAATGCCTTGTTCATTTAGCATTAAACTTGTTCACAAACGCTAACCGAATGGGAAATCTTGTTCATGTTTGTCCGTTAAGGAACTGAACCTGTTCACGAACGTATATTATTGAAGAAAAAAAGCCTAAGAGAAGAAACGGCATTCTTAATCCAAAACGTTAGGACATAAATCACCTTAATTAACTGATAAAGTTAAATATAATAATCCCATAATTGGTGGTCCGGGTTTTTTTCCTGATGATGTCAATGAAGCGCAAGTTAGATTTATTGTTAGTTAAAGCAAGACTTTATAAAACAAACCGTTAACGGAATGAACTGAACCGTAAACAGTAAATTATTAAATTTAATTGTTAGGTTGGTTATTAGAAATAAAATATTATAAAAAAAATAAGACAAACCTTTAACTAACGAACACAAACAAACTAATGTAAACGGACATAAATGAATGCATTACCAAGCGTTCACGAACGCAATCTTTGTTAATGTTCATTCATTTAACTAAATGAAGTATGAACAACATTTTGTGTTCCTTTATTAAATGAACGAGCGGTTCACGAACTGTTCACTGAGCGTTCGGTTCATTTACAGCCATATGCACAATTTTATTTTTATTTAAGCATATGCTGTTTTGGTCAACCGTTGACTTAGTTTTTCTCACTATGCAGATATTCAATGCTGCAGATGTTCCAATTGAATGGGAGGAACATTATGTAGGAACAGAAGTAGACCCGAGGACCCAAAGTTTTGTCACATGGGAAAGTTTGGAATCGGTAAGGAGAAACAAAGTGGGCTTAAAAGGTCCGATGGCCACACCAATTGGGAAAGGTCATCGTTCGTTAAATCTTACATTGAGGAAAGAACTGAATCTTTATGCAAATGTCAGACCGTGTTACAGTCTACCTGGTTACAAAACTCGGTATGATGATGTGAATCTTATTACAATAAGGGAAAACACTGAAGGCGAGTATAGTGGTCTTGAACATCAAGTAAGTCTAGTTAATTGTTTTAAAGATGCATTCTTTTATATAATTTGTTCTTTGAAGTCTGATGTTTATTGCATTTGATGACACTAGGTGGTTAGAGGAGTTGTTGAAAGTCTTAAGATTATTACCCGTCAAGCGAGTTTGCGTGTTGCTGAGTATGCGTTTCACTATGCTAAAGCTCATGGTAGAGACAGAGTATCTGCTATACACAAAGCTAATATTATGCAGAAAACAGATGGTCTATTTTTGAAGGTTTTGGATTATTATTTTGAGATGTTAATGCTCTTATTATGTTTCATTATATAATGAATTGCTATATTTTAACAGTGTTGTCGGGAGGTTGCTAAGAAGTACCCTGAGATCAAATATGAGGAAGTTGTCATCGACAATTGTTGTATGATGGTACACACTCTTTTATTAGTCTTTTATGAAAATAAGAAGATTACAAGACTGATGGTTTTTCTTTTATATATGCAGCTGGTAAAGAATCCAGCATTGTTTGATGTGTTAGTGATGCCTAACCTTTATGGTGACATTATAAGTGACCTTTGTGCTGGATTGATTGGAGGATTGGGTTTGACACCAAGGTATCTTTAATCTTTATTTTCTTCGCTTTTGTATGTCAAGTAGGGTTGTAAACGGACCGAACGTTCATCAAACTCTTCGGCTGGAAATTTGTTTATTTTTTAATTTTTAAACAAACTGATGAGGACTTTTTGTTTGTTTAGTTAAATGAACGAACATAAACAAGCTTCTCGTACGTTTGGTAAACTGTTTGCTTGTTTGTGTGTATATATTAGATAATTTAGTAATATATCCATTACCTAAACAATCATGTAAGGAAATCAATATTATTTATATTTTAACTTTAATATATTTTTTAGGAAAAAACCATAGAAGCCCAACATACTTTCTATTATTTTCTCACAAAAGTTCCTCATCGATTTTCTGCACATTCAAGATACATGCTAAAAATAAACAAAATTAAAACAACTAGGAACCAGGATATCCAAATTGTTCTAAAAAATAACTGGGCTAAAAAAATGTATAAGCCAGATAAGAGAAAAATATGGCACGTAAGAAAAACAACTTGAAGTATCGGTTTCGAGTTGTTTTAAATATATTGTTGTATCCCAAATTTTTTCAAATAAAACATGTAAAGCAGCTTTAATGTGCAAAAAGTCGTTGAGGGACTTTTGTGAGAAAAAATAGTAAGTATGTTGGTTTTTTATGATAGTTACCCTTCGTTTTATGTATGATTCTTTATGTTTGTTTGTTTCTCGTTTATCTATTAAAGAAACGCACAAACGCCCCCATTGTGCGCGCATATAATGTATATATGTGTGAACCTTCGGGTGGGCAAAAGTGAAATTACACTAACTTTGACGTTATTTTACTAATTTGGCGAAAATAACGTTAAAAGTGGCGGAAGGTTAATCAGGCATCACGTTGTGGCGTTGATGGCCGAAAGACAAAGGTACATGCACCAATCGGCGGGTGTCCCAATGGTTGAGTGTTATGTGCCTTATGTCCAAGGCTTAATGCAAAACTACCATCGAGCCGAGGGTCTCACTGGAAGCAGCCTCTCTATTCCTGCGGGGTAGAGGTAAGACTGTCTACATCTTACCCTCCTCAGACCCTACCATAGCTTTGCTATTGTTGGGATTTACTGAGTGAGTACGATGATGATGATGACAAACGCCCCCATTCATGTTAGTCAAGTAGATCTTTACATACTATTTGATATTTTTTTACAGCTTAAATATAGGGGAAGGAGGAATTGCTCTTGCTGAGGCTGTTCATGGTTCGGCTCCTGATATTGCTGGAAAGGTTAGATTTAAAGTTGCTTTATTATCTGACACATTGGTTTGTTTATATCTGTAATATTATTAACATTCATGGTTGACTTGACCTGTGTAGAACTTGGCAAACCCGACTGCTTTGTTACTGAGTGCGGTGTCTATGCTTCGTCACTTGGACCTTCATGATAAAGCTGATAGGATTCAGGATGCGGTCCTGAAGACGATTGCAGAAGGGAAGTGCCGAACTGCTGATCTTGGTGGCTCTTCAAAGACTTCTGATTTTACAAAGGCAATCATTGACCATCTTTGAGGAATAAATGTTGCTGCTGTGTTTGGTGGTTTTTCAATTTGTAATAATTATACACGGCAATCATGACCTATCTGAGTGATTTTTGTATATTAAAGGAGTTTATTTGAGCACCCAAATTATACAGTAGCTTTCGACTTCACAATAAGATGCTATATAAAGGAGTTTACTTGTTATCTTGCAAATAATCTCTTAAACATCTCAAGTCCAAGAGTCATCTGTCTTGATCAATGCTCAAACAGGATTATGTGGACCATTCCGACTTTGGCTACTTGTTCACTAAATGTGCAACCTATGGTACTGGTGATTTTCACTCATGATAATTTCCTTTTTAAGGGTTCTCGCGTTCCCATAGTAATAGGGGGCTTGATTAAAGAACTGCATGGAGGAGGCCTTGTCGGGCATTATGGCATCGACAAGACATCCACTTTGATCAAACAATTTATTACCCCTAAAACTCATGATGTTGAACACTCGCACCCTTGCACAATGTTAATACATGCCACTACCAGTGCCTCATGCTCCTCGAGAAGATTTCAGTTGAGGGCCAACACATCAAAGATTCAACTATGGTTTATCGACAGCAGACTCAACAAAGATTTAACTATGGTTTATCGACAGCCAAAAAGAAAACCACCGAAACACCGATCTTTTGTATATGAAATAAATAAATTAGAGTGAAATTTGCTGTTTAATCTTGGCAACAATGAATGTTGATCTTTGGAATCTAAATTTGAATTAATAGTGCGTAAGGTACCTCGAAATCTCGAATCATCTAGATTTCGAGACTGTCTTAAGTGTTAATTTGGGTGGTTAATTCTATATCTTATATTTAATCAATTCATTATCCTCTATACTTGTAAGGTACAATAGACGTGCACAAATCGGGTATTTAAAAAACCCGGAACCGGTTCGTCAAACCAGGTTCGGTTCCGGAACCGGTTCCGGGTATAGTCGGGTATTTGACCGGGTTTTGACCAGTTCCGGGTCGGGTTTTGACCGGTTTCTCCGGGTTTTTTTCGGGTTTTTGACCGGTTCCTCCGGGTTTTTTCCACCGGTTCCGGGTCGGTTCCGGTTCCGGAACCGGCTCCGAGGAGAAATCCTATACCCGGTCAGGAACCGGTTCCGGGTATGGGTTAGAACCGGTTCCGGGTCGGTTCCACCGGTTCGGTTCCGGAACCGGTTATTTTGTGCACGTCTAAGGTACAATAGTTATATAAGCTGCTGTGCAACACTTACAACTCAAGCCTATTTTGGTAAAAACTTCCAAAACCCAATTTGACCAATTAACTAAACACATTCAATCCATGTGTTTAACAAGGCTTAATAACAAACTCATAATATAGGCCGCTTAAGCAGAGACTTAGTCTAGTAAACGAAATCATTTAAGCTTGTGATAAGGGTACATTCCACATGACACTAGAATGTTTATCAAAATAAGCTGAAAATGTTTAGCATCTCCCGTAACTTGATAACCGATACTGCAATTCTTGAAAAAAGATCTAACGGCTACTACTCATCACACATCATCGTTGCAAGCTGATCAAACAAGAATACAATTAATAAATAGACCTTCAATTCATTGCAACTTTGCAAGTAAGGTACTTTCAGTATATTAAACACTAAGAAACAATCTCATTCATTCAATGATGACAAACAGATAAAAAGTGCACCATGCTATAAAACTAAATCCTTTGCATGAATTGTGTTCATTTCAAAACTTTTGTCATTAATTATTGATCTTAAAGACGATAACTGGCGGACCAACCTATATGTTTCTATTAAACCAAATATTCAAAATAAACAAATCTAAATCATTCGAGTCATCGCTTCTTGATCTTCATCTAGTCTTGTCAACGCCTACAAATGAAGCATGTACCGCTTTATTAAAACACATGGTATAAAAATTCAAAATAAATATAAAAAAAACCTATGCGTATTTATAGTGCAAGATATGAGAAAGATGATAAAATCTATAAAACACAAAACTGAAAAAAAAATAAATAAATAAATCAAAATAAAAATTAACCAAAAGATGGATAAACACTAAGTGAAAAATCGAGTTTAAAAGGTTGCTTCATTGACTATAAAGAGGACCTAGAATATTCATATAAACAGTGCTACACCTAACATAATCTATGACACGATTTAACAACCACTAGCGTACCTCAGACTGAATGAACGAAGATCAAGAAGGAGAGACCTATGACCCGTTGCTAGATACCTAATCAATAAGAAAAACCCAATAATTAGAAAACCGGTCAAGGGACATTGAGGTTAAAATTGAGAAAGTTCAAATTTAAGAAAAAGAAACGATTACCGTGCGTAAAAGAACTGTCCAGTCAAGAGCCAATAAAAATGGCCCTTGCTTCTAGCAAAGTTAATGAAAAAATTATTGTGTGAACGAAGACTAAAAGATTGAATAGGCGATAAAATATCAATATAACACGATTTAATAATCACTAGCATAAGTTAGATGTAGTGTAAAAACATCGACTTTTAGACATTAAAAACAGGCGCAAACCAAGAATTAAGTCAATAGTTTCCTAAGCATACATAAAACCTAAAAAACCTACACAAAAATGGTCGATTGAGGCATCGTATAGCTTAAGTTCACAAAACAATGATCATAGAGAGATCAAGCTAAAGATGCCACTATTAAAGTATGAATCGCACACAAGTGATTGCATACAGCGGACCGGATATCACCATGTAAACAAGCATGAAACAGTCCAAAGTACAAATTTTGTTATTTACAAACTACACAAATTAAACAACAATCATTAGAAATTGATAGTGATGGGAGGTGTGATTATTATGTTACCTTCGGGAAGCCAACCGTAACCGCGTTGAGAGAGGGTTAACATGGAAGTCATCAAAGCAGAAGCAGTGGCAGTGTGGAATGGTTGCAATGATTCCAAACAAGCACTCAATTCAACTGGTGAACTAAACACACAAAATCATAATTAATGAATACCACACCTTCAAAATTAAATAAACCCTAGACAACATATTGACTTGTTTATCTATAAAATTAATCAAATTGAAATCAATTATAATAATTTTAAAATGGACATAGATCTATCTGGTTACCTGAAGATGCGATTGGAAAGAGAATTCTGGTTAGCCATGCGAAACGGAGAGCGAGCAGCTTTGGCTTGAGTGGATGCACGCGCCGCCGCGCTACGGAGGGAGGATGACCGGAAAATTGATCGAACGGCAGCCGCTGTAGTCGCCATTTTTGAGGTACAAGTTGTCTGACTGATCCACTTACCGCTATCAAGGGTTTTGAGGCTAAAACCCTAGACACTTGTTTTTTGGGTTTGGCTTTTAATCGAGTCGGGTTGACGGGTTTTAATTGTTCGGCCTAAATATGACTCACGCCCGTTTTTTATTTGTGTAAAAACCGGGCAACACAGCTTATTTATCTAAACATGTCAAACAAGTTGATGGATAGTAGTAGGTCGACATGGTTAATTAAATAGGTTACAGTTTGATTAAACATGACAACTCGTAGATGGTCTGTTTTTTAAATGGACTAGATACGATAACATAAAACCTCATTGTTTTTGTGTAGCGTTCGGAGGCTGTTACTCCTACTTGGTTCCATTGGACATCTGGACCTAACTGCTCAAGTAACAACATATGACAATGTTACCAATAAGGGATGATGCTTAAAGAGCAAACACGAACATTAGTGTTTGAGTTGTATCAGATAACTCTAAGGCCAGAGTGACTAGTTTAGATATTAGGATTTTATGTATTGGTTATATTTTAACAATGAGATAAGTAAAGGGGTCTAGTCAAACGATTATCTTTAAATCATCAACCATTGGTTGTTGTAATGGTCAATATTAATTTTAGAATGACTACTATGAGTATTTAAAAGCTTAGGAGTGATATGAAGAAACACTAAGTGAACCCTGGGCAGATTATAGATAATCTGGGGGTTAAGTAATGTTTCCCACGAGGATGAGGTTCAGCAGAGAAGATTGTTCTTCAGATGACCTGCAAAACAGACACCGTAAGCTCGTCACTGAGAAGGGGGGGGGTTCCTCCTTGTGACCACCCTCCGGCGTGAGAATCAGACTAGATTGCTCTGAATATAAGTGTATATTAAGAGATTGCTAGATAAGATGAGATATCAGATGATGTCCTTACCATTCCAAGGTGTTGGAGTATTTATAGCCGAAGGTAGGTTTCCTAGAAGGTACAGCCGGCTGAATAGTATTCCTGTTCCACCAACAGTGGACTACGCACAGGCCATGCTGGTTGGTGGATAGGCTACGGCCAACAGTAACAAGGTCGGCTGTACACTGTTCCACCAACTGTAGGCTGCGCACGTCCCATCGTAAGGGTTGGTGAGTAGGCAGCGGCTAATAGTGACAAACAGTACTAGAGGGTGCTCCTCCTCGTACTGTTGTCGGTGAGCTGTCACCCTGTGATTGGTTCATGGGCTGTTCTGGTCAAATCGTCTGTTCTGCCCATACCTTAGTAGGTATAGTACGAAAGATCTTCCAGAAGCATACGGACTGGCTCATTTAGGCGGGAGTATTCCCGCCTTGCTCATTCCTTCATGTGACTACTGAAGTAGCTAATGCCTTGTGCGTGTAGCCTTGCTGTTAGTGCGGGTAGCCTTCCCTGATGGCTTGTATCCGCAGCTGCGGGAACAGGCGGGGTACTTCACCATTGGGAGGCTTTCCTGCGGGTACAGCTGGCGTACTGCGCGTAAGGTTCTCTGAGCATGGTGGGTCCTGCTGGAGCAGTTGGTCGTTGCGCAGACGTCCCTGTTCAAGGTGAGTCTTGCGGGTCCAACTAGGCTCTGCTGGGACCTACCTCTTCAAGTCCCCCCCAGTCCAATGTTCTTCTCATGAATTATTAATAAGTGAGGTGAACTTTTGGACTTAGCAAGGGTTTTTGAAAAGGGTTTAGTTTTTAGGTTTTCCGTGGTGATTCTTCCCGCGGTTTTCCTGATGTCACGCAGAAATTCCCGACTTTTCTGCTTGATCTTTGGGTGTGAAGCGGGTAGTTTTGTAACCTCCTCGCTAGTCAGGAGCATTGAGTCCCACTTGTGTGGATTCTCCATGGGGTTTTGGTAGTTTTCAACATATTGATCAATTATGCTAAAACCACCAATCCCATCATGGAGTTTCAAACAATATAGTTCTCGACGTTCCCGTCATGCGGGGATGTTATTCCGGTTTCCGCAAGCATGGCCCAGAAGATCCTTCTTGGTTTGAATTCCCTGCAGAGTGCTAAATATGTGAAGGGTTTTGCCTTGACACTGTACCCGCATTCGTCTTACGGTTACTTTACTTCCAAGGTATTCCTGGCGTCAATTCCCTGCGGGTGCTAAGTATGTGAAGGGTTTTGCCTTGACACTGTACCCGCACCCGTCTTATGGTTACTTGGTTGCCAAGGTAAGAGGTATTTTCCCGCTTACTTTTAAATCTTTTTGATTTTTTTTTTTTTGAAATTCGAAGAGTTGGTGAAAGGATAAGAACAGTCCAAACCTCTGAAACGTCGTGCGACGGTTTCTTCTGACTGTGTCAGGACGTGCAGGAAGTTATGGTGACGTGACAGTACCTGGTCATTCCAGACGCTTTTTCAGGCGCGTGGGCCAGATTTTTCGGGCGCGTGGCCGCGAAATTAATGGTATGCGTCATTTCAACAGCTGTTGCCAGCTTGCTTTTTGCCACTTGTCATAGTTTCATTGCACCTTCAATTTCTCTCTCCTCCGTATTAAATTCATCGCATTAATTGCGATTAGTATATAAAGGGGGAGAGGGTCCTTTGCAATTCACACTTTCACTTCTCTCTTCATCTTTAACGATTTCCGGCGAATACTCACCTTTTCTTAGTCGAGCATTCTCTTGAAATCGTTTTCTTCTTTCATCTGCAAGATGTCGTCTCGTGATCTCGAATCTACAGCCGACGACAAGAGTACTGCTGGCGAGTGCCAGTGTGCTTTGCCTGTCGATCTGTATCAGTACGTCGTCAGGAAGTTCATGCTCGAGTCTCTCGAGCCTGAGTTTCCTGAACCCCATCAGACAGTGTACGATGCCCCCAGAGGCAAGATCGGGGTATATGCTGCATTCTTTGTTTATGGGAATCTTAGGTTCCCATTGACAAAGTTTGTGTACCGTGTCCTGGAGAGGCACGGTGTGCACCTGACCGAGGTGCACCCGATGGCTATTGCCAAGATTCGGCACTTCGAGTGGGTGTGCCGGATTCTGGGCATTGAGCCCTATGTTGACCACCTGACCGAGGTGTATCCAGGGGTGGTATACGTTGATAACCCGGATTAAGGGTTTGAAGATTTGCGCAACCGAGCGCAGTATTCGCTCGTGGAAGCGGGAGTTCTTCTACATCTCCGCTCGCGCCATCCCCCTTGCCATGAAGTTCAAAAATGGGCAAGCACTTCCCAGCCTTCACGCCTCCAACTACGAGGAGGCGGAATGGTTTTCGAAGATATCCCGAGTCCAATCTCCAGTTTACCGGTTTGCGGAGTCCGGGATGGTAATGCTCGGGATGAGCCGGGTGTGGAAGGATGCGGATGCGCGAAAGATCCCGATCGTCCTCGAATACGGTTCGAACTCTGTTCCTTACGGTATGCTTTGTCTCTTTTTGTTGATTTAGAATCTCTTTTAACTTTTTTCCTGTTTATTTCAGAGGGGAACGACTTGCAGTCGCTCATGTACCCGCGGGAGGCTGACGGTCCCGCTCGGATGGGTACTCGCGCTCTAGACGAGAACGAGTTGCCCATCCTAGAACAAACGGCGGATCGGTTCGTGGAGGTCTACCCACTAGGCCACGAGATCCTTAGCGCCAGGCGGCCAGGTAAGGCACTATTCAACCCTCGACCCCTCAATGTTGAAACCTCTGCTGGAATTCCTCTAATCGTATGTTCTGATGAGGAATCCGCAGATGGTCCTCCGTTGGTGCGGAAGAAGAAGGCTGCCGGCGGGAAGGGGAAGGAGAAGGTGGCCTCCACTGCCGATCCGGTGCCTCGGTCTGACTTGGAGACCGAGAGCGAAGAGGTGGCGGTGAATCCCGGTGGTGATATGACCACCGTTCCGGAGGCTGTGACAACTGTCACCGGAGAGCCCAGGATGACAATGGTGAGCGGCGTGAAGAGGCCGGCTCCATCGGGTCATCCCCGCCTGTCCGTACATTTAGGCTCAAGAAAACCCGTAAGTACAAACTTCCTTAATCTTTAACTTCATAGCTTAATATCATTAACACTTGTCTTCTCTGTGCAGGCGTGGATGTTGACGCATTCCAGGGTGGTCAGCCTACCTGAGGCGACGACCCAGGCGCCTGCGCCTGCTTCCGCTGGTTCAGTTGCTCACTCCTTTGAGCCGATTGTTCCAGCTGTGATGACGTTACCGCCGGCTGTGAGTGCTATTTTTATCGCATCCTTCACCGAGCCGGCGGTTACTATTACTGCGGATTCCGCAGCGGCGACCGCGGCGGCTGTTACCATGCCGCCTCCGTCATCGGCCACGACGGCCGATCCTTCAGGTATGCCCGGGGCTTATCGCCAACCTCTGCCTCCTTCCCATCTGCCTGACCTCTTGGATGGATTTCCGTTGGGTTCAGGTGATGAGTTTGGCGGCTATCGGCCTGTTATTGACGCTACAGGTGCGTAGGGTTCTTTTGGCCTATTTTATATATTTTTATCATCTTTTCCTAACTGCTTTATGTTTTTTGCAGTGTCGGATTCCTATGAAGTGTATGTTCCACGATGGAACATCCGCCGAGGAACAACCCTTCGCACCCCTGTGGAGTGCGTGGAGTGGGCTCGTCACGCTGCTCCCAGTGGTGCGTTGGGGGAAGCCATGGCTAGCTACCAGGAGGGTAGGCTAACCAATGAGCTTCGGGTTCTCCTGGCCCGGATGCAGCCGCGCGTCGAGCTGCTTTGTCGTGAAAACGACAAGTTAAAAGCAGCTCGCATTAAAGAAGTAGCTCAGGCGCGGGCTGTCCGGGAGGAGAACCAAAGGCTTACCGCAGTGGCTGCGGAAAAGGAGAAGGCCTTCAAGGCGCTCGAGGTTGAAGTTCAGGCCCGGCTCGAGGCCCGTTCCAAGGCTGCCCAAGCTGTTAATGAACAGCTTCGGCTGGCTAAGGAAACTGCAAGGAACGCAACCGAGAGGGCCACCAAGGCTGAAGCTGTTGCTGAGCCTCTACGCGTGGAGAATGAGGAGCTTAAGGCCAAATTAGAGGCTCTCCAGCAGGCTCATGATGCCTTGGCAATGGAAGACGCCAAAAAGCTCCAGGAGATCTTGGACCAGAGGGGGGTGCTTGACCATACTGAGCGGAAGCTAAAGGGCGTCGAAGAGGCTGCTGCAAAGGAAGTGTTGCTTGCCATCCTTAATAAAAGTGAAGCCGAACGCGCCTGTACCCAAGCTCAAGCCGCCCACCAAGAAGCTCTGGTTGCCAAGGAATGGCTTCTTCGAGAAGCGTTGTCTCAGGTAAGCTTTTCATGTCTTTACGCTTTTCTTTGTAAATAGAAAAGGTTCTGATACTTGTATTTTTTCTTTGTAGGTTGTGCATCGGGTCTTCTCAGAGACGTCTTATGACGATGCTATGAGCGCAGCCCTCAACGCTTCTCATGAGGATGGGGAAAAGGCCGGCTTCCTGCTTGGTCTAGGGTTCGTTGAGAAAGGCATCCCGCCTTCCAACTTCCCTTTGTATAATGTTGATACTGAAGCTGTTTACGACCAAGCAGTGAATCAGTATGCCGCCTTCCCGCATCCGGTGGTGGAGAAGATGAACGAAGTCGCTGCTGCTGATGATGGGCTAGCTATCCTTAAAGCTTTCCTTGAACCACCACGCTCTATTGATGGAGCGGCTCCAAGTGGAAGTGGTCCTGAAGCTTGATTCTGAAGATCCCTTTCCACCATTAGCGTAGATTTTTGCTTTTGTATAGCTATCTTTGTAATATTTGAATTTGATGGAATAAAGATTGTGTTAGTTCTTTGCCTTGTTTATTTTACGCATGTTTTAATCTAACTTAGCAATTTCTTTAGTACTTAGATAATTTAACTTTTTAACGTGGCAAATTATAAGTTTGTTTCGCTTCCTCTTTCATGATTGTGCGGGTATGACCGTCACTTACACTTAGCAGGATGGCTTAACTTTACTTATATCTGACCTGCGTGGAAGTTTTCCTCATCTTTTCCTTTGAAATTTTCTAAGTGTTCAGAATAAGTTAACCTTTGAACGTGGTAGATGATAGGTTGAAGTTTTGCTTCCTTGTTCGTGATTGTGCGGGTAAGACCGTCACTTGCACTTACAAGGATGGCTAAACTTTACTTACATCTGACCTGCGTGTAGGTTTTCCTTAAAACTTGAAATTTTTACCGTTGTGTTTATGCGGGTTTTGCCGCCTTCCACACGTAACGACTTACTTCTTCCCCTATTTATGCGGTGAATACCGGCACATAAGTGTGGGAAGTTCATAAGTATAAAGGTAAGGCTATTAACACATTGTGAAAGGAGAATCATTTCCATTAGAAGTGGCTCTAGGCCTTTTCTTTACAAGTTTGGAATTGATCTACATATAACATTTGCGTAATTGAGCTCCATTCCATGTTCTTGGGATGGGAGTGCCATCGAGCCTTTCAAGCCGGTACGCGCCTTTTCCCAGAACTTCTTTGATAAGGTATGGCCCTTCCCAGACCGGGGCCAGCTTTCCTGGGCGTTCTTGGTTCGAAGCCTCGTTGTTACGCAGTATGTAGTCTCCTATATTGAAGTTGCAGAGTTTTACCCGCGTGTTGTAGTACTTTTGCATTTGTCGCTTGTAGTTCTCTTCACGCACTGCGGCCAAGTCTCTGCGTTCTTCGGTTAGCATAAGATCTAACCGTCTTTCCGCATCATTGTCTTCTGGCTGAATCAAGACCCTTGGTGAGGGTAAACCAATTTCGACCGGGACCATGGCTTCAGTGCCATAAGTGAGACTGAACGGGGTTTCTCCCGTACTGGCCTTCTTAAGCGTTCTGTTTGCCCAAAGGACGTGCGGAAGCTCGTCCACCCAGCCGGATCTGTGTTCCAAGAGTCTTTTCTTTATGCCTTCGACGATGCTCTTATTTGCTCTTTCCACCTCACCATTACCTTGCGGGTGTGCCACTGAGGTAAAGGTGTGGGTGATTTGAAGTTCTTTCAGCCACTGTTGTAGCTTCTTGTCAGCAAAGTTGGTGCCGTTATCGCTCACCAAATTCTGGGGAATGCCGGTGATCATCGCTACACCCTCAGCTGTTGGCCATCCCATCATGCCGTGGACTGAGGATACCACGGCGTTGAATCTTGCCATCCCGTCTCTTCCGAAGAGAATGTCGTATGTGTGGTGTGGCTTCCTCATTACGACAAAATCCACGTCTTCTGTTCGTGAGTGATTCCCGTCCGTAAGAGTGACGGGGAAAGATAGGATGCCCAGGGGGTGTTTGTGCTGCCATCGAACCCTTCCATCGAGGCGCAGATCATTTCCAGGCGCTCTTTGTCTTCGTCATCTAGCTTGTCGAAGAACTGCCTGTACGTCACCGTTCACGATGCGTCGTTGTCAACAAGAGTGCGAGAAGTGATGTAGTGCCCCAGCTGGCTTTTGATGACGATAGGGCCTTCTTTGCTGGGTCCTCCTGGCACTCGCGGGAAGCGCACCTCAGCTTCCTTCCACGCGCATGGCTCTGTCGTTCGCCTTTTTCTTCCTCTGATCTTACCATGAACCATGTTGATGCTGATGTCAACGGGCTTTCGTCCATTGCCTCGGTACTGGTTATCATTCCTTCCTCCCTTCTTGATTGATGCCACCAGGTGTGCAAGTCTTCTATCCTTGACGAATGCTTCAACAATATCCTTCAAGGATGTACATTCTTCCGTACTATGACCTTTTGTCCCGTGGAAGTCACAAGATTTGCTCTGATCCGCATTGGGTCGCTGCCGGATCATTGGAGCTTTTGGCCATGGTAGCTTTTCAGTGGCAAATATCTCCGTGACGCTTTTGGTGAGTGGCGTCCACCGGTGTTTTTGGCTTGAAGGGTGTGTGTTATTTCTTCCGCCAACAAGAGGGTGAGAGCTGGATGAGGTGTCAAAGTTTACCCTTGACTGCCAAATACCTAGCTTCCTCTTTTTGTTCTGCCGGGCGATCCGAACATTGTTTTCTCTAGTCCTCTGCGTGTAGAGGTGTGTACTCTGGGGAAGATCCCTTCCCAGTTGCTTCTCCGTCTCGGCAAAGCGCTTGGCCGCCGTCATGATGGCATCCCATGTTGATGGCATGCCGTCCTTACCCGTCAATGTGCGGATAAGCTCTGGGTATTCGGCGCCCTGGATGAAAGCGGCGCGAACAAGATCTTCACTTATGTTGCCGAGACTTAGCTTTTTGGAGTTGAAGCGAGTGATGAAGTCTAGTAAAGATTCATCCTCTTCTCTAACGCAGTTGAGGATCGTCCACTGTTCCTCAGTATATTTCCTTTGCTGGCTGAAGTGCTGGCTGAACTTGTTCTGAAAGTCCGCCCAATCATAAATGTGGTGGACCGGTAAACGATCGAACCATGCCCTGGCCGCTCCAACCAGAGTCATCTGGAACATATAACACCACGT
Source organism: Bidens hawaiensis (assembly GCF_021521415.1). Classification (NCBI taxonomy): domain Eukaryota; kingdom Viridiplantae; phylum Streptophyta; class Magnoliopsida; order Asterales; family Asteraceae; genus Bidens; species Bidens hawaiensis. Next base: position 590,310 of record NW_027491722.1, on the reverse strand, counting down.
GGGTTCCGTCCAGTTACTGACGGTTGCCCCCGCAATGAATCTGTTCAAGTGGTCGTCTGGGTCGGATAGACCATCATAAGTGCCGATGTTGGACATTTGTTTGGCACTTTTCGGGGCGATTGCTTCCGCAATGTCCCTTGCGAACTTTGACTTTCCTGCATTTGTAGCAGTTGGTCTAAAGGTTTTAGCGAAGTCACGCGGGTTTCTCTCCGCATTCGTTGGTTTAAAGGCTTCTCCAAAATTTCTTTTCGATTGGAAGTCCGTTTCCTTACGCTTCCCTTTCGCCTTATGGCGAGGGTTTGCGTCGGTATCGGATTCTTCCCTCTCATTGTCTGAGTACTCGCACTCACTGTTCATATTGAGATGTTGGCGAGTACTGCCGAATTCGTCAGCCTGTTGAACTGAACGCAAGCGTTCATCCAATTCAGCTTGGAACTCTTTCTGACGTGCTTCGGCCCACGCCTTAACTTGATCTAGTGTTTGGCGAGGGACCCTCGTTCGTTTCTCCAACTGGGCATCAGTGAACCACAGTAGAATATTTACTGCACTTGCCCCAGCTTGGGTAACCGGGGTAGTGTTCGTAAGATTTGTATAACCGCCGGTGTTTCCTGCAGTTGCTGGGGTTGTGGTTACCGGGGTTTCTTGGTCGTTTACTGGCCTTGGGACCGGAGTAACGTTAACCATTTCTTCAGAGATTTTGAAAAAACTAAGAATTAGTTCTAGCTTTTATGCACGGATGGCGCCAATGAAGAAACACTAAGTGAACTCTGGGCAGATTATAGATAATCTGGGGGTTAAGTAATGTTTCCCACGAGGATGAGGTTCAGCAGAGAAGATTGTTCTTCAGATGACCTGCAAAACAGACACCGTAAGCTCGTCACTGAGAAGGGGGGGGGTTCCTCCTTGTGACCACCCTCCGGCGTGAGAATCAGACTAGATTGCTCTGAATATAAGTGTATATTAAGAGATTGCTAGATAAGATGAGATATCAGATGATGTCCTTACCATTCCAAGGTGTTGGAGTATTTATAGCCGAAGGTAGGTTTCCTAGAAGGTACAGCCGGCTGAATAGTATTCCTGTTCCACCAACAGTGGACTACGCACAGGCCATGCTGGTTGGTGGATAGGCTACGGCCAACAGTAACAAGGTCGGCTGTACACTGTTCCACCAACTGTAGGCTGCGCACGTCCCATCGTAAGGGTTGGTGAGTAGGCAGCGGCTAATAGTGACAAACAGTACTAGAGGGTGCTCCTCCTCGTACTGTTGTCGGTGAGCTGTCACCCTGTGATTGGTTCATGGGCTGTTCTGGTCAAATCGTCTGTTCTGCCCATACCTTAGTAGGTATAGTACGAAAGATCTTCCAGAAGCATACGGACTGGCTCATTTAGGCGGGAGTATTCCCGCCTTGCTCATTCCTTCATGTGACTACTGAAGTAGCTAATGCCTTGTGCGTGTAGCCTTGCTGTTAGTGCGGGTAGCCTTCCCTGATGGCTTGTATCCGCAGCTGCGGGAACAGGCGGGGTACTTCACCATTGGGAGGCTTTCCTGCGGGTACAGCTGGCGTACTGCGCGTAAGGTTCTCTGAGCATGGTGGGTCCTGCTGGAGCAGTTGGTCGTTGCGTAGACGTCCCTGTTCAAGGTGAGTCTTGCGGGTCCAACTGGGCTCTGCTGGGACCTACCTCTTCAGCTATCATACCCTATAAATTGCTTAATTTCTACTTAATGTTGAGACCGGGATCTTTGATCATGACTTATGCTTGCTGCATACCTTGATCTACTACTGCACAAGTAGCAGTTGCCGCTGCGGTTTTTGGACGCTACCGTGTTAACAACGGCACAACGATGTGGGGTCATATTTTTTCGAACGAACACTATTTTTTATTAAAAGAAAGATTAAATAATAATTTAATTTTAAGTATTACATTTCAATTAAACACTCAAGTTTTCACTTTTCACTTAAACCAATAGTAATTGGAATTGAATTCATCTCATTTGTGGTAGAAAACAAAACAAGATCCGGGAATGTTATCATGAACATCTGCCTCTATTTCTGTGTTAGTCAATACGGAGCACCATCCAATCCATAACAAAGCCTGCTGCCATCTTCTTCTTTAACCAGAAACTGTCGGTCATGGAACTCCCTGAAACTCCTCTGATTTCCATTCCACTTATTCTCTTTTGTTTTGGGCCTTTCTCATTAATTCCGAATGGGCTATGATGAGTGGCCCATAACTACTTAACCATGTCTTCTATCATATGTACCTCCCAAATAGAGGTGTACAAAACCGGTTTTAAACCTAACCCGAACCGGTTTGGTCAACGCCTGGTCAAAACCGGTTTGACTCAAACCGGTTCGGTTTATAAACCGGTTTGAAATTAGGGTAGGCCGACCTGGTCACACTGGTTCGGTTTGGTTTAAAAACCGGTTTTAACCGGTTTCAAACCGGTTTTTCTCAAACCGGTTCGGTTTTAAAACCGGTTTGATAGATTTGAAGGGGAACCGGTCCTGAAACCGACGGTTTGGGTCAAACCGATTTGGGTCAAACCGGTTTGGGTGAAACCGGTTTTAAACCCAAACCGGTTCGGTTCGGTTTGCCTAAAACCGGTCCCAAACCGGTTTTTTTTGTACACCTCTACTCCCAAATACTATTACTAACTACTACTTTATCCTTTATATTTTCACCAGCCAATTTAACTAATTTGTCATCACAACTCCTTTACTCTTCAAACAAACTCATGACTTTAAACACATTGTGTTCATGATTTAACGATTATAGCTTCTTATCAGTTTAAACCTATGAAATATTAAAGAAGTTAAAGTAATATGTTTCATGCAAATAAATACATTTTACATAACAATAGATATGTAATAATTATAAATCGTATGTAAAATGCACCGATAAGGGTAGTTTTGTATAAGTTGTTTATCCGAGAAACTGTAATGATGCAAAGTATGAGAAATTAAAGGATTAAATAAGTTTTGTTACTGCTAATATGCATTTGATTATGTCAACCAAGTGCATGGGAATCAAGACAATCTCTGAGATCTCTCTCAACACACATGCATGTACTATTTTTGGTATTTTATACAAGTCTGTTCACCTTATCCAAACAACATAACACTTCTGTATATCCCATGCCTTGTTACTTCTGAATCAACTATCTTTCCTTTGAAACTTTAAGGGTGTTTGGTTCTTAGAATGCATTTAAAGAAACTGAAATATGTGAAAGTAATGGAACACTGAAACTGAAATTGTCATGTGCTTACTAGACAAAATGAAATGAAATTCAGATTCCACCATCTTCAATCTTGTGTAATCATATTGGATGGAAAATAATGACAAACGATATAGTCATATAACTATTTTTTTTATCTATTTGAAGTTTTTCTTTGTTTTATATAATCATTAAATTAATAATAAATACCAGCAAAGTACAGTTTTTGTACTTTATAATTCATGGAAAACTTTATAAAATAAGTCATTTATCGTTACTTGTAAATTTACATACATTACTAGATTTTATAAAGCATATAATAGCCTTAAGCCTGGCGCGCAGAACATTTACATATCGTTTATTTAGAATTGTATTTGTCATGCAGCCTGACCACGGGTTGGTGAAATGCATGTGATATCAGAGTAAATGTATGTGGTGAATGCATACATGCATGTTAATTAGTGGAGAGATATTTACATGGATATATAGTACGTTGACATCTCGTCTCAGGAATACACACTCGGTATTGGAGATAGTTCCAACGTTGTTAAAAAAACACGTCTAATGTTCATACATCATCCAAATGAATGCCCCTATCTTACTAACTACGTAGTCGGGTCATATATATATGATCCTACAATCTATATATACATGAATCACATTATCAAGTAAAATGGGACTTCGATTATAAACTGTTCATCCATTGGCCTATTTATAGTTTCCGGAATTTCATGAACCGGTGAGTATTCCACGATCCCTTCCATTTGATACGCTGAGAGTAATGACATATTATTAATCCTTCTACTAATCATAATTACAATTTAAATACTAACAATTTAACAAAACTAGAACTCTGGGACAGATAATTATTAGTAGTTGTAGCGGTTGTGAAATTTTCATTAGCGACAAGAGTTTCAATTTTCATATGTCTTCCGCATTCAAAATCATCAATTAGATTCAATCTTGAAATAAGAAATTAGGCCCATGAAATATTTCAAAGGGAGAAAGTGAATCTTCGATCACGTGGTACCGCAGCACAGCGGACAACTTTAAGGAAAACATCCTCATGGCAGGGGATGTAAAGTCCGCAACCAGCATTAAAGTCGTATTCGTCTCGAGCTTGATCAAGCAACTTCTTGAACAAAGGGTATTTTAGTAATTTCACATTGATGATGAACCTGGTTTGGTTTTCGCCTACATAGACTGCTAAATGACCCTTTGGGACATCCCTTGGAATGTAGTCATCATCATCATCATCATCTTCATGCATGCATGATGATGATATCCATGAGCACCACTTTTCACAGCTTAACCATCTTGCAACATTTGTGTGCCTCTTTCTTTTAAGCCATGCTTTCACAATTTTCACTTGCATCATGATCTTATGTGTGTATGTATGTAAATGCAGTGTGTGTATGGTGGACTGAGGCAAAGAGAGAATGTGTTTGATGGTAGGAAACTAGGAGAGATTTGTAAATAGTGTGTAGATGTTAAGACATCTTATATCCTTTATATATGCTCATGTTCTATGTCCACATGCATGCATATATATTTGTTTGTTTGTGTGTGTTTTTTTATTATATGTATATAATATATATTTTTTGTGAGAGAAATTAGATGTGATGCCAATATGATGCCATTGACATTTTAAATGTACTTAAAGTTTAGGTCAAATGAAATAACAAAACAACTTATGGTGTAAACTTAACGGGGTGTTTGGGATTGCTTATTTTCATCAACTTATAACTTATAAATTTTTTGAAAAGTAATAAGGTGTTTGGGATTATATTGTGAGAGGAAAAGTTCATAAGTTACATTTTTGTAACTTATTAACTTAATGAAAAGTTATAAGAAAGCAAAATAAGGAATCCCAAACACCCCATAAATCAGGTTTAAAACTAAGGCAACATAAAATATGAGTACAAATCATAAGTGCACCTTGAACGCAAGCTCAAATGGAGCGTCTACATGACGTGGTGGATAGCAGACGGGGAGGTCACAGTCGAGGCCACGTTGTGGAGTTCAAATATGGCGTCCGGAGATGTAGACGATCGAGCATGCGTAGGGGGTGGGGCATCACATCACTCTCGCATACATATATTTAACGGGATTTGTGAATGTTTGATGTTATGAAATTTTTTCTTTTAAGTTTGGAATATGATCCAGCACCTGCGTTAGATCACGCTCTAGTAATTATAAAGAAGTCAAATGCTAGTTAGTTACTACAAGACTCTCCATTAAAAGTAGACCAACAGAAACTCAGGCATATTCCTTATATTTTCTTTTCTAGAATTAAGGATGAATTATTTTATTAAATCTGAGCAACAAGATGCTAGATTACATAAGGAACAAAAACACCCACATTCTGTTATACTTGTGATATATGAAAACAAACAAGTGCTATAGCCGAGTGTTATCATGGACATTTGCCTCAGTATCTGTGCCTAGTCAATACTTGTGTGTGACTCTTGTTGTCGCCCTATCCACAGGACCACAACAAAGGCTGAGGCTGCTTTCTCCAGAAACTGTCGGTGATGGAACTCCCTAAAGCCCCTTCACGATCCATTTTCCACTAGATTCTCTGTTGTTATGTTTTGGGGCCTGAATGGGCTGTGATGATTCACCCATAATCAATTAAATTACACATAACCAATTCATTTCTTCATTTGATTTATACCAATTGCTTTCACCTCATGTGTAGTTGCGTATGCATTTGACAAAACTTTGTTTATCAAGAAAGAAAAGGATTTTGATTGCTTGTTAAAATATATGTTGATAACGTTATATTTGGATATGCAACAACTTTGTATTGCTTTTAAATGTCTTATGCACTCCAAGTGTGAGATGAGCTCTATGGGAGAACTCATAATATTCTTTCTAGGTCTTTAAGTAAAAGAAGTGTATGATGGGCTTTTTATTAATCAATATAAGTATGTGAATAGTTTAAAATGCATGATAGCAAATCTAGTTCTACTCCAATAGCACTTCTATAAATTTAACCTTTGAACCTGAGTACTATTAGGTCATGAGAGGCTCTCACATGACCTAACTGCATGTAAACCAGATATAATCTATGTCACTTATTTGCGTGCTCGGTATCAAGTATCTCCTAAGTTATCTCATCTATTTTCTATCAAGAGAATTATTATATCTCAAAAGTGCACGTAAACTAGGTCTTTGGCATCCTAAAGATTTTTAATTTGATTTATATGGACATATTGATAGTATTATGAATGAAACCGGCTTGATACTGAGCACGCAAGTGGAGCGGGTAGACAACTTTGCTTCAATGTTGAGTTCTCGAACCCACAAATGAAACCAAGAAAGTGAACACTTGGGAACGGTCATATAATCGTTGAATTATTTATTTAATAATGAGTAAAAATGAACATTAACCCCAATATTTATAGTATAAATTAAACCAATCTTCAACTATTTTTTACACCAAATAGTAAAACTTTCTTCTACTCTTCTATTCATATATCTTTTACTCAAATGTATCCAAGAAAAAAATCAACCTCCACCTAAAATTATCTAAACCGGGAGTTAGTTTGAGCGAAAATGAACCAGTCCACACTTCCTCCCTAGCCATTTCAATATCCGCAATACTACCCACAATATCTACCTACACAAAAGGTACATGATTGTTCAAAATGCACCAGCCAATTCATGTTTCACCCATATTCCAATATGCATATCATGACCCAAACTCCCCAATACCAAAACTGACCCTACCATATCCCAACCCATTTTGAGTCAGCCAACTTTCGACTTGTGATGATGAAGATGAGGAAGCATATGAAGAACAACAATATGATGAATATTAGAAATACGAGAACTAGAAGATGAGGAAGATTGAATAAGAAGATAACAACGATGAGGCCCCAATTGAAAAGAAAGAAAAATTTTCAAAAAGAACGGCTCCTAAGTTGTGGAGTGACATAAGGAAGTAGCCTTGAAAAAAGCTTGGTTCATATTTTCCAAGTCATTAGAGCCGGAAATTGATATAGACCGATTCGAGATGATCAATCTCTCAATAAACCCGTAGAGTGTATTAGGCTCAAAGAACAAGAGAAGAAGAAGAGAAACCAAACTTGAGACAAATTTCTATTATTTTTCTTATTATTTTTCTCAAACAAATATTACAATATATAGGAAAACCAAAGACACAATAATAGGGGCGAAAATACAAGTAAACAATAAGGAAATCGAATTAGCTAGAGTGTAATAAGGAAACTAAATAAAAGATTAACTTAAATAATTAATAGAATTAATAAATATATTACGATCGTATCATAAATCAACAAATGTCCGACTCAGTTTGCGGTCAAGTTCTTGAGCATTTTAACATGTTAGTTTTATTGACATTCTATAAAAGTTTCCCTATTCAAAGTGAAAGGATTTAAATTTAAGTTTTTTATTTTAATTTTAAAAATATATATCTTTTATTATATAGAAACATAGATATTACATCAACATAGCAGGTAGGCAGAGCCATAGATTGGGTAATGGAAGTGCAGATGTAGATATAATGAAGATAGCCATGAAGGACCGCAAAAAGAATTATGAAAAGAAAGGTTTCTCTCACTTCAACACATGAGATATTGCAATAAGTCATTCGGTATAGAAACCCGACGTTGTTGATAGGTGCGGAGTTTGAAGGTCACTCACAAAAATGAAAAAAAGCATCAAATGCAACAACTATACAAGTTCAAATGAAGGTTTCATAAGCGATCTAAACAAAGACACAACATTAGAAGGCTTCCACCAAAAGGGAAGAAAGTGGTTGAGTCATCAAGCACCGGAAAATAAAGTTAGTTCGACATTTCATTCTAACGACACGATGATGAACAAAGAAGAGAGAAAGAAGAAAAAATTGTTTTATATAAGATGTCTGGAAATTAACAAAAATAAGAAGAGATAATTTGGCTATGACCATGACGAAAGAGCAACGGGAGACTATATATCCAACAACAACAAAATTGACCAAGATATGAAGATATTTCTGAAACTGCATGACGATGTGACTAGACCATTCATGTAAGTAATTCTTCAAGGCTTCAACGTAAACGCAACAAAGCCGTGAAGTGGGGTTGGTCTTGCGATTTGTAGGTTTTTATTTTTCTAAACTCTTCTCTATTTTAATTTTTAGGTTTTAATTTGTTTTAATTTTTAGTTATTTAAATTTTAAAATATTTTATTTTAGTTAATGAAATTGTGTTTATATATTTAAAAAATATATATAATTTAGTTAAAAAATTGCTAATGTAATGTAATTTTGGGTTCAAAAGATTGTAGCCCAACCTTTTAAGATAGTTTGTAGTAGTTGTGGGATCAAAGGCGATGTCATACTATTGATTAGTGGCTGTGATAGTTTTGGATTCAAAAAATTGCACTCTTTTCACCCTGATTATTCATAATTCTTTGTTTTAGAGTACTTTTGCACTTATTATGTCTGAAAATATATAAATGTACAAGAGTTTAACTTTGAATCATTCTTGTTCTAGTTGTTCTTAAGTATATATCATACTTGATTCATTTGCTACGTGTGAGGGGGAGATTAGTGATCAAATAATTTCCGCTAATTTAATCATATTTGTTAATTTGAACCATCTTATCCTAACACTTTGTTTTGTCATGCTCTTTCATCTTGAAAATAGGTATCAAGAATGATTTTCAGGTTAATCACACATTTTTTATTCTCTTTTACAAAATAAAATAAAAACACGAGTTTAACTAAAATTCTAACACGTAAAACCCAATATAAACAGGTTAATATTCTAACTAATATATATATATATATATATATATATATATATATATATACTAATTAGGAGAGTTCCCCTAGGCCGGGATAATTAGTTGTCACATTTTATTTGAAAATGGAAGCTCACAAATCACAATTTGCAAATATTCTACTTTAAAGCTGTTTTTGGCTTTAAATCTCTAATGTTCACTATAGCCTTTGTACACTTTACAGGTACATCAATAATTTTCAGTGTGCTATTTTATTGGGATCATTATTTTCCCAGATATTGGGTGAAATGTTAAATTTTATGCTTAAACGTTAAATAACATAAGTTATGTGCAAGTGACAAAATAAATAAAAACTTGAGGGGTCAAAATTGTCTTTTCTTAAAGTTTAATTTTCTGAACCTTGGGCTGTTCACTTGCTAGCTAGCATTCTGCATCCTCTATAGTTGAAGTTCTTGACGATTAAGTAACCTTTCAAGATTCTCGGAATCTCGGTATTAGAATTGCATCAAGGGTTCGGGAAATACGTGTAATACGAGAGTAAATACGTACGTGTAATGAATGCATACATTCGGATTAGTGGAGAGTTATTTATTGGCAATTTGGCATAATTGACATCAACAACGTTTAATGTCCATGCATCGTCTAGATGATGAATGGCTTATGGCCTTATCTTATAAGTCGGGTTATATAGCTGGTACAAGATATAGTCGTTGCATCATTGCATCGCTTATCAGTATACGACTTTACTCATGTTGTCACATATCATCTTGCTTTTCACTTACAAAGGAAGTCATCTTTTATCAAGTGGAAAAATCATCAATTATTAGACTCAAATCTTGAAATAAGTAACCCTTAGAAAAATGGGGTTCCTTTATCCTAATAAAAACCTTCAATTTTTACACTAATATGTAAATCTCGCGGTAAGCTAAAAATAAAAAAACCACAAATTTCAAAGGCAGAAAGTGAATCTTCGATCATGTGGTATTGCGGCACAATGAACAACGCTAAGGAAGACATCTTCATGGCATGGGATGTAAAGTCTACAACCAGCAGAAAAGTCGTATTCTTCTCGAGCTTGATCCAGCAACGCGTTAAACAAAGGGTATTTTAGTAACTTCACATTGATGACAAATCTGCTTTGGTTTTCACCTACATAGACAGCTAAGTGACCCTTTGGGACATCCCTTGGAATATAGTCTTCATCATCATAATCATCATCATCATCATTATGCATGCATGATGATGATGATGATGATGTCCATCTGATTCTCCATGAGCACCACTTTTCACAGTTTAACCATCTTGCAACATTTGCATGCCTCCTTTTCTTAAGCCATGCTTTCACAATTTTCACTTGCAACATCTTCTGTATGTATTTATATATGTAGATATGCTTCTAGCAGTGTGTGTGAGAGAGATGGAGGCAGAGAGAGAATGTGTTGATGGTAGGCAACTAGGAGATTTATAAATATATAGTGTGTAGATGTTAGAGATCTTGTATCTTTATATATGCACATGTTATAATATATATATTGGAGAGAGAGAGAGAGGGAGATATGAGGTCTTTGTGTGCTATTTTGAATTAAAGGTTAATAATAGATACCAAGTGGTATGTATCTTGCATGATTAAAATGAACTTTTAAAAGGTCAAAGAACTATACAAATACGTACCCTATGTGTACCCTATGTGTCAACAATCGAGCGCATTTTATAACATCCTAAAATAACACGTAAAAGGTGTGAAATACGTTTTGCATATCTTCTTCGTATATATTCGTTTGAGATATTTGTTATTTTCTCTTTGTTGTTAACACATTTGATTTGATATTCACTGATATGCGACGTGCCCACATCGGGTTTTAGCATTGTGGGTCATATACCGCGTAATTGATTAAGCACCGAAATCGAATGATGGTGAGTAGAAGATGTGACAAACAAAAAGAATTGAAAAAGATGGAGCACTTTGGTTAGGTATTCATCCCATCTTTATTTTGTATGGCATATGCTCATCCCATCTAAAACCATGTACAATTATGATTTTATCTTTTTTTTCTTCTTAGAACGGTGACTTTCTTTTGTTTAAGTTATCGTGTTTTCTAAATTTTGAGAGTCCTGTTGTTTCACTTTGACCGGACAATCAGGCTCACGCTGGCTTTAGAGTTTAGCTAAGACGTTTTGCCGGAAAAGGTATGGTAACAAATTCAATATTTTGATGAAAAAATGTCATTTAATTTTAAGATATATATTATCGTATACCAATTATTTATTTTTAGTAGATCAAATGTGTACTTATTTTATTTTATTTCTGCTTTGATTTTAAATTTTTCAATTTTTAATTCTCATATTATATTATATCTATATCTATAAATAAAAATCAGAGTTCCAAGCCGCAAGAAATTTTTGTATATTTTAATGTTATTTTATTTTCTTTTTTGCTTTTTGTACACATTTATTTTGTCCTTTTGTTTTAGTCTGAAGTCGTAACTAATGTAACCAAACTCTACCGAATTTGTGTTGAGCACGGGCGCATTGTCAGGTTAACCAGTCGAATACGTGGTACATAAGAACGACCAAATTCACGAGTCGTCGCAATGTTATGGCTTCACTTACCGAATAAACATCGTTTTAAATATGGTTCTTTTTATATTATAAGATATACGAGTTTTTCTTTGTTTTTGAACAAGATTTTTTTATTTTTGTATATTATAATGGGCTTTTTTTTGTTGTTCATATGAAATTGTTTGTCGTTTTGTTTTAGTCTGATACCATAACTAATGTAATAAAAACGACCAAATTTGCGTCGAGCACTGCCACAATGCAAGGTTCACCGACCGAATATGTCGTACCCAAGACTAACCGAATTCGTTTCGAGTCACCGCAATGCTCGGGTTTTACTTACCGAATAAACGTCGTTTTAATTATGATTTTTTTGCATCCTAAGATATACAATTTTATTTTTTGAACAAGAAATTTTTTTGTATATTTTAATGGGCTTTTTATAATGCTTTTAACATGATTTTTATTCCTTTTGTTTTAGTTTAATACCGTAACTAACACAATAAAAAACGACTAAATTTGCGTCCAACACTGCCTCAATGCCAGGTGCACCGACCAAACATGTCGAACCTGAGACCGACCGAATTTGCATCAAGTCGTGGTAACACTCGGTTTTACTTACGTACTGAATAAACGTTTTTTTAAATATGGCATTTTTTATCATAAGATATATGAGAATTTATTTGTTTTTGAACATTTACTAATTTAGTTTTTTGTTTCTGAACACTAATGCCAGTACCGTATTTTTTTTTTGTTTTGTTTTGACATGTTAACTTTTTAGTATTAAGATATACGAGTGTTGTAATTACTTTTTGTGTTAATTTTTATTTACTGTCGGTACCATAACGAAATTACTCATAACAAATGAATTTGTGTTAATGCACCGCCGCAATGCGGTGGGTAAAAACCAGTTATATCCGAATCCAACCACACATAAAATTAGTGTTGAGTAACAAAATAAATGAATAATAAAACACAACTGGATCTGCCACCCATTTCTGCAAGTCGATGCCTTTCTTTGAACACCGACTGGAGATCCAAAACATCGACAACTTTGAAATTAAGGCATTTAATTTAACGTACGAAAGTCAAAACTCAAGAACAGCTTCTTCCACGACTGGTATCACCGACACCTAATATTGTATCATGAAACGTTTGTGAACATAACAGGTTGCTTCGTGACGTCATTCATGATGTTGTAAAACTTTTTATTTATTTTTTATTCTTCTCATGCTAGGGTGTCCGATGTCCAAACACTTGTGAAATTGTCATGAAGAGTTCGTGAAGCATCATGACACGTTAATGGAAAAGTTGAAATAGTTTTACAAGTTTTATAAAAATTAATATTACTAACCTTGATGCAATTTTGAACCTTTTGAATCTTAAAATACAAATATATATATTTATAAATAAAAATAAAAAAAACAACTTACTTTCAGTTCAACAACTTTAACTTCTTATCTGTCACTAATAAAGTTCTGTAACATTACAAGGAAATTCACTATTAGCGGCAACAACTATAGTCGTAAAAGACTCTTAAATTTGCCGCTAATACATATCACAGCCAATAGGTCGTTGTTATTATCCCTAATCGTCGCTAATGTGTAATGTCTCACCACTAATGCCTCTGCCCTAGAGTTTGCCTGAGATGGAAACCCAGATTTCTTACGTAACAAAACACGATTAATTTGCAGGAGAGTTTATTATTAATCTAATTGAACTTGAAAGAAACAAAACATGATTAATTTCTCATTAGAATTGGTCTTATATTACATGATTTCTACAAATACGAGTGGATGTAGCTTAAACAAACACTACATATTTTTACATAAAATTAAATGAGAAAGAAACGAGCGGCCAGAGCTTTCACTGGAGTCCTTTAATCGTCACAACAGTGGTTATAGCTAGATGTAACATCCCGAAATTTCTAAGAATATTATAATTAAATTAATTAATATCAGTGGGAAAGTTTACTCGGGTTAGTCGGGAAATAATTAATAGAGTAGAAGCTAGTATGGGGCGGGCTAGTGTTGGGTAATGGATATGGGTTATGGACTTGGGAAGGAAGGAAGACACCATGGGCTTAAGCCCATGATCCATAATTATATAAACCTTAATCCCCATTTTTCATTCATTTCACACATATTCCATACACCACCAAAACACACACTTAGCTCTCTCTCATACTACTCTCTCTCTCTCTCTAGCCGAAATCAAGAGGAAGAAAAAGGATAATCGGTTTCCGACCCGAGGTAATGATAGTTTAATATTGTACGAGCCTAAAACGTTAGTTATAGTCGCGTAACGACGAGCCGACACCGTTAAACCGTTTAAATCACAAGATCCGGGTGGAATCGGGTATAAACCGGACCTAAGATGAGTTTAGGGATCACCCTAGCTCAAATCTGGATCAAACGGGATGAAAAATGATGAAAACGGTGGAAGAACGAGTGAGATCTCGTTTTTTCGGCGAAAACGCGGTTTTCCGGCGATGACGGCGCCAGAAAATATAACGGTGTCAGGGAATGTTCCCTAACCTAACCCTAGTTCGCTAAGGAAACTTAGAGAACTAGAGGGTGATTCGTTAGCTAGTTCGCTAAGGAAACTTAGAGAATCAGAGGGTGATTCTTTAGCTAGTTCGTTATGGGAGCTTAGCGAATCAGAGGGTGATTCGTTAGCTAGTTCGTTATGGGAGCTTAGCGACTCAGAGGGTGATTCGTTAGCTAGTTCGTTATGGGAGCTTAGCGAATCAGAGGGTGATTCGTTAGCTAGTTCGTTATGGGAGCTTAGCGAATCAGAGGGTGATTCGTTACCCAATTCGTTAAGGGCAAGGTAACGAACTAGGAGTTTAATATAAAGACAGAATGGTCCCTGGACTTAGAAAAGAATTATATAATTACATAACAGCCCTTGGAGTTTGGCAGTTTATGAAAGATACCTTTAAAGGTTAATGAGTAACGATTAACTAACCAGGTAATGATTTAATGAAGTAAAACAGCTTAGACGTGTAAGACTAATTAAGTAGCAATGAGATGATTAGAGCGGTACTTAATACTGTAATTATTAAACAGTTAGACGCGCACAGCTCAAGTAGGAGTAACCGTTAGCAGAAGAAGTAACCGAGTTCAGGTGAGTTTCTAGCCCCATTCCTTGTTATGTTTTCGGGGCTGTGTGCATACTCGATGTGTTGTTAATACATTTATCCTAAGTGATAAGTGTATACCATATGTGATATATGTGATAGATATGAATGATTGCTTGTGGGTACGCGAACGATCTTCGGATATTGCGCGTACTGTCAGATTAAAAATAAAGGTACGAATATTATATATCGAAGATGTATGAACATTACAAATGAACACTTGTCGGGGCGTGAACGATCTTCGGATATTGCACGTATCGACAAGGGGTATGGTTGCTAAATGAACAATGTAAAGAACGCCTAGAGTGTTCTTATGCTATAATGTAATTATCGTATGTGTGAAGTATGTGTATACAGGTACACTAATGGTATGTGAGTCCTATGTTCGACATAGTAAGTTAGGATGGCGAATCCCTCTAACTTCTGTTGGACATAGACTTGGCATGTGATGGCGTAGTTAAGGACTGCGGGCCTTATAAGTGATGTAGATGATAGATGTAAACGTAGATAGGGACGGTGGGCCTTATACGTGTTATAGGAGATAGACGCCAACGTAGATAAGGACTGCGGACCTTATACGTAATGTAGATAGGCGTCAGCACAGGAAAGGACTGTGGACCTTATACGTGCTATGTTTGTGTTGTGGTAGCATAGAGGAAGACTGCGGACTTCGTACGTGTTATGGTTATAGGTGATAGACGCCAACGTAGATAAGGACTGCAGACCTTATACGTATTGTAGATAGGCGTCAGCACAGGAAAGGACTGTGGACCTTATACGTGCTATATTTGTGTTAGCATAAGGAAGGACTGTGGACTTCGTACGTGCTATGGTTTAGGTTGCAACATAGGGAAGGACTGAGGACCTTGTACGTGTTGTCATTATAGGATGGTACAGGGAGGGACTACGGACCTTGCACGTACCATGATCGGTGAGCATAGGTAAGGACTGCGGACCTTTTACGTGTTCACGACCTTGAGTACAGGTATAGACGGTGGACTATGAACGTACTCTCGGTAGACTGAGGATTGTGATTGTAGATATGTATGGTAGTAAGTATGTATGTAGAACAGAAGGGTACCTAGTTAAGTATGAGTATGTATCTTCGGATACGTAAGTATGTATGATATGTGTATGTAATGTATGATTACCTGATTAACTAGAACTCACTCAGCGTAGCTGACTTTTAGTATGCACGCAGGTGATCAGACTGAAGAGTTAGCATGAGGATGGCACGTGGCATGGACTGAACGACTGGCATCTGAAGATGAAAGAAATGATGTTTTAAAAGTAATGTTTTAAGTTGGTTTTAAGGAAAAGATTAAATGTTTTGTAATAAACGGTTAAGTTTTATATTCCGCGAAAGTTTTAATTACTCTGATTTGTAAGAACTGTGTTTATGAGTAAATCCGACGCTAAAGTAGGGCTACCGGTAACGGGGCCTTACACTAGAGCTTTCACCGTTACGATGGTGGCAGATGATATGGTGGTAGGATGTTGGTCGGAGGAGCGATCCAAGAAGATGGGATATGTGTGTTTGAGAAGGATTAAGGAAGATGTAAAGTATTGCACGTTGTCACACTAATACCCCGATTTCTTGTAGTGTTGAAGGTTCTCATAAATACAAATTAAGATGATAAAGTTTTTTTTTTTTTTTTTTTTTTGAAAAACTGAATTTTAATAGTCCAAACAATTAACAAGCGACCAAAATAGCAATCCATGCTAACTAAGGTGGTCCTAGCTTTTAATTTTGTTATCAATAATAATTTCAGTCTAATAGATAGTTAAACTTCATTTATTTATGACGTGACCATATATTTTGAGCAATAATTCAGATTTTTATAATTTTGTTGGATCTAGTAAAAAATAAGTGGGTGCAAGTTTAGAACCCAAAACCTATAATACAAGTTAAGAGATGCTTGTTCAGCCAATAAGTCATGGCCCTAAACTTGATTATCATTTTCAGTTTAAAACTTTTTACCACAAGTTATGAGTGTTTATGTTATTTAGAGCATGTCTGATATTAAGTTTGAAAATGACTATTTAACCTTTTTTTTTTTTAAAAACCAATAAGTTAAAAAACCCGAAAACATCTAGATAGAAGAGAAATATGAGAAATTTCTTTTGATACGTTACGGTTTACAAAAATAAAAAAATATATATATTATTTTTATATTATTTTTTAATTAAACCCCTCATAAATTTAGTTAATAATAGAAATGTCTACAATAGTTTAAAAGATTGATCAATCATGATACCTGACTCAGGTTGAGTTTTTCTTTGTTTCTCGTAAATCATCTCATTATATAAATTAAAAGAAATAATAAACTCAAATTTTTTTGGTTGTGGGTGAAAACATAATAAAGTATTCGATATCATATAAGGAAAATGATTAAACCTTGCCATGTGGTGCATCCCCTCAAGCCAAGGGTATTGATCATATGATTCCCTACCCCAATTTGCTATCTGCCCACTATGCATTATTATTATTATTATTATTATTATTATTAATTTAATAAATAAAACTATAAAAGTAACTATTTCTTTATTCAAAAATCTCAAATTTGATGACGTTATCATTTTTCAAAGGGTTGTATGTTATTGATCTTGACTTGATTCACTTCAACTCGTTAACACCCTACCTAAAAGACATATAACCAACAATCATGAAATATTGAAATTCATCCCTTAAATAAAATAATAATAAAAAAGTGATGCAAGATACACACATTATAGAGACACGTCATTGACTGTGGGTCATATTACAAATAAAGAAAATTAAAAAGCAATGCTATATATTTGTTATATATTTTTAATAAAGTGTATAATAATATAAAATATGTTATTGATTATTGTATTTGCATATAATATGGCTTATGGTTTAAAAGAAAGAAACAATGATTTGTTTGTTAATTGAATGAAGGTGGTTGGGGCGCTCAAAACGCCACTCTTTCGAATGTCAATCTTCTGACACAACAGTACAATTATAGTTATGGTACCACGGTTAATGCAGGGTGTACAAGTGAAAAGAAATAAAGCTCAAAGTAATCTATGAGATGAGATTGGTTGGTTGATTAGGTTCAGTGTTTAAAGACGCAAACGAATACATTGCAACAGTAGTACGTCTATTTTATAATATCAGATTGTTTGTCTTTACTTTAATATTTTCTTCATTATTTTTTCAATTAAATTAAAATTTCATGCAACTTCAAATACAAACAAAAAGGGTTGTAATATCTATCTATTATAATATTATAATCCTACCAATTTTCACACTTGTCAATACCATAACTTTTCTTACATTTTTTCAATAAATTTTCATATATGATCTCTAGTTTTTAAGTCATTTCAATATATGACATTAAAATTATAAGTTTATTTCAACTAAATTTATTACTACATATAATAAGTATTCTTCATATAGATTGACAAACGACGATTAGTGAAATTTTGAAATTTTAATTAAAGTATTTATTATGGGTTATATTCAAAATAATAAACAATAAACATTCGATTCATAACGTGTGGAATGAGAACAATCAACTTAATAGCCTTTAATACCTAAAAATACATATGATTTTAAAACTAAAAGTGGCTACATCAAGAGTTATAAGCAAACATATATGTAATTTTATTAAGAGTTACAAGCAAACATGAACTAAATATTTTGATTTTTGATAAACAATGTATAGCTGCTAATACAATCACAAATGTAGTGTAAAATGAAGTTTTTACCTATTTGTAACATATTTGTGTAATCTTAGTTATGTAATTTTTGTAATTTTAATTTAGTTGTAATTGTATTAACAATATATGATCAATTTGCTAACTGTATTTCACTTAATTATCAAAGTTTACTATTTTTAACAATTACTCGTGTAATACACGGGCCTCAAACTAGTATATAATGAACTAGAAGGGTGTTCGCGCGATGCAGCGGGTGTTTGAACATAGACTCTGGAAATCACGTAACAATTATGAGAGTTTATGGTTCGGTTTGAAACCTTACGACCGTTTAAATCGGTCATCGGTTACGTTAACAATTGGTTTTTTCTTAACTTTCGGTTTCATTTATCTACAGTTTAGTTACTATTTTCGATGACAAATTATCGTTACTAATAGTTTGGCTCACATGTTTAACATAAACCATCATAACCGGCATTGAACACGTACTCATACGTAACATGTTGATTTTTTTTAATTGAAAAAAACTCCAGCAATATCATACTCAAATTAAAGAGAATAAAATGTTCGTATTTATAGTGCAACTTTTTTTTAAAATATTAACGTATGCAAAAGTTATGTCGATTTAAAAATCATGGGTGGAAGTTGGTTTAAAATTAAAATAATTAGAAATAAATGGGGGACAAAATTGTAAGCATTCATACATTTAATAAAAGTTAGGGGTAAAAAAATTATAAATATATTAGATGAATTGAAAGTTCACGTGTACAATTTATGCTTGGAAGTCTATTTTGGCCTTCTTTGTTATGTTTTGTAGTTGTACAATGTGTTGATTATATTGTAAATTACTTAAAACTAAAACGTCTTAATATGTCCATCCCTCATACATTATATATAGTATATAGATAAACACATACAAGAAATTTCATTAGGTTAGATGTTCGTTTGTTCGATAAAAATTTAATGGACAAACATTAACAAGGCTTTATTCGATTCGATTTGATTCATTTACAACCCTAGCCATGGCCCTTCATCAATCCCCCTCGCACATGGTTGTATTCGGGGGCACCAAGCACATGTCACCAGAACTACCTACACCAAGTCATCATGAAACGATTTATTCTTGCCATTCGTATTCTTTTAGGTTATACAAGTATGCCAACATCTAACATACTAGTTAGTGTCAGATCCACGATGTTTGTCCCCACTCTTCTCTATAAAATTGTATCCAACATTGTTACTAGATAAAACCTAATGGAATAAACACCTATGAATTAGAAAAGGAATACATTTTTTACACGTTTAGAAGTATCATCTTATCAAAAGCATCATTAAGAAATTTAGTAACGAGTATGAAGTAATTTATTAAATAAAATTGTATTAACTTTTATAATAGTAATACAGTAGCCCGTGAATGTCACACATGTAGTAAAGTTAAAATACAAAGGACAACAAAAGTAAAATGATGAAAAAGAATATAATCCATTAATCTTAGAGCATTCTTATTCTATTTCATGTCCTTAAATCCAAAATTACATTAAAATACACTACATTTTCTCTCTCATTTTTAATTAAATAATATTTTTTTATATCTTTATTATTACCATTTCTCTTTCATTTACTCACAACCACTTTAAAAATATATTAAAAAATTATAGGGGGTGAATAGTAGTTTTTCAAATATATAGAAAGCTCACTACATTTTCTAAAATATAAAAACTCTTCACTCGTAACACTCTAAGTCACTCTCTAAATTATAAAAACATCTCTCACACTATATAAGGGTTGGACGAGAATGCTCTTATATTTGAATGGTAGAGATTAACTTAAGAGGAAAAATTAATGGGGAAGACATAAAGGTAATAACCCACTTTTGTTGACTTTCTTTATCCACATGCAATGCGCATGTCCATCTCCCATCATTTAAACTTTTTCATACAACATTTAAAAAAAACCATAATAACAAACGTTTTTTATATTTAATATGAGTATCATATTGTTATATAAAAATAAAACAAAAATTAGTGGGTTTTTATATATTGTGTTTTTGGTTGTTCATTTATTTTTTAGTTAAGTTTTTCTATGCATTGTGTTATAAATTGGTCATTGTGTTTTTCAATTGGTACTCATATTAAATATAACAATTAAAACAAAGATTACATCATTGTGTATTTTTCGTATCATTGTGTAATATGTTCATTGTCTTTTGTTCGAGATTGACATGTAGCATTCACTTAATTTGAGAAAAAGAATATTACGTTAATTGTGTATTGCGTTCATGCCATTATGTAATATGTAGTTTCCATTGTGTTTTACGTTTTAGGTCATTGTGTTATAGGTATTCACCATTATGTTTTACGTTTCATGTCATTGTGTTATATGTATTCATCATTTTGTTTTACATTTTTGGTTATTATTTAATATGTATTCATTATTGTTTGTATGTATTAGATAATTTGTTGTTATTTTATCATTATATTTACATATTATTGGAACAGATTGTTGGGCCATCAAGAAGGCACAAGTGCGGAAGATGGAGGTGGCAGAAATGAGAATGCTACGTTGGATGTGTGGGTACACAAGGTTAAACCGAATAAGAAACGTCGTGTTTCAGAAGAGATTAGGGGTGGCGAACATAGCAGACAAGATAAGAGAGTGGAGATTGAGATGGTTTGGACATGTGAAGAGAAGACAAACGACGAATCTTGTTAGATCCATAGAAAACATTACTATAGAGGGGAGAAGGGGTAGAGGAAGACCTAAATTGACTTGGGATGAGAGGATTAAGCATGATTTGATAGACCTAAACCTCTCCGAGGACATGGTTGAGGATAGGAATACTTGGAGAAGTAGAATTAAAGTTAAGGACTTTTAGGGAGAAATGAATAACTTAGGGCTTCTTTTTACCTTATTTTAGTCACACACCATAATAATATTTTCTCTTCATAAATAGTATTAATATTATTATTACTGTTGAACTCTGATCTCCTTTGTATTGCTTCATACATATGTACTTTAGAGCTCAGGGTCTCTCTGGAAGCCACCTCTTTATCCATGTGGATAGAGGTACGGTGTGCCTACATCCCACCCTCCCCAGACCCTACTTATAGCTATGCTATTTGTGGAATTTTACTGGGTATGATTGATTGATTTACATATTATTATTACACAACGATGTTAGTAATTTAAAAAAATAACACAATGATGATTTGAAAGACACAATACCAAAAAAAACAACAATGACGAAAAAGACACAATGACAAACAAAATGACACAATGACGTAAATTTGTTTTAATTTTTATATAACATAGTCATACTCATTGTAAAGATAAAAAAACGTTTGTTATTATGGTATTTTTTTATAAAAATATCACATGAAAAAGTTATAGACGTTTAAAAATGATAGGGTAACTGACATGTGACTTGTATGTGGAAAAAGAAAACATATATTATTACTCTTATACATTTTTTTCATTAGTCACCACTTGATACGTGCCAATTATTTATGCCTTCTCATACCCACATTTTTGTTGGCCTTTGTAGAATAACTCAACCATGTCACTTAAATATGATACTTATAAACCCAATACTTTCTTTATTAGTATTAAGATGTCAATCTAAAGCTTAAAGTTAAGTGTCATTTTCATACATGACGTTTGGCCAACTACACAAATTTTGTAAATTTGAACATTTTTTGTAACTGAACACTTGATGTTTTAAAAATCATGTGATTTTCGTACTTTTCGCTAACCTAAACTTAAGTGTTATTTTCATACTTGAGGTTTGATCAACTACGTAACTTTAGAACATTTTTATGCAATTGAACAATTGACATCTCAAGAATCATGCAATTTTCGTACTTGTTGCTAACATTTTGTTTTTGTTGTTAAGAGAGGGTAAACCAGTCATTTTTTTCTCATTTCTTTTAAACTCATTAGACCTGTTTATCGACACTCAAATTAAAACAAACTCAAAATTTGGTTCTTCGATTGATTACATGTATGACCCTTCTCATATCTTTTACCTAGCCCATCGCTAAACTTTTCACCATGATAAACTTCTAATGTAAACATATTGGGGGGGGGGGGGGGGGCGGGTTGTCATTCGCTAAAATTTGAAACTAAAAAACATATGAGTTATGAGTTTGCAAAAGTAACATTTTATATGGAACAAATAGGTGATTAAAGTGCAAAACTGACTAACCATATTCCACCGTATGATCGAACTCGGACCATTTCTTTTTAAAAACTCAAATTCAAGCCTTACGCTTGAAGAATTAAATAACCTAAATTTTGAATTTGATGAGAGTCGACTGAGTTTGAGGAATTAATTTTGTGTTAGGATTTAGTTAACATGATAAACTGATATTAAGGGGTTAAAAGAAATGATAAATTACAAAAAAAAACAACAATAATAAAATAAAATGCAAAATGACCGTTTTACCCTTTACTTATCAACATAAATAGACAGAGTTAGCAGAAAAGTACGAACATGACATAATTTTTGAAAAGTCATGTGTTCAATTGCAAAAACTTTAAAAAAATATATTGAAGTTGTATGGTTGGTCAAAACTTTGGTATGAAAATGACACTTAGCTCTAAGTTTTTTTTCTAAACCTAGAATCATCTTTAATATAATATGAGATATTTGCATTGTGTCCCTCTAGTTTGGGGCGGGAGCGACTTGCGCCCCTTCCACAAAAAAAAATTGATTTGCTTGTGTCCTTGTGGTTTTTGGGCAGGGTCATTATGAGTCCCTCTGAAAAATCATTTCTCGCTAACCCTCATGCCATTCAAATAGTTTCCCATTTTCCCAATCTGGACATGTGAACGCTTTAACAATCGTGGCCCGTCTGGATAAATATCACATGCAAGATAATATCAATGTGCGTACTATGCATCATTCACTATAATGGTTTACTCGGGTGCAACTCTGTCTACAACATTATTAAAAATGGGCGAATGCTTAACAACGTTGACGTCATTGTTGGACCTGGCGACACCAAAGAAGGCATGCCAAAGCCAAAGATCATACAATGCCACGACTTCGAGCATAATGGATGGGCCCGGATAGTCACTTCGATAATGCTAGCCTCGCCAAAGGGTTGTACAACTTGACCATGGGTAATGTATGCAATCGATGCTACCAAGCATCATAAGAAAGCCATATACTTCTTCATGCACCTTATATAACTGTTGAATGTCGATTGTCAAACATATACTTGTTAATTGGTCGGACCGGATGGATTGGTTGGGCCGCATTCGAACGGATGACATCACAATTTAAGATTTACAACTATGTTTTCCCGGTATAGGCAAACAAAAATTGTTTCTAGTACTATACTATATGTTATCCCACCATAAATTGTTTTGTAAAAAAGCCTAAAAAATTAGAAGGAAAAGTGGATAACTCTGATGTTGACCTATTGTCACTTGCAGCCACAGAACACATAATATCAACCAATGCCCTTCTCAGGAAATGCCCAACATCCCTTGAAGATTCCTAATACTTGGACATCGTATTACTATTTTTCAGACCTCCCATTCGATATCAAATCTTAAAGATAACCGACCAGAAACTGTAACCTGACATAATGGTCATCCGGATACCAAGCAAGATAGGCCGTTTCAGCCAAAAATGAGATTATAACGAGACATGCCTGAAAATAATGACTTTTAGTCTCGGGACAACATATGGTTAACCATGTTGTGAGGCCCATTATCCTTTATTTCCTTGAATAGTCAAAGTCAGAAATACAAAGCAATGGGTGAGGACATCATGAGCATGATGTATAGTGATTGGTTATGATGTTTTTAGGGAGAAGACCTGGGATTGTGGTTCATTTTCAAATGTACGTAGTGGTTTTAACTTGAAAGTGAAAAACGTCTTGCCACGTAGGCAAGGGGGCTAGTAACTTAAAAACGCGTAATGTTTAACTAAAAACACAATTAATATTTAATATTTAGTATTTTCTTATACATATATAAAAATGTGTGTGCAAAAATGTGATCGGTTGGATTGAAGATGTGGCCCCAACTCTTGAGACCCTTGTCGGGTGAGTGTAGTGGGGCGACAAAATGGTGGTTTTGTGCTACAACACCGTTACATAGGGGCGGAATGTGTAAGGGCGAGAGGTTCTTGTCGCCCCTATGCATGTTTGTTATATTATTATTATTATATTTGTGTGTGTGTATGTGATATATATACATGTATATATATGGGGCTACAACACCATTACACCACTAAAACAAAAACCCACCATTTGCTGACTGAGCGTCACACGACTCAAATCGCCTCATTTTGTAGCCTCTACTACATATGTCCTTATCTAGTTAGTGTTCGAAGGGGGCTGGCGCCATTGTTTGTACTTTGTAGTGGTTTGGCGCCTTGGCGGGGGAATGGATGGCAAGAGATGGTGAGGTGGCTTGGGGGCATCACCACACTACAACCAATTAATGTTACAATTATGTTTATTTGTGTTATTAACTTAATGTTGATTTGTATGTTGTGTTAATTTATTGAAAGTTAAAGATTTAAAAGGAGTTATTAGAAACTTGGATGGTAGTGGCGACAAACAAACCCGAACCTAGCTGGTAAATATGCAATTTGAAATATTCGAGATAAGTCTTATATATGAAAATTAATTTTAAAAATTTATGTGGTATGGAAGAGTTTGGTACTATGTGATAGCAACCCGATTATCTAAACTATACATGCATATATACCCAAAACATAGTAGTAAACATTTTCTTTCCTTTTCTTTTAGTTGTCCCTCAGTAACAGAGCAATCTACTAATCTATTTTTATCCCTCAGTAACAGAGCAATCTACTAATCTATTTTTATAATTTTTATATATTTCTACTTACCTCGTATAATAAAGTTATATAAATACTGGAATACTAAGAAATGTAGTTGGGAATACCAAAGAATATACTTTAACTCCCCCTCAAGCTAAATTATCATATAGGGACATCAAAGAGTCGAATTTATTATCTAACACTCCTCAAGCTAAACTTCTTAGAACAAAACAATTAATACAACTATAATACAGGCTTCCACATTGACACATTGATCATTTTTAAACTTTTTTTTTTTGGAAAGGCTAAAATGTTACCATGAGTGACCAATAGTCCAATAGAGCTTAGCCCAAGAATGTTATGGTTATTTATCAACATTAAAATAGCCCAAATATTGTATACTTCGATTATAATTTTTCCCAAGCCCGTGAGAAACATATTGGCCCATCTGTAATTGAATATTTGAATTGGGATGAAATATAAAAAACTCTATAAATATGGTCGTTAAATGATTTGCGAGATGATATCATACCAGGACGAAACCGCCGGGGGGGGGGGGGGGTCTCAATATATAATGAACCAAACCAATACCAATCAAATTCTCACCGCGACAACTGGATTATTGAGCTAGTTTTGATGATTTTACATAGTCAACGTAAAGCCTAAGAAAGCTATTCATAGCCCGCACACAACATCCCATGTTTCCGATTCAGTCCACGACAATTTTTTGATTAACTAAGGTTTAGGAAAATGGTAAACTAAATCATTTAAAAACATACAGTTTAGTGTTTCAGTATAAGGAGTTAAGACATTTCCTAAATCATTAGTTTGCAACTTTGCATCGAGGTTCTAAAACTGATCAACATGATTAATTATTGGGAAAACACCGGCTCATGATGCAACTTAAAACCCAACTTAACATATCTCTTTGCATCTGAAAGAAAAATACTAGTACCGACACAAAATATTGTCCAGACAGTATCGAAACAACAAAAAAATCAATTACATTTGACTTATTCATTATTGATTTTTTTATTGAAATGTAGATATATACTTTGGAACGGTATATTCAAAATTATACATTACATTATTAGAATAGAGAAAAGAATAACTAGTGTCACTTAATTTAAAAAAAAAAACATTAGATTTGAAGTAGCTTTTACAACAATTATGTTTATGCTTCGATTACCTGTATATCACTATTTTACTCATAACTTGATTTCAAAAATAAATTATATCAAAACGCAGATAAAAACGTCATATTACAACAGTATATTCAGAACTTCGTAAAATGTAGCCCTTTGAAACTTTATTATAAAAATAAAATAATTAACAATTTCTTTTCAAAACACTAAATATAAAAAAATATATTAATTCTACAGTTTACACTATTAATTACACGCATTTTACTAGATCCCAAACCCGTGTTCCAAATTGGACACACCCACACACACCAAAGAAGGAGACAAGAACCTCCCTAAAAACACATGTTAAAACAACAAGAGTTGCACAATTCATAATAATAATAATAACAATAATTATAATATTTTACATTTTCGTTTACTTCTTCTTCTTCTGGCAAAGAACCTGTCTCTTCCCTTGTTGGTATTGTGGCAGGTGCTCTGAAGACCATCTTTATTCTGGGCTCAAAGGTGCGTTTTTTTTTCCATCTTTGAGCTTCAATTAATAAAATCTGATCTTACTTTTTGTAAATTTCACATGGGTTTTTGTGATCGTTTCTGATTATTGTCTGGGTACCAACTATTTTAGGGGTTTCTTGGTTGATTTCATATGTGTTGTGTCAGTTAGTTGTTTTCTGTTTGACTGATTGATTGGACTTGTAAACTCTTGTTGCTGCTTGCTATTTATGGATCTTTGATTGATGGCATTTTTATGGTGACTGTTTTGACTTTTGAGAGGTTTAAAGTGTTTCCAAATAGGGAAAGTGTGTTTGTTTGGTTAAAAGCTAGATTTGTAAAGTATACTTGAGAGATGAAAGCAAGTTCTTGGAAGTGATTTTATCAAAAGCTACTCATTTTTGTAACAATTTTGAGACACAAAAAGCGAGGTTTAGCTAGAGAGTTCTGCTGTTGTGGTGGCACAACGACTGTCAAGTGGCAGTCGGCGGTATGGTTTCCCGGGGGAACGCCCAAGACAAACTCTGAAGCTAGCGTGGGCCGGTTAAGACAGCATAGTCAGGCCAGAGTGGGGCATCGGGGCTCTCCAAATTTGGAGAGTGAGATAGCCTAATTACAAGAAAGTCGCGTTCTAACAAAAAAAAAAGTTAGTATTACTAGCTTTCCATTTTAAGCTTTAGCTAGTACTACAACTAATATTATTACTGATATG
Organism: Bidens hawaiensis; assembly: GCF_021521415.1. NCBI lineage: Eukaryota > Viridiplantae > Streptophyta > Magnoliopsida > Asterales > Asteraceae > Bidens > Bidens hawaiensis. The sequence continues at coordinate 562,806 of NW_027491722.1, read as the reverse complement.
GGTCATATGACAAACGAAAAATGCCCATATGGGTCATTGGGTTGTATGAAGGCCTGCATGATGTGTTTTACTTACACAAAAATACTAATGTGGACCACTGACAAAGTCATATGGCATGTATGGCCATTTTTCGACCTATCATACGAACCATATCACAATTTTCCGTTCTACCATATGTCCCATGTGACATCATATAGTCTGTATGATGTAACAGAATGCTGATGTATAGATTTGGGGGCGGTGTCTCTTTAGTATCACCTTTATAGTTTATAGTTTTATAGACATGTCAAACAAACCACTTCTTTTCCGTTAGTAATGACTAAAACTAATGTGATGCGTGACACCACATCACACATTGATTCGTGTATGTATTGGTAGTATTGGTATTCACTTATAAAATGAAACTTTATAGGGTTTAGGCAAATAAACGTGAATACACGGCCAAGGATTTGCGTATCTCATAGCTATATGCGTGAACTTGTTCTAACATGACCTTATGGATATAACACACTAGGAAAAATGGCTACTTTCATGATTTTCCCTGACCAAAGAATGTTATATAAACCGATAAAAAAAACTTAAATCGTCCTTTCGACTGTCAATCCTGTATTTCCATACCAAATACATATGTAACCATATAATGCTTGCTAAAAGGTGAATTATGGCCCATGAAAGTTTTCACAAATTACTCATATGCTAACTTCTAACATTGTCTTGTATACATATAACTAATATCTTGATATCTTTCTCTCATGCTACTCAAGGGTTAAACCATGGTTTTCCATTTCCGATGTTTTTCTCTTGTAACCGCGCAAGATGAAGAACCCCCACTATCAATTGAAAACTTTTATACCGCAGATTCAACATTTGAACTTGGACAATCACGGTCCGCATCCGCTCCTCAAAGACAGGATATCCCAAATCGAAATGTGAGATCAAGCAATCTTAGGGTGTTCTCTCTTGCTGACCTTAAGGAAGCAACTAAAAACTTTGATAAGTCTTCTATGATTGGTGAGGGCGGATATGGGATTGTACATAAGGGCGTTATTAAGAGCTTAGAAAATCCGTCTGATGATATTTGTGTCGCGGTGAAGCGGGGTAAAAGAGGACAACGGGTTAGTGTTCCTTAAACTTTCCTTAAATTATCATGTTTCATACTTGTTCACCCTGGTTTCACATAAATAAAGATTCTTTTTTTTTATTTGTTCTTTTGGTATATATATTTTCTTTTCTTTTTGGAAAATGAGTTATCTTTATTTAAATAATACATTTAGATTTTATTTTATTTATTGAGTAATTTTTTTAAAATTAATAAGTTTCTTCTAAAGATTGTGGCCGGGTGACAGGGATTCAAGCAATGGGAGACGGAAGTGAATATTCTCGGTGACATTATGCATCATAACCTTGTGAAGCTAATCGGCTATTGCGACGATCAAAATGACTGGCTTTTGGTGTATGAATACATGCCTAATGGAAGTGTAGACGATCACTTATCGGCTGACTCAGAGACCCCTCTCTCTTGGGACCGGAGACTAAAGATAGCCCTAGACGCTGCTATTGGTTTGACATACCTACACGAGGGAATGGGAGGGCGGCGCAAGGTGTTTAGACATTACCGTTATTAACCTTTTTCTTTGTCTAAGTTTGATATGTTTTTGAATAAATTAATTTATATTAATGTTGCAGATAATCTTTAGGGATTTCAAACCCTCAAATGTTCTTTTGGACAAGGACTGGAATGCAAAGCTTTCGGATTTTGGATTTGCTAGGGAAGGTCCTCAAGAGGGACAGACTCATGTCTCAACATCAGTATGTTTTTTTTTTTTTTAATTTCATCAAACTTACAGCTTAGAGATGATATATTTACAAGTTAGAACAATAGAATGCTAATATACATGTTTTTCCACATAATATACGATTTTGTAATGAGTTTGATGGCGATGTGTTACCGATTTAAGATTTAATATAGGAGTATTGGGGGGATTTTGCCGTTCAAAAAAAATAAAAATGAATTTGTATCATTACTAGAGGGTGTGAATGAGCCAAGCTGCTCAAGCCCGAGCCGATCCAAGCCTGAGCTCGACTTGGCTCGAGCTTAGCTCATTTAACATACCAAAGCTCGAGCTTAAGCTCAACTGGTGAGCTCTATTTCCAAAGCTCAAGCTTGGATTTTGGATAGTTTTTTCAAGCTAGAGCTCGGTTTGGGCCTGGCTCGTTTATTGTTTATTAATTAATTTATTAATGTCTTTTATATATAATTTAATTTTTAATTTTTGTAATATAATATATATGTTATTAAGTTATTTTTATCATAGATTTTTATATTATTATTATTATTATTATTATTATTGTTATTATTATTATTAGATAAATATATATTTAAAATTCTAAAATTAAGTTATATTAATAATAGACTCGTTGTCTTGCAAGTTAGCTTGAGCTCGATAAGTGAAGCTCGGGCTTGGGCTAGTTTATTAAACAAGCTAATTTTAGGCTTGAGGTCAGGCTCGTGCTTGTTTAAGCTAGGCTTGATTCGAGCTTTTAGTGACTCGCTCTCGAGTGGCTAACAAGAGCTTGTCTCGTTCACACCCTGCTATTGACTCTACATTCTACAATATAAAACTGTTTTTAAATCTTTTTACAGTTCTAATATCATGAAGCATGTATTATTCAGGTAGTAGGAGGAACAAAGGGATATGCAGCTCCAGAATATGTTCAAACCGGGCGTCTAAGGTTCAGTATTGACGTGTGGAGTTATGGCGTCTTTCTTGAGGAACTGATCACGGGCCGACGCCCAATTGTCAAGAAAAACTCTGTGGAAAAAGATCCTGAATGCACAAGTTGGATATGCTGCTATGCATGTGCAGGAAAGTCAAATTTAACCGTTGACCCGAGGCTTGAGGGTACTTATTCCGAGAGATCAAAGCAAAGGATGTGTTTTGTTGCGGAAAAGTGTTTGGTCAAAGACCCGAGGAACAGGCCGACGATGAGTCAGGTGCTGCAAATGGTGAGAGAGGCTATAGCATTGGAAAGTTAACAACCAGTCAACGGTGGCCGTATATAATGGTTGTGGATATTTTGTATATTTGTAAAGATTATATTTTTTTGGATTGGACACTCCATACTTTGTGGCTGCATTGTGTCATACTATTTATAGAAATTGAATGTTTGTAAAAGACATGTTTTTTTTGCCGTTTATGTTGTTTATAGAAATTGTTGTTTATGTTTTTTGCCATTTATGGAACAAAGAGTGGTATTGATATTAAAGTTTTTTTTGGTAGTGAACTGTAGTTCTTTTATATATTTGATTGTATTTTGAGATGGAAATGTTATTAGCAAAAAATACCAGTTTTGGCTCGTACATGTTTTGACCGGAACAAAAGTGACTATTTTTTTAAAACTACCCGTTCCTTTTGTAGGTATAGTATTATGATACATTTTCAATAATTATTATTTCCGCCACCTTATTGGCGGCGGTTAGATACTTAGATGTATGGTTGGAGCCAAGTGGTGAAGGATGATTAGGGAACGGTCGCTAAAAGTAGCATTTTTAAAACATCTTTCGGTGTACTTTCAAAGTTGATGTCATGTCAATACATTATACATAAAATCCACATGGACACTACTTGTAAGTCATATTTATAATAATATTACATTTTTAAGTTTGTAGATTATAAGTTAAAATAACAATATATATCATTGAGATAACTTTTCTTATTCTGTATATTTTTATATATTCTCACCCTATTTTAGTACAAGAACCATATTTATTATCTTAGTTTCACTAGAATTAGAACAAATATGAACAAGAAACTAATCAATCAATAATATCTGCTCAAAAGTTCTTTCACAGTTATTCACATTATGTGGAAATTGGGATCATTGGTCATCACATAAAGTTAGGTTGACAATAATTAATATTTGGGATAATAAAAAAAAATATGTTGTACTACACGTATCTTTTCTAACAATTTAACTTAACTAAAATACCTAGAAACTCATCAATGTTATAAACTCGTTCATTTATACTATCTACTATTTCAAAACCATTTAAACAACATACATTACTCATCTCAAATACATGGCTCTCTCTCTCTCTCTCTCTCTCTCTCTCCTCTTTTCATCGGGTTATAGTACTCGAACTCTTTCTCACTCTAACTAGTCCCAGAAGGAGGCGGCGGTGACCCGACTACCCAATAAAATACCATACTCAATTAAAGATTTAAGGGTACTCGCAGGCACCCCCTCTCTCCAGGAGCCAAACATGGTATTTTTAACTCAAAAACAGTTCATAAATTCTAGACGCTAACTGTAAACATAATTAGTCATCAAATATTGAATTTAGTTAAAAGACTTGTTATATAATAATTCAAATCAAAACACAAATTTAAAAATTTAGACAAATGATTTTGGATATCTATATTTTCCCTCTCGTTGACTTGACCCCCAACTACCCCTAGATTTCGTCTCCATTGTAAACTATCTTTTCAGACGACAAAATTGAAGATCAGGCTAAATTATTAATTATTATCTAAAATTAATATCCAAGAAAGATGTTGTTTGATTGGATGTAACATTTTCTTTGAAATAGGCATTGATGGGTGAGTTCACACACAAAACTTGATAAAGTCATAAAGATATCATTTTCTCTCATATAAAACTATTCTATTTGCAGATTTTTAAAATATAAAATCAAATTAAACAGAAACATGAAAAAAAAAAATAATAAACCAATTAAAAAGAGAGAAAAGATTTAAATTTATAGTTCAAACTTAAAGATTATTGGAGGCTTCGGTTTTACACATCTACTATTATAATAAATAAAAATAATGGTTGAACCACATCACCACTAATTGGCCTAATATTTGTCAAGTGGCATCCTATTTTTGAAGATATAGGTTATAAATATTTATAATTAAATTAAAATAAAGAAATTAAAAACCTTACATATATACAACTAAATGTATTCCTTGATTTTTGAATTCTTTCTTCTATGGAAACAAACTTCATTATCACTTAGGTTATGTTTGGTTGGAAGTAATGGAATGAAGAGGAAATGGAATGAGAGAGTGGATGGAGAATGAACAATGGAATGAAATGGATCATTACCATTCATTTGTCTTATTTGGTTAACCTATAGTAATAGCATTAATAATTACTTTATGTTGTTTGATATACAAAAAATTGTAGGAATGAAATATAAATAATAAAAATATTCCTATCCCAAAATATTTTTTACTAAAAAAAAGAAAAAAAAACTGAAATGGCGGTTGTGGTGGTAGCTCCGGCGACGAAAATGGTGGTGGTGGCGGTGGTGGCATTGGTAGTGATGACGATGGTAGGGTGACGGCGACGGATGTTGTGGTCAGGCAGCGACAGTGGTGGTGGCGGTGGCAGCGTTGGTGGTGGCGGCGGTGGTGGCGGTCAGGTGGTGGTGGTTTTAGGTGGCGGTGGTGTTGAGAAAGTAGGGTGTGAGAGGAATAAAATGAAAAAAGGAGTGGTGGGAATGAATGGTTTTGATTGAACGAGATTCCATGTATAATGGATGATTTTATTCCATTGAGCAACCAAACACCACTTTCTTCATTCCCACGTAATGAATCATTCCATTTATCATGTCATTCCTGCATACCAAACGCTACCTTAATAATTAGTTATTTCATTTAAGTTGCGTATCACTAATTACGTAGACAACGAATAATCTAATATACAGTAGCTATTAGTTACCGTAAAATTTGTTTATTTCCATTAGTGATTTCCGTAGATCAGCAACAACAACGAAAACTAAATTTCTTTGGTTTCCTTCATTCCTTAGCACCAAACACCTTTATTGATAGTGTTCGTACTCACAAACACACCTGAGGAAACTTTCATAGCTCTGCTCCTCTTCAATCAATTTACCTTATATACAACAAGTCCTACAACCAAGTATGTATTTTATACTGCGCATCATATATTAATATTTTATTCTTCGCACTTTTAAGCATATGTGAATTACATGTATATCAACTAGGTGTCTTCTTGGTTGCCTTTTTAAACCATTAAACCGACTTTTATTTATTTGTTTGTTGGTTGGACAACCAATATGGTTCAGTTTCTTAACACTGCTTTTATCTCAAATGGGTTAAAATATTAAATAAGTTGAATTTTATTTGTAACAAAAATAAAAAAGAAAATATTTGGATATTTATGAATTTTGACATGTATATATATATATATATATATTTTCATATTGTTTAATATGTAATTTAATATACCGTATAATACATATTTATATAAACAATTTAACACATTTTTTTGTATTTCTTATAATGTCGTCGTTTAGATAAATTTATTTATTCCAACCCGTGTTGCACACGGGTAGTAACCTAGTTTGTTATATTTATATAAGAAAAACATATATAACAGTGTAAAAGTAGATACCTAGATTGTGTTCGGTGTACTCGGGGCGAAGTTGATTTGATTGGGTGGGTCAGTAGCACCATTGGAGGCGGCGGTTCAGGTATGCAGTTCAGTCTGGAATTTTGGGTACAAAAACTGAATGGAAAAAATGATTGTCAGGCTTGACTCATGGGCCAGCCAAATAAGGCAATGACTTTGTGCCTCCAGTATTTCCAGGCCTTTAATTTTATACGGGTTATATGCTACATATTTTAAAACTTTATTAAGAACCTGTTGATGGATTACAAGAGTGAAGCTCATGTCATTAATGATTCGTCCTTGTATTATGGTACCCATAGAAGAAAAAATAAAATAAAAATAAGGACATAAGCTAATGGCGGCCGGAAGTTTAAATCTTAGATTATTTAGAGTTAGATTTTTTTATAATGTCAAATATAATTCGAAAGTTTTAATCGGGTCAATATAAAAGGTTAAAGAAACAAAGAAAATTTTAAATCCGCCAACTATAAACTTACTAGTTTATTATTACCGGTCACAGGCCCGGGAAAAGGAAGGTTTACATCAAATGGCTTTTTCAAAAGTCCTTAACATGTTAGTTCGTATTAGGCCTCCACGAACGTTGAGACGGCCATGATGATTGTGTGTGTTATGGAACGCCATTTGGTTTGGGTATAGATGAAACACCACCTCTAGTTTTGAGCCGTCTTCATATGATTGGTTAGAAGATTTAATTTCATTTGGTTTTTCAGGTTGTGTCCCTATTAGTCTTAAGAGTGTTCTAAACACCTAAAACACAATGGTTTAAAATAAACATTTTTGGATTTAGTATAAGTAATAAAAGTTATCTTATAAAAATATTGTTGTCATCATAATGTAATATTGTGTCATCAAGAATAATCTAACCGACATATTTCCTACATTATTAAAGTTTTAAACAACTCTTTTAGTCAACTTTTTAACCTATTAATTTGGTATACTGATTAGATTTCTTTTCCAGCCACCCCATTGCTTTCTCTCTCTCTCCCCAAGGTCTTTGGATCAGATAGATGTGTTTCCTGTACAATTTCTAACCTTGATCACATAATTTGTAGTTAATCAATCAGGGTTTTTCAATTTGCTAGTAAATTATTAGCCTTGTGATAAATCTCATGTTAGTTTCTTGATTATATGGTGTTCTCTTGCACAATCTTGGTATTAATTATTCTTTTTCCTTTCAAGATTCCATTTCTTGATCACAAATTAAATACATACCACCTTAAAAGGTTAGTTATGTTATATGTTTTAAATCTACAATATTCTTTTCTTCTTGTGCTCGCGCGCGTGCATAATTATGCTTGCACGCGCGCAACATTTGTGTTAAATCTAAACGTTGCTGATTATAATCTCATATTTTTCTAGCTGAGACTTTAAACCTTTAGAGGAAATGAAGTGTTTTTCATTCTCTTACCATGAAGAAAAGAATGGAACCACGAAAAATCGGACCAGGAAGATCATGGACAGGGTTCAAGTCTCATACTGTGTCTGATGTTAGCGCCGAGACAAAACGAAGGGCTAATGTTCCAACTTTTTCACAAAGGCCAAGTGGCCTTAAAGTGTTCACTTTGGCTGAACTCAAGTCGGCTACCAATGGCTTTAGACGTTCTTCAAAGATTGGCGAGGGTGGGTTCGGGTGTGTCTACTTGGGCTCGATCAAGTCCCCTCAAGATCCGATTAAAACGATTAATGTGGCTGTTAAACAGCTCGGTAGACAGGGTTTACAGGCAAGCTTTTGTTGTTATATTCAATAACACATTTCAACAAAATAATATGCAACTAGCAAATAACATATTTGTGTATCGAATGACATATACAACACTGACTCAACTTTTTTGGGTCTAAAGCGGATTACAAATCCGTATATTTTTCCACAAAAAAAAATATCTTCTTTTGCTTAGGATTCTAACATGAGGGAATATGATAACACGCTTTTCTTGTATGCGATTTGGTAAAAGGCATGTAATCACACATTATCTAAATCCTAAAAATTAGAGGCCTTTATTTTTATATTATGTATACAAAATACATGATTGAAGAGGTAGGTCCCAGCAGAACCCAGTTGGTCCCGCAAGACTCACCTTAAACAGGGACGTCTGCGCAAAGACCATCTGCTCCCGCAGGACCCACCATGCTCATAGAACCTTACGCGCAGTACGCAAGCTGTACACGCAGGGAAAGCCTCCCAATGGTAAAGTACCCCGCCTGTTCCCGCAGTTGCGGATACAAGCCATCAGGGAAGGCTACCCGCGGACAGCAGGGCTACACGCACAAGACAATAGATACTTCAGTAGTCACATGAAGGAATGAGCAAGGCGGGAACAATCCCGCCTAAATGAGCCAGTCTGTACGATTCTGAAAGATCTTCTGTACTATACCTACCAAGGTATGGATAGGACAGACGATCTGACCAGAACAACCCATGAGCCAATCACAGGGTGACAGCTCACCGACAACAGTGCGAGGAGGAGCACCCTCTAGTACTGTTTGTCACTATTAGCCGCTGCCTACTCACCAACCCTTACTGTAGGGCGTGCGCAGCCTACAATTGGTGAAATAGTGTTACTGTTGGCCGTAACCTATTCACCAACCAACATGGCCTGCGTATAATCCACAGTAGGTAGGACGTGCATAATCTACAGTTGGAGGAATAGTGCAGCCGACATAGTTACTGTTGGCCGTAATCTATCCACCAACCAGTATGGCCTGTGTATAGTCCACTGTTGGTAGAACAGGAATACTATTCAGCCGGCTGTACCTTCTAGGAAACCTACCTTCGGCTATAAATACTCCAACATCTTGGAATGGTAAGATCATCTGCTATCCAGTTATCTAGCAATCTCTTAATATACACTTATATTCAGAGCAACCTAGTCTGATTCTCACGCCGGAGGGTGGTCACAAGGAGGAACCCCCCCCCCTTCTCAGTGACGAGCTTACGGTGTTTGTTTTGCAGGTCTCCTGAAGAACAGCCTTCTCAGCTAGACCTCATCCGTGGGAAACATTACTTAACCCCCAGATTATCTATAATCTGTTCAGGGTCACTTAGTGTTTCTTCATTGGCGCCATCCGTGTATAAAAGCTAGAACTATTTTAGTTTTTTCACAATTTCTGAAGAAATGGTTAACGTTACTCCGGTTCAAAGGCCAGTAACCGACCAAGAAACCCCGGTAACAACCCCAGCAACTGGGGGGAACACCGGCGGTTATACAATCCTTACGAACACTACCCCGACTACCCAAGCCGGGGCAAGTGGAGTAAATATTCCATTGGGGTTCTCCGATACCCAACTGGAAAAACGAACGAAGGTTCCTCGCCAAACACTAGATCAAGTGAAGGCGTGGGCCGAAGCACGGCAAAGAGAATTCCAAGCCGAATTGGACGAACGCTTGCGTTCAGTTCAACAGGCTGACGAATTCGCCAGTACTCGCCAACACCTCAATATGAGCAGTGACTGCGAGTACTCAGACGACGAGTTGGAGTCCGACACCGACGCGAACCCTCGCCATAAGGCGAAAGGGAAGCGTAAGGAAACGGACGTCCAACCAAAAAGGAATTTTGGGGAAGCCTTTAAACCAATCGTGGAGAGAAACCCGCGTGACTTTTCCAAAACCTTTAGACCAACTGCTACAAATGCAGGGAAGTCAAAGTTCGCAAGGGACATTGCGGAAGCAATCGCCCCGAGAAGTGCCAAACAAATGTCCAACATTGGCACTTACGATGGTCTATCCGACCCAGACGACCATTTGAACAGGTTCATTGCGGGGGCTACCGTCAGCAACTGGACGGAACCCACGTGGTGCTACATGTTCCAGATGACTCTGGTCGGAGCGGCCAGGGCATGGTTCGATCGTTTACCGATCCACCACATATATGACTGGGCGGACTTTCAGAACAAGTTCAGCCAGCATTTCAGCCAACAGAGGAAGTACACTGAAGAGCAGTGGACGATCCTTAACTGCGTGAGAGAGGAGGATGAATCTCTACTAGACTTCATCACTCGCTTCAACTCCAAAAAGCTTAGTCTCGGCAACATAAGTGAAGATTTGGTTCGCGCCGCCTTCATCCAAGGCGCCGAATACCCAGAACTTATCCGCACATTGACGGGTAAGGATGGCATGCCATCAACTTGGGATGCCATCATGACGGCGGCAAAGCGCTTTGCCGAGACGGAAAAGCAACTGGGAAGAGATCTTCCCCAGAGTACACACCTCTACACGCAGAGGACCAGAGAGAACAATGTCCGGATCGCCCGGCAGAACAAAAAGAGGAGGCTAGGTATTTGGCAGTCAAGGGTAAACTTTGACACCTCATCCAGCTCTCGCCCTCTTGTTGGCGGAAGGGACAACACACACCCTTCAAACCGAAAACACCGGTGGACGCCACTCACGAAGAGCGTCACGGAGATATTTGCCACGGAAAAATTGCCATGGCCTAAAGCCCCATTGATCCGGCAGAAACCTAATGCGGATCAAAGCAAATCCTGTGATTTCCACGGGACAAAGGGTCATGGTACTGAAGAGTGCACATCCTTGAAGGATATTATTGAGACATTTGTCAAGGACGGAAGGCTTGCACATCTTGTGGCATCGATCAGGAAGGGAGGAAGGAATGACAACCGGTACAGAGGTAACGGACGAAAGCCCGTCGATATCAGCATCAACATGGTTCATGGCAAGGTCAGAGGAAGAAAAAGACGGGTGGCAGAACCATGCGCGTGGAAGGAAGATGAGGTGCGCTTCCCGCGAGTGCCAGGAGGCCCCAGCAAAGAAGGCCCCATCGTCATCAGAAGCCAGCTGGGGCACTACATCACTTCACGCACTCTTGCTGACAACGGCGCTTCGTCGACAGTGATGTACAGACAGTTCTTTGATAAGCTGGATGATGAAGACAAAGAACGCTTGGAAACGGTCTACGCTTCAATGGAAGGGTTTGACGGAAGTACAGAAACACCCCTGGGTATCCTATCTTTCCCCGTTACTCTTACTGATGGGAATCATTCACGCACAGAAGACGTGGATTTTGTCGTAATGAAAAAGCCACATCATACGTACGACATCCTATTCGGAAGAGACGGGATGGCAAGATTCAACGCCGTGGTATCTTCAGTCCATGGCATGATGGGATGGCCAACAGCTGAGGGTGTAGCAATGATCTCTGGCATTCCCCAGGTATGCATTGCATCTGTTTCATCTAAACCCAAACCGAAAAAGGCTAAACCAACCATCACTGAACCAGAAAAATGGGCCTTCAATGGCAAATACCCCGACCAGGCCGTTACCATTGGACCAACAATCGTTGATCCCACCCGCACCTTACTCAAACGCTTACTGCAGAAAAACGCTGACATCTTTGCGTGGGCACCAGCTGACATGACTGGTGTACCCCGAAGTAAGGCGGAGCATAAGCTCAAATGCGATCCGGCTGTTACGCCAATCGTACAAAAGCGCAGAGTAATGGGGCCTGAACAAACTAACGCGTGTAGAACCCAAGTCAAGGAACTCCTTGACGCAGGCATCGTACGCGTTAGTAGATATCAAACATGGGTTGCAAATCCCGTAATGGTACCGAAGAATGACAAACAATGGCGCATGTGCATAGATTTCAAAGATTTGAACAAAGCATGCCCCAAAGATTGTTATCCGTTACCAGAAATTGATCTCAAAGTGGATTCGTTGGCACCATTCCGCCTTAAATGCTTCTTGGATGCGTATAAGGGATACCACCAAATCCACATGGCCATTGATGACCAGGACAAAACCGCATTTCGGACGCCCGATGGTACATTTTGTTATAAAATGATGCCATTCGGACTTAAGAATGCAGGGTCCACGTACCAACGACTAATGGACAAAGAGTTTCATGCCCAAATCGGGAGAAACTTGGAAGTCTATATGGATTATTTGGTCATCAAAAGCCTCGAGCCTGAGGCGATGTTGAAAGACATTGAAGAAACTTTCAACACGCTCCGAAAGATAAACATGAAGCTCAACCCGAGCAAGTGTTCATTTGGGATGGAAGAAGGGAAGTTCTTGGGAGTCATTGTTACTAAAGATGGCTTTAGAGCGAACCCTGAAAAGGTCGAAGCCATTGTTAAAATGGAATCACCTACCACCATCAAACAGGCTCAGACACTGAATGGACGACTAGTCGCACTTAATCGCTTCTTGGCAAACCATGCAGATAAGTCGTTTCCTTTCGTGTCAACATTGAGAAACTGCTTGAAGAAAACGCACTTCCGCTGGACACCAGAAGCGGAAGCAGCTTTTCAGGAGATTCGGTCACGCCTGATCGAACTCCCAACACTTACAGCACCACAAGCGGGAGAGGAGTTAATCCTATACCTTTCCGCAACAGATAGAGCAACCGGGGCAGTCCTGCTAGTAGAACGAAAGGGCATCCAGATGCCAATCTATTATGTTAGCCGTGTACTAACAGACGTAGAAACCCGGTACTCTACCCTCGAAAAATTAGTCTTAGCACTTATACATGCTTCACGCAGGTTAAGACGATATTTCCAGGGCCACCCAATCACCATTCTCACCAACTTCAAACTCTCAAACGTTCTAGGCAAACCCGAATTATCGGGACGTCTAGCCAAATGGGCAATTGAATTGGGAGAATATGCAATTAAGTACAAGCCAAGACCAGCCATAAAAGGCCAGGTCCTGGCCGATTTTATTGCAGAAGTCAATGATGTCTGGCGACTCTATACTGATGGAGCAGCCAGTAATGAGGGTTCAGGCGCAGGGTTAAAATTAACCAACCCAGCGGGCCAAGAATATACTTACGCTATTCGGCTGGACTTTCCAAGTACGAATAACGAAGCCGAATATGAAGCATTCTTGGCCGGTTTGAGAATTGCGCGTAAGATGGGAGTGAAAAACTTGGAAGCCCACGTGGATTCCATGCTGGTGGCCAACCAAATAAATGGAACATACACGGCTGTGAACGACACCATGGCCCTGTACCTCGCCCAGGCAAAAACCCTTATGCGTGATTTTAGTGATTGTAAAGTCATACATGTCAAGCGAAGCGAAAACAAATCTGCGGATGCGTTAAGCAAGCTTGCATCACTAGCCTTCACCCACCTGGGAAAGGACATCCGCATTGAACTCCTCGAAGCGCCATCAGTCCCGCACAAGGAAATTTGTGTCATCCAAACCAGTACAGAAACGTGGATGACACCAATAATAAATTACCTTGCAGCAGGAATACTACCAGAGTCAAAAACACAGGCAAGAAAACTACGCTGTAAAGCACTGAATTATCAACTCGTCAATGACATCCTTTACAGACGTAACTTTCTTGGCCCACTCTTGAGATGCGTGGACAACCAAGATGCCAACTACCTCCTAAGGGAAGTACACGAAGGCATCTGTGGGGTACACGCAGGTCCCCGCGCTGTTGTAGCCAAGCTAAACAACGCGGGATACTTTTGGCCGGGGATGCATACGGATGCACTGGCATACATCAGAAAATGCAGGTCTTGCCAGCTTTACGCACCTAACACGCATCGCCCGAAAAACGAACTGGTTCCAGTCACTTCTTCGTGGCCATTTCAGAAGTGGGCCATCGATGTGACAGGCCCATTTCCTACAGCAGCAGGAAATGTTCAGTTCCTAGTGGTAGCCATCGACTACTTCACCAAGTGGATAGAAGCAAAACCTTTAGCCCAAACAACCGCAAAGCATATCAAAAAATTTATTTGGGAATTTATAATTTGTCGTTTTGGACTTCCACAGAATTTGGTGAGCGATAACGGCACCAACTTTGCTGACAAAAAGCTACAACAGTGGCTAAAAGAACTTCAAATCACCCACACCTTTACCTCAGTGGCACACCCGCAAGGAAATGGTGAGGTAGAAAGAGCAAATAAAAGCATCGTCGAAGGCATAAAGAAAAGACTCTTGAAACACAGATCCGGCTGGGTGGACGAGCTTCCGCACGTCCTTTGGGCAAACAGAACGTTGAAGAAGGCCAGTACGGGAGAAACCCCGTTCAGCCTCACTTATGGCACTGAAGCCATGGTCCCGGTCGAAATTGGTCTACCCTCACCAAGGGTCTTGAGTCAGCCAGAAGACAATGATGCGGAAAGACGGTTGGATCTTATGCTAACCGAGGAACGCAGAGACTTAGCCGCAGTACGTGAAGAGAACTACAAACGACAAATGCAAAAGTACTACAACACGAGGGTAAAACTCTGCAACTTCAAGGAAGGAGACTACATACTGCGTAACAACGAGGCTTCGAACCAAGAACGCCCAGGAAAGTTGGCCCCGATCTGGGAAGGGCCATACGTTATCAAACAGGTTCTGGGAAAGGGCGCATACCGGCTCGAAAGGCTCGATGGCACTCCCATCCCAAGAACATGGAATGGAGCTCAATTACGCAAATGTTATATGTAGATCAATTCCAAAACTTGTAAAGAAAAGGCCAAGAGCCACTTCTAATGGAAATGATTCTCCTTTCATAATGTGTTTACCTTTATCCTTATGAACTCCCCACTGGTGCCGGTATTTACCGCATAAATGAGGAGAAGTAAGTCGCTGCGTGTGGAAGGCGGCAAAACCCGCATAAACACAACGTTAAAAATAAGGGAAACCTACACGCAGGTATGATGTAAGTAAAGTTTAGCCATCTTTGTAAGTGCAAGTGACGGTCTTATCCGCACAATCACAAATAAGGAAGCAAAACTTCAAACTATCATCTACCACGTTCAAAGGTTATCCTAAAAAAAAAAAAAAAAAAAAAAAAAAAAAAAAAAAAAAAAATACTTAGAAATAAGGATAAGGAAAACCTACACGCAGGTCAGGTATGGGTAAAGTTTAGCCATCCTACCAAGTGCAAGTGACGGTTCAACCCGCACAATCACGAAAGAGGAAGCAAAACTTTAACCCACTATCAACCACGTTCAAAGGTTAACTTATCCTAAATACTTAGAAATTTCGAGGAAAAATGAGGAAAACCTACACGCAGGTCAGATGAAGGTTAAAGTTTAGCCATCCTACCAAGTGCAAATGACGGTTCTACCCGCACAATCACGAAGGAGGAAGCGAAACTTTAACCCATCATCAACCACGTTCAACAGGTTAACTTATTCTAAAAAACTTGGAAAATTGCTAACTTAAACTAAGTCATGAGCTTATAAAGCAAGGAATCCAAAGAAGGAAATAACAATCTTATCCGCAAAAAGATTTATATTTCAATGATATATTACAAGAATGGCCGGGTTACTACCCGCCTGAAAAAGTAAATCTATACAAGTCTATCTTAGCAATGGAAAGGGATCTTCAGGGTCAAGCTTCAGGGCCGCTTCCACTTGGACCCGCTCCGTCAGAAGAACGGGGTGGTTCGAGGAAAGCTTTGAGGACAGCTAACCCATCATCAGCAACAGCTACTTCGTCCACCTTTTCCACCACTGGATGCGGGAAGGCGGCGTATTGGTTCAATGCTTGGTCGTAAATGGCTTCGGTATCCACATTGAACAAAGGGAAGTTGGAAGGCGGGACGCCTTTCTCAACAAACCCGAGACCAAGCAAGAAGCCGGCCTTTTCCCCATCCTCATGAGAAGCGTTGAGGGCTGCGCTCATAGCATCATCGTAAGAGGTCTCTGAAAAGACCCGACGCACAACCTACAAAGAAAAAATACAAAGTATTAGAACCTTTTCTCTTACAGAGAAAAGCGTGAGGACAAAGCTAAACATACCTGAGGCAACGCTTCTCGAAGAAGCCATTGGAGGGCAGCTTGAGCTTCGTTATGGGCGCGTTCGGCTTCGCTCTTGTTAAGGTTGGCAAGTAAAACTTCCTTTGCGGCAGCCTCTTCGACGCCCTTAAGCTTCCGCTCGGTGTGGTCAAGGACCCCCCTCTGGTCCAGGATTTCCTGGAGTTTCTTGGCATCTTCCATTGCCAAGGCATCATGAGCGCGTTGGAGAGCCTCTAATTTGGCCTTGAGCTCCTCATTCTCCACACGCAAAGGCTCAGCAACGGCTTCAGCCTTGCCAGCCCTCTCGGTTGCGTTTCGCGCAGTCTCCCTGGCCAGCCGAAGCTGTTCATTCACAGCTTGGGCAGCCTTGGAGCGAGCCTCGAGTCGCGCCTGAACTTCAACCTCGAGGGCCTTAAAGGCCTTCTCCTTGTCGGCGGCAGCTGCCGCCAGCTGTTGGTTCTCCTCCCGAAGAGCACGCGCCTCAGATACGTCCTTGGCGCGAGCTGCTTTCAACTTGTCGTTTTCACGACAAAGCAGCTCGACGCGCGGCTGCATCCGGGCCTGGAGAACCCGAAGCTCATTGGTTAGCCTACCCTCCTGGTAGCTAACCATGGCTTCCCCCAACGCACCCGGTGGAGCAGCGTGGCGAGCCCAGTCCACGCACTCCACAGGTGTGCGAAGGGTTGTTCCTCGGCGAATGTTCCATCGTGGAACATACACTTCATTGGAATCCGACACTGCAAAAGAAACAAAAGTAGTAAGGAAAAGATGATAAAAAACATAAGGGAAAAAGAAAGGAACCCTACGCACCTGTAGGGTCAATGACAGGCCGATAGCCGCCAAACCCATCACCTGAACCTAAAGGAAATCCATCCAACAGGTCAGGCAGACGGGAAGGTGGCAAAGATCGGCGGGAAGCCCTGCGCGTACCTGATGGTCCGGCCGTCGGTGCCGGTGGCGCGAGCATGGTGGCAGCCGCCGTGGTCGCCGTTGTGGTCGCCGCCGCGGTCGCCGCCTCATCAGCAGCAGTAACCGCCGGCTCCGTGAAGGATGCTGTAAAAATCGCACTCACGGCCGGCGGTGACGTCATCTCGGCCGGAACAGTTGGCTCAAAGGAATGAGCAACTGGACCAGCGGATGAAGGCGCAGGCGCCTGGGTCGATGCCTCAGGAAGGCTGACCGAGCCTACCGTCATTGGCGGGGAGGTACTCCCCTGCGTTCCACCCCGGAGTGCGTCAACATCCACGCCTGCATAAAGAAGAAAGTGTTAGATAAATTTATGAAGTAATAAATCTACAAAGACAACTATGATTGTACTTACGGGTTTTCTTGACCCTGAACGTACGGACGGGCGGGGAGGAACCCGATGGAGCCGGCCTCTTGGTACCGGTCACCGTCGTCTTCGTCGGTTCTCCGGAGGTAACGGTCGTAGTCTCCGGAGCAGTGGTCCTCTCACCACCGGGCTTCCCCGCCACCTCTTCACTATCTGACTCCGAGTCAGATAGAACCACCGGACCAGCCGTGGAGGCCTTCTCCTTCCCTTTCCCGCCGGCAGCAGCTTTCTTCTTCCGCACCAGTGGAGGAGCATCTGAAGATTCCTCAGAAGAAGACAGGTCAAGAATTCCAACAGCGGGTTCAGCATTGAGGGATTGAGGAAAGAATATCGCCTTACCTGGCCGCCGGTGGCTCAGGATCTCGTGGCCCAGCGGATAGACCTCCACAAAACGATCCGCCGTTTGCTCCAGGATGGGCAACTCGCCCTCGTCCAGAGCACGAGTACCCATCCGCGCGGGACCGTCGGTTTCCCGCGGGAACAGAAGCGACTCCAAATTATTTCCCTCTGAAAGAAAAGAAACAGTTAGAAGACAAACTTGTATCAAAAAGAAAGACAAGACATACCATAGGGAATAGAGTTCAAACCGTATTCGAGAAGGATGGGAACCTGAGACGCATCTTTCCACACCCGGCTCATCCCTAACATAACCATCCCGGATTCCGCAAACCGGTAAACCGGAGATTGGATCCGGGATATCTTCGAAAACCATTCCGCCTCTTGGTAGTTGGGGGCGTGAAGGCTCGGTATCGCTTGGCCATTTTTAAACTTCATGGCAAGGGGGATGGCGCGGGCAGAAATGTAGAAGAATTCCTGCTTCCACGCGCGAAGACTGCGCTCGGTGTCGCAAATCTTCAGACCCTTAATGCGGGTCGTCAGGGTGTACCACCCCTGGATGCACCTCCAGGTATAGAAGGTCATCAGGCGGTCCACATGGGGCTCGATGCCCAAAATCCGGCACACCCACTCAAAATGGCGAATCTTGGCGATCGCCATGGGGTGCAGCTCGGTCAAATGAACACCGTGCCTCTCAAGGACACGGTAAACAAATTTTGTCAATGGGAATCTAAGATTCCCATAGACAAAAAACGCAACATAAACCCCGATCTTGCCTCTGGGGGCATCGTACACGGTCTGGTGGGATTCAGGAAACTCAGGCTCGAGGGGATCGAGCATGAACTTCCTGACAACATACCGGTACTGATCGCCGGGCAGAGCACACTGGTGTAACACCCCGACCAAAGGCGGATTATACATCGGGGCGCCACATATTGTTTCATTACTCGTGACACTATTGGGTGTCAATATTTAATAAATACATTCATTCGCGCGCGCGCAGGGTAAAAGTAGATAACATAAATCATCATAAATCAATATATTATAAATCATAATATTCGAACAGCAATAACTTGTCTTGATACATTTTAATCTAGGTCCAAAATAAAGAAAACTTCCTATGTGTCCACAAGCTCCAAAACAGCTACTGCAAACCTGAACATGTGTTAAAATAAACGTCAAACACTTGCGTGTTGGTGAGAAATCAAGTTTAATACAATACATAGATAACAATAATTCTGCGCGCAACATGTGTATGTCTGGTTTTCAACAAGGGTGTAATCTGATCGGGACCAACTCTAAGATTCATAAGACTGCCAGTGCTCACAATTGAGCTCACAAACAAGACAAACTGTGCATGTGTAAACAAAAGAGAAAATCATAAACGATAGTTCTCCCGTGTTCATCTAATGGTACCATGAAAACTGCGGAATAGACCGACAAGACGGTTAATGATCCACACATACAAATAAACAGCCAAGTCTACGTCCTCAACACATGGGATACTGCGCGACTAAAGTTCATAAACAAGTTTAAGACTCTAAGTTTGTATGAACACATGAACATCCCAAAACATTAAAAGCAAAAAGGGATTAGGTACGAGATTACTCACATGATAAACGATGCGGTGTAAGATAAAGCAAGAACCAACTTTAAACAAGCACAAGTTAACCTATAAATAAGATTATTGTTTTAATGATTGGTTTTAAGTCTTGATTATGAGTTAGCATAATTAATAAGTAAATTATTATATATAATATATATTACCGGAAGAGCAGGACAGAACAGGGAGGAAGACGGAGGCAGAGAGGGAGGCGGCAGAGAGAGCAAGGAGAACAGGAGTGATTAAGTGTTTGTGTGTGTAGTGTTAAGAAAATAACATTATTATTTATAGAGAAACCCTAGGGAACACAATCCCTAGAAAAAGGGGAAAAGATCTCAAAAAGTAAAAGATTCCAAAAGCAAAGGATATGGAAAGATATGGCAGCTGCAGGGGGCAAAGGAAAAGCTGTCAGGGAACAGTAAAAAGCATGGGCGGGTCAGATAAAGGTACAGGTCAAGCATGGCAAAAGCAGATCTCAAAAGATTATGTCAGTCACTTTATCTGTCAACCAATGGGGTTGGTGCGCATGCTGCGCCGAAAGTAACTTTTCAGACATAAAGCAGATTAGGTCAACAGCTCAAAAGATAAGATAACTCAAAAGCAACGGCTAGATTAAACAGAAGAAAACTCAAAGGGTTTAGCGCGAGAAGGCAAAGGCGCGAAGGCAGACACAGAAGGTCAAGAGAGCGCGAGCGCGAAGGCAGACAGAACTAACCTTAACGCGTCGCGGAAAGAACTACATTTCTAAGCGCGCCGCGGGAAGAGTCACATTTCTTAGCGCGCCGCGGGAGGAACTAAAATTCCTAGCGCGCCGCGGGAAGAACTATAATTCTTCGCGCGTCGAGGGATGAACTACGATCCTTAGCGCGCTGCGAGAAGGAACTACAAATCCTTAGCGCGTCGCGGGAAGAACTACCGTCCTTCGCGCGCTGCGAGAAGATTTACAATTCTTAGCGCGCTGCGAGAAGAGTTCGTCTCGCGTAACGCTGAAACAGATGGTCTTCACGCAGGATTCCTTGTAAGGGGTCTGGCGCGTGGAGCTGCGCAGACAACCTTAGGCGGGAAGGAACAAAGGACAAGCAAAGAGTTAGAAGAAAAAGAGGGAAACAAGGCTTAAGGGCGGGACGGCGACAAGAGGGAAAAGAAGGCGGAAAGAGAGAAGGAGAGGGACGGGACGGCGGAAAGAAAGAGAGAGAAAGAGGCGGGAAGGAAAAGTATATTATTATTATTAAAAGTAAAATATAAGTATAAATAAATATTAAATCATAAAAGAAAGAGATCGGATAAGGGAAACGGGTACCTGGGTCGGGTCGGATCGGGTCAGATGTTACAGTCTCCCCTACTTTAAGAAATTTCGTCCCGAAATTTATCTCGAAGTAGGTTGCGCAGAGAACAGGTGCGGGTACTTGATCTTCATTTGATCTTCCCTTTCCCATGTAAACTCGGCTCCGCGCTTGGACTCCCAGCGAACTTTCACGATAGGGATACGACTGCGCTTGGTTTGCTTTACCTCGCGATCCATAATCTCAACAGGCTTCTCAACGAAATGCATAGTTTCATCAACTTGAACTTCATCAAGTGGAACGTGAAGGTTCTCGTCGGCTAAACACTTCTTGAGATTGGATACATGGAACGTTGGATGCACATTACTGAGCGCGGGCGGCAGGTCAAGTCTGTAGGCAACTTTTCCCACACGCGCGAGAATCTTGAATGGTCCAACATATCGAGGAGCAAGCTTACCTTTCTTCCCAAAGCGGACAACACCCTTCCAGGGCGACACTTTGAGGAGAACAAGATCACCAACTTGAAATTCGAGAGGTTTTCGTCTGCGATCTGCGTAACTCTTCTGTCGGCTTCTGGCAGTCAGCAGATGATCACGGATCTTGGCGATTTTATCGGTTGTCTCTTGAACAAGTTCGGGTCCTGTGATTTGAGTTTCTCCCACTTCGCTCCAACAAATCGGGGAGCGGCACTTACGACCGTAAAGTGCTTCAAATGGGGCCATACCAATACTGGAATGATAGCTGTTATTATAAGAGAACTCGATCAAAGGCAGGTGCGAATCCCAATTACCTCCAAAATCAAGAACACAAGATCGGAGCATATCCTCAAGAGTTTGAATAGTTCGCTCAGACTGACCGTCAGTCTGAGGATGATATGCCGTACTCATGTCCAAGCGAGTTCCTAGCGCAGATTGGAGAGATTTCCAAAAGCGAGATATAAAACGGCCATCGCGATCGGATATGATGCTCAAAGGAGTACCATGGCGGCAGACAATTTCCTTGACATAAAGCTGCGCGAGTTGCTCAACACGGTAGTTTTCACGAATGGGCAGAAAGTGAGCAGACTTAGTCAAACGATCCACTATTACCCAAATGCTATCATGTTTGCTTGCTGTCAAAGGTAACTTGGTAATAAAGTCCATCGCTACACATTCCCATTTCCACGTAGGAATTTCAGGTTGTTCGAGCAAACCAGATGGGCGTTGGTGTTCGACTTTTACTTTAGAACAAGTCAGACATCTAGCTACGAACACAGCAATATCCTTCTTCATACCGGGCCACCAATAAGTAATGCGCAAATCCTTGTACATTTTATCGGTGCCAGGATGAATAGAATACCGAGATTTGTGCGCTTCACTCAGGATATCAGCGCGAAGATTCTCATCAAAGGGAATCCAGATGCGATTAAGATAACAGAGAATTCCACTTAGATTGGGCACAAAATGCGCTTCCGCGCCACACGCTAACTCGGCGCGAAGGTTACCATTACTGATGGATGCGCGCTGCGCGTCACGAATACGCGATTCAAGGTTGCTTTGGATCGGCGCGAAGTGAAGCTGGGTGCGCGGCAAGATACAGTTAAGCTGGCAGGGTTTTCGGCTGAGCGCATCGGCTACCACATTAGCCTTACCAGGATGATACCGGATCTCACAATCGTAATCGCTGATGAGTTCGTTCCATCGGCGTTGCCTCATGTTGAGTTCCTTTTGATCAAAGATATGCTGAAGGCTTTTATGGTCAGTGTAGAGGATACACTTAGTACCATAAAGGTAGTGTCTCCAGATCTTCAAGGCAAAAACAACTGCACCAAGTTCGAGATCGTGAGTTGTATAATTCTTTTCATGAACCTTAAGTTGCCTTGATGCGTAAGCGATAACCTTGCCTCGTTGCATAAGAACACAACCGAGACCTTGGTTGGATGCATCGCAATACACGACAAAATCATCATTACCCTCAGGTAGCGCAAGAACAGGAGCTTCACACAACAAACGCTTGAGCGTCAGAAAGGCTTCTTCTTGCTTCGAGCCCCAAATATACGGTTTACCTTTGTGCGTTAGAGCTGTTAAAGGCAATGCGATCTTCGAGAAGTTCGAAATGAAGCGCCGGTAATAACCAGCTAAGCCCAGAAAGGAACGGATCTCAGAAGGAGAGGATGGCGTAATCCAGTTCTTGATTGCTTCAATCTTGGATGGGTCGACATGAATACCCATCTTGTTTACAACATGACCAAGAAACTGTACTTCATCAGACCAGAATTCACACTTGGAAAGCTTAGCATAGAGCTGCTCGGTTCGAAGCTTTTGCAACACCAACCGAAGATGTTGCTCATGCTCGGCCTTGGTCTTAGAATACACCCGAACATCATCGATAAACACAATCACGAATTTATCCAAGAAAGGCCTACACACCCGATTCATTAGATCCATGAAAACGGCGGGTGCGTTGGTTAGACCGAAGGACATGACCAAGAATTCAAAATGGCCATAACGAGTTCGAAAAGCAGTCTTCGGAACATCTTCATCGCGGATACGCAACTGATGATAACCAGAACGGAGATCGATCTTCGAGAAACAAGAGGCACCTTGGAGTTGATCAAAGAGGTCGTCAATACGCGGTAAGGGATACCGGTTTTTAATGGTGAGTTTGTTCAACTCGCGGTAATCAATACACATGCGAAACGATCCATCTTTCTTTTTAACGAATAACACCGGAGCACCCCAGGGCGAAGAGCTAGGGCGAATGAATCCATTGGCAGTCAACTCTTGAAGTTGGCTTGCCAATTCTTGCATCTCAGCGGGTGCAAGACGGTAAGGAGATTTAGCTACGGGGGAAGCACCAGGGACAAGATCAATACGGAACTCGACTTCACGAGCGGGAGGGATACCAGGAAGATCATCAGGAAAAACTTCAGGGAAATCACGCACAACAGGGATATCGCGAAGCTTCTCTTCTTCAGCAGGTTTAACCACATGAGCTAAGAATGCAATACACTTCTTCCTCATGAGTCTTTGGGTTTCGGCGCAAGACATAAGTTTAAGACCGCGGGAGGGTTTCTCGCCGTAAATATGAAGATCACCATTTTCTCGAGGTATGCGAATCATCTTCTTGGCGCAAATAACTTCGGCGCGATTATGCGAGAGCCAGTCCATACCAATGATAACATCAAAGCTTCCAAGAGGCATAGGGATGAGGTCGATTAGAAAATCGTTTTCGTTAAGGTTAAGCGTGCAATCTTTAATCACAGAGTTAATTAAAACAGTTTCGCCATTAGCCAATTCAACTGAAAAATCTTCTTTTAAATCGTTGCGCGGTCGCGCAAGCTTCTGCTCGAAGGCGCGAGAGATAAAACTTCGATCGGCGCCAGTATCAAAAAGTATAGAAGCATAAAATCCGTTAAGCAAAAATGTACCATTAACTACGTCATTATTCGCTTGCGCTTGGTGCGCGGTTATGTTAAAAGCTCGTCCACGCGTTACTTGGTTCGAAATCTGGTTCACCGGATTCGCTTGTGTGATTTGCACTTGTAGCCTTGGGCACGCGTTCCGGAAATGACTGGGATCGCCGCAGTTAAAGCACGATCTGGGTCGTGGGTTTTGGTAGGTTAGTTGTGGGTTCTGCGGGTAGACTGGTGGTGTTGGCGCAATTGGATTGGCGGGAAGGACTCTACAGTTTTCAGCAGTGTGACCAGTACGGCCACATCGGTTACAAAGTCGACACGGGGTTTGGGTTGGGTGGTGAAATCTACAGGTTGGGCAAAAGGGATGGTTTCCTGTGTAAGGTTTCTTAGTTGGCGGGGGAGGGAGTGCTGGATTGGTTAAGGCATAGTTGTGGACTACAGGAGGTGTTGGGTAGGCTGACAGAGGGTTAGGCGCGTATACTAGAGGTTGGTAGGCGGGTTGCTGGACTATGGGCGGGTTGGTAAGCGCGTAAGCTTGTCTGCGCCTACGTTTCTGGTTATGGTTTGAGGGTTCTGGTTTGGTTTCTGTTGGTTCAGGGACAGTCTTGGTGGGTTTGGTCTTCTCAGTTCCCCGCAGGAACAGGGTTCCTGCTCTGACATGGTTGTCGCTGAGCACAGCGGCCAACTCAATGGCGTCAGAGAGGGTAACTGGGTTTCTGGCCCATACAGAATCTTGAATTTCCATGGGGAGACCCCCAAGGAATTTCTCGATTGCTCGGCGTGAAGGGGTAACAAGGTGAGGGACCAGTAAGCTTAGCTCGTGGAAGCGCGTCGCGTACTCGCGCGCTTCGCCACTGTATTGCTTCAAGTTCCAGAATTCTTCCTCCAGGCGCTTAACTTCGTTGGGAGGGCAGAATTCTTGCATCAGAATTTCCTTGAATTCCTCCCATGTCATGCTAGAAGCAGCTTCTGCGCCACGCGCATGAGCTACTCCATTCCACCATGTAAGCGCTCTAGATTCCAGGACACTGGAAGCATACAGGGTTCGTCTGTCTGAGGGGCATTGTGTGTGGAGGAAAGTGTTTTCTATTTTCTCAAGCCACTGGAGCATCACGGTGGCTCCTTCAAGACCTGTGAACTTTGGAGGGTTACCCGCGTTAAAGGACTTAATGTTGTAACCAGAGGTGTTGGTATTGTTTTGGCTCAAAGCTTGGGCTATTGCGGCGGCCATTTCCTGGGAACGTTGCTGTCTACGCATGCGCGAGGCTTCTCTTCTCTGAAATCGGCGAGATAGCGGAGGCATTCTATAAAAATTTTAATTTTAGTTAATATCTTAGTTTTATCGCAAAGTATAACTTTATAGAGCTTGGTTTCGCAGAGTTAGATACTATCAAAAGTTAAAGTAGATTAAATGACCCTAAATGCAGACTTAATAAAGGTAACAAATTCGAATCAAGAATCGACAATTCATGTATCACCATGACTTTCCGAATTCCCAATTTAAAATATACGAGCAAACGAGTATTGGAGATTGACGATTCATGTATCACCATGACTTTTCAATCTTCAATATAAAACATACAAGAAAATGAGTATTGGAGGTTGACAATTCATGTATCACCATGACTTTTCAAGTCTCCAACCTCAGAACATAATCGTAAATGGAAATTAAAAATCAACTATTCATGTATCACCATGACTTTTCGGATTTTCAAACCCAACAAACGAATATGTAAGAAAAATCAATAAAAATCGAAATTCAACAAAAATCGAAATATCGCGAAATAAAACATAAAATCATATACTGCGCAAGCGCGAGCATATTCATAAATAACGAGTAATTAACAATAAGCGCGCAAACATGAGATTTCTCTCATGCGCGAGAAGGGACTCTTAGGTATTCTAGGCCGTTACGTCTAACCACCTATCCTAAAGTCAACGAGCTCTGATACCAATCTGTAACACCCCGACCAAAGGCGGATTATACATCGGGGCGCCACATATTGTTTCATTACTCGTGACACTATTGGGTGTCAATATTTAATAAATACATTCATTCGCGCGCGCGCAGGGTAAAAGTAGATAACATAAATCATCATAAATCAATATATTATAAATCATAATATTCGAACAGCAATAACTTGTCTTGATACATTTTAATCTAGGTCCAAAATAAAGAAAACTTCCTATGTGTCCACAAGCTCCAAAACAGCTACTGCAAACCTGAACATGTGTTAAAATAAACGTCAAACACTTGCGTGTTGGTGAGAAATCAAGTTTAATACAATACATAGATAACAATAATTCTGCGCGCAACATGTGTATGTCTGGTTTTCAACAAGGGTGTAATCTGATCGGGACCAACTCTAAGATTCATAAGACTGCCAGTGCTCACAATTGAGCTCACAAACAAGACAAACTGTGCATGTGTAAACAAAAGAGAAAATCATAAACGATAGTTCTCCCGTGTTCATCTAATGGTACCATGAAAACTGCGGAATAGACCGACAAGACGGTTAATGATCCACACATACAAATAAACAGCCAAGTCTACGTCCTCAACACATGGGATACTGCGTGACTAAAGTTCATAAACAAGTTTAAGACTCTAAGTTTGTATGAACACATGAACATCCCAAAACATTAAAAGCAAAAAGGGATTAGGTACGAGATTACTCACATGATAAACGATGCGGTGTAAGATAAAGCAAGAACCAACTTTAAACAAGCACAAGTTAACCTATAAATAAGATTATTGTTTTAATGATTGGTTTTAAGTCTTGATTATGAGTTAGCATAATTAATAAGTAAATTATTATATATAATATATATTACCGGAAGAGCAGGACAGAACAGGGAGGAAGACGGAGGCAGAGAGGGAGGCGGCAGAGAGAGCAAGGAGAACAGGAGTGATTAAGTGTTTGTGTGTGTAGTGTTAAGAAAATAACATTATTATTTATAGAGAAACCCTAGGGAACACAATCCCTAGAAAAAGGGGAAAAGATCTCAAAAAGTAAAAGATTCCAAAAGCAAAGGATATGGAAAGATATGGCAGCTGCAGGGGGCAAAGGAAAAGCTGTCAGGGAACAGTAAAAAGCATGGGCGGGTCAGATAAAGGTACAGGTCAAGCATGGCAAAAGCAGATCTCAAAAGATTATGTCAGTCACTTTATCTGTCAACCAATGGGGTTGGTGCGCATGCTGCGCCGAAAGTAACTTTTCAGACATAAAGCAGATTAGGTCAACAGCTCAAAAGATAAGATAACTCAAAAGCAACGGCTAGATTAAACAGAAGAAAACTCAAAGGGTTTAGCGCGAGAAGGCAAAGGCGCGAAGGCAGACACAGAAGGTCAAGAGAGCGCGAGCGCGAAGGCAGACAGAACTAACCTTAACGCGTCGCGGAAAGAACTACATTTCTAAGCGCGCCGCGGGAAGAGTCACATTTCTTAGCGCGCCGCGGGAGGAACTAAAATTCCTAGCGCGCCGCGGGAAGAACTATAATTCTTCGCGCGTCGAGGGATGAACTATGATCCTTAGCGCGCTGCGAGAAGGAACTACAAATCCTTAGCGCGTCGCGGGAAGAACTACCGTCCTTCGCGCGCTGCGAGAAGATTTACAATTCTTAGCGCGCTGCGAGAAGAGTTCGTCTCGCGTAACGCTGAAACAGATGGTCTTCACGCAGGATTCCTTGTAAGGGGTCTGGCGCGTGGAGCTGCGCAGACAACCTTAGGCGGGAAGGAACAAAGGACAAGCAAAGAGTTAGAAGAAAAAGAGGGAAACAAGGCTTAAGGGCGGGACGGCGACAAGAGGGAAAAGAAGGCGGAAAGAGAGAAGGAGAGGGACGGGACGGCGGAAAGAAAGAGAGAGAAAGAGGCGGGAAGGAAAAGTATATTATTATTATTAAAAGTAAAATATAAGTATAAATAAATATTAAATCATAAAAGAAAGAGATCGGATAAGGGAAACGGGTACCTGGGTCGGGTCGGATCGGGTCAGATGTTACAACTGGCACTCGCCAGCAGTACTCCTGTCGTCGGCCACAGCTTCAGCATCACGTGAAGACATCTTGCAGAGGAAGAAGAAAACGATTTCGAGAGAATGCTCGATTAAATAAAGGAGTATTCGCCGGAAATCGCCTTAAAGATGAAGAGAAGAGTGGAAAGTGTGAATTGCAAATAACCCTCTCCCCCTTTATATAGTAATCGCAATTAATGCGGTGAATTTAATGCGGAGGAGAGAGAAATCGAAGGTGCAATGAAACTATGACACGTGGCAAAAAGCAAGCTGGCAACAGCTGTTGACAGGACGCGTGCCAGTAATTTCGCGGCCACGTGCCCGAAAAATCGTGCCCACGCGCCTGAAAAAGCGACTGGAATGACCATGTTCTGTCACGTCACCATAACTTCCTGCACGTCCTGACACAGTCAGAAGAAACCGTCGCACGACGTTTCAGATGTCTGGACTGTTCTTATCCTTACCAACCTTTCAAAATTCAAAATTCAAAAAGATTCAAAAGTAAGCGGGAAAATACCCCTTACCTTGGCAACCAAGTAACCATAAGACGGATGCGGGTACAGTGTTAAGGCAAAACCCTTCACATACCTAGCACCCGCAGGGAATTGACGCCAGAGGTACCTTGAAAGTAAAGTAACTGTAAGACGAGCGCGGGTACAGTGTCAAGGCAAAACCCTTCACATACCTAGCGCTCCGCAGGGAATTGAAACCAAGAAGGATCTTTTGGGCAATGCTTGTGGAAACGGAAATAACATCCCCGCATAGCGGGAACGTCGAGAAATACATTGTTTTGAGGCTCCAGGATGGAATTGGTGGTTTAAACATAATTGATCACTATGTTCAAAACCACTAAAACCTCAAGGAGAATCCACACAAGTGAGACTCAACGCTCCTGACTTGCGAGAAGGTTACATACCTACCCGCATCATACCCAAAGATCAAGCAAAAAAATCGGGAATTTTTGCAAGTGACATTAGGAAATCCGCGGGAAGAATCCCCACGGAGAACCTTAAAACTAAAAACCTTTTCAAAACCCCTTGCTTAAAGTCCAAAAGTTCACCTCACTTTATTGAACATTCATGAGAAGAACATTGGACTGGGGGGACTTGAAGAGGTAGGTCCCAGCAGAACCCAGTTGGTCCCGCAAGACTCACCTTAAACAGGGACGTCTGCGCAAAGACCATCTGCTCCCGCAGGACCCACCATGCTCATAGAACCTTACGCGCAGTACGCAAGCTGTACACGCAGGGAAAGCCTCCCAATGGTAAAGTACCCCGCCTGTTCCCGCAGTTGCGGATACAAGCCATCAGGGAAGGCTACCCGCGGACAGCAGGGCTACACGCACAAGACAATAGATACTTCAGTAGTCACATGAAGGAATGAGCAAGGCGGGAACAATCCCGCCTAAATGAGCCAGTCTGTACGATTCTGAAAGATCTTCTGTACTATACCTACCAAGGTATGGATAGGACAGACGATCTGACCAGAACAACCCATGAGCCAATCACAGGGTGACAGCTCACCGACAACAGTGCGAGGAGGAGCACCCTCTAGTACTGTTTGTCACTATTAGCCGCTGCCTACTCACCAACCCTTACTGTAGGGCGTGCGCAGCCTACAATTGGTGAAATAGTGTTACTGTTGGCCGTAACCTATTCACCAACCAACATGGCCTGCGTATAATCCACAGTAGGTAGGACGTGCATAATCTACAGTTGGAGGAATAGTGCAGCCGACATAGTTACTGTTGGCCGTAATCTATCCACCAACCAGTATGGCCTGTGTATAGTCCACTGTTGGTAGAACAGGAATACTATTCAGCCGGCTGTACCTTCTAGGAAACCTACCTTCGGCTATAAATACTCCAACATCTTGGAATGGTAAGATCATCTGCTATCCAGTTATCTAGCAATCTCTTAATATACACTTATATTCAGAGCAACCTAGTCTGATTCTCTCGCCGGAGGGTGGTCACAAGGAGGAACCCCCCCCCCTTCTCAGTGACGAGCTTACGGTGTTTGTTTTGCAGGTCTCCTGAAGAACAGCCTTCTCAGCTAGACCTCATCCGTGGGAAACATTACTTAACCCCCAGATTATCTATAATCTGTTCAGGGTCACTTAGTGTTTCTTCAATGATGTATGTATATATAACTAAAGAATGTTGTTCTAACTTTTTATTTGTGATGGATAGGGGCACAAGGAGTGGGTGACGGAAGTGAATGTTCTTGGGGTGGTTGAGCACCCAAACCTTGTGAAGCTCATTGGCTATTGCGCAGAAGACGATGAACGAGGGATCCAACGGCTTTTGGTTTATGAATATTTGCCCAATAGAAGTGTTGAAGATCATTTGCTGGCTAGGACAGTGGAACCTCTATCATGGACCATGAGACTTAAAGTAGCTCAAGAAGCGGCTCGTGGCTTAACATACCTCCATGAAGAAATGGACTTTCAGGTAGGCTGTTACAACTTTAACAATACAGGCTTCTCCAAATACATCTTGGGTAAAAGTTGTTACATTTTTGTAGATTATCTTTAGAGATTTTAAATCTTCCAACATCCTTCTTGACGATCAATGGAACTCCAAACTTTCAGATTTCGGTCTAGCTAGGTTAGGTCCTCAAGAAGGACTAACCCATGTCTCCACAGCGGTACGTTCATCCATGATAAACTTTAAATATATACAGAGGAGAAATCTACGCAAAACACCATATATTATGATAACAGGCAGACAAAAAAATGCATTCTCGTTCTTTTGGTAATTGTGTAGGAAAAAATGTGTAAAATTTCTCAGATTAAGTAGTTGAAAACCCTCCTCTAGTCATGTAATTTCTCTGTTTTTCTCCTGGCTAGTAGCTTGTATGGTAATCAGGGGTGCGTAATGAACGAGAACAAAGAACAATATTTGGCTAACACCCAAACTTTATTGATGATCAAGAAATCTGACCCAAAAACTTGATACAATATCCCATACCCTAAACACGGTATTTATAGACTAACCTAAACGCGTTAGAATATATTTATGACAGAATAAAATCAACACGATAATTATTTCCATCTAAACCTAAAATAGATTATTCCATAAAATAACTATCCATAGATAACCCGATTACTTGCACGCCAAGTTAACCGGTTTCTTGTATCTCAAGTCGCTCCACGCATAGCCATAAGTCGACTCGGTAATTCCCAACAATCACCCCCTGAATTTCTGAGTCGTACAAGGGAGATCTTCCAACTTTAACAAGGCTTGCATCTCCTTGAATTTAATCCGCGCGAGACCAACCAAAAACCGTATCTTCTCGATTCGTGCTTCCGGGGCGAACACTTTGTCATAATCAATCCCGGGTTGTTGCACGCATCCTTTCACCACAAGCATCGCCTTGTGTTTGTTTATTGACTCGTCGGGATTCCGTTTTACCTTGAATACCCGTTTACCGATTGGTTTAACTTCTCTTGGTAACCTCGTTAAACTCCGCGTTTTCTTTTTCTTGATTGAATTGATCTCGGCCCGCATCGCTTTCATCCACTCGGGTTTCGATTTTGCTTCATCAAAGCTACTCATTTCATCATTCAATAACACTAGTAATTCTTCGAGTTCTTCATTGGAATTATTAACCTTACTGCAGTTTGCGACAAAGCTGCTGCTGTTAGCAACACCTTCGTTGCCGCTGCTGTTGTTGTTTGCGACAGCTTCACTACTGTTTGCGACAGTTTCACTGCTGTTAGTAACTTGGCTGTCGCTGTTGCTGCTTTTAGCGACAGTTTCATCGTCGCTATTGCTGCAGTTTGTTATAAATGGGTTCGGTGTCATTGTTCGAGACCTGGAATTTATCGGCCTGCAAATACCGGAGAACATACCAGGTACTTTTGCTTCTAAACAAGTTGGATTCCCAATATTTAGTCGGATTTTATAAAGCATCTTAGAGTTCCTCGTGACCTTCATTAGTAACCTTCCACTACTATCATGCATCGTTAAGTAGTTACTCCTCATCCGAATATCACAACCCGACTCGGTTGCTTGACCCAAACTAATCACATTACATTGCAAGCCCGGAATATAATAAATATCGGTCATCAATTTATGTTCTCCACTTTTACCTTTAAAAACAATCGAACCCTTCCCTTTGATCGGCACACACGAACCATCTCCGAACCTTACTCGTCCGACTATTTGTTCGTTTAATTCCGCAAAATATTCCCGGTTTCCCGTCATATTGTTACTTGCACCATTATCTAAGTGCCACATGTCGGTCTCGCCCGAATCAGTATTGTACTTCGCCGGAATTACTTTATCTTCGTTAAGGTATACGGTTTCCCGAACACCTTCCATCATGAAAAACGAAGCATCTAAACCATTTGTTTCATTTCTTCTGTTCGGTTTAGATTTACTTCATCTTTCCGAAATCGGTCGGGGCACCTTGAGACAAAGTGACCAAATTCATCGCGCCTGTAGCATTTAATATTTGATAAATCTCGTTCCATACCTTTTCCTTTCTTATCATCTCGACCGCGTCCCCGTCCTCTTGAAGCATAGGATCCTCGACCTCGACCCCTTCTAACTGGTTCAGATTTGGTGAACATTAACCGACTTTGACTGCTCTCGGTTTGAAGATTTTCTTCTTTTATCCTCTCTTCATAGGCTTTTAATCGACCCACCACATCATCGAACCCAACCGTCTTTAAATCTAAAACTTGCTCAAGTGATGCCACAATATGAATAAAACGTCTTGAAATACTCATAAGAAACTTTTTTACCATTTTTTCTTCCGAGAATATCTCTCCGAGCGTGGCGGCTTTTGACGAGTAACTCGATAACGTGGCTGCATATTCATCAATCGTCCCTATTTCATTCATCTTCAACCCGTCGAACTCTGACGTTAGGGTTTGGAGCTTCGCCTCCTTCACCCGCTCTGCAACTAGATGTCGGGTCTTTAACGCTTCCCACATCTCTTTCGCCGTGCGCAGATTATCCACGTGTAAAATCTGTGCTTCAGGGATCGACTGAAAAATCAAAGCGATTGCAATATTGTTTAGTTTTGCATCGCCGCTACCTGGATCGATCGTGTCCCACACGCCATGCACATTCATCAACACGCGCATATGCATAGCCCAAACCGTGTAATTCGTTGTTGATAGTTTCGGACATTGAAACGAGTTCGGGTTCGGGTTCGTTTCTTTTGCCGATTGATCACCCATCGTTGTTCGTTAAACCTTAACACTTGTTTTATTCTTTACCCTCCTTGTCTATACTAACAAAAATCACACTTCGGTGTTTTTTTTTTTTTTGATAATTCGTTATTTCAACTCAATAATAATTGATCACCAACCTTCACACGTGCATGAATCAAATCACTAAAGACAAAGTGACATGTTGACTTTTCAAGATTTATGATATGCAAAATTGATTTGTTTGCTTGGCAGTCCCTTGGCCACGGACGAACGAATTTCTGATCATGGGATCGTTGTTCGATTTGCTTGTTCCAATCGGAGTAACCCCAGGTCACACAGGCTTCTCCTTCCTTCTGATTATACAGGCCCGACTGATTTAGTACCGATTGATACCAATTATGGTAATCAGGGGTGCGTAATGAACAAGAACAAAGAACAATATTTGGCTAACACCCAAACTTTATTGATGATCAAGAAATCTGACTCAAAAACTTGATACAATATCCCATACCCTAAACACGGTATTTATAGACTAACCTAAACGCGTTAGAATATATTTAGGACAAAATAAAATCAACACGATAATTATTTCCATCTAAACCTAAAATAGATTATTCCATAAAATAACTATCCATAGATAACCCGATTACTTGCACGCCAAGTTAACCGGTTTCTTGTATCTCAAGTCGCTCCACGCATAGCCATAAGTCGACTCGGTAATTCCCAACAGCTTGCTAGTCGATGCTTTTTAATGCAATACCGTTGTTATAAAAAGTTGCATTCTTATTTCAATCTCAAAAAGTGAAAAATAAAAGCAATAATATTTTGTTGTTTCTCATTCACTTCCCATGAAGCTTAAAAATACAATTGTACACAAATTGGTTTGAGTGTCATATAACCTTTAACCAATGACATTGAGATACTATGTGATCAGGTTGTAGGAACAATGGGATATGCGGCTCCAGAATATATCCTAACGGGACGACTCAGATCCCAGAGTGATGTGTGGAGTTACAGTGTTTTTCTGTATGAGCTTATCACGGGTAGGCGTCCATTGGATCGTAACCTGCCCAAGAATGAGCAGAAGCTTTTAGAATGGGTGAAACCGCATCTCGACTCTAAAAGGTTTAGACTAATAGTTGATTCTAGGCTAGAAGGTAAGTACTCGCTTAAAACAGCACAAGAGCTTTCCATTATAGCCAACAAGTGTTTGTCTACGAACCCAAAAGCAAGACCAAAAATGAGTGAGGTTCTTGAAATGGTTAACCGAGCTGTTGGGCATGCATCAGAAGGAACCAGTCCTAGATCACCAGTAGGCGGTCCGACTCATGTTGTTCCTTCTATTGAACCCATAAATCCAGATAAAGTTTTTGTATAAATATGTAGTCTCTTTGTCTAGTTTGTTATAGAGAAAAGGACACATTAGCAATTTTATGTAATCATATGACATGTTTTGTATATATTTTTGTTGTGAAGTGATATTAACACAACCAAAGCATCAATGAACCAGACAATTAGAAGCTAGCTAGATTTAGATGGATAAACTGAAGGTTTACGGTGAAAACCGAAGCGTACACAATCATGAACAAACAAGAATTACAAAGAGAGATTAGAAATTAGAATAGAATTTGTCAATTTGAGATGAGAGAAGAACCACATTTTTCTTTGAATCTCTTCAGCATATATCAAGCGAGTCATGTCACATTTTTCCACGGACCACTTCTCTTATTGGGCTACCTAAACTGGGCCGGTTGGGCTTGTCTGGACTCACAAGTCACATCCGGGTTCATAACAGTTTTTATGTTACGAGTTATGACTACTTCAGTTCATGCATGATTCATGAATATATATATTTTTATAAGATTAAGTTATAAGCAATGTTGTTAAAACTGATCTAATGGAACACTTGGACTGGGAACTGGACCTTTAACCGGTTCGGTTGGCATGGTTGAACCAATACTTGTTGGGTTGACCGGTTTTGAAAATCAGTGGCGGGTTGGTTTAGCTGTTGGACCAGTTTTGAATTCTTTTTGTGAAAAATGTATATATATTTCTCTTTATAAAATTTGAACTTTGGATATCTCATGGACGTGTGAAAGTGTTTGTCGAATAATTTATATTTAGCCGGTGTTGTATCCTTGGGTAGCTACATAGCCTACATTAAACTTTGTCCCCTATATAAAAAATGGTAACTCTTATCTTATTAATTTTTTTTATTAATAATTAATGATTTTTCATTATATAGAAACATAGATATTACATCAACATAGCAGGTAGGCGGGCAACAAGCTGCGCTACTACCCCTTTCTGAATTGCAAACCATAACCTGCTAAAGACATACCCCTGCCCCTTTGGAGTCGACACATTGCTATGCACAACCCGTTGAACCCTGGTTAGGAACCGGATAGCTTTTGGTGCCAAGGAGCCAAAGGTATCAAAAGCAAGAGGGACAAAAACATGTTGGTTATCTTCGCGGGCTTTAGCATGTTTCTCCACCTTCTTCGTTTCAGCCCTTTTCATTGCTTGCCCAGCTACAAACCCATTATCCCTCAAACCAGCTAAAGGAGATACCCCTGTGAGGTCAACACAAGCGTGTTTTCACCCGGCCCAACCAAAGACGAGCAAATCTGCCGGTCGTAGAGTGGATCTCCCTTCCGTGGGGTCTGTAAGGAAGTTTACGGGGGCTTCCTTTTTAGCTGATATCCCAGCTCGCCTAAGATGTCCCAAAGATGGTCCCGCACCCAATCATGTCGGTATTTAAACCCATGCATCTCCTTGCAATGAACCGCATGCTCTCCGAATTTATCCAGGCAAGCCTTACGGCAGATCGGACATGTTTCGTCTTCTGGGTACATTGGGATCATCAAATGGTACTTAAGAATGGCCCTATACTCGACCGCATACATGTTTTGGCCCAAGCCATCAATCGGGATAACGGTCAGAAAATCTTGGGCATGAGGACCTTGTAAGCATTCAATAACCGCCTTCTGTCGGGGGGACAATCCAAAATCTTTTCCCAGACTCTGAGCGATTTTGCCAAAAAGGGCATTCGCCAAAGTTTTTTGAGGCTTTGGTGGGGCGGTGTCCTTATTAGAAAAACCGCCAATGTCAAAGTCTGGGAGAGCGCCATTTAGGCGTTCCAGGGCCTGCACGTAGTCTGAGTCCAGGTCGACAACCCCGCTATTCCTTAAGATGTGATTCTGTAGCTTCCAAGACTGAGCCCTCGACGCTACAAAAGCATAAACCCTAACATCATGAGCCGAAAGAAGGCCTAAACCCCCCAAGCGCATCGGTAAAAATGCAAGTCGCCACTGAAGATCACCAAAGAACGGGCCTCCACATACAACTATGTCTTCGTTGGCTTCTCGAAGCCCCTTATCAAAACAGGATACCGCATCATCCATCATATGGGGGTGGCATGTTCGTAACTCCAAAAGCAACTTAGCAACCCCCATGCAAGACCTAAGCAGGAGGAGTTCGATCTGTGGGTCCCTAAGGCAAGGTAAGAGTTTCATAAGATCAACCGCACGAGATGCTCTCTGCCTCGCCAACTCCTTAATAAAGTAGGGATCTCGACTAACAGCCCCTCCAAGGAGCTTGACCCCTCTCTCTGGTCTACCAATCCCACTAGGGAAAAGCCCATCTTTGACTTTCACCCCATTACACGCTGGCCAAAAAACCTCGGTTTTCTTAATATTAAGTTGCAGCCCCAATGATGGCCCTTCCGAGCTGATAATGTCTAGGGCTTTAGCGACTTCGTTGGCACCACCAATAATATTCCCATCATCCAAGTACCAAGCATGAAATGGAAGGTTACAGTCATTTTGTACCCGGAGAACAAGAAGGTGTAATGCTAAGGCAAAGAGGAAGGGCCCAAGGGGGTCACCTTGCTGAACCCCAGTAGTAGCCCCTATACAGTCATCACCAACGTACAACCTAGCCGGGTGGGCATAAAGGAACTGGACCCATAGATAGATAGGCGGGCAATAATGATGAACCTCCCGGAGAAGGGCTGTGCGGTCGACCATATTGAAGGCGTTGGAGAAGTCCACGGTAAGCATAACTAAAGAACCGTCCGCGTGAAAGGAGGTAAGAAACCGGTTCGCGCTGTGAAGCACCGCCTCTGCCCCATTAGGGGTCCCTACCCCAAACTTAAAGTCCCCTAAATACTGAGTCATTTCCTTCCCAACCATCTTTATAGCCACTTTAGAAACCAACCTACGCCAGATAGCCCCATAGCAATGGGCCGAATTCCATTATCCGACTTTAATAAAGGGGTAAGGGGGGCCGAAGCAATAAACTCAACGAGCACCTTGGGGCACAGACCCCCTAGCCATAAGTTGACGACTTCAGTGATGGCTGAGAGCAGACCCATGGAAGTCACTGATCCCTCACCACTAAGAGCGTCCAACAAGTGTTGCGCCCGCATCCCGTCTCTCCCGCATGAGGTCCCTTTAGGAAATGATCGGATACATCTAAGCACACAGTCCCTATCCACCGAGAGAGTAGGCAGGGTGACAGAGCTAGAAGGCAAGGACGGAGGCGGCACCACTGGGTGTTTATCAATGAGGGCTTTCATGGTTGAATCTCCGAGAGGGGCAACCCCACTTGAGCATAATACCTTGACTGCAGCTGTGAAATGACCATCCCTGACTTTCCTGAGACATTGTTTAATATTGAGGCTGTTTTCAGAACCCTCCTCCCCTCCCACCTCTCTTTTAGAAAAAGTGCTTCCCCCCACGTTATCAAAGAGAGAAAGAACCAAGTCAGCAAAACCAGATCTATCTTTCCACACCGCAAGTGCCTGCTGAATGCTACTACATTGCAAAGACTTTCGATTCCCTGACCTGCGTTCCTGCCTAGTGGAAGGTTTCACCACCCTTATTAATCACAAACCAAAATGTTTAACCCAGAAATCAAGAACCAAATACAAGACAAAACAATGTTCAGAACATCAACACGTACATCAATTGATGCAAAAGATACAAACAAAGCTCTCTAAGAATCAGAATTGGCTCATCAAGACAATGAAACCGTGAATGCAACAATGAAGACGACTGTAGCTCCAAAGAAAATATATTTGATAGTGAGAAGTGAGAATGAGAGATTGAGAGTAATGGAACTTGTTCTAATACATTTTTTATCGGCAGATTATAAAAGAAAGAGAGAGTAACTGACAACTGAGAGAGGGTGTGTATCTCAGCTCCGTCTTCTTATTAGTCATTTTGTTTTTGTCTCGTTCATCTCTTTCATATTTTGTCTGGTAAAGTTAGGATTTGTTCGTTCTTTATATGGATCTAGTCTTAAGATCAACTTGTAATTCTAATCTTAAATGTTCTTCGTAGGTTTGTGTTTAGTGGCGTAGGATAGGATAATGTAAAGCATCAAGGTTACATACACAAATAAATAAAAGAACCGTTAAAAGTGGCAAATATAAGAAAACCTTGAGAATGATTTTAACAGTTACTCATTTAAAATTAAAGATTTTTTTAGTTAAATTGTACAGATAACGAAACTAACACACGAGAATAAGAGAATTCATACCTAACACACATTTCCTTCCAAAATAGTATCAAGAGAACTATTATGACATTATCATTAATACAAATGGACCTAATATTTAATTGCACATGAGAATTCATTCATACCTAACAGTCTAACACACATTTCCAACCTTGTATTTTCACACCATCATTCACCCCCACCCCACAAGCCTAGTTTGATGTCTATGTATCTTGTATACCTTGTGTTCTCTTTTAATAGTGATGATTAAGACTTTGCATCCTCTTGTTTAGAGAGAACAAATTAAGTTCGGTATATCTAATTTATTAGATCTAATGTGATTTAGACGTCGATTTTTCAAAGCGATTCACTTGAAATGGAAATTGAAAAGACAGAAGTGGGTTTGGATTGCCCTAGCTAAAAAGGAGGAACACCAAACTTTGGAGAAGTATATATAGCGGTGAACGCCTAAAACCACTCAAGTCATGTGTCGGCAACACGCCGAACACGAATGCCACTATCAAATTGTAGGTTTGCACATGTTGTGTTTCCTACTGTCAACAAGTATTCCGGATATATTTATTCATGTTTTTAAGTTAATATCAGTACTTTTGAGATTGCCAAATTACGAGTATGGTTCTCAAATCGTATCATCTAGTTAACTTTTATAAATTACGAATGTTATTGATTTAAAAGTCTTTGATCCATTTGATACATATAAAGAGTAAAAACACACATAAAAATCGCAAACGTTGTATGTCTCATTCTTAAATAAACTTCTTCAATGTAACGAGCTGACACAGTACCAAAATTTATTCCTTGAGCTATGTACGTTATGCAACATTTAATCTATGTGCACTTGTTAGAATAGGACCGACACGACATCTCAAAGCCATCAAGGGACACCACCCAAGGATTGACAAGAAGGATGCGCAAACAGCAAGTACTATTATTTACTCCTTGAGCTGCATTGTGCAACATTAAATCTACTTTACATACAAGTCACTAAATTACAAATCACCAAAATATCATTATGTTTTACTTATATAACATACATATTTGTATCATCTTTTTTAAAATTAAAATTCAGGAGTTATTTGGTTAATTTTCCTTGGTTAAATGATTATTTGTGTTCCCTTTCTTTTCCTTTTAGTCTGTACATCATTGTCTTGCTTCACGTTATTGGAATATACATAAAGGCAATTGTAGTATGTTTTACATTTAATAAACCTTATAGTTTATCTTAGTTTTTAGTTTTTAAATAGTTACCTGTCTACTGAAAAACTAAAAATAAGATAAATAATTAACATTTTATTTGGGTATGGGATGTGTGCTCACTCACTCAAGGGTCCAAATCCAACAATAGACAACTTAGACATAATGACTAAACTAACCATTCGCAACATCATTGAGTGAGATGGAAAAAGTTATGTATAATTATGTATAAGAGAATAAGGTTTCGGTAGGTGGTAGACGAACCAATTGTTCAGCGAACAGTTCGTGAATCGTTTGACGGGAAGTTCGTTTATGTTTGTCTGTTTAATAAATTAACGAACATGAACAAGAAATTTCGTTTGATTAGTTGAACATGAACAGAGCCCTCATTCGTTTAATTGTATTCGTGAACGTTCGGTAATATGTTCATGAACGTTTGCTCATGTTTGTTTGTATAAACACAATATCCTTTTTTTACTTTTATTGGCAAACAATAGCAACAATCATATTAAATAAAATCTCACGCATAGAAAACTATTTGTAAGATCGAAAGAGGACGAAATGTAAGCAAGCGATATATCTATCCCAAATGTTAGAAAAGCTGCTTCCAACGAGACACCTTAACTACACCTTATAGGATCTAGCTTACTACTAAATACTTACAAGCCACTTATATATTGTAATGTACAAGATTTAAATCCTTCACATCTAACATCTAGAATAGATGAGAGACAACTTATCACCACAACATGTCCCATTGAGACCAAATACAGGTTATTAAAAGAAAGAACACAAAACAAAGAAAAAGATGTCAATTTTTTTTTTCAGAATAGGAGAATTCGAGTTGGTTAAATGCAGCGGTGAAGCTTGGACAAAAAAGACGGTGGGGATGGACTCAAATTGTATTTAAATAGTCATAAACTAGGGGGCTTAAATTTTCGGTCAAAAATAGATAAATTTACAATATGTATAAAAA
This sequence comes from Bidens hawaiensis, assembly GCF_021521415.1. Taxonomy (NCBI): domain Eukaryota; kingdom Viridiplantae; phylum Streptophyta; class Magnoliopsida; order Asterales; family Asteraceae; genus Bidens; species Bidens hawaiensis. Next base: position 521,841 of record NW_027491722.1, on the reverse strand, counting down.
GTATGATCGAAAAACGGGTAAATTTATACTAATACGCAAAAAAAAGGGGGGGGGGGGTCTCGCCCTCCCTATCCTTCGCCATTGGTTAAATGGTTTCTATGAGACAAAAATCATATTTTGTGTTTCTAGGTGATATGTATATTGGCAGATCAAAAGAGTTAACTAAGCATGTCAGATTTTGTCTGGTGAGTCGAAAGATACGAAGGTGTTCCGTTTTATGTTCCACCAGTTTTACCATCGTATGCCACAATAAATTATAGCATACCCCTATAGTATGTTAGGGTTACCCCATTAGAAATGGTGGATCTACACGTATGATTTGCCATTTCATATGGCATATGTTGAATAATGTTGTCGTAGAACAAGTACTATAGATGTAGGTTAGTGAAAAGACCCAAATACCTATAACAGATCATCCGCGGGTCAATCAGGACTTTCTCATAAGTCATCCGCGGAACGTACTCATCACCCGCATAACTCAAGTAAGAGAAAGATTAAGAATAAAACTCCAGAGACCGCCTGCGGGTCAATCAGGACTTCCTCAGAAGTCATTCGCAAAATACTCTTTCCAACCGCGGAGATGACTAGAAGGTGACGTTAGCAAATCAGCTGTAACTAACTTCCTTCTAGAAGATTTACACGAAGATCTTTTCTTAGAAAGCACGTGAAGTAACAACCAATCAGAGAAGGACAACTGACAAGGTTGTTATAACCGTGCACATGGTCAGATACCCCGTCCTATCACATGCAGACGCGTGTCCAGGTTGTTACAAACAACATCTTTTAGAAGGAGACTGTTGTACCAATAATATTCCCTTACCTTTCGGCTACAAATACCTCCTTCGTCATCACAAGGTGTTCATACACACTTCACTTATCACTGTAAGGCCCCGTTCCCGGTAGCCCTACTTTAGCGTCGGAATTACTCATAAACACAGTTCTACAAATCAGAGTTTATTAAAACTTTCGCGGAAACGTTAACTAAAATCATTTGTTACAAAACATAAAATCTTTTCTTTAAAACCAACTTAAAACATCACATTTTAAACACCATTTCTTCCGTCTTCAGATGCTAGCCGTTCAACCCATGCCATGTGTCATCCTCATGCCATCTCGATAAACATGTATACCTGCGTGCATACTAAAAGTCAGCTACGCTGAGTGAGTTCTAGTTAATCAGGCGACATACAATACATACACATATCATACATACATACATACATACATACATATCCGAAGATACATATCCATACTTAACCAATTACCCTACTACCATACATACATACATATCTACAATCACTAACCCTGGTCTACCGAGAGTATGATCATAGTCCGCTGTCTATACCTATACTCAAGGTTGTGAACACGTAAAAGGTCCGCAGTCCTTACCTATGTTCACCAGTTATGGTATGTGCAAGGTCCACAGTCCTTCCCTATACCATCCTATATTGACAACATGTACAAGGTCCTCAGTCCTTCCCTATGTTGCAACCTAAACCATAGCACGTACGAAGTCCGTAGTCCTCCCCTATGATACCACAACACAAATATAGCACGTATAAGGTCCGCAGTCCTTTCCTGTGCTGACGCCTATCTACATTACGTATAAGGTCCGCAGTCCTTATCTACGTTGGCGTCTATCTCCTATAACACGTATAAGGCCCACCGTCCCTATCTACGTTTACATCTATCATCTACATCACGTATAAGGCCCGCAGTCCTTAACTACGCCATCACCTGCCAAGTCTACGTCCAACAGAAGTTAGAGGGATTCACCATCCTAACTTACTATGTCGAACGTAGGACTCACATACACATACTTCACATATACAATAATTACATTATAGCATAAGAACACTCTAGGCGTTCTTTACATCATTCATTTAACAACCATACCCCTTGTCGATACGTGCAATATCCGAAGATCATTCACGCCCCGACAAGTGTTCATTTGTAATGTTCATACATCTTCCATATATAATATTCGTACCTTTATTTATAACCTGACAGTACGCGCAATATCCGAAGATCGTTCGTGTACCGACAAGCAATCATTCATATCTGTCACATATATCACATATGGCACACACTTATCACTTAGGATAAATGTATTAACAACACATCGAGTATGCACACAGCCCCGAAAACATCACAAGGAATGGGGCTAGAAACTCACCTGAACTCGGTTACTTCTTCTGCTAACGGTTACTCCTTCTTGAGCTGTGCGCGTCTAACTGTTTAATAATTACAGTATTAAGTACCGCTCTAGTCATCTCATTGCTACTTAATTAGTCTTACACGTCTAAGCTGTTTTACTTCATTAAATCATTACCTGGTTAGTTAATCGTTACTCATTAACCTTTAAAGGTATCTTTCATAAATTGCCAAACTCCAAGGGCTGTTATGTAATTATATAATTCTTTTCTAAGTCCAGGGACCATTCTGTCTTTATATTAAACTCCTAGTTCGTTACTTTGCCCTTAACGAATTGGGTAAAGAATCATCCTCTGATTCGCTAAGCTCCCATAACGAACTAGCTAACGAATCACCCTCTGATTCGCTAAGCTCCCATAACGAACTAGCTAACGAATCACCCTCTGATTCGCTAAGCTCCCATAACGAACTAGCTAACGAATCACCCTCTGATTCGCTAAGCTCCCATAACGAACTAACGAATCACCCTCTGATTCGCTAAGCTCCCATAACGAACTAGCTAACGAATCATCCTCTGATTCGCTAAGCTCCCATAACGAACTAGCTAAAGAATCACCCATAACGAATCACCCATAGTTCTTATCCAGACTTTGACTCAAGGGTCAAAGTCAAAATCGTCAAGAACAGCAAATAGTCAACAGATCTTAGATCTGCAATTAAACCTTCGTTTCTTAACCAAATATCACGATTTTGGTATCAACGGAATCGTCTGACCAGCGCCTACAAACCCCAACCATCAAATCGGCCTAACATCGATGTTTAAGGGGTGCGATTTAGGCATCCTAATCGTTTTTAGGACTTGAATTCAAAACCTCTCAAATATGTTTTAATGACTTTTCCTTTTTTATCCACGTCCATTTGATCTTCACATAAATTGGCAGTGTACGAATTATAATGATGTTTTGTACATAAATAAATATATGGCTGTGTTTGAGCTTATTAACATTTGTTTTTCCTCTCATTTTTTGTGGGCTTGTCTGCTACACGTTTTTGTCTCTTCCATGGAGTCATTAAAAAAGATGAGATGTGGCTTTTAGACAGCTCAATATTTGGTTCCAAGATTTCTGTTTGGCTGAACTATCTTCAATTAGTTTATTATTATCGTCTGAAAATATCAATTATGATATATCTAAAATGATTTATTTTGAGAGATACTTTTTTTCTAATTTTTCTTTTTGACTCACATAATATAAATTAATTATATTTCAAATTATAAAAGATAATGATGAATGTTTTTTTATCTGTATAGTTTTGACACAAAATACTATCATTTTATGCAACATAAGCACGTTCTTTTTAAATACACGGGTTAAACGAGTGAACAAGCTAACAAGGCTAATCTGAACATACTTTGTTTACCGAAACATGATTGGGGGTATCCGAAACCAAGGCTAACCTGCTTAGACAAAACTATAACCTGCAAAAAAATTGTCAGGGACTAAAAACGCAATGGTTGGGATGAGCAAATAGTATCACCGGTTAGAAAACCGGGATTGGAAAAATTAGAATCGTTAACCAATACCGATATCTACCGAATTATTGCATATTGTATCGGTATCGAACCGAACATTTTCAGTAGCGGTACTGATATGATACCAAACTCATCCCTAAACTATGAGATGTTTTTGGATGAAGCATTTGTGAGTACACTCCCACAAACGAGTATGTTATGTCATTTTAGTTTTATCTTCTTTTTCTTATTCTCTTTTTATATATTTCATTTTTAACATATTAAAGTTTATTTTATTCAACTTCTAAATATTTGTAACAAATGTATATATTCCTAAGAATTTGTAATTTTTTCAAGAAAGTGCGTTTTCCTGGGATGTGTAAATTTTGTAAACCTAAAAGTTTTGGGATGGGTTCCTTAAGAAAATAAACTAGTGATGAGCAGTTTCGGTACAGATATCAAACTGGTACCATCGGTACAAAAGGTATTAAATGGGTTTCATGTTTTGAGTTTTTCGGTACGATACGGGTTTTTCCTGATTTTGCTTTCAATACCGGTAAAGTCCTGACGTACTGGTATAAAAAATTTACAATTTTCGGTACCGTACCGATCTCTTCTCTACAATAAACTTGGTCTAATAAGGACAATAAATGTATAAAGCTCTTTAAAAGTGTAGAATGTAGATGCATGAAAGCAATCCATGGTATGACGACTTCACGACCACGATGATGGTAAATGTGCTAAACATCATAAAAACCGTAAATGATATGCTGGAAGAAAGCATTTGTATTAGTGATATCATCTGTTAACGTGGGATTAGACTATTCAGTTGAGATTCTTGCCTTTTTTTATAGGGCAAGGCCGGCTATAAGGTGTGGCAGGGTGGTCGACGGTCACAAGCCTAACAGCTAGGCCCGATTATCTATAATATATATAAACGAAGATCCAAAAATCCTAAGTGTTGCGATGTGGTCGCTCCCCATTTTTTTTGGAGTCAACAGATTTACTTGATTTTTTAATGAAGACTTCTCATGCATTTGACCCGAATTCATGGGTATGGATCTTACCAAACCCAGATATTCCTTAAACGGGTTATAACATCTCATTAAAAAAAATTTTCTCACCAAATTATTGATGTAAAAATCCTATAAAATAGGATATACTAAAAAATAATATCTTATTTATTTAAAAAAGATATATATATATATAGGGGTGAGTTAAAGTACAATAATCGCTTATCGTACATTACATACGCGACTTCCAGCACCACTGATTCTAATTGAAATTAAAACTGCTTAGTGGCATAATTGTAAGTAACCTAAAAATACTTAACGCATACCCATCAAAGTCCACCATCCCGACCGTCGTCTACTATCATGAGCACCACCATCGTCCGTCACCACCATCGATCATTGGTCACATGTCAGTTAAGCAATTTCCAATTGAAATTGAAATTGTTGATGAGCCTAATTGATCAATTAACCTTGAAATTGATCCAATTAACCATCAATTTGAAGCTTTCGTCGATCAATTTTGAGTTTTGAGTTACGGGTTTTGACATTAAACGTTTAACATTAAGTTTATATGATTTGTTTATACGTTCTATTTAAAATATATTATACGTTCTGTTTAAACGTTCAGAACATAATCAATTAAACTTTAAAAGTTCAGTACAAAAAGTTTATACGTTCTGTTTATACGTTTTTAAATAATGTTGTTTATAAGTTTAGTACAAATATTATGTTTAAACGTCCTGAAACAAAACGGAATACCTTTAAACGTTCTGACCAAAAAAGAACATCTTTAAACGTTCTAATACATTCAAAGAAGATGATCTGGGTGTTCAAAAAAGTATTGAAGTTCTGATAAAGTTTAGAAGTTCTAAGAAGTTCTGGGTGTTCAAACTGGTAAAGTTTAGAAGTTCTAAGAAGTTCTGGGTGTTCAAAACTGATAAAGTTTAGAAGTTCTAAGAAATTCTGGGTGTTTAAACTGGTAAAGTTTAGAAGTTCTAAGAAGTTCTGGGTGTTCAAAACTGATAAAGTTTAGAAGTTTTAAGAAGTTCTGGGTGTTCAGAACTTCTAAAACTAACACAAAAAAAATTAAAACACTTGTAAACATGAAATTGAACATTGAAATCACTTCATATAATCTCATAATCATCAAACAATCGTCAGTCAACTGTTAATTTGATCATTGATTCGATCATATGAACAAAAAATGGAACGTCTGCAACTGGGTTTACTCAAAACTCAAAATTGATTAATTGAAACTTCAAATTGATGATTAATTGGACCAATTTCAAGGTTTAATTGATCAATTAGTTCAACAATTTCAATTTTAATTGGTTAATTTTATCAACTGACATGTGAAAAAGGCGTGACGAGGAAGATGGTGTTCACGACGGTACCGTCGACGGTCGCGACGGTAGATGCAATCATTGGACGGTGATGGTGAAGGCGTACTGAATCGATGGAGCAGTGGAGCAGAGGATCAGAACGGTCGCGTGTTTTTTGAAAATCGATGATGAAGAAACTCGCGTAGCTATTGTATGATAAGGGATTATTGCATTTGATCCTTTATATATATATATATATATATAATTAAAATTAAAAAACCAATTTTATAGTAAAAAAAAATAAACGGGTCTTGGGTCTCGTCAAACCATAAGTATATTATTAACTTTCATAAATATTATTTATAATTAAAAAAACCAATTTTATTGTAAAAAAAATAAACGAGTCTTGGGTCTCATCAAAACATATAGCTTTTAAACCGGGTTATAACATCTCATTTATTTGTGAAACAATTTATCATCAAACCATAAGTATATTATTAACTTTGATACAATAAGAAAAATATAAATTCAAAAAATAAATAAATATTAGAACAATTACGGGGGATAAAAACTAGTTTTTTATAAATTAAATGTATAATATGTATATTTAGTATTTAAACTAAATTACATAACCACTAGCTTGGTCTTATGGCAAAAAGGTATTAACAACTCAAGAAAGGAAAAAATAAATATATAAAATGGACTTTATTTCGACTATCAATATAAAAAAGGCTGCCCATGGATAAACAAAAACCGTTTCAACATCAAAAACTTACTTCCAACTAAAAGCTTATATATGGGTTCTAGTCTCATTTGATTCATGTTTAATCCTATTTTTATACGAAAGTTTTTTAAACAACCCAAATTATAACAAAGTAATTTCATATAAAAATTAAACTGATTAACCCCAACAAAATACTTCTTTTACTTAAGGTCCAAATTTTTTTTCGCATTCGGCCCAATTTTTTTTTTTTACGTTCACAGAGCCGAGCATGAGATTGGCGGTCTTGGGTATAAATCCACTTTAAGACTATCCACAATGCTATGAACGTTCTTAAGAGCCCTTAGGTGTCACATAATTTACCACGTCATATTCTTATAAATCCTTAAAAACCCATATTTCATCTCCAATCCTAAAAGAAGCCCTTATGTGCCCTTAGTTACACAGTCAGTTGCCACATCATATCCTTACAAATTCTTATAAGACTCCAACTTTATCTCCAAACTCTACAAGTATCCTTACATTTTCACATTGTTACCAACTTTTTCTTTTAATTTAAATAGTTAAGTTATAAAAATATATTTAATATAACTAATTAATCATTCAAAAATATGAAAGATGATTTTACGCTGCAAGTTGATTTACATTAAAAAAAAATAAAAGGAAAAAAAAACTTTGTTATCACTTTTTACAATTAAACATGTCGTAACTAAACGGAATTATTAATATATTCAATTTTTATTTTTTTAAACGTTCAAGCTTTCCTCCTACTATTTACATTATACCGCCAATGCCAGGAATCGAACCCTGGACCTCTCACCAAAAGGCCAAAGCCTTTACCATCCCACCAAAGTGATGATGGCAATATATTCAATTTTTATTATGAAATCAACTAAGTAATACAGCTGGACTTTATTAGAATGATAAATATTGAAATTAACAGCCATAATAATTATTATTGGGAATTACATAGAAATAAATTAACTTATCTCCTATCTATGTTCTCCTTATTTATATTTTCTCCAAATCTCTCCTCTTTACTAAAACAAATACATAATATAGTTCGTCGGAAGGTCCAGATACGATGGAATAACTCGCTGGAATGTCCAGATACGATGGAATAACTCGCCGGAATGTCCAGATAGGCCCGCAACAGTTCGTTGGTGCATGGAATGTTCTGATAGGCCCGTGATAGTTCGCCGGAAAAATTATTCTCCTTCGATATCCGCCTTCGGGCCATCAATCGATCGGAAGAAGTGATGTGAGGATGATCAACAGAGGATATACAAACCTTGAGTGATCTATTGGGCCCACCCATCTTATGGGCAGAGGCAAACCAACACCCTTCTGCAAGGGCTCCTCGTATTCGGAAATCGTCAGGCGCTTAACTCCAACGCTAAAAGCATCCACATAACAGGCACCATTTATCGAGGTTTGGATGATGTGGCAGTGCAGCAAACAACAACATTACAAACTTCACCGTTGTGGAGCCAAGTTTGTCTTAAGAAGTTTGTTGTTGCAAACTTGCAACAAACGGATGATGTGGCAACTTCCCTCACGTACGCACATACATATATATTATATATATACACGTTTAATATTGTTTATTAGGTTTGTGGAGGTTTGTTGTTATGGAAGAAAGTTAGGTTTTTAAGAAAAGTTTGAAATGTGACGTGGCAATGATGTGTCAGTTTGTGTTAGTTTGTTGTTGTAGATGCTCAAAGAGCGGCTCCAGCGTGGCACGGGCGGGAAAATTTCAGACGCTTTGGAGATGGTCTAAGATATATTAGTTTGGAGTATTGTAGGAGTAGGAGTATGATAGATTTACCATACAACAAAAATGGTGACCACAAAAACAAGTGAAGTGGAGTTAAAGAAATTAACCCATTTCCTTTAAAAGAGATAGTGTGCGAAAAAAAGAAAAAAAAAATGTGATATGGCATGTACGTGAAGTTAACTGAAGAAAAAGTATAACTTATGGCCTTATGAGATTATTTAAGCTTGAGTCTTCAAAAATCTGTCTCCTCACGCATTCTCTAAAGATGAAAATTAGATGTTCTGGATCTCATCAATATATTGGAAAGCTACAACTTTCAACCTAACCTAAGGATAGTAGATGTGTGTGGATGCGGGACAAATCGAGTTAATTCACGATGAATTCACTAAGGTCTCAATGATTAAAGTTATCTCCGGGAACAAGATCACGAAAGGCTGCACATGGTATCGTCAAGAGTTGGGTGTTTCGCTTGGAGAATAAAACAAAACAAGATTATGGTTGCAAGAGCGTTAACTCTTCTTCCCACGTCATGCCGCAAACATTAAAAAATTTATAATTAAACTCCCAAACCTTTTTAAACCCACTATCTTTTAAAGCCCAACAAATAATTACTCATTACCTAATTATCCAACCCAAAAATAACAAACATAGTCCAATGCACATTTAACTCATTACATTATTTACACAAAATAACTTATTATTTATTTATATAATATAATTAAAGTGGTTACGTTGCGACACCTTATTGGTAGTAACTTTTTTATTTCATTTTTGTTTGTTTGAATTTCGACCGTAATGAACGTAATGAAAGCCTTCTGAATGTGAATATTGGTTTTGTTCTTTTTTGATATTTTGTTTAGTTACGATACCGTATCGAACACGATGGAAACCGACCGAATTCATGTATAATCGCCGCGTTTTGTTTTAGTTCCAGTACTGCAACGAACATGACGAAAACCATCTGAATTCGCTTAGACTCAACAGCATCAACGTCCCGGATCGATAATGATCGGGTTTTACAAATGATCCAGTTTTACCGACCGATGCCACGCCATTGGTCCACCCCTATTTTTCTAATTTATTTTGTTTTAGTTCCAATACAATAACGCACGTAACTAAAACCAACCGAATTCGCGTCGACTTACCGTATCAACGCTTGTGTTTTACCAACTGTTGCGCCGGGAAAAAAACACTAGTTAAACATAAACATACTCCAATTACTTCGTAGCCCATTAAGGCATTAAGGGCATCATGATATCAGGTACATTTATCGTCGATCTGTTAATATTTTTTCTATATAAAGGTCCACGTTTTAGTACTAGCTCGGGGCACCAAAAGCTCGAAGAAGACCCTGTAGCATGCAAACTTGGGTATACCAAGATGTAGTCCTTGAACCATGTATTCATATAGCGTCTGTTGACTAAGAAAGTTTGGTCTAAAATAACATCATCGTATGATTTATTCAGATTTAGAAAGAAAACAAACTTCAACATTTTTTTTGTTTAACCACCGATCGAATTTATCAATTTAACCAGCTAATTTAAATAAAGTACCATTGTATTAACAATTCCCAATCAAGATATTTACAAAACCCTAGCAATCAGAACGTTCCCAACACCCAAATACCATCCAACGATCCGGTCCTCGGTCCTTTTATATCTATCTATAGTTTCAACCTGACCCGATCTCACTCACCCATAAATAAAAACCCCCTAAAAAGAAACCCAAATCCATACAAATGGGTCGGGTCGGGTCGGGTCGGGTCAACCCATATCTCCACACAATGACCACCATCCTCACCCTATATAACACCCTCCCATAATCCAAACCCACTCCTCTCACCCTTAGCTAAAACCTTATCCTCCTCCTCCTCTTGCTAAGGTTTATCAAACCCATGGCTTCCTCTACAGCTTCTCTTCAACTTCTAACCCTAGCCTCTTCCAAAACCCTAACCATCACCAAAACCCCATCACCACCCACTTCACTCCACTTCTTCCCTTCATCCCTCAAACCATTCCCCAAGCTCTTATTATTATTATCTTCCACCACCAAACACTTCCAACCCACCCGCAATGTAGCAGTCTCCTCTGGTTTAGAGCTCGAAGAAGAAGACCTCTCCAGCGACGACCAACAGCAGCAGACTTTCTCACCTGACCTCAAAATATTCGTGGGTAATTTGCCCTTTAGCGTAGATAGTGCTGCGCTTGCTGGGTTGTTTGAGACTGCTGGTAATGTTGAGATGGTTGAGGTATATAAAACTGCTTCTTTTTATCTTCAATTCGGTGTCATTTTGTTAAGAATTTTGAGGAGTTTTTAATCTTTTTAGGGGTAATTTGAATTTAAGCTTTCCAATTTTTCATTTTGGTTAATTGGGTCTCTGTTTCTGGTTAATGGTATGTGAAACAGGGGTTTCTTTATATTTCTTTGCAAATTCTGTGTTTATTTGAGGAATTTTAACTGTTTAAGGCCTAATTTGAGTTTCAGTTTTTTAATTTTTCATTTTGGTAAAGTGGGTCTCAGTTTCTGTTTAATAGCATGTGAAACAGAGGATTTTTATCTTTTTTTTTTTTTGCAAATTATGTGTTAAATTGAGGAATTTTAACTGTCGTAGATCTAATTGTAACTCAATCCTGTTCAAATTATGTGTTAATTTGAGTAATTTCAACTATTTAAACCTAATTTGAACTTATATCCTCAAAAATTTTCATTTTGATAGTCTGATTGTGTATGTGAAACAAACAGAGGTTTATTTATCTTTCATTGCAAATTTTGTGTCAATTTGAGGAATTTGCAGCTAATTTAATTTGAGTTCATGTTTTATTTTGATAATTAGTGAAATTGGACCCCTGTTTCTGTTAGTAGTATGTGAAACAGAGCCTTTTTTTATCTTTCGTTGCTTTAATTTAAGTAATTTAAACTATCTTTAACCTAATTTGAACTCATACTGTTCAAAGTTTTTATTCTGATATTCGGTGAAACTGGGCCCCTGTTTCTGTTTAATAGTATGTGAAACAGAGGTTTTTTTTAGTGTTAATTTGAGGAATTTAACTTCGTTATTCAGCGAAATTTGGTCAATGTTTTTGCTTAATAGTATGTGAAACAGAGGTTTCTTTATCTTTACATGTCATGTGTGTTAATTTCAGGTTATATATGACAAAGTTAGTGGAAGAAGCAGAGGATTTGGATTTGTAACTATGTCATCGGTTGAAGAAGTTGAGGAAGCTGTCAGGAAGTTCAACGGATATGTAAGTAGTCGTTTAATATACATAAAGTCGGAAGCTTTGTTAGTTTTAACTTTCAAGACTGTTTTAAACTTTTAAAGATTTACAGGAGCTCGATGGACGGGCCATCAGGGTGAACTCGGGCCCACCACCACCACGGAGGGAGGAATCATCGTTTGGTGGGTCCCGCGGTGGCGGTGGTAGAAGCTTTGACAACACTAACAGAGTTTATGTCGGGAATCTTGCTTGGAGTGTTGATAATGATGCTCTTGAAACTTTGTTTAGAGAGCAAGGGAATGTTGTGGAAGCTAAAGTGGTTTATGATCGGGAGAGTGGTCGGTCAAGGGGGTTCGGGTTTGTGACCTATAGTTCTGCTGATGAGGTCAACAGCGCGATCGACTCGTTGAATGGCGTTGTAAGTAAATAATTTCATTTTCAAGGGTCTTTTTATTGAATTGTTTATAAGATTTATAACTTTGATTGAAACTTGTTTTGCAGGATCTTGATGGAAGGAATATTCGAGTGAGTGCTGCTGAAGCTCCTCCGCAAAGGCGTCAGTTTTAAATAATCAAAAGGTGTGATTTTGGTATTTTATGTTTTCTAACTTGTAAATAATCTTTTGATGTGGTGTTAATTGGTTCAGTGAATTGGTAAACAGGTGGAGTAGGTGTTAAAGAAGGAAGTGATGCTTATTGTTAAGCTGTGAGTAGGTACGCACGCGTAAGGGCTAATGGGTGTTTTAAGTGTCAAGTTTTGTAACCGTATGCTTTTAAACTAAGTATTGATTCGTAATCGATCATTTTGGTGTATGCAAATTGCGTTTTGGTTTGATCTAAATGTGAATGTTTACCCCTTCAATCCATTCTCTCAAGTTTATTAACTTTAGTTTGAATGGCCTCATGTCCAACCATAGTGATACATTTTATTCACTTAATTCATCATGTAAGTCACCAAATTTGACCAGTTTTATTCAAATGCATTTCTAACATTCCAAACACCTTTAGATAAGTAAATGTTACAGCTTAACCAAATTTACCAATTTGACTTATTAAGTTCATTTTCACATGGAACGCTCACTCCACCAAATGCCCACTATTTTCAATACTTCAATCAAATCTTTTGAGTCTATGATATATTTAAATTGTTAGTTTTGTTCGGTCATTCGATGTGGTTCACTAAGCATCACGTGTGATGCCTGCGTGTATAGGTGATCAAATCGGGTTGGTCAAAGGAACCGGAACCGGTTCAGAACCGGTTCCATTAGTCAACATCACTGTTTAAACCGGTTCCATGGTCGAACCGGTTAGGGAACCGAACCGGTTCCCCAACCCTCGGACCCGGAACCGGTGGAACCGGTTCTGACCGGTTCCTAAACCGGTTCTTACACTGTAACCGGTTCCAACCGGTTACAGTGTAAAATATTATTTTTTTTTTCGTTTTTCGTTTCCGCTGCTTGTGTAGGTGATGATTTGTGTTCTTCTGATTTCTGAAGAGGCTCATGCTACTTTTGTTGTTCACCCACAGAGCAATGGTAAACAACATATTGAACTTAATGCTATGAGTGTCAGCGTGTTTGAATTGATTAGTCTGTATCGTGTATCGTGTAATGGTGAACTTAAATCTGTATCGTGTTACATTTGTTGAGTTTGCTATGTATTATAGTCTTTTGGCTTACGCAAGTCAAATGCTGAATTATAATCAAGAGCGGTGTTATACGATTCGTATTTGTATAACATGTTAAATAAAAAAAACAATTAACATAAAATTCATTTTATTTACTTTAAGAAGTTCAAAAAAAAAGGTTACATGTTTTAAAATATTCAAAAACAAACTAACAAAACATTAAACTTATAAATATAAAGTTGTGACATATTATTTCTAGAAAAGCCTTCTTGTTCGTCGTAATTATTGAGTGGCGACTTATTCATCAGAATTACTTGTAGAAACGCCTTCTTGTTCGTCGTGCACTCGAACATCAAGTGGTGTTTCGTCTTCCAGAGTGGTTACGTGTTGAACACGATCGATTGAGTCCAAGTGATCCTTCAAGCAAATGCACATCTCCACCGACTCCGAATTCAGTCTTGTTCTTCTCACCGATATTACCCTGCCACTAAGAGAAAAAGCAGATTCCGAAGCTACCGTAGAAGCTTGGGCGGTTAGTAAATCACGGGCCATGGTTGCAAGAATCGGAAACTCGGTTTCCTTTACCTTCCACCAAGCCAAAACATCAAAAGTGCCATATTCCTCTTCGGATAAACCGGTAGAGAAATCATATGCACTATACCTTCCTAGTTCGCTTGAAGGGGTGTTACCCCTTTGTTTTTTAGCCGTTACGTTGCGAACGGTGTTCATAAGGCTAATCATGGGGTCTCGTACTCTAGTAGCACTTGAACTTGATGAAGACCCCCCCGGCGTAGGCATGTGTATGTTTGACCCATATTTATTTATATAAAAGTCATACATAAATTTAAAATTCAAGTTAAAATCATTTTGTGCCTCTGTTGAAAAGTTTGGGTCAACTTCATGCATATCTAAGGCTGAAAAAATTTCGTCTATCACACATTCAACCCCCGTAACATTTAACATTGGGTTTAAAGCGGCGGCGCAAGTAAAAATCGGTGGCAATTCAAGAAAGTATTTTTTTAATTTAAACTTCATTGGTAATATGATGTTTGAAAACATTGGACTTTTATTTTCAAATTCTTTAAGATTGTTAACGATTAAAAATAACTCCGAAAGAACCAAGGGACTTGTCGGATAATACGTTCCCGATAGTTTCGTAGTTGATGTTTTAAAAACTTCAAGAAAAGTCGATAAGTCATTGATAATTTCCCATTTCTCATTTGAAAAGGGGATTGCCAAATCATTCTCGCCAAGACTAGAATGAAACATTTGTAAAGTTTCTCTTTGTTTCAAAGCACTTTGAAACATTATGCAAGTGGAATTCCATCGATGAGGTACATCCCAATTAGCTCCCAAAGCTTTTCTTCCCGTATCTTTACAAAATTTTCTATAATCCATTTGTCTTTTTTTACTTTTCTTAAAAACTTCATGTAGCATTACTCTAAAATCGTTTATAACCGATGTAACCTCATCCGAAGCAAGTCCGTCTTGCACGATTAAATTAATGATATGTGCAACACACCTTGAGTGAAAAAATACACCATTGCAAATCGGCGTATATTTTAATTTTAATTTATCAACCGCCGATGTATTATTCGACGCGTTATCAAATGCAATTGAAAATATTTTATTTTCTAGTTTATAAGTTTTTATAACATAATCTAAAATTTCAAACAAATTATCTCCCGTATGTGGATACTCAAAGAGTTCGAAAGCAATGGTGCGTTTCATCATTTCCCACGATGACGGGTCTACCCAATGAGCGGAGACACAAAGATAAGATTCGGGTAGACCATGTGGGCTCGACCAAACATCACTAGTTAAGTTTATTCCCGTATTTATATTTTCAAAATATGCAATTAGTACCTCTTTGGCCTTCTTCCACAATTTTAAACAATAACGTTTAAGAGTATGACGACTTACGTGAGTGTATTGTGGTTGAAGCGTATCTCGAATCATGGCGGTTAAGCGAGGGTTGTCGAAGTGGCTAAACGGCAAAGCTTCTTGAATCACAAACTTCGCCATACGATCTTGAACTCGATCAATTTGGTATGTAAATATTCCGCCTTCACTATCCATTTGCGTTTGTTGCGACTCGACGTTCTGTTTCAACGCCCTGCAATACGGTCTTTCGATGTGTTTCTTCAAATTTGAATTCGAAAGTGGGTTTAAATAAATCCCACAAAACTTGCACCGAGCCTTCAATGAATGGTCACTCAATTCAACCAAATCCCAATTGCAACAAATCTCTTGATTACGATTATGAGGTACAATACGAACGAAACTTGGTCTGGCGGTGGAACCTTGACCAACCGATGATTGTGAGGCAGCCATAACAACAAATATGAATATAGAAGAAGAGAAAACAAGATATTAGAGAACTCAGAACGTTGTAATAGCGTTTTTTTGTATTTTTTTGCGTTCGGGTTTGCGTTTTGAGTGTTGTGATGAACCCATTACACCAAACACCTATTTATACTAGTAGTGGGGTGTTTGGGGAGCCAAAAAACGGCCATTTTTGACCCCAACGGTCAAAAAACGGCCATAAAACCGTTTCCCAACGGCTAGAACTACTCCAACGGCTAGAACCGGTTCCGAACCGGTTCCGGTCGAACCGGTTCCAGAACCGGTTCCGGTTCCTACCCGGTCCACCTCCAAAAATGTCAAACCGGTCCCGGATCGTCGGGTTGAAACGGAACCGAACCGATTCCTACGAAAAACGGGTAGGAACCGGTTCGGTTCCGGTTCGGTTCCACCGAACCGGTTCCAGGAACCGGTTTTGTTGTCCACCTCTACCTGCGTGGTTCACGTGAGATAGTTTGAACACGCGCTCCCCTCCCCTTGGTCACTAATAAGAGGGTGCAAATGAGAGGCTCATTTGCCCTATCCACCAATTAGAAATTTTTTCTTTTTCTTTTTCATTTATTTTGCTTAATAAATAATATAATGTTGGAAAACGGTGTGTAATATGGGTTGAGTGATGAGGTTGAATGATAGAGCAAAACCCATAACGGGTGGCCTAATCAATTAGTGATGAATAAAACATTACCTTAATCAATATCATCAACTCATCATTTAACTGTAACGTACATGTAGCTCGTAGTGGATGATTCGACGATCAATAAACACCCAATGAGTTGGTTTGAAACAGATCAGAAAACAATCTGTTGTGGTGGACAGATAAATAGATAACGGCTAATGAGAGTTGCATTCTCTGATTGGATTGGTGCAAATGGCTTAAACTAGATACAACCTGCTGTATTTTGGGTGTTCTAAGTTCCTAAAAATTAAATTTTGGGTTATTATATCATGGGTTAAATAAATGTTCTAAATTGTTGATATTAGAACATTTGCAGCATGTCCCCATCCCCATATTTATAATTACACTAAAACACATTTTTTTCCACTATTCAATTAAATAATATGTTTTTATACTTTTATCATCACAATTTCTCTCTTGTCTACCCATAACCAACTCCACAAATATTTAAAAATAAATAGGGGGCAACAAAGTGTTTCAAAATTTATAAAAAAAAGTCATTATATTTTCTTTCATTTACTCACAAGTCACCACTCAAAAACTCAAAAACTTAGGGGATGAGTTTAGACTTGAGAATCCTCTTAGCAATAATCTGAATGCCTATTTAATGAGAAAAGACAGAAACAAGCATAAATGAACGAACATAAGTGAGCGTTTGTAAATGTACTTGACGAACATTACATATTACATGTGTTTTATATATGCTAGGGTAATTAAATTTAAAAACTATATATTCATATCCGGTTGTTTATGAAATAATACAATATGAACAAACTTCCAGTTAAGTTAGCATTCACTTTGTTTATAAAGAGAGCATGAATTAGAGATGCACCATGGGTAGGGCCGTCCAAACCGCTCGCCGCTCGAACTCGTTCATCGCTCGCTCGGAATTTGCTCGAAATATGCTCGTTCGTTATTACGCTCAATTGAAGACGAGCCGCTCTGCTCGGTTCGGTTTGTAAACGAGCCAAGCAACGAGCAAAGGTCTGCTCGGTTCGGTTCGGTTTGGCTCGAATATTTTTAATTTATTTTATATATAATTATATATGAACAAATATATAATATATAGACAAAACACATAAATATAAGCTTACAATTATTTTTACCCCTTTAAATTTTCATATTCAGTCAATTTTATAGTTTTATTTGTTCGATTCAAGTTTTTAGAATACTAGAAATTTGTTTAAATGATCATTATATCCCACTTCGAACTTATTTTTTAATAAAAAAATTACAATTTATTACACGTTTGATTAGAAACTACTAATTTATTTATAAAATATATTATTTACAACTTTCAAATTTGTTTTTCATTGAAAATTTTAAAGTTAAAAAGAAATAAATAATGCTCGAAATCGCTCGACGTTCGTTCGAAATATGCTCAATTCGATTTTGGCTCGTTTCGGTTATCGCTCGGTTCGAATTTCAACCGTTCGGTTCGGTTCGGTTGTAAACGAGCCAAACAACGAGCAAGTCTTCGCTCGGTTTGGCTCGGCTCATGAACAACCCTAACCATGGGATGGAAAGGTGAATTGTTTGTGGGTTGGACTCTCTACTGGGCTTTCAAATTTACAAACCAAATTAGATCTTTTAGGCTTTAGCTATTTAAAAGACTAAAGATAAGAACAACCCAACCTGGCCCAGCCCAAGTCATATAATGCCAGTTTACACACTTTTCATTTAGCCTATCGAGTACCATTTTGGGCCCAATAAATCATCCAACAATTTTCACAAATCAATTTTCAGCAGCTGCGGACAAAATGACTCATTCTAAACTATATATTTGATGGGAATATGTGATATTTAAACCGAATGCAAGCATCGGCGTGTGTGTGTGTGTTTATTGGGTTGGGGGGGGGGGGTTAAGTCTTGGGTGACTTTAAACGTACATAACCTTTATTTGCATGTTCAGTAATGAACCAGTTTAATAAAGACATGCAAGGGGGGGGGGGGGGGTAAGTCTTGGGTGATTTTAAACGTACATAACCTTTTTTTGCATGTTCACTTGTTCAGTAATGAACCAGTTTAATAAAGACATGCAAGAATCACACACTTGTACATGGTGGTCAAGAATCAAGATATAGTTGGAGACTTGGAGTTATTTACACGGGTTTTACATATTTATATTTGTTTTTATAATTAGTTTTGTACGCCTGCAAAATAGTTATATCTACTTTTATTTTTTAGAAAGCTTATATTTATTGGAGCTCATGAGACTATGAGAGTTAGAGTATTCACGTTAACATATCTTTCCCTTTTTCTATAATTTAACAGAAAAACACGTATATCTATAAATCTTGTTTATTTTTTAAAAACATCCCAATTCAATTCTCTATTCTCTCTCTCTGACCATATTTTTTTTATCATTTAGGGGGTGTTTGGTACAGAGAATGGAAATGGAGAGAAAATAGAAATGGAAATGGAATTGTAGAGAAAGAGAATTGGTATGGAGAATGAGAATCATTTCTCTTGTTTGGTACACGAGAAAATAAACAGAGAACTCTACCATACCCAACCCCACCTCCACCCAACCTGACACCACTCACCACCGCAGCCCCACCACCACAGCCCCACCACCACCAGCACCACCACCACAGCCCCACACCACCAGCACCACCACCACAGCCCTTTCTTCAACCACAGCCCACCACCACCAGCTGCCGCCACCAAACCCCCTTCTTCAACCACAGTACACAAGAAATTAAAAAGATTCAAATTTTTGGAACATAAGATATAGAAAAAGGAGGCTCAGATCTGTCATCACTGCCTCTTTGGAGATTTTGTGGTGGTGGTTGTGGTGGCGATGATGATGATGATAATCAGAAGCCACCTGCAACCACCGCCGATTTCCACCACCACTGTCACCCACCTGCGACCACAATCACCCGACCATCTGAAAACCCTAACCTACCACGAACCACCACTTGAAACCCTAATCTCCGTTCACCCGTACCACCTGCAATCTACAACCGGTTACCATCTCTGTGTTCACCACTGCGAACGGCGGAGACGGGGTGGTGGTTGCAGACTTGGAGACGAGGTGGCGGTTGCAGACTTGGAGACGAGGTAGCGGCCGGAGACGGGGTGGTGGCCGGAGACGGGGTGGTGGTCGGAGACGAGGTGGTGGCCGGAGACGAGGTGGTGACATGCTATGAGGAGGCTGCTGAGAAATGGATTTCTCTTTGTTTTAAAGAGAAATGGAATTCTCTAGTTTTAGAGAAATAGAAATGAAAAGTGGAAAACAAACAAAAGAAATATTTCTAATTCCATTTCTCCCCAATCAAATCCCTCTACCAAACACCCCCTTATTCTCTATCTACAAACTCTCAAACGTTCACATTGGAGTCTTTAAGACCTACTTTTTCTACGAAGATAGACAAAAAAAAAATAAATAAATAAAGAACACAAAAAAAACCATCCATTGAAATCACTAAAACATTGATAGCAACAATAACGACTCTCTATATTAAAAGGTTAGTATTCATCTATCTATATAATTTTGTTAGTTTAGAAAATCTAGATAAAACAATAAAATTATAGTTTTTTGAGTAAGATAAAGATTGAAATAAAGAATCGGATGTGAAAGGTTTTAAAAAAACAAAGTTTAGTGAAAAAATGTGTATTTTAAACTAATTATAAAGATGGAAAAAGAGATTTGGACGAGAATGCTTTGACCCTCTATCTCAGGTCCGAACCAAGGGGCTATGGCTCCGGGCCCGGCCTTCCGAAGGGCCCAAATTAAATATATATGTATATATATATTTGTGTGTGTGTGTGTAAATAGGCAAAGTTAATGTAAAAAACAATATTTTTGTGAGAAGAGTAAGAATACATAGGTCTTTAGATCTATGATCTAGTAGTTGAGATTGGTAGTTTTTAAATAATTGTATTGTTTTCTATTTACATGGTATAGTGTACATATTTAGGTGGTTTATTTTATTTTAAAGTTCTTCTCACACTTCTCACAAAACAACTGTTTTTTATTTGAACTCTTTTCTATGTAAATATATATATATATATATATACATGGGTGGGTTATAATAAAATGAAATAGTTTTCTAGGAAGGGTAAGAATAAATCTAGGCCATTGAATATATGATCTAGTGGTTGAGATTGATAGTTTTTAAAATACCAAATAATTTTCTAAGGTTAATGATTTATGCTACATAATTTCCTAACTTAAAATTTTGTGTCATTCCTACTCTTCCTATCAAACCAAACTATGTATTTTTATTTTTACCCTTATATATATATGTGTGTGTGTGTGTGTGTGTGTGTGTGTGTGTGTGTGTGTGTGTGTGTTAAATAATATGCTTAGATTATACATCCGGTTGATGTGCATCAAAGTTTCCTTAGTTCAGTTTGAAAAATCATTGTAATGCAAGGGTCACAAGTTCAAATCTTAAAACAATACAACATATTTTTTATGTGTCTTATCTTTTCTCTTGTTTTCACTTAACAACATTTTTTATGTGTCTTATTCGTATTTTCTCCTTTTAAAAGATTGTCCCACAAAAGCCAATAGTTGTTTAAAATATTAAACCAAATCTAAAAAAGACACAAAAGTCTTTATCACTTCCGCATTTTTATTACCTATCTCGGGCCCAAAACGTTCCAAGAATTCTCGTAGCCAACCCTGCTCTATCTTTAGAGTATCACTAATCACTATACATTCTATAAAACTGAAAGAAAGTATATTTCGTTGCTTCATTATGTCAGAGACCAATTACATATATACTAGAGATATCCCATCTATTTAGGGATATACCTAACATGTAAATATTCTTCTCTAATAAATCGATATACATGCCAAATATACTAATATCTAATAGACTCCCGCAATCGAAGCTGGAGGTTCACGAAGGCTGAGACTGGTACGAAAATCTTCAAATAAAGCTTTCGGAAGACCCTTCGTAAATATGTCAGCAATTTGATAACGGGATGGGACGTGTAGAACGCGTACGAGACCCCGTTGAACTTGTTCACCAACAAAGTGAATGTCAAGTTCAATGTGTTTTGTTCGTTGATGTTGCACTGGGTTACCCGATAAATAAATGGAACTCATGTTATCACAATATACCAAAGAAGCCTGTGTAACAGGTCTATGTAGTTCCAGAAGGAGGTTTCGAATCCAGCAGATTTCGGCAACTACATTTGCAATACCTCGCTATTCGGCTTCGGCACTGGATCGGGAGATGGTTGATTGGCGTTTTGAGGACCAAGCTAGCAAGTTGTTGCCGAAGTATACGCAATATCCCGACATGGACCGACGAGTGTCCGGACACCCTGCCCAGTCGGCATCAGTGTAGGCCCATAAAGAGGTCGAAGTTAGCGGTCCAAGAGTGAGCCCGAGATGAGAAGTGCCCCAAAGATATCGTATAATACGTTTCAAGCTATCCCAATGCGGAAGACACGGGGAATGCATATGCATGCAAACCTGTTGAACCGCGTAAGAGATGTCCAGTCTCGTAAATGTGAGATATTGGAGGGCTCCTGCCAAGCTTCTGTAGAGAGACGGGCCTTCAAACTCTGGTCCGCTTGCCGGAAGCTTTCCTTTAGTGTCAACCGGGGTTGCATCGGTTTGCAAGAAGTCATGCCGGCTCGATTTATAATGTCTTGCGCATAATTCTGCTAGGAAAGGAACATTTTGTCACCTGTTCGTGTTACCGATATCCCCAAAAAATAACTTAGCGGTCCCAAATCTTTCATTGCAAATTCCAAACTCAGATGATTCATCAGGTTTAGACGGAGTTTCTCAGACGATGTCGTGAGAACGATGTCGTCCACATATAGTAATAAATATGCGGTTTCGGAACCGTGATGGTAAATAAAAAGCGAGTTGTCGCTTCTGCTTTGTTTGAATCCCAAGGAGAGAACAAATTCGGTAAACCGTTGATACCAAGCTCGAGGGGCCTGTTTCAGTCCGTATAGTGACTTTTTAAGCAAGCAAACGTGATCCGGAAACCTGTTATCCCGAAAACCCATAGGTTGGTGCATGTAGACCGTCTCGTTTAAGTTCCCGTGAAGAAAAACATTGGTGACATCAAGTTGATGCACCGCCCATGACTGAGATAAAGCAATGGAAAGGACTGTGCGAATAGTAGTCGGTTTGACAACAGGGCTAAATGTTTCACCACAATCAATACCAACTTGCTGACTACGACCATCACACACCAAACGCGCTTTATAGCGCTCCAATGACCTGTCAGATCTGAACTTATGCCTGAATAACCACATGCATCGAATGATATTCATATTTGGTTGGCGTGGGACTAACTCCCACGTCTCATTTTTAATAAGGGCATCGTACTCGTTGTGCATAGTGTTTCGCCATATCGATGTAGACAAGGCAGTTTTAGGCGATTTGGGTATTGGTTCGGCGTGTGTGGTGTGAAGGTTGAAATGGGGTTTTGGTTTTGAGATTCCATCCATTGCTCGCGTGTGCATGGTGCGAGTAGGAAGGGGGGGCCGTAGGAGGTGGTGGTGAGGTTGGTGGCATGAGTTGGCTGGGTACGGTGTGGGTGGGAGTGGTAACGGGTTTTGAGCGACGAGAGTAAGTAAGAATGGGCGGGGAGGTAGTAACTGAACGAGGTTCGTAGTGTTGTGGAATAGGTTAGTTTGAAGTGTGAGCTGGGTTTCAGGGTGAATTGTGATTGGTGGATGGCGGTGTGCTAGAGGGGATGTTCGGTGTAGTGTTGTGTATCGGGGTGATGGGTGGGGTAGACATATTAGCCGGTGTAGCATTGAGTGGGGGTTGAGAAGATGATGTGTGAGAAGTGTCTTGGATGTTTGACCAGAGGCTAGGGTGAGGCGGTTCAGACAGAAAGGTGTACGGGTCGGGTGTCGGGGGTGGAGTGTTGACATAGGGGAAGGTGGCTTCATCAAAGATTACATGTCGGAACGTAATCATTTGACGGGTTTTGAGATCAAAACATCGGTATCCGCGATGGTTGGGTGGATACCCAAGAAACACACATGCGTTCGACCGGTATTCAAGTTTGTGTATTGTGGTGGATGGTTTGAGAGGGTAGCAAAGGCATCCAAACACCCGAAGATGAGTGTAAGATGGTTGACGGTTGTATAGAATATTGGTGGGGTTGTTAAGGTTATTTGGTCTATTTGGTAGGATGTTTAGGAGATAGGTGGCGGTTTCAAGGGCATAGTGCCAATAAGTGTTGGGTAGGTTGGATTGTGCAAGAAGGGTGCGAACCATGTTGTTGATGGTGCGGATTTTGCGTTCCGCTTTACCATTTTGTGAGGATGTATGAGGGCACGATAGACGGAACGTCATACCATGTTGGTCAAAGAATTGGTGAAATTGATTATTTATATATTCTTTGCCATTGTCGCATTGTAACTGTTTAATGCGTTTGCCGAACTGTGTGTTAATTAGGTTATAAAATTTTTGAAATATTGAGAAAACTTGTGATTTTCTACTAATTGGGAACGTCCATATAAAATCAGAAAAATCATCAATAAATAGAACATAGTAGCGGTGACCCCCGGAACTCAAGATTGGTGAGGTCCAAAGGTCACTGTGAACAATCTCAAAAGGTAAATAAGTGCGATTACAAGAACTAATAAAAGGGAGTTTCACACTTTTCCCAAAAACACACGGTTCGCAGACACGTTTATTGGACTTAGAAAAGGAAATAAATGAGGACTTCTTGAGAGACAGTAAATGACATGAGCCCGGGTGACCAAGACGTTGATGCCACAGTGTTTGTGAGATCGCCACATTTGCTTATGGAGACTTGATTTTTGATAGCATTTGTGGCGTCAGAAGATACAAATCACCGGTATTGTTGCATCGAAGGATAGGGGTCCGCGTCTTGAGGTCCTTCACAGAAAAACCGAAAGGGTCAAATTCAATAGAAACCCAATTGTCTGTGACTAAACGTCTAAAAGATAAGAGATTATGGATTAAATTAGGGGCGTAGAGGACATTGGTTAATTTAAGGGGCGGAAACGGTGGGGGTAAAGTTTGATTTCCTTGTCCACGAATCGGAACAGTAGTTCCGTTTCCAACGATAATATTACGATGAGTGCCCTTATTAAAGTAAGACGTGAAGTTACCTGGTTGGTTGGTCATATGGGTGGTTGCTCCGCTATCCATAGCCCATGGAGTATCCGGTGGGTTGAGTGACATTGTATATAGAGCCTGTTCAATGTCGGTCGGGGCATAACCAGCTGCATACGCCAGATTAGGTCGTGGGCCGAGAATACCCGGAGTTTGACTACCAGTGGACCGAGGCGTGGTTGGGTATGGGCACGGTGGTTGAGCAGACCATTGATTTGTATGTGAACCGTGTCCCCACGAGGGCTGGAAAACCCACTGCCCTTGAACCGAAGAAAACGGTTGTGGGGGCTGCTGTTGGTGGTTGCGTCTGGGTGGGCAACGACCGCCATATCGGCCACTGCCGCGTCCTCGGGACCTGACCTGGCCTCTGCCACGGTCAGTTTGTGAGTCAGAGATGAATCGCTGGTCTGACTTGATGGTTTGGGTCTCGGCTTTTTGAGAGGTTGCGGTGTGAAGTGCGGTTCCCGCGGTCTGTGATGCATGAAGGGTCATGTTGGTCTTTCGATCATACTCACGTATAAGTTTGGAGTGTGCCTCGTGAAACGAGGGAAGTGGTTGAAGATTCGAGATCAACATAGCAATCCCTTCGTATTGCTCGTTTAACCCGGTGATGAGTTGTTGTACCATCTTTTCATCCGTGAGGGGTGCCTCCACGTTAGCGAGTTGATCGCATATGACCTTGACCTCCTGGCAATAAGCAGCCATGTTTTCAAAATTATCGAGACGGGTGTTATTTAGTTTCTGAGTGAGGTATATGGCTTTTGAGGATTTGTTGTCTTGGAATAAGGTCTTGAGTGTGGTCCAAGCTTCACGGGCAGTTGTGTTCGGTTTAAGAATTGTGTTGAGAAGGTCACGGGAGATGGTGCCATAGATCCATTGGAGGACTATGGCATCCAACCGATCCCATAGGTCAGCAGCAGCAAGGGCAGCCGCGATTTCCTCGGCAGTCCGTTTTTCCGAGGATGAGGTGGTGGCAGCATGGGTGGGTTTTGGTAGAAGGTGATCGGAGACTTGATACGCTCGACAGTGTATCTTGAACAGTTCCGACCACGAAGTGTATTGGCCGGTTTCGTTGTCGAGGGTGATAGGGATGGCTTGTTTGATGTTAGAAACGGTGATAGCGGGGTGAAGTTTGGAATCCATTACATCGGTGATAGAGAAAGGATCGAAGGGGGGTGGGTTACCGCCGGCGAAGATGAAGGAGGTGAGGGATGGCAGCGGTAGTTTTAGGCTGATGATACCATGAAAGAAGGTATATTTCGTTGCTTCATTATGTCAGAGACCAATTACATATATACAAGAGATATCCCATCTATTTAGGGATATACCTAACAAACAAATATTCTTCTCTAATAAATCGATATACATGTCAAATATACTAATATCTAATAAAAACTAATATATAAAATAGAGATTCCAATGTAGATGGTAAATAAGAAACATCTCTATTTTTCTATATGTTATAGAGAAAAGATGTATATAGAATGTCCAATGTGAAATGTGAATGCCCGCTTTGCCGTCAAAAAAAAACAGAGAGATGTGGGCTATGTGCAGTAAATGACATGTGAAACATGGCCCAAATATGTAGCGACATGTTTTAACCAAATCATACGGTTTCTTAAAAGTTTGTTATTAAGGTTTAAACAGAAACAACCGAGTTAACCAACAACAATCCAACCAAAAGCTGTCCGACCCACATCCTTGTCCATATTCTTAAAACCTAGTAGCATCCCACCATATTCAACATTTAAATAAAAATTAACAATACAGTGGGGAATCAATATTTTGAAAACTAAAATCGACCAATTGATTTCAATATAAAAATTAAAAATTTGAGTTCAATATAAATTGTGTAAACAAATGTAAAAGATAAATGATATACACACGAATCAAATAAAATTGTTTCTTTTAAAGTGTAGAAAGTAATCAAAGTTATTAATCAAATCAATTCAACCCTAAAATTAACAAGATAGAAGTTCGTAAATTAATGAGAAGTTACTACGCAAGTTAATGAAAGAAAAAATATGTGTTGTGGCAAAAGTGTAATTACTGTTAGTAGTTGTTAAATTTTTTGCTTTTTTGTTAGTAGTTGTTAAATTTTTTGCTATTTTGTAGAGAACATAATCCTACATGTACACACACTAGTTTGAGACCCGTGCGTTATTACGGGTAATTAGTTACGATAAAACATATAGTTATAATCCAAATACAATTCAACAATATATTCTTATCATACATTGTTAATACAAAGTTATCGTACAATATAGTTTTCAATAATTAACAATTAGTTGATTAATTGACATTATTTGTTGATGCATTTCTTTAAGACTGCAAGAGTTTCCTAAAATATTACCATATAAACATAATAACAATATATATAAAGTCAACCGAACGAATTTTATTAGAATTTAAACATATGAAAATGGGTAAAGTTAAAATACAAATAGAGACAAAAATTAAAAGCGTGAGAAAGATTTGTGACCACACAAAAAACCTCTAAAAAGTTCAAAAAATAATTAAAAGGTTATAACTAAAAATATAAAAAAAATTGAAATTTTTTTAAAAACCAAAATGTTTCTCCCGTCATTCTGTTTTAGCAATGATTTTTTTATTAATTTTTTTGAGAGTTTTTTTTTCAAAAATTCTTCTAATATTTCTCATTTATATTTCCATTTGTAAAATAATCTGATCCTCCAAATAAGTGGAATTTTTTAAGGGTCTTACTAGGGACACGTATAGGGTTATGCGGGGTCCAACAGGTCCCCTGTATAGCTAGAGGTGCACAAATCGGTTTTTTTAAAAAAACCGGTTCGGTTATTAACCGGACCGGTTTTTTTCGTCCAGGAAAAAAACCGGTTCGGTTAATAACCGGACCGGTTATTAACCGGTTTTTGTGTATGAAAACCATAACCGGTCAAACCGGTTAGGACCGGTTTAGGAACCGGTTAGAACCGGTTAATAAACCGGTTTTTTTATTAACCGGTTTTTTAATAACTGGTCTAACCGGTTAACCGGTTTTTTTTTTTTTTTTTTTTTTAAATAACCATTATTTTTTCACAGTATAAACAAACCGGTATCTACATGGCAAACCGGTAACTACAAGGCAAAACGGACTGACTCCATTCTTTGCTTTCGTTGTTAGGGTTCTTTGCTTGGAAGATTAAAAACACATAACTTTCATTTATAGCTTTTACATTAAAAATACAAACATTAAATCGTTATCGCATATTCGTAACTCAAAAATACAAACATTAAAGAATGCTTAGACACGATTACATTAACAACTTGCTGTTTCTTACTCATTATTTTCCTCGCTACCCGATCCCGAGCTATTCCTTAGGTAATCGTCGTACGCGGCTTCTTCATCGGTCATTGGTTGAGTGTGTCCTTGATTGACCTCGTCTTCATACAAGCCCGCCTCATAGTCCATTTCCCCCTCGAGTGAGCGTTGATGTTGTGCCCTATCTAAAGAGTCCAAGTAATCCTTGTAGCAAATAGACATCTCTACAGCTGGTGGAGTGAGTCGAGTCCTCCTAATCGATATAACCCTGCCAGAAACAGAAAAAGCAGACTCCGAAGCTACCGTGGAAGCTTGGACCGTTAGTAAATCTTTGGCCATGGCGGCGAGGATCGGAAACTCATCCTCCTTACCTCTCCACCAAGCCAGCAAATCAAGACTTCTAAATTCATCTGGAGTCATGTGTTTCACAAAGTTGGTACCACCATACCTTCCAAGTTCACTGCTTGGGGTGTTTACCTTTTGACGTTTACCGGCGTCTTCCCAAATCATGTAGTACATCCCCATTTCAAGGTCGGTTTGGGATTGGGATTGGGCAACAGCTCTTAACTAGTCATGAATTTGGGAAGACGACCCGTATTTTGTAAGGTAAACATCATACATGTTAGACAAGGTGGTGTTGAAAGCATTCTTTAAAGTTTGGTTATAATAGGGGTTTTGATCGTCGTTTAACTCTAGCTCATCACAAATTTTTTCTATTAAAGCTTCAACACCACCAACATTTATGCAAGGGTTTAACGCAGCAGCACATGTCAAAACAGCGGGTAGTTGTTGAAAATATTTTCTAAATTTTTCTTTCATTTTTACACCCATATCAAAATAAGGTGCACCCCTACAATGAAGTTCACTCAACTTTGTGCACATGACAACAATTTTTGGTAAAGCAATGGGGCTTGTTGGATAGTAAACCCCGGATAAACTAGTTGTGCAAGATTTAAAAATTTGAAGGACCTCCGTAACGATCTCAATCAATAACCAGTTTCTAGGATCGTACGGTGCACATTTACCCCTACTTGACATTATTTGATGAAACGCAATTAGTGATTCTTTTTGTTGGATGACTTTCTCAAACATATCACAAGTCGAGTTCCATCTTGTTGGACAATCCCAATTGGGCCCCAACCATTGACAATTAGCTTCATCACAAAATTTTTTGTATCTTGAAAATGTTTTATTGTTGCTAAAAACATCTCGTAACATTCTTTTAAAATTGTTTCTTTGCGTTTCGATCACGTTTAACCCATCTTGCACGGCCAAGTTGATAATATGTGCAATGCATCGGCTATGAAAAAACGCTCCATCACAAATAGGTTTATACTTTAATTTTAAATGGCCAACCGCGGCCGTATTGTTGGACGCGTTATCAAACGAAATTGAAAAGATTTTATGTTCAATCTTGTATTGTCGAATGACTTTATCCAAGAGTTTAAAAATATTTCTACCCGTGTGCGGGTAATCAAACAATTGAAACGCAACGGTTCGTTTCATCATTTTCCACGACCCGGGGTCAACCCAATGAGCCGTCACACAAATGTATGAGTCGGGCGAACCATTAGGTACCGACCACACATCCGTTGTTAAGTTTACACCAGTTTGTAAGTTTGAAAAGTATGAAATTAGTTCGGATTTAGCGTTTTTCCAAGCTTTAAGACAATCTCTTCTAAGGGTCGAACGACTTACGTGTTGGTAGCGTGGTTGAACATACTTTTGCATCATCTCCGTGAATTGAGGGTTGTCGAAGTGGTTGAAAGGAAGTGTATTTTGAATCACAAAGTTTGAAAACTGTTGACGTACCGCTTCAAGGTCGTACGTAAACACCGTTCCTTGATTCGTCATCTCCGGCTGCGAACTACTTCCAGATTCGTCCTTCAAGGCCTTGCAAAAGGGCCTTTGTACATGCGCTTTTAAAGTGGAGTTTGCATCTTTGCCATAAAACTTCAAACAATGTTTGCATCGAGCTTTTTGGGTACCGTTAGACATTTCGCATAGGTCGAAATGTTGCCAAACATCTTGGTTTCGTTTCGTGGGGATGACCCGAACGACCGTTTCTCCCGTGTTCGAGGCACCCATGTTGACGGATGAAGCAGCACTTTGGGAGGCCATGATAATCGACTACGAAATAAGAGCGTATGGAGTGGTAATGTGGTATAATTGAGCGTGAGATAACAAAATAATCGCGTATGTAATAAACGTTTAGAGCGTTTGGAGTTGTATAATCGAGTGTGATCTAACCAATACCCAACCTAAGCTATATATAGATGTTTGTGGGGGTAAAATGGGGGAAAAAAAAAACGGTCAAAAATTATAAAAAACGGCTATATGGCCGTTACTCAACGGGAAAAACCGGTTTTTAACCGGTTAACCGGTTTTTTTACAACAGTCAAAAACCGGTTTATAAAAAAACCGGTTAACCGATTTTTTTAATAACCGGTTATTAAAAAAACCGGTTTTTTAATAACCGGTTATTAAAAAAATCCGTTTTTTTTAATACCGGTTATAAAACCGGTTTTGGCTCCAAATTGTGTAACCGATATATAAACCGCCGGTTTGTAAACCGGTCAAACCGGTTTACAAAAAACCGGTTTTCTTAAAAACCGGTTTCCGGTTTAAACCGGCAAACCGGTTCGAGGACCGGTTTTTTTGACCACCTCTATGTATAGCTCTATATGGAGCGTATAAGGGGTGTGGGGTGTCGTATAAGCCCCCGTATAGCTCTAAAAATTGGAATTCTTAAAATTAGGGATGTAGTTACAATTATGAGAAAAACAAATTAAGTCATCTAAAAAATATATTAAAAATATTATTTATTTAGAACAACTACTTCTTTGTATTTAGGTTATCAAACTCTCAAAATTTGGAGAGCCCCGGTGTCATACTCTGGCCAGACTATATTGTATTAAACATGCCCACGTTGGCTTCAGAGTTTGGTTTGATCGTTCCACCAAGAAATCATACCGATGGCTGCCACTTAACAATCGTTGTGCTACCACATGAGCATATGACGTAACACAGAAAAATCCGGTGGGTCCGGAATCCGAACTAACAACCTTGTACAAAGTCTAGCTCAAATCCTTAATTGTCAATATTCACCTAAAGTGATACAAATGAAGATCGAACTTGAATCTCCACTAAAGAAACCCCAAGCTTTTCTACCACTATGCCATAAGTGAAGGATATATGTTATTTATTGTGTTAATAATGGAGTTTATAGCTTGTCTAGTTAAAATTAATAAAAGGTATAATAAAACTTAAAGGTTTATATTTTAAAAATTGTTTAGAAAAAAAAACGTATTTTTAAATTATTTAGTTATAGCCTAGTGGCATCTTGGTAGTGAGATAAGGCTCGGGGACCATAAGGTCCTGGGTTCGAATCCCATAAGGGGGTTTTCCCAAGATTAATTGGGTTTCCTTCTGAATTGGTGGTTAGGCGTTATTGCCTAGTGGAGATGGATATGATCGCGTGGTTCTGCTGGTGACACGATGATACTCCAGCGGTCCGTGAGTGATCCTAATTTGACGTTCAAAAAAAAATTTAAAAATGAAAGTATTATTTATAGGATTAGATTTATTTATTTTTCTATATGTTTATTTTATTTTGGTATGTTGTTAAATTTGTCAAAAAATAAAATAAAAAAATAGATAAAATTAACAATTACCAAACTTAAATATATAAAAATGAAATATTTAAAAGCTCTCTGGTTGTTTCCTACATTATCACAAGTAATCAGATTGTTTTATTTGTAAATGGAGGTTTCTCGTACATTTGACCCAATTTCACGGATATGGTCTCACCAAATCCAGATAGCTCTTAAACGGGTTATAATATCTTATTAAATTAAAAATTAATCTCACAAGATATTTGATATGAAAATCCTATAACATATGAATATACTAAAAATTAATATTCGATTTAAAAAATATATATAAACGAAACTTCCCTAAATTCTCTCAAGCCACCAAATTGTTTTTTAGTAAATGGAAGCTTCTCATACATTTGACCCGAATTCACGAGTATGAGTCTCACCAAACCCAAATAGCCTTAAACGGGTTATAACATCTCAAAAAATTAAAAATTAATCTCACCAAATATTTGATGTGAAAATCATATAAAATAGGAATATACTAAAAAATAATATCCGATTTATAAAAATATATTATTTATTATTAAGAAACAATATTATAGTAA
This sequence comes from Bidens hawaiensis, assembly GCF_021521415.1. Taxonomy (NCBI): domain Eukaryota; kingdom Viridiplantae; phylum Streptophyta; class Magnoliopsida; order Asterales; family Asteraceae; genus Bidens; species Bidens hawaiensis. Next base: position 489,896 of record NW_027491722.1, on the reverse strand, counting down.
AAAGAAAAAATAGACGGGTCATGAGTATCACCAAACCCAGATAACTTTTAAACCGGATTATAACATCTCATTTATTTGTGAAACACTTTCATCATCCAACCTCAAGTATATTATTAACTTTCTTATAATAAATAAAATTAAAATTTTAAAATATATACAAATATTATAAACGAATAATGTTATACAAAACCCTCGTAATATGGGGGGATAAAATCTAGTTATTTATAACAAAGAAACAATTTACAATAAAAAAAATAAGTGGATTATGTGTATCACTAAACCTAAATAGCTTTTAAACCAGGTTATAACATCAAATTTATTTGTGAAACTCTTTAATCATCAAATCATAAGTATTGTTAATTTTCATACAATAAATAAAATTGAATCCAAAAATGTATATAAATATTAGAAATATATAATGTAAAATAATCTAGTAATACGGAGGATAAAAGTTTGTTTTGTATATATTTAGTAAATCATTAGCAATAAGTTTTTAAAAATTTGTGAAATTTAATATGAAAGTGACACATATTAAAATATGTAACTTTTGTTAGAGAGTATATATAAATATTTATTGAGCCGATTAGTTGTTTTTTTATCTAAATTTCTTTTGATTGTTGCTTGGATTTATATTGTTGTTATATAGCTATTTAGGTTGAGACACACAGCCATATTGGTGGTTGAAAGGTTCATTTGGTGCAATTCATTTGTCTTGGAATTTAAATGCTGAGTTTGAGAAAATATACAAACTTCGCAAAACATGATGATTATTTTTAGTCATTTCATTTCATTTTTGTTAATGAAAATGTCATTTATGTGACACCATTGAGTTTATTTGTCACATTTAAATAAGTAAAACGAAGACTAAATTACAAATGTTTTATGCCTTGTGGGTATCGACAAGATAATCGATCGATCAAACCTAACCAAAACCTCTTTGGCCGGATACTTTTTCAAGGATCAATTTAGGTGTTAGAAATAGTAAGGCTAACAAACTCTTATTATATAAAAAGGGTATAAAATATCATTACACAACTATCATTTTATCAAATGATGTTAATTGATCAGGGGCGAAGCTATTTAATATGAATCCGGTTGAAGTGACACCGTTGTATTAAACATTTATTCAAATCATATACTATGAAAATTTCGATTAATCTTATTATTATTATGCTAGTAACCACATATTAATTGCGCCAAAAATTTGCAAAATATTTGTTTTCTCATGACAAATGGTGTTCATCAAATAATCAATTTACCCTATTTTTTTTTTCTTTTCTTCTCTTTTCTTTATCATTCTTACCTTTTCTATTCTACCGTTAAAGAGGTTTTTAGTTTAACACTCATTCTTAAAATTAAGGTGTTGCTAAACGTATCTCATGGCCCTCTTTTCCTTTATTTTACTAAACATACCCCTCCTTAAGGGCGAAGCTCAATGGAGACCGGGGGTGGCCCCGGCCACTACCGTTTTCTCCGTTAGTAGGGTAAAATTCGCGATTTTTCCTGAAAATTTCTATAGTTATTAAACGCGGTCACCCCCGATGTATTTTTCCTAAATGTTACCGGTCACCACTGATTTTTTTTGAAAATATAATACCCCCATCGTTTGGTTGTTTTATAAAACCTCTTGTTTTTATAAACAAAAGTTACAAAATATAGTAAAAGCTTTGTGTAAGGTCAAAAAGTGTGACTTGCGATATCAAATTACGAAACTCATTATATGTTAATGGTCAAGTGAATAATTAAAGCCGACGAGAAAATCGGACACGAAACGAGAGCTTCGGGACGCGCATTTAGCTTCAGCGTGACAAGGCTTCTAGAAGAATATGTATTAGGCTATAAATAGAACACTTTTAGTCTTTTATATGTGTGTTTTCCATGGTGTAAATCATCCACCCAAGGGAAGCTCACATTAGGGGGTCGTTCTCTATCAATATATCAAATCATTTAACCGACAACGAGATCGTTCATCTATATCTTATCTTTATGTTTATATTTATGTTCGGTCGTTTGATTTACCACACCCGTCTCGACACTTTGTATCAAGAGCAAAATCGTTCATGTGGTCGGTTTGGGACCTACACTTTGTTTTTATAAAACTCAAAATTGAGGGGGGGGGGGGCTATTTGTAAAAATAAAAAAAAACTTGTTTAAAAAAAATAATTGAGGAATTCAAAAATCTTAAAGGTTGTCGAGCTACTTTGTAATTCTTCTTCTAAGGTGAGTACTCTTCCTCTCGGCTCTCGCATTCTTATGAATCTTTTAGGTTTTGTTGGTTAAAAAATTATCTAGTTTTTTATTAATTGTAAGAACAATCGTTTGAATGAATGAAAAAAAATTAGATATACAGATGTCATAATGTTTGTTCCGACCCGAACCGAACCGAACCACCGACACGAGCCGAATCGTCGACCCGAAAATTTTTAAGTCTGTGATTTCGGTCACCGCCGTGACGAAGCCCAAGCTTCGCCACTGCCCCTCCTTCAAGTTTTACATTAATTGTTTAAACCTTTATGTTTATTCTTTGTCATTTTGTCATATTTTATCATTATTAATTAAAAAAAATGATTTTTTTTATAATTTAAAGAGTTTTTCTTTTCCTTTTTTTAAATCTTTTTTTTTTATATTATAAAATTTTTTTATTTTTTTAATAACAAAAAATTGTTATGTAAAAAACGTTTTCTAAAATTAAAAAGAATACAAACATTTTTTTTTGCTACAAGTGTTTTAATACTTTTAAGATATGTTTTTCTTTTTAAATAATTTTAAAGATAGCTTAATTTTAAAAAGAAATACTTTTTTACATCAGTAAAACAAATTAAACAACATACGACTTGATCAATAAGTTGGTTATTTTCTCATGTAATATTAATTTTATGCTTTCGAACTTATCAAAAAATATTTAAATGATCTTTTTGTCGGGTGTGAGACATATGATAAGATACATATATACAAAACGTTTTATATATTTTATAAATGCGTTATATCATTATTCTTTAAATACATTTTATAATGATAAAATATTATTATTATTATTATAAAAAACAATAAACACAAAGGAAGAAAATATAAAAACAAAAACTAAACTTTATAGTATTTGATTTGATATTTTAAAGGAAGACTTGAAATGACTAAAAATATTAGAGGGTAATAATATGTCTAATAAAATTGTTGAAGAAAATGAAAGTCTAAGGAAGAGGGTATGACAAGTACATAAGGGGGTACGTTTAGCATAACCCTTAAAATTACTATCTGTAAGAGCATTCTCAACACATTCTCTAAAATTGTTAAACCCATATAATTTATGGTAAATATTAAGAAAACCATCAAAATCACATCTCCAAGCCATTCCCTATTATATGGATGAGTTATATGGCAACTAAAGTAAAACCCTAAATATAAGGACTCAATTTTGATCCATACCATATAATATATCACCTATCCTCCAATCACCATTCACTATATAACAAGACAAAAGAGAAAAAAGTAATAAAGAATTAATTTATGGATATGAATAGAGAATAGAATGTGAAAGAATTTTAAAAAATGATAGATAAATTTGTGAAATTGTATACTTTACTATCTGCAATTTTGTTTGATTAAATTTTCTTTTACGTTACCTTTATCAATTTTGTTAAATGATTTCGAATGATAAAATATTTACTATTTTATTCGAACAAATCTTTCTATCTTTGTTTAGCTATCTATGCTTGTACAAAGGCATTGGTTATTGTCAAGGGTGAGACACCGAGAACGGTACTTCTTGCGGAATTACTCTAAAAACCCACCAATCGTATTGCATTATCACCTTGTAAGTACCATAAACTACTTTAAAGCTCATTATTTAGTGACGTCACTTCTTTCAAGTACTATGAATCATTTTACTTTCTTCTAGCTAAACTTTCATTAAAATTTATAAATAAAGTATTAATATTGTTAAAACTAAATATAAAATACTAAAGTTATATATAAAATTAATAAATTAATTAATCTTCAACATCGGAAGAGCCAGTGTCGGAATCGTCAACATTGCACCTAAACTGCTTGAATGATGAGATGAATTTTTAGAGTGTCCCACGCTGCCAAGGGATTAAATCCATGTCTCTAGTGGTGTGTTATATACTTGCAAAGGTCCTCAACAATTGCTTCGACCTCTGATCGTACGTCAAATGTTCGGTTGTACAGTTCGGGTACCATGCGATTGTATTCACTAAAATTTTGTTTGTTTGCCGCTAAATTACCATCCATTATAGTTATAAAACTGAAGAAGATGATCAAACGAAATTGATTGACACCTAATTTGTTGATGAGGACTTACAACTAAAGACGATGAATGTGCACTAAATCTAAGTGTAGCGAAGGTGATTGAGTTCATTGTTAGGGTTTGTGAGGAGCAACGTATTAACTTTGAAAATGAACAAAATCAGAAAAGTTTACGAAATTATATTAGGTTGCTTTCGACCGTGTTATTATCTTACACATTCATCCAAGCCGTTGCCAAGACCACTTCTTCATCATCAGTCCACAATTTTGGTGGTATTTTAGGTGTCATTTGTTTTGTGAAACTAAAATTTAAGGTAGAAAAGATGAGATTTTGAATTAAGTAGTTAGAGTGGTAAATAAACAATTAAAATAAATTAAAAAAAAACATTTTTATTTTGTTTTTAAATTGCAATGGCTATAAAAAGGCCAGGGGCGCAGCTATGAAGGGACCCGGGGTGGCCCCGGCCACTGCCGTTTTCTCCGTTCATAGGTTAAATTTCGTGATTTTTCTGAATTTTTTTACAGGTATTAAGCGCGGTCACCCCCAACATATATTTCCAAAATGCTACCGGTCACCACTGATTTCTTTTATAAATATAATACCCCATCATTTGTTTGTTTTTTTTATTATTTACAAAATCTTGCAATTTTTATAAACAAAAGTTATAAAAGAGTAGTGGGATAATAAAAGCATTGTTTTTGTAAAGCTCAATGTTGAGGGCTACTTGTAAAAGTCAAACTTGTTTAATCAAAACAAAAAAAAACGAACGGGGATTATAATTCATTCCCTCACCTTGCCACTGCCCTGCTGTTCCTACCCGACCACCGTCGCCGTCCGCCGTCTACGCCACCGCCTGCCGTCCGGCGTCTACGCCACCGCCTGCCGTCCGACGCCCAACCTTGTCAATAAGGTAATACTTCATCTTATTGTTGTTGTTAAACATTGTATTGGATTTATATTGATTAGTGTATAAGGATTATAATATTAGTGTTTGCAATTGTAGAATTGTGAATTTGGGGAAATTGATCAACTAAACTTGTAATTGGTATTGTATGTAATTGGTATTGTATGGTGAAATTTTACTTTAACTCACAATATTGAATCTTCTTAATTAGGTAATTCTTCTTCTAAGGTACTCACCATTCCTCTCGGTTCTCGCATTATTATAAATATTTTAGGTCTTTGTTGGTTAAAAACTCATCTAGTATTTTTTTTACTTTTATTGTAAGAACAATCGTTTGAATGAATGAAAAAAATTTAGATATATAGATGTCATATTGTTTGATCCGACCCGAACCGGATTGTCGACCCAAAAATTTTTGGGTCTGTGACTTCGGTCACCACCGTGACGAAACCCGAGCTTCGCCACTGAAAAAGGCTACTTTCTTCATGGGTAATAGTACCCGAATTCACTGATTTGAACCCTTACCCAAATTGATAGGGGTGATGCTGCCGTGTGGCCAAAGTACCCAACGTTGACAAGAGGTAATACTCGAGCTTAACACGTTAATGCACTTGTGGGATAGAGGCACTTTTTTTTGTTAGAATTTTAGTTTTGATTTGATAAATCCTAAACGGTTGTCGATAGATAATTGGAAGGAATGCAAAGTTGCCATGTCTCCTAGTTTTTTCTTTTTCTTTTTTTTTTACCTAACGAGTAACGACGGATATTAAAAGAGATTTATGAGTCGTAATCATTCCATTATAACCTTTTAATGTAGGACAAAGCATTGGGGATAAGACACGTGACTTTAAGTTTAAACTTATTAAGCATGTAATTAAGAAAAACAAATGTTAATATTTGTGTCTGATTTGCTTTTACATAAAGTATAACAATTTAAGTTGAAAACATACGCATGCAGAATTAGGTACTCAATTGATGTAGATACTAAACCCACAAGCGAGTATTTTGGTGTTTAAAGAAGCAATTTATAATGAGTCAAATTTTCAATCCACTAATGAATGTTGGAAGTTAGAAATTTATTGGTACGATATGACAAATAAGTCAACTACTTATAAGGGAAGAGAAAAGTTTGCTTTAAACATCATGAATCGATTAAGAGTTAATATAAAAATCATACCTTTAAATTTGAATCGATTCTCGATTTAATGTTGTTTGGAAACGACGAATCATGAAGAGATGTGGCAGTGATAAATCGTGAAAAGATAGGGTGTCCTGCAGTGGAAGAGCCATGAATTTTTTTTCTGTGGGTTCTGGATTTTTCGGTCTTTAATTTTTTTCCGACGTCATAGTTTTCAAGCCCGAATGGATCAGGTCAGTCATTCGGCCAAATAAATAAAACGCAATATCACAACCATAACAAAAGTGCATCGTCACCATTAAAATAAAATACACAGTCATATTAAATAAAAAAGTTTACACGGATGCTCAAAATTTAGATAGCATGTACTCAAAATATCACAAAAACGACAACATGCTAGCTGAAGAAAACGACATCATTGTCTATCTCTAGAATTCAAGTTTTTTTGTTTTTTCACCGGCTAACGTTGAAATGTTTGCGGAGATTTTGTGACACTGGGTTCGCTCGTTGAAAAAGAATGTGTTCGCTCGTTAAATCGTACCTACAAGTTATATATAAAACCGGAAATGGACCGGGTTCGCCTGAACCCAGTGAGTTATATGTGGCTCCACCATTGGTGTCATGTGTTTTGATCTTTTGATAGGAATTGAAATAAGAAAAGGTGTATTAATGGGCTAATGAGTTAAAACCATATACAACGGGGTTTGTCCATGGATGTAAATATTGATTTTTTTTATTTATTATTTTACAAAGAAATTATAAGTAAACACAGTATTTATGAATTTAGTTATGGGAACCAATAGAAAATGGACATGTAGCAAGAGAAAATTTACTTTAATAGTATAAGTAAATATTGAAGAGAGTAAATTACACATATTTGCCTGAAGCTTATCAAAAATTTTACATTTCTCTAAAGTATCATAAATTAAGATATGGTCCTTATGGTTTATCAAGCCATCTTGATTTCTTATTTGGGATGGATAGACATTAGTTTTCTATGTTAACTTTTTTAGAATGAGAATTTACACTAAAAAAACAAATTTTAACTTTTTAAAATGGAAATTTACACTTAAATAAACAAAAATAAATTATTTGGTGGGTTTGTTATGTTTGGTTAGAAGTAATAGAATGAAACGGGAATGAAATGAGAGAAGGAATGGAATGAAATAGATCATTACCATTCATTTGTCTTGTTTGATTAACATATAGGAATGAAATGAATAATTACTTTATGTTGTTTGGTATCTAAAAAAATTGTAGAAATGAAATAGAAATAGTCTTATCCCAAAATATATTTTTTTTACAAAAATAAAATAAAAAATAAAAAAAACTGAAATGGCGAGGGTGGTGGTAGCTCCGTCAACGAAAATGGTGGTGGTGGTTAGCGGGGTGGTTGTGGTGGTGGGGGTGGCAGTGGTAGCATTGGTGGTGATGGTAGTGATAGGTTGGCAGAGACGGTAGTAGTGGTCATTACGGGTGTTAATCGGGTCAACCCGATCGGGTTTCGGGTTAATCGGGTCGGGTTAGTCGGGTTTTCCTTAAAATATATCTGACCCGCAACCCGACCCTATTAAGGTTCGGGTTAGTCGGGTTTGGGTTATTCGGGTTTCGGGTTTGTCGGGTTTCGGGTTTGTCGGGTTAATCGGGTTAACCTTACTTTATAATTTTAAGTTGTTTTATGTGTTTGTAACTTGTAGGTTGCAAAATTCTTATTCCACTTAATTTTTAATTTCTTTTACAAGTAACTATCTTATAGTTCACATATAAAACATGTATATGAACCGAACGAACATGAATAAAGGTGTCCGTATTCTTTCATTTAACTTTTAACGAACACGAACACTTAATCGAACAAATATTTGTGTTCATAATCATTCATTTAAAATCTAAACAAAGAATTCACGAAAATAAATGAACATAATTAAATAAAGATAAACGAACATGAAGGAACATATGTACATACATTAACGAACACAAAATTCATTAACAAACATAAATGAATGCATTTAAATAAACACAAACAAACAAATATAAAACATATTAGGGTGATATAATTACTAAATGCAAATAATATTTAATATTTTTTTATTAATATGTAAACGAACATGAACGAACGTAAACAAACTTAAATGAACGATCATAAACAAACATAGATGAACGAGTGAACTATGTGTTCATGCTCGTTCGTTTATTTAAATGAACACAACATACATGAAACATTATTGCCTTTATAGTGCTTATTTCACCTTTTAATCATTGTAAATAAAGTTAAGTATCGCCAGTAATCGGGTTATTCGGGTTAACCCGAAACCCGACTTTTTCCCAAAAATGAACCCGAAACCTGACCCTATTAACAATTCGGGTTGACCCGAATAACCCGATTAATACTTTTGACCCGATTTAACCCGACCCGAATTTGCTTATTTGGGTTCGGGTTAATCGGGTTCGGGTATTTTGGACACCCCTAGTGGTCATGCAGCGACAATGGTGGTGGCGGTGGTAGCGGTTGTGGTAAGGTGGTGATGGTGGTGGCGGTGGTGATGATGACGGTGACAGTCAGGTAGTGGTGGTGGCGATGGTAGTGGTGGTGGTTGTTGTTAGGTAGTGGCAATGTTGAGAAAGTAGGGTGAGGGAGAAATGGAATGAATAAAAAGAACGGGGTAAGAGGAATAGTTTTGATGGAATGAGATTCCATATGTAATGGATGATTTCATTCCATTGAGTAACCAAACACCACTTTCTTCATTCCCACGTAATGAATCATTCCATTCCCCTTGTCATTTCTGTATATCAAACGCTACCTTAGGCTTTCACATCTCCAAGCTCAAGGCACATGATAAACAAACATTTTATTATTTAAAAAAACGAACTCAAAACTCCTTACAATAATTCTTTGTTGATCAAATCTCTAAGCCCTTTACACAAGCCTAACTTGTGATGAAGACATTACCATAATAATCATATTACTATTAGAAAACTAAACCAACTTAACGAAATTGTCAACTTATGCCATTTTATATTCATTGTAAATATCGTCCCGAATTACCAACACAAGCAACTACTCGATCACTATCACTATAGAGGTAGGATACCAAAAAGACCCAAATACCCTTAAATGATACATGCGGATCAGAGGAACTCTCCTCACAAAGCACCCGCAGGACGTATGGATCACTCGCACAACTTTGCACAGGAAGAACATCCTTACATCACACGCGGAAGCATCTAGACACCCTCAGACGTCATCCGCGTGATAGCACATCTATCCGCCAAGATGACCGGGAGGCAATGCCAACATGACAGCTGTAAATAACCGACTGCCTTCTATAAGATTTACCAAGATGCTTTCTTGGGCAATATGTGATCTCTCAACCAATGGATAAAAGACATCTGACTAAGTTGTTATAACCGTGCACCTGGTCAAGAGTTAACTCGTCCTATCATAAAGCAACATGTGTACAGGTTGTTATGCCCATGCACATGCAACGTATAGCTCAACCTGTCATATGTGGGCACGTGTCTAGGTGGCTACGAGAGCATCTTCTAGAAAGGGACAACTGGCCCAATCACATCCCCGCCTCCTTCGGCTATAAATACCTTCTCAATCTCCATGAGGTTTTCATTCACTCCCAACTATCTACTAAGATTATTTAAGTACTTTCTCTCTTAAGAACTGTACTTATTCTCACGTCGGAGGGTGGTTATAGGAAGACTCCCCCTGTCCTTCTGTAACGAGCTCACGGTGTCTGTTTTGCAAGTTCCGGTCACTGGACTTTGGGAAGTTGTGCTTATATCGTGTTGGTTGTTATTATGTCCTACCATGTGGACTTATTAGATCTTGGACCCGTCAGGAGGATTAGATTCGGGTTTCTTCAATCACCATCTCTGGCTAACTTTGCAATCACCACGAACTTCCAGATCAACTGTCCTGCCATCTCTGATACCTTTGGTTAACTCTCCAACCACCACAAACACCTCCATCTCTTTAAAATAGCTACACATCCATTCAAGTTTGTATTTTTTGTTCGTAACTTCAACATGTTCCTGTGTTTTTAAGAAAATAAGAGATTTTCTTAATATTTTAATTCTTTCAATGTGAAATGCCAGTAACTTAATGTATTTTCTAATGCTAAAGAACGTTTTCATAGATAATTAAATCATATTTCTCAAGAACTAAAGGGAGGGGGGGGGGGGGGTATACGACATGAAAAAAAAAAAATAAAGAACATTTGATGAGTGTGACAGTGAGTATGTGTGATGATAATTCAGCCATGAGCACCAACCGAGCATATGTGGGGTGGGGAGAAATAAGTCAATAACTTAAGTGGGGGTTGTAGATGTTACATGTCTAAATATATTTATTCTGCCTTGGGTCTTTTCTTGTAAAGTGGTTAGGGAAAATTTACACATCCATGCCTACACATTTATTATGTTTCTCTAAGGTGTCGTTCTATTGTTTATTTTTATTTTAATTATTATATTATTTATTGTAATGAACATGCATATACTTATTTATTATTATTACTATTAGCGCGTACACACACATATGTAGACACACCTAGTTAGTCTTAAGTGAATGCTCCTTCTTAACATGCCATCACACAACACATTACTAACATTAAATTCACATATTTTGGGGTTTTCATATCATTAGTGCAAACATTTGTATGAAATCATGATGTGCGATATAAACACTAATATTTGTTATGTCTCCGCTTTTGGAAATCACATGAACTCATCATAGTATGATCATAAAATCGGTAACTAGCATATAACAAAACACAAATGACAATTTTATAAGTGTCAACGTTTGAAAAACACAAAGTTTAAGGTGGATTGAATTATTATTTTTTCTCTTACCAAATGACAATAATGCCCTTAAAAAGTGGGTCCATCAATATTGTTTATTAAATGTTAGTTGTGTGTGTTTAAAGGTAAACTTAGAAATTGACTAATAAATTTTAAAAGTTGACACTTGTAATGAGACAAATAAAAAAGAAAATATGAACACTTATAATGGGACGGAGTGAGTAACAATTATTAAAAACAACCACATAAACCAATACATCTATTAGGTATTCTGAAGCCACTCAACCCAAAAGCCTTCCATAGATCTTAAAGAAGCACCTTCATTTCATATATATATATATATATATTATAATACTAATAAAAGAAATTATTGAAGCTTATGTATCAAGTTTACATTTCTTCTAAATCCTAATCTCTCGTCTCATTTATCTAGATACCCATGGGTCATGGGTCAAAATCATTTTGTCAATTGAGTTATAACATAGGTGGATTTCATTAATCATTGAGTTAAGTGCCTTTTTATAACCGGGGTTTGACCAACTATGCAATTTTAATACCTTTTTTTAAATTTCATGCAAATAAACACCTAACGTTTCCAAAATCATGTTATTTTTGTTCTTTTTGTTAACCTTTTTGTTTTTTCCATTAGGGAAAAAACAATTTTCTCTCTCTCTCATTTACTTAATCCTTTGGTCAAAAATAAATGAGTCAAACTATTAAAAAAAACAAACTGAACCACTTTTTTTAATAAAAAGAAACGAATCAAACCACTTTTTTAACAAAAAAAAATAAATATACTGAATTGCTTTTTTAACAATAATTGATTCTATTGTTTTATGATCTAGTTTAATAATAGGTCTACATTTATATTGTTTAATGACATGATGATCTAGATTATTGACTATACACATTAACTTTTATCTTTTAAATTTTGTTACACGAGAAATTACATTAAGTTCATATTTTCCATCAAATGTAGTATACGAGGTGAAATATGGAAAAAATATACTTCATAAGTTGTGAATTGAAAAAAATATATAATTCATAAGTTTTACTTTGCACATTTGTAAGGCCCCGTTCCCGGTGCCTCACATCTGGGCGTTAGATTTACTCATAAACATAGTTCTAATATCAGAGTTATTTGAATCATTCGCGGAAACGTTAACTTCGATCATTCGTTACAAAACATTTAATCATTTCCTTTAAACCATAACATAAAACATTGTATTCAAAACATCATTTCTTCCATCTTCAGATGCCAGCCGTTCAATCCATGCCATGTGCCATTCTCATGCCAGCTCAATAAACATATATACCTGCGTGCATACTAAAAGTCAGCTACGCTGAGTGAGTTCTAGTTAATCAGGCAACATACAATACATTCACATACTTACTTATATACGTATCCGAAGATACATATTATATACTTAATGTAACATCCTAAAATTTTAATGATGAATAAAAGAAGTTATGTTTAGTGATTTCGCGTAATTAATTAATATCGGGTAAGGAGCGGGTCTTGGACTTGGATTAATTGAGATGGGTTAAATGAGAATGGGATTTCAGGGGTATAAATACCCCCAAAATCCCAAAATATCTTCCTTTTTACCATACTCTCTAACACTTCCAAAACACACACACCACACACCTCAACCGCCGGCGGCCGGAAAAGAGAGGCGAGATCCGAGAGTGTGAGAGAGAGAGACTAGTTGTGATTAAGCAAATAAACAATACCCAAACAAGCTCAAAAAGGTATGATTCTTGATCTTTGAAGTTTAAAGATCCGAGCTTTTAGTGTATAAACGACCGAAAATGGTCGGGAAGCGTAGTGGGTGATGTTGAACCGTAACAAGGGTGTTAAAATCGCTCGAAATGTTGGACAGAAACCGAAACTGCGGTTATCTGGGCAACTTCGCCTTCATCTGGGCAACTTCGCCTTCAAAGCGATGAACTTCGCCTGCAAGCCAAGTTCGCCTGATGAACTTCGCCTGCAAGCTAAGTTCGCCTGTTGGCAACTTCGCCTAAAGCTAAGTTCGCCTGATGACAACTTCGCCTAGAGCTAAGTTCGCCTGAGGCTTAACTTCGCCTAAAGCTAAGTTCAGCTGATGACAACTTCGCCTAAAGCTAAGTTCGCCTAAGGTTTAACTTCGCCTAAAGCTAAGTTCGCCTAAGGTTAACTTCGCCTAGAGCTAAGTTCGCCCGAGGGTTAACTTCGCCTAAAGTCAAGTTCGATTAGAAAATAAAAATCTAATGAAAAATGTGTTAAGACAGTTAATGAAAATAAAATTTTTCATTAACCTGGCAGCTCGACCCCAGCCAGGGGCTCTGCCCCTTGGACCCTGCTAGGGGCTGCCGCCCCTAGACCCCGCTGCCAGGGGCGCTGCCCCCGGACCCCATTCGTTGTGGGTCATATAAAGATAGAAATACATTATGAGAAGTGATAGTTAATTGATACGTATACTTGTTATACAGTCAGCCGTGCACAACTGAAGAAAGAGATTACGATTAACGGTGAACGTAACCGTGTTCAGGTGAGTTTCTAGCCCCATTTATGTGTTATGTTTTCGGGGCTGTGTGCATACTCGATATGTTTGTTAATACGCTTATCCTAAGAGATAAGTGTATGCCTTATGGGAATGATGTGATATATATGAATGATTGCTTGATGGTACGTGAACGATCTTCGGATATTGCACGTACTGTCAATTTGTAACGCTAAGTATAAGGTAAGTATGATATGTATGCTTATGTGTATGAATGTGATAAAGTTAATAAAAGAAGGAAAGGATGGTTGTATGGTTACGAAAAGGGAAACCGAGCCCTAATAATACTCGTGGAAAGAGGGAAACCGAGCCCTAATAATACTCATGGAAAGAGGGAAACCGAGCCCTAATAATACTCATGGAAAGAAGGAAACCGAGCCCTAATAATACTCGTGGAAAGAGGGAAACCGAGCCCTAATAATACTCGTGGAAAGAGGGTACCGATCCCTAATAATACTCGAGGAAGGAGGGTACCGAGCCCTAATAATACTCGAGGAAGGAGGGTACCGAGCCCTAATAATACTCGAGGAATGTAGGGCGTAATGCTCTTTATAACGTAAGATATGAAGGTAAGTTAATACAAAAGAAAGAATGAAAGTATGAAAGTATGAATGAAAGAATATAAGTTTATGTGTATTGTATAGTGTATGATTAACTAGAACTCACTCAGCGTAGCTGACTTTTAGTATGCACGCAGGTGAGTAGGATGAGGCAGCTCGCTTGAGGAGACACGTGGCAATGAATAAGAGTCTGGCATCTGAAGACTTATGATGTTTTAATTTTAATGCTTTAATGTTGAAAGACAATGGATGTTTTGAGACCAGTTATGAATTATGTAATGTTTTATGAAAGTTTTATATTCCGCGTAAATGTTTTAATTAACTCTGATATTTAGAACTGTGTTTATGAGTAAATCCAACACGAAAGTAGGGCTACCGGTAACGGGGCCTTACACTTAACCTATTCATCGTTCTTCCATACACATACTTTCATTCTTTCGTACTTTCTTTCTTTAACATACACAATACACACGTAACTAACCTTACATTATAAAGAGCATTTCGCCCTACATACCTCGGATATTGTTAGGGTCCGGTACCCTCCATCCTCGGATATTATTAGGGTCCAGTCACCCTCCATCCTCGGATATTATTAGGGTCCGGTCACCTTCCATCCTCAGATATTATTAGGGTCCGGTCTCCCTTTGTTTCGTACTACTATAACATACCTGTCCTTTACGTACTTTCCTTGACAATACGTGCAATCTCCGAAGAGCGTTCACGTACCAACAACATATCATACTTACACCATACTTAATCATTCATACATCATTTAGACATCATATATATTCATACATACAACATTCATACATCATATATATCAATCATATCATTAACTACCACCTGATGGTCCATGCAATATCCGAAGATCGTTCATGCACCGTCAAGCAATCATCATACATAATTCATACAGGGCATACACTTACCACTTAAGGTAAGTGTATTAACTATCACATCGAGTATGCACACAACCCCGAAAACATAACAAGGAAGTGGGGCTAGAAACTCACCTGGATCCTGTTACGCTCGCCGTTAATGGTTAATCCCTTCTTTAACTGTGCCCGGCTAACTGTTAAATATATACATATTAATTAACCGTATAATTGTTTAAGTTGGTATTTTAATTAACCAACGCACTTTCTAAGTTGGGCTCATTTTTTTAACTTATATAGATGGTCCAACTAGTTAACTTAGGCCACTGTTCATTTTGGCTTGTGGGCCTAGTTGGGCCAGGCCCACAACATAACACCAACTGGCCGAGAACTCCAAGGTAGAGAACTCAGCCGAGATCTCGTGACCGAAAACTCTTAAGGTGGCCGAAAACTCTTGGTGACCTAGAACTTAGGTCACCGAGAACTCTCGTTGACCGGGTTCTCGCGTTGACCGAGAACTCAAGGTGGATGTTCAGGTTACCGAGAACCCTTGTTTGCTGCTTTCAGCTCCTATTTTACTATCTTAAAATCCATTCTAAGCTCACATAACAGTTAACGGTCCAAAATTACGTTTCTAATCGCTTATTTCCCATTCTCCTTAACCGTTTACATCCGTTATCAACCCATTATCAAAATTTAACCCGTTTCTAGCATAAAGCTTGAACCTTTATGGCTAAAACGTTCAAAACTAGATCTAGGGTTTATTTAAATGAGTTGTTCATAACCATGAGTTCGTTAAGTCCATTTTAATCTTCAAGTTGGCAACTTTATGGTATAGCTATACTCGATTTACTATCCTACTAAGTTTCATGCAAAACCGACTTCGTTTATCCGTCCTTTTCACAAAACGAACACTACTTGTTTTACCTGAAATGAACCAACTAACCCGTTTATTATCAAGTTCATTACTTTATCAATAATCATGACCCGATCTATCATCCTACCAATTTTCATGTAAATCCATTCATGAAAAGTAAGCCTTTTTAACAAAAACGTATCTTTGAGGTTTTTGTATGAAATCACTCGAGATGCTCAAAACCATATCAAATGAACTCAGATTTGAGTGATTCAAGCGGCCACGGAACCGTCTCGTCTCGATCTATGAACCCATCAGCTCACCTTCTCCGGAAACCGCCGCTACAGTCGTCGGAACAGCTGAACGGTCGCCGGAATCTTCACTTTTGAGCTGCTGTGGTTTCACTGATAAAAATCGGACTTCCAGACCTCTGATCGAAGATCTTTTCGGTGGAAAACTTTATATATATGTCAGGAATACTCGGTTAAAATTTGAGACCGATCCGACGGCTATATCTCCGGGAATCTTTGTGGCTTTGTGGGTGTTTTTCTCAAAAACGGGAATTGGGTTAAGTGTGTGTTTTAATGGTGTAGGCTATGATGTGGAGATATATGGAAATGGAAAGGATTAGGGTTTTAAGGGGTATTTATACTCCCTTAAGCCCATGCACCTTAGTCTCATCTTTCCTTTTGGTCCATAATTAATTCCATCTAATTAGCCTACTTATCCTTCCATCTTTATTATTATTTTATTTTTCTACTAACTTAAGTAAACTTTTCCATCTTAAATAAATAATGTATTAATTATTTATTCTTAGAAATTTCGGGATGTTACAACATTAAATTAATTCTAAGTATTTTTGAGAATCACAATTGATATAACAATCTTATTTATTTTTATCATTTGACAAATCTCGTGTAATACACGGGTTCAAAAGCTAGTATATATATATATATATATATATATATATATATATATATATATATATATATATATATATATATATATAAACCTTTAGGGTAGTGTCACCTCTATATAACCCAAAACTACTTCAAGCTACTTACTTTAGAGTGGGGATGGGGTGGTGTACCTCGATACCCACTCAAATATTAACCAATAAGATAATATCACCTCAAGTCAACCAAAACAATCGCAACTACTATCCATCTACTCAACTTGACTACTTATAATTCGGCTCCACTACTCGGAAGAGAGGGGGTATCCTCGACTACCAGCCTACTCGGCCCAACCAAGTTCACAACCCCATCCACCCTTAGCAGACCATCACCTTATCCTGAATTAGAGTTTGGTAATAAGCAATACATACAAGAGGTTTGATTTTATTTCTTTCTCAAAATTACTAAACATCCATATAAACCTTTCTCTATAGACTAGGATGTTGATATTGAAGTATCATCGAGAGTCGCGATAGATAAACCAAAATGAGAGAAGATAACCACAACAGGATGATCAAGAATAAGTTGTGTGATAGATAAAAGTTTTGTGGCTAGGCCACCGAACAACAAAAACACGTCGAAGTAAAAGTATATGATGAGATAAACAGAGTAAAGAACGACCGATGTGGGAAATGGGGAGCAACATACCATTGCTGACGTTAACACTCTTAGAACCTGCGTAGGAAATAACATCGTTAGGGCTGTTCAAAAAGCCCGCGCCTCGCTCGAAACTCGCTCGAAAATAGCTCGAAAAAAGCTCGGCTCGAAAAAGCTCGATTCTAAATGAGCTCGGCTCGACTCGGCTTGATTTCTAAATGAGCCGAGCTCGAGCCAGGGTCAGCTCGGCTCGTGGCTCGACTTTGGCTCGACTCGTTAGCTCGGCTTGTTTAGATTAAACCCTAAATTTTAATATCTACATATAATAATATCATATTTATACATATATTATGTCACTCAATACTTAAAACCTTATAAAAGAATAATAAAAATAAATCATATAAAGTTATAATAACTCTAATTTATAATCTTTATATAATATGTATGTTAAAATTATATTTTTTGTCTTTTATATATCAAAATTTGTAAAATAAAAAATTAAAAAAAAATAAAAAAAATTAAAGGAGTCTGGCTCGACGAGCTCGAGCTTTAAACGAGCCGAGCTCGAGCTCGATTTTTCAGCTCGATAAGAAAAACGAGCCGAACTCGAGCCGGCTCGACTATGTTCGAGCTCGAGCTCGAGCACACTCTGGCTCGGCTCGACTCGGCTCGTTTACAGCCCTAAGCATTGTAAACTATCAAAATATATGATGCCATGGGTGCAGTAGCACCCGAATGTAATCCATCATCTACATTACATTTGAGAATTGGTTTAGCACGAACTCTAACCATCAGACATATCTCTACTCTTCTAAGTTGGACGACACTGTAAACAAACGGCTGACATCAACTCATTTTGACACTCTTCGGTCCAAGATTCACATTGCTAGGTCTTCCTCACCTGAGGGGCATATTAGACATATTGTGTATGCATGGGCATCTATAACCTTCTGATTGTTTCTTAGAGTTTATTACACCATAATGTGTATATTTTTTCCTTTATAATGCTCCTATATAGAGGAGGCACTTTATTGTACAAAATCAATTCAAGCAATACAAATAGGTTTACACGTACCAAATACTCTTCTTACCTAAACAATTCTACAAAATCAAACCCTAAAATTGTGCAGGCTAGTACGCATTAAACCATGCCAATTTGGCATTCACAGTTGATAATCGGTTATGATTATGTGATGAATTTGAAAGTTTTGTTTAACGACTAAATGTCTATTTGAAATCTACATAACATTGAATCCCCTAAATCACACCAACCTTTTTTCATCGTAAAATGACTCTTCTATTTATAATCTTGAGTTGGGTGTGGATATTTATAATATGAAATATCTCGGTTTATATTTTAACTAGTAACAAATAAAAAATAATGGAACCCGTAAAAATTCGTAGGCACTTTTAGAGACATAACATGTTAACATCTTATAAATAAATAAAGATTGCTATAACTTGGTACCATGGTCCCAAATCTACTCCCTCAAATCATATTAATATTTTTTTAGTTCCAACTCAAAAGCAGCGTGCTAATTCTTTTTCCAAAGACGGTTTATTATTATTATTATTATTATTATTATTATTATTATTATTATCGACAGCGGCAGCGGCAGCGGCACGTTCTTAGCCGGAAGTTACGACATGAAAAAAATTACAATTGCAAAAATTGATTCTTACACCACTCGTAGCTAATAATTTTTATTTTTTTGTTCCTTATACTATATCAAAGTTACACGAAATGTAAAATATCATCAAATAATGTAAGCTTGTTGGGTGAAATGTTATTGTGAACTTTATCACCCTGAATCCGCACAGAATCCATCAACTGATAAATAATGGTTTATTTCATTCTCAAGTGGTAATCAAACATCTTAATGAAATGGTAATGATCCAACCCACAAAAAAAAAATTTGCATAACCCAGATTATAGCTCAACCAGTCCCTAAAAAAATTGAAATACGTATTCCCAATTAAAAATCTTTTTAGTTAAGGCCTAAATTTTTTCTCGTCTTTAACTTTTTTTGTTTTTTTATCAATTCTTGAAAAATGGCCTGGTGAGAGAAGCTTAGTGAATGATGAAATGTGATATGCCTGGGTAATTTCTGTGTTAGAGCATTCACATCCCATTCCATATATTTTTCCTATAATTTAGCTAAAAAACATCATTCCATAAATTTATCTATCATTTTTCAAAATTCTTCCACAATCTATTCCCTATTTATATCCATAAATTAATTCTTTATTATTTTTTTCTCTTTTGTCTTATTATATAGTAAATGGTGATTGAAATATATGTGATATATTATATGGTATGGATAAAAAATGAGTCCCATATTTAGGGATTTACTTTAGTTGCCATATAACTCATCCACATAATAGGGAATGGATTGGAGAGGTGATTTTGATGGTTTTCTTAAAATTTACCATAAATTATATGGGTTTGATAACTTTAAAGAATGGGTTGAGAATCTTACTAATCTATTAAATCAATACAATTTGCCACATGTCATTCTACTAGGCTGTCCACCTAGCCTTCCAACTCACCAAATTTCCATTCTAAGAGTCTCTATTATGCTGTCATGTGTCATCTCACACACTATTTAAACCTTAGAATTTTCTATCATCATTTTAATCATTTTAATCTCTCCCTCTCTCTCTCTGCTTAATTACTAACTCCACCATCTTCTACATTCCGGTAATGGCCACAATGTTATTTGATTTTCCTGCAAGGTAATATCTTTTTCCGGTAAGGTTTTCCGATATGGTTTTATATTTATTTTAATTGTTATATGATTTTGTAGTAATCTCTTTAGGTTGTATATCAAAATCCAAGATTGAATTGATATTTTGAAGTTATTGCGGTTTTCCGGTAAGATTTTTGTTTTTCGTTTTTGTTTGTATTTAATATCTCTCTCTCTCTCTCTAACTCCACTATCCACCATCTTCTATATTCCGGTAATGTAGATCGAGATTAATCGTTTTCCAGTAAAGTTATATATTATACTTTAATGGCCAACAATGTTAAATGATTTTCCGGCAATGTTATATCTTTTTCTGGTAACATCATATTTACTTCCGGTTTTTATAGATCTAACTTTTTATCTTTATTTTCATTGTTAACTGATTTTTTTAAATCAGTTTAGGTTCTAAATCAAAAACGGCGATTAAGCTAATATTTCTATGTTTTTACGTTTTTTTGGTAAGTTTTTCGGTTCATGTGTTATATCTATAACAATAGTTGTTTTATATTTATTTGAAGTTTTATATTTTTCCTGAATTTTTCTTTTACATGTTGTTCTTTTAGGTTCTAAATAAAAAGTTTCATCCATGGACATTATCATTATTCTTTTTCCGGTAAGGCCAATAATAAATTGTAAATCAGTGGTTTAACATTCCATAACATGTAGCATTACCGCGATTACTTTTTTTTTTATTTCTTAAACGATTACAATTTCGAATTTTAAATTCCAAATTTAAGTTAAATTTGAAATTTGTAAATGGTAAGTCAATATTCCCAAACGTCTAAACTTACCATCATTACAATTTATTTTCTAAAATGATTTGATTTAAAAAGTTTAAATTCCCAAATTTAAATTAAAGTAGATTTTTTTATTTAATTGCTGGTCAAACGTTTAAGTTGGTAAGTTAAACGATTTGACTTAAAAAGTTTAAATTTCTAAACGATTTAATTTAAAAAGTTTAAATTTCTAAATTTAAATTAAAGTTTATTTTTTATTTAATTGCTGGTCAAACGTTCATCCTCGATCGCGACGGTCTTCGCATGTTCATCCTCGATGAAGCTCATAAGTCACGATACTTAATTCATCCCGGTGCGTTTTGGTGGCCGATCTTCGTACAATGTTTTGGTGGCCAGGAATGAAGAAAAATATCACAGTATATCCATCCAGGTGCCTTACTTATTCTAAGATAGACTCAAGCACCAAGAGTTGTTTGTCTTGCCCGATCAACCCCCAATTTCCGCTGAGAAATTAGCGAGCCATAAAATTCGTTACGAAACTCCCCAAATACTTAAAGTCGCAATAACACCGTTTAAGTTATTGTTAATTGATTGACCAAGTCGGTTCTCCTCAATTCCTTATTGCGAGGAGTGCCCTACCAGTATAGTAGCCCGATTTCATGTCAAGGACATCATTTGCCATTATAGGACTCCTTTGACCATTATCATCGATCGAGATAATCGATTTATCACTCGTATTTGGAATCCATTGTAAACCGCCTTGACCTAAATGCCGCTTATCATCCGCGAACCGATAGTTAACCCGAGCTTGTCCAAGAAACCTCCCAATCGAATTGCATTTATTCGTCAAAACCCTCTTGCCGCCCGTAGCCATCAAAAGAGCTATGCCAATAAGCATCGTGAACCCCTCGAGTTCAATGTTGTTGAACATTTTCTCCTTAAAGTATCTCATGGAAACGGGGTAGTTCGTTTTGGCAAAAGGAAAACTATTTCCTCGTTTTGTTGGCCCGTTTGAGATCGTTGAAAGGGTTGGTAAAGTTGCGTATCGTCTAAATCTCCCTGAAGAACTCTCCAATGTTCATCCAACTTTTCATGTCTCCAACCTCAAGAAGCGCTTAGCTGAAATCGTGGATCATATGGACAAAGAAACCAAGCGTAGCCGTATTTTTGGTTGTTTTTGTAGTTTTAATGCTTAAACTTTCAAAATTTGACATTTTCAACCCAAACTCAAACTATAACCTATTCTCGTTATCATCGATAAACCCCAGGGACCAATTAGCAAATATTATTCAAATTCTTTCTTCTTCTTCCTCTCTTGCGATCTGCCTACAAGACCCCCCCTCCTTTCTTGGACTAAAATTCACGGGTTAAATCTAGTAAATAACGAAATTTATATTGCCAAATCAATTGTTGACGAAAATCGTATTTAACCGACAATTTAATTGTAGAAATATGTTACTAATTGACAGCTAACATACCAAAACGAACCGCGGCTGACCTCGTCTCTAAAACCCTATATAAACTCGTTTATATTTCAATTAAACTTGCACACACACTCACCTTGACCTCGCGCATCTAAACCCTAACTTAATTGCATCACACCAGCCTTCATCAAACTCGTTCTATACCAATATTGAGCCGCGACTTCTTGTTCTTCGTTCCCCATCTGCCCTCACCATATCAGGTAATTAAATCACGCATCATGATCGCCTTTGATCTAATAACATAAGCCCTAATTCAATTTTATCGAACATAAACCCATTAATCGAAAAGGGATTTCAGGGCTTGATTGGGAAGAAGATGAACTGATTAAAAACATATATATATTAAACGTTTCAGACTTGTAAACAAGTTAGGCGCTGGCCTGATGGCCAGAGCATGTTACCCTAAAATCCAAACCGGCCTGGGGCGCGGGTTCGAATCCCCCAGCCCGGTTTTGAAGTTTTTAATTGTTATTATTATTTTTATTTACTTTTAATCAAATAGTTTGATATTAATACAAGTATATATACTTAAACATGCATTTTCTTCATAAAACGAACACCGGATTTAATGTTTTCTTTTCGTGTCATCGGACTTTTATTAATTACGTAACATACATACATACATACATACATATATATATATTGTCGTACATATAATAACAATAATGTTTTTTCTTCCAATCGATTAAATAAGACGTATTGTTATCATATTAACGCCCAAACTAATCTATCGAGTTTCTTTCCGTTAATATATTATTGTATATAATATATATTTTATCTATTAAAATCAACATAAATAATAACAACAACAACAACAATAATAACATTAATAAATACCCTTATAATTAACGAAAAGAGACCTAATAATATTTTAATGTTGCACCCAACCATATCAAATATCAAAACCCGTCGCTATGATTATATTTA
The DNA here is from genome assembly GCF_021521415.1 of Bidens hawaiensis. Lineage (NCBI taxonomy): Eukaryota > Viridiplantae > Streptophyta > Magnoliopsida > Asterales > Asteraceae > Bidens > Bidens hawaiensis. The sequence goes on along the minus strand of NW_027491722.1, from coordinate 466,502 downwards.
ATTCTTGTTATCGTTAACAACTAGGAATATTTGTCGGTGAACCTCGATGAGCTTGACCACTTTCATCCTTGTTCTTTTTATTATATCGACCTTGCTTATCCTACTTTACAAGGTAAGTAAATTCACATCCCCCTTTTTACCGCTTTACAATTTTGGGGGCGTTATGCGTTCACAATCAAATTATTGTTTTCACTACGATTCTATTATATGCGTAATTGAAATTGCTCGATTAGTTGATATGTGAAAATGTGACTATGTGTTTATTTTATGTTGGTTGGTATCTCATCCTCATCCTCATCCTCATTAGTATGATTATACGCCGTCGGAGTAAACCCTTATCTATGTGATTCAGTTGAAAAGACACTTTTATTTATTGTTACACTAATTGTAGTGATTTACGATTATCGTATGGAATTGTCATTTTATTATTATATATACTCAAAACCGTGGTTTACTTGCTCAACTTTATGTTGACAAATATATGTATTTTCATGCATGGCGCATGTAGCTTTATTGGATGACTTCAAGATTGTTGAAGTAGTAATACCTTAGATTGCTCGATGATGTGAAGAATGCTATTTAATTTAAGTTTATTATTGATATATGTATATGTTTTGAGAACTATGTATTATTGTGCTTTAATGTATGGTTTATGTGAAATAATAATTTAGATATTGACACGTGTAATTACATAGTGTCTTCTGAGCTATGATACAATCAATGTCTCGCCCTGGCATGTTCCGCCGTAGGTTGGGGTGTGACAGACACCGCCATTCTTGGGTTTTGAAATACTCCCGTCGCGTATCGTGACAGGTTTGTTCTTTGATTCGTCGCGTAGCGCAACAAACTCAAAACTTCAAAATTTTCTTTTTCAGTCCTTTATTTTATGAATTTGGCATATTTGGTTCGAAAGTTTAAGAAGGTTACATAAAATATGGTGGATGATAATATGAGCTTGGTAGTCATCATATTTGACATCATAACTATAATTTTCGATATTAAGCTGGTGTGGTTCAACAATAGAGAATGGCGGAATTCGGATACCACAAATTTTAAGAGAGAAGTGAGGTGATGTTGAAGATGACTTATAGGAAGTAGCTCACTATAAATTTAAGGGGGTGTTTGGTACAGAGAAAAAGAATGGGAAGAAATGGAAATAGAAATGGGAGAGAAATGGAATTGGAGAGAAATAGAAATGGGTGGAGAATTGACAATCATTTCCTTTGTTTGGTACAATAGAGAAATGAGTGGAGAAACGGGAGCAGAGACGTGATTAGGGTTCCGCCTCGGCATCATCATGGTGGAGAAATGGTGGCTCAGAGACGCGTCGCAACACCACGAACGGAGTAGAGCGTCATCATCATCGCCGCGCAACATCAACACCGCGATTTAGGGTTCCGCCTCGCAACACCGCCTCGCGATTTAGGGTTTCGTTTTGGCTCAGAGACGCGAACGGACGTGGCTGCGGCGTCGGCCGCCGTGCCGGACGTCGGCATCATCATCACCATCGCCGGTCGGAGCATCATCATCATCATACGCGAACGGAGTAGAGCAGAGACGCGATTTAGAAGCAGAGAGAATTCCATTTCTCTTCCAAATGGAGAGAATTGGATTTCTCTACTTTTTGCCTACACCCAATTCTCAGAGAAAACCAATTCTCCGCCCAATTCTCCGCCTAATTCTCCCAAACAAGAGAAACCTAATTCTCCACCCTCAAATCTCTCTACCAAACACCCCCTAAGAGAGAAGTGAGGTGATGTTTAAGAAACCTAAAGAACCAAAGACTGTCTCACTGGCTGTCCCACTCCACTCCACTCCCACTGTAAAGTGTAAACATAAAATTACAAAAAATGATCTTCATCTATGTTTAAAGAACATGTTTGGTCCCCCACCCTTTATATATGTTATATTTCAACTACTAATATTGCACCAAATTCGTCCCCTGGCTCATAGTCACCAAGAACTTCACTTAACCGGAGGTGCACAAATCGTGTATTCATGTTTAAGAATAATATTATCAACATAAATGTGAGGAGACGGGTCAATTCACAAAGGACAAAGAACCATAGGGGTCTTTTAATCGTACGTACAATATGAGAATGCGTGAACCAAAAAAGTAAAAAATTATGCAGTTTATTTTTGGACTAGAATGTGATTGATTTAAAGCAACTGTCAAATTAAAGAACCCCAAACTATGGTGTATGGCATTCGTGTTGAGGGCATGGCCTTAGTGAGACTTCTCAATTTGCAATGATGGTTAAGAAGTTGTCTCCAAGCGGAGTTGATTTCAAAAGCCATCTTAAACACAAACGAAATAAGATGATGAAGTACTGAATACCTTGTGGCTTGTCTTCGTATTCTAAAAGACAACAAGTTGGCCCAAAGGGGAATTTTTGGCTTGTACGTGTTCACGAAAGAACATGTCTCCTTTATTCAATCAAATAAAGGGGAAGGTATGGTTGCGTATCTAGGTTCGACGAAAGGAAATGTAAAAAAACAAGCCCCAACATTTCACATGGCCATCGAGCTTTAAACTGCAAAATGCGTAAGATGAAGAATCCACAATAAGGAAAATGTCACACCCCAACTTAGGTCCTTGAAGTATAACCAATAGTTGATACTAGGGGTGGCAATCTTGACTCAAACCCTTTCAAATGAGTCAATTTGAGTTGTTTTAAAAGTTAAATGAGTTGGTTAGGGTAAAAGGTTTTAAATAAATGGGTCAAAATGAGTCATTTCAAATTCCATCCTTTTATTTTTGGGTCAAAATGAGTCGACAAGTTCAAAGAAATGGGTCGATGTGGGTTAGTGTCCTAAGGAAACGTGACAGGTTTCAGATCGGAACGGGTTTTCGTACAAGACAGGTTTCTGCACGAAACGGGTTTCAGATCGGAACGGGTTCGGTTCAGGTTTCAAGTCAACACGAGTTTTCACCCGTGACATGTTAAGTTTTGGTTTCTTTTGTTTCTTTCTGGTCGATTCCGGACTCGTTTTTGTTCGTTTTTTCAGTTTTGTTTTTGTTCGGTTTGAATTCTTTTTGTTTTGTTTTGATTGATTTTTTCGATTTCGATTGATGTGGTCCGGTTTTGGCTTTTTTTTCTTTGTTTCATTTTCGTCGATTCTTTCGGGTTCGGTTCGATTCTAGATGTTTTTTTTTGTTTTTTTTATGGAACGAGGACAACGTATGAAACATTTTAGTGTTTTTACTTTTTTTGTTTATGATTTATATTTTGAGTTATAATTATTATTATTATTTTTGAATATTTTTTTGAGGGTTTTTGATCTTAATAGAAAATCCTTCAAAAAAATTTAAAAAAAAAATTAAAAAAATCATAACTTAAAATATAAGTAAAAAACGAAAAATCTAAAAAAACTAAAATGTTTCCGCCGTTATACTAGTTCAAAAAAAAAAACTCAAAACCCAGTTTGACCCTAACCTAATTTGACCCAAACCAAAAGAACCATTTTTTTAATTGACTCGTTTTGACCCAAACTCATTTTGATTCATACTCATTTTGACCCATGACTTATTTCAACTCATGACTCGTTCGACCCAACCTAACCCATTTGCCACCTCTAGTTGATACATTTTTTTTAAATATATCAGAGTTTAAGGTTATAAAACAGAAGTCTTGATTAAAATTCCAAAAGTCAGGAATTAAACACCCAATCAGTAGTGCCAAGTTTTTGACTTATAAAACCATAATTTGCATTATTTTAATAATAAAAACTTTATCTGAGCCATCAGATCGTCTACCATCATCTATTCTTGATTATCTATTATACTGTTTATAAAATACGACAACAACACATGCTGGTGAACACGTTGACCCTAAACATTTTATATACTTAAGTTTCCCTACGGGTATCTTATGAGGGGGGCTGACATGGAAAAAAGTATAACTAAGTTATGAATTCTGAATAACTATTATAAACTCAAGCTCAACTCGAAACTGCCCAGCAAACACCGCAACGTTCCAGTACATAGCAACTACCGATATACACAAAATCATTCCCCACTCGAATATTACTTATATCCGGCCCAACATGGCGGAGGAATGACCAAGTATGGTGTTGTATGCCCATAGACTGACCACATATGTAAGGATCTAGACAAACGTATACGATAGCCGGAGGGCCAACGATTCCCTTTGTTTTTAAAGTTTTAAGGATATTTTATCCCATGTAAAATGTTAATGACTCAATTAAAGAGTTACAAAAGTTTGAGCGTATTCATATTTGTTATGATCAGTGTGTCTCACTGATTTATGCTTGAATGTCCCTCGGACCTATAATACGATAATAACCTTTTGTAAATAACCAGATCAACTATCTAGCTTCAGACTTTTAGTCTATTTTATATAGCCTTTACCTTGATAAATCATTTAAAACATTTGAACCTTTAGTCCATTTTTTTATTTATCATTTATATGTCATGTTTCTTCTACATGAAAAAACGTCAATTTAAATATATCTCATGAATATAAAACTCTATGCTGCTAAATATATAAAGAAAACAATATCCTCGACTTATGAAAATCTATTTTTAACTTTATGTTTGATCAAGATATGTATACCACCCGACTAGGGTGTAAGCCAATAATAATAAAATATTTAGGCTAGAGCCCCACCTTTATGGATACTTTGGATATAATGCCTAGGCTTCAATCAGATAACACTCATACTTATCATTAGGTATAACAATTAGAACTTCTGCCAATTGCACGTACTTCGAGACAACGAGCACGTCGGATTGTCGAGATCGGGGCACGCTCTACGAGGTAAAGTATGTGTGATGTAGGGTGTGTTTGGATGAATGGAACATCACTTCGTGGTCTCTTTTTATGGGCAAAGTTTTATACTTCATCGTGTAGCACGACAGAGACCAAGCATGGACGTAGCGTAGCGTGGTTGACTATTTAACAGCCTTATAATATTTTAATCCGCATCGTATTGTGACGGATGTTAGGGGTGGCCGTCGCCCACCCCTAGCGCGACGACATACATCTCCCACTCGACATATAGGCCTGCCACGTGTTAACACGACGAGGGGATGGGTGAGTTCGTCGCGTAGCAGGACGAGGGGATGAGTGAGTTCGTCATGTAGCGCGACACTGTAACATTTCCGGTTTTCATTTTTCATATTCTTGTAATTATACCCGACACGTTAATGGTTCGGGTCACTCATTTAATAACAACGACGTATTTATGGAGTATTTTGGTTGTTTTTGTAGTTTTAATGCTTAAACTTTCAAAATTTGACATTTTCAACCCAAACTCAAACTATAACCTATTCTCGTTATCATCGATAAACCCCAGGGACCAATTAGCAAATATTATTCAAATTCTTTCTTTTTCTTCCTCTCTTGCGATCTGCCGACAAGAACCCCCCCCCCCTTTCTTAGACCAAAATTCACGGGTTAAATCGAGTAAATAACGAAATTTATATTGCCAAATCAATTGTTGATGAAAATCGCGTTTAACCGACAATTTAATTGTAGAAATATGTTAATAATTGAAAGCTAACATACCAAAACGAACCGCAGCTGACCTCGTCTCTAAAACCCTATATAAACTCGTTTATATTTCAATTAAACTTGCACACACACTCACCTTGACCTCGCGCATCTAAACCCTAACTTAATTGCATCACACCAGTCTTCATCAAGTTCGTTCTATACCAATATTGAGCCGCGGCTTCTTGTTCATCGTTCCCCATCTGCCCGTCACCATATCAGGTAATTAAATCACGCATCATGATCGCCTTTGATCTAATAACATAAGCCCTAATTCAATTTTATCGAACATAAACCCATTAATCGAAATGGGATTCCAGGGCTTGATTGGGAAGAAGATGAACTGATTAAAAACAGATATATATTAAACGTTTCAAACTTGTAAACAAGTTAGGCGCTGGCCTGATGGCCAGAGCATGTTACCCTAAAATCCAAACCGGCCTGGGGCGCGGGTTCGAATCCCCCAGCCCGGTTTTGAAGTTTTTAATTGTTATTATTATTTTTATTTACTTTTAATCAAATAGTTTGATATTAGTACAAGTATATATACTTACACATGCATTTTCTTCATAAAACGAACACCGGATTTAATGTTTTCTTTTCGTGTCATCGGACTTTTATTAATTACGTAACATACATACATATATATATTGTCGTACATATAATAACAATAATGTTTTTTCTTCCAATCGATTAAATAAGACGTATTGTTATCATATTAACGCCCAAACTAATCTATCTCGTTTCTTTCTGTTAATATATTATTGTATATAATATATATTTTATCTATTAAAATCAACATAAATAATAACAACAACAACAATAACATTAATAAATACCCTTATAATTAACGAAAATGGACTTAATAATATTTTAATGTTGCACCCAACCATATCGAATATCAAAACCCGTCGCTATGATTATATTTAATTCTTGTTATCGTTAACAACTAGGAATATTTGTCGGTGAACCTCGAGGAGCTTGACCGCTTTCATCCTAGTTCTTTTTATTATATCGACCTCGCTTATCCTACTTTACAAGGTAAGTAAATTCACATCCCCCTTTTTACCGCTTTACAATTTTGGGGGCGTTATGCGTTCACAATCAAATTATTGTTTTCACTACGATTCCATTATATGCGTAATTGAAATTGCTCGATTAGTTGATATGTGAAAATGTGACTATGTGTTTATTTTATGTTGGTTGGCATCCTCATCCTCATCCTCATCCTCATTAGTATGATCATACGCCGTCGGAGTAAACCCTTATCTATGTGATTCGGTTGAAAAGACACTTTTATTTATTGTTACACTAATTGTAGTGATTTACGATTATCGCATGGAATTGTCATTTTATTATTATATATACTCAAAACCGTGGTTTACTTGCTCAACTTTATGTTGACAAATATATGTATTTTCATGCATGGCGCAGGTAGCTTTATTGGATGACTTCAAGATTGTTGAAGTAGTGATACCTTAGGTTGCTCGATGATGTGAAGAATGCTATTTAATTTAAGTTTATTATTGATATATGTATATGTTTTGAGAAATATGTATTATTGAGCTTTAATGTATGGTTTATGTGAAATAATAATTTAGATATTGACACGTGTAATTACATAGTGTCTTCTGAGCTATGATACAATCAATGTCTCGCCCTGACATGTTCCGTCGTAGGTTGGGCTGTGACAGATTGGTATCAGAGCCGAAGGCTATAAGATAGGTGGTTAGACGTAATTACCTAGTAGCATGATTAGGGTCCCTATACGTGTGCACCCTACTTGTTTTAATTTTGTACATAGCTTAGCATATTTAAATTGTTTATCATATACAATTGTAAACAAAAGCACACACCTAATTCGAGGCTATGCCTCACTCTCAAAATTGTTTTCAAAACTTTAGGACGATTTTTAATCGGGAAATTCCTTAAGAAATCCCACATTTTTGCTCCCCTCTCCTTGAGGATGATTCGTGGGACGGATATGTAGTAACTGGAAGGGGGACACACTTGTTTACCGAACACTTGACACCAAGGCTTGCGAGCCTAAGGAAGTGTGATGCGCATACATCTCAATCAACAGCGAGACCTGGTTGCCTTCCTGGAGTGTTCGGTAAGGGTGTGGAACTTATTAGGCCAAAGCATATCACACCAAACGTACCCGAATCTACTACCCTCATTGTATCAAACGTGGTCATGTGACGATCACATCCTTAAATTTATAACAGAATTCACAGTGATCCGTGGCTAAACTCGGTTTTTCCGTATTGTGTTTTGTTGAACGGATGGATGAAGTATGTACAATGGGGTGGTTCCCGAACTACTTCAACCATCTACCTCAACACACCCTCAATTTGATTTTAAATGATGTTATTTAGGTTTTCAATGTTTTCATTTTTTTGGGAGGACCCATAGTGATTCATGAAGCCCTAACCAACAAATGAACCCATTTATGTTTTAAGTTATGTTTTCTCAATGTTAAAAATGATAAGACTTCTATAATCAAATATTTATAGGTATTGAAAATTCTCAACCTCAAACACAATCTCAACCACAAACTACTATTATAATACACGAGTATCAATTTACATCAAATTTTTAGTTACTAAATCACTTTTGAATCAAGATTTATTGATTCCATCTATTCTTACACTTAGAAATATTTTTCATCCACATAATTAGATACAAATTCCTCATTTATTAAGACTCGACTATCACAAGTTAATCAGACAACTTACACTCAAATATTGAGTGATTTACAAATTCCTCATTTATTTATCTTATCACATTACTAAAACATCAACAATATTATACATAATTTAATAATCGAATGGTCTTCTTGTACTTATGGTATCATTCGCATAAATTTTATTCAAGTATTTAACCTAAATTTTTTTTTATTAATTTATCAAACTTTGATAAAACGCATTTACCCATCAAAATTACCTGATTAAATCTCAAAATAGATTCTAACTTATCCTTAAGTTAGGAGTAGAAGCTAGCTCAACACATTTTAAGCTCAATTTCCTTAATAAGTTCATTTGTGGTTTACACAACTCATTTCTTAAAAAATAAAAATGTCCTTATTAATCGTAAAAGGTGTTAAACAAGAAATTTCTTGTAATCAAAGAGTAATCAACTGGTTACTCGCATAATAACTCCAATTAAAGAGATTGAAACCAAAACAAATCAATATTGTGCGCCATACAAACTTTTGAAAATTTTAACTCACTTACCCCTGCTTATCCTCATCACCAATCACACTGGCAAAACGCAAGTAAAATTGTCAAGTTGTACTATTTCTCGACAATCCACCTCAACCCTGTAGGTTCCCAGCCGGATCTACACGAGATATCGCGTTCTACGTAGGTGCGGAATCCCTACGTAAGACGTTACGAGTATAGAAAACAATACGAGCTAACACACGATACGATAATCAAACACACGTTGTATTCCAACCGTAAACACGTGATACTATGATCACTGAATACAAAACTCTCTAACTCGAATACACGAATAAACTCTCTATCTATGAATAAGCCGTATACAAAATTGCTTATATAGACACGACAACTTCGCCTGGTATGTTCAGGCGAAGTTGTCCCTAACTTCGCTTGTCTAACAAGTTCGCCCATATCAGCGAACTTGTTAGCAACTTCGCTTACATACAAAACTCAAATCTAATTAACACGATTACAGACACTCGACACTGAACTACTGACATCATGCACCAACAGACTCCCCCTTGGCAGTAGCTTCATCTCTTTAGCTTCAAACACGTGTCTTGTAATCTTCAATCTTCTATCTTCAAGCATTCACTCCTTCTCGAACACAAACCGAGACAACTCTTTGATATTTCCTCGCTTCGTCTTTCCAAGCAGGAATATAAAATATCTTCTTATCATTCAACACCTGCAAATCAGCTTGCGATAAGTTTACCAAGTGCATCGGATCGTACACTCTAAGCAGCTCTTGTTCATCTTCGTCTTCCATCACTGCCTCAGCTGTCTCACAATCTACAAACCACCACTTCAGGTCTTTAAGCACATCCTTGGGCATTAGCTTCATCGGTACTTCTTTCAAACACCGGATCGGTTTATCCTTCATAATCATCCAAGGCTTTCCGTCTGCTCTCAAACCTCTATCCTTGTCTTCAACAAGTTTTCCCTTTTGTGGTTTCAACAGCTCAAATTTCTTCTCTTTTATACTCTCTTTCCACACAATCTTCCCAATGACTCTAGTCATATTATCGTCACTTCTGTTTATCAATCCCAATCTGGCTAAGTCTTTCACTTCACATTCTGGCAGTGTATTCAATGATCTCAACATCCTTCTAAAGTACTGAACACTGTCATACCTTTTAATCACGAAGAGCCTCAACTGCTCATCATATATCCAGCAAATAATCCCTTTCTTCGCTTCAGCATATCCTTTAATGTTGTAACTCTTCTTAAACATTGTAGGGACCGCCGGTTTCTTCGTTTTGACGAACCACTGAGCATAGCCTTCTTTCCATCTAGGCTGCTCTTCCCATTCAGATTCATCACTTGCCATCTCTTTACTCATATCTGCTTTCTCAACATCTGGAATGTCATGCTCAATATTTTCCTCAACTATCTCTCCCTCTTCTATCTTATTATCAACCACAATCTCTTCTCCAATCTTCTCTATCACATCACTCGGTAGTACATCATCATCACCAACCAAACCATCATCCATCTCCTCTACGTCCACCACCACCACATCATCACCACCAGCTGCAGTTGTCGACTCCCCCTGAGTTGTGGAAGTTCCAAGAGCTTGATCAGTTCTTGGCAACTCACCACCTGCATCTTTCGATGCATTGGGATCATCGTCTCTATCATTTCGTCTCTTGGTCCTCAACTCATCGCCTTTACAGCTCGTCTCCCCCTGAGATGCCAAGAACTCCTTGAAAGCATCTATGATTTTTCCATGTTGTACCAGTAGGGACGACTGCATCTGATTCTCTGCAACTAGGCGCTGAATAGCCTGGGTCTGGATAAGATTAATCCTTGACTGCTCTGCCACGACCCGTTCAAGTGCTGCTATTCGTTCAGAGTCTGATAGGGTTGCATCGAAATCGAACCTCATATGTGATATATCTTGAGTGTACTGAGGAGGGATTTCCGATGTCACCGGGACCTCAGAAGTAGAAATAGACGTAACCGCAGGTGGTATCGTCACCGATAGCCCTGCAGTGGCCATAACAGTCGACTCGATAAATTGTGCCACGACCTCCGATGGAGTAACAGTCGGAGGCGACAATGAAACGATCTCAGGAGTCGAAAGTTGGAAAGTAATGGATGGGAGGCCTAATGATGAGGTAGCCACCACGGGAACAACCGTAGCGCTTGGCCTTGTAACCTGTAGTGATGAGGGAACCATTGTCATACCGGATAGTGCTGGTGGAGTGAAACGTACCACCCTAGAGCTCTCACCGGCTCCCGATCCTGCACCTATCCGTTCCCTTCTTGACCTCCGGATCAACTGTTGTACATCTTCTTCATAATCTGACTCGCTGTCATCAACAGTTCTCTTTCTCTTCCCATGTAGTCTTTCTCGAGTTACCATAATCCTTCTTGCCTCTGCCACTTCATCATCAGAATCTGAACCAGCCACCGTAGCAGCTGTCCTAGTAACATTAACAGTCGAAGCACGTTCAACCGGGACCTGTACGTTCTCCTCTGGATCCACCCGATCCATATCAAAGAAGCCTTGACCACCAAATTCTGCATCAAGGTCCACGTTCTCCTCCGGTGACACAACAGGAGCAGCAGGTATAGCTTGAGGTGCTTCTGCCTGTTGTGGTGCCGGGTCCCTAAACTCGTCCCCTCGAGCAGGTACATACCCCAGGTTGATCAAGTACCCAAACAGCGGAGTATCCGAGGACGGAGCTCAGGTTTGCTCCTCGCACTGGAGGATCTACATTGGGCGAAGATCCGTTTGTTCACACTCTCTACATATCGGATCGGAAGGCGCTGAGGAAGCGTTGGAGCAACATGATTCAAGATCATTTGAAGAAATCTTGGATACATGATAAATCGCTCACGCGCCATCGCTCTTCTTTGACTATCAATCTCATAAAAAACCATCTGACTAAAGCTGAATCGCTTGTTGTAAGTCAGAGCAGTCATCGCTGACTGCATGGTCACGCCCATGCCATCAGTGCCCGCCTTTCTCCCTGACATGCAAACGATCCTAACATGCATGAGAAAGCGCCACTGATCAAGTAAAAATCCTTTCCTCCTCTGCGTATCCCCCAAGGGACCAGAGTATCCCATTCTCAAAAACGCTCCATCACGGAAAGGAGCTACAAACTCTGTTGGGTCATCCCTTGTCTCATTCCCAAATCGTAAAGCCGCCCGGATTTTTTCAGAAGAGAACTGAACAATCTGATTGTTGACTGTTGCGCGCATCACCGGGGGCTCGACTCTACAGTCGTATTCCACTATCTGCCAAAAATCCTCAATATTGGGCAAGGATATTGGCAGAGTTGTTGTAATCACGTGGAATATCCGCGAGCGTAACAGAAATGTGATGATTTCGCTGAAATCATCAACTCCGCTCGGCTCCGGGTCTAATGTTATGTACATGTTGTGACCCGGGAAGAATTGTCTCTGGTGATCACCTCCGTCATCACCGCCTGCACCACCTGCTCCAGCTACAGCAGCCATATCTGCAACAAACAGGCTAAGTTTGATAAACGTCAAAGCGAATCACAAGTTCGCCTGTTACCATGAGCGAAGTTGTGATCAATTCTGTATAGGCGAAGTTAAAGGTGGGGCGAAGTTGGGAAACAACTTCGCTTCAACTTGAACTTCGTCTGATAACAGTTAAGTAAAATGGTCCAGGCGAAGTTAATGATAACTTCGCCTAATCACAACATCGCCTCATAAACTGTTTCAAAATCTATAATCAGGCGAAGTTAAACCTCAGGCGAAGTTACGGATAACTTCGCCTAAACTGTAACTTCGCCGAATTTGAATCGGCAACAGTTAGGGATGTCGAACGACGTGTAGATGATGATTTTGGAGATCGAGGACTCCGAAATACATGATTTTATGAAGTTTTAGACGTTCATGTAGTTTACTATCACGTAATAACAAGTTTGAAATCGGGTGTTTAAGGTTTCGAAAGACGAGGTCGATAATCGTGTCGAAACGACCGATGATCAACCTCAAAAACATTGATTATACGATACTATAAACCCTACACACCTTTAATCGACTTTGAACAGGGAAAGAATGAACACAGAAGATTCGATTGAGAACTTCGCTTAGGGTTACAGAGAGAATAAGTTCGCTGGATTGAAAAATAATGAACAGTCTGACCTTTAAAACTTCTTTATATAGGGTCAAAATTTTACAGGCGAAGTTATGGATAACTTCGCCTATTGCAGGCGAAGTTAAGAATAAGTTCGCCGGTATATTAAACTTTTCAAAAAAAACCCCTATAATTTGAACAATTTGCAATTAAGTTTTAAAACATCCTTTAAAGCGTTAAATGATACGATCAAGACCAAGTAACCAGGTATAAAATCAAACAATTACAGAAGTAACAAAAATTTGAAAAATTAAAGTACACGGGATCAAATTTCAGTCTCGACAGGGACTACCATGTTTTAGAAAAGATCCGAACAGGAATCATACTAATTACGTGACTGTCACACAGATCCGTGTTCAGCTGTATTATGACATAAAGAAACAGGTTGTAAGCAGGTAATCTACTTAAAATGGTTTTCATTGTTTCTGTGATACGGGTTAGGTTCAATTAAGCTCAAAACTTAAGTGGGCAACAACTCAGAGATTATGATGCCTCCTATCTATTCTCAAAGCGTATTTGGCATTCCCCAAGTCACCCCGAATTGACCTCGACCCGTAGTGTCTGATTAAGTAGTAATTACTCTTCGATCTAGACTCTGCTTCCCGTTCACCTTCTTGCGTCTTGATTGATAATCATTAACATTATGAACTCTAGAATTTTTTTTTTTAACATGTATATACACAACTTCACGTAGAAAACAACTGCAAGTCCCGAATCTGGATCACTGCAGCGTCTTGACACGCTATCTTCACGGGAATCAGAACACTCACGGGCTCGTGTATGACTGGGTAATCGCTTTTCTGCCTATCATTCGGAAAGATATGTATGAAGACATGCACAACTCTTAAGGAGTTTCCACGTAAAATCGAGTAGATTTAGTTAGTATCACTTCTACTTTTACGCACCATAAAAAGCTACCATGACATACAATGACCGTTCTAAAGTCTTTTAGGCCTAATAACTTTACTAGTTAAGCACACAGAATTAGTATATCTATCACTTTCCAAGGTTGGATAAATTTTCTATTAAACATAGTAAAGGTACTTCTTACGAAGTAGTAGACTTGAAAAATAATTTCATCTCCCAAAAAGAAAAAATTTAACATCAATCGCCCCGACCAAATCAAAGTCTTCAGGGAAACGGCTATCCCGAAGATCCAATGGATCAGCTGGACCGACCACATACTAGTATGTGTCCTTCTAACTAAGTATGATCGACTGATTTTCAGCGAAAGAATGAAAACACATCATAAACCGCCCCGGTCACTTTCAGTCATCTGGTTAATGGCTATCCTCATATTCTACAAGTAGAAATGTGGACCAAACATATCCGAAGACATGTCCTTCAAACTGAGGCAACCGACATAATTCTAAGCGATTGTGACGTTTTTTTTTAATTCAAACACAAACATATGACATGGTTACTCGGGATTGATCATCCCATTCAGCTCAACAAGGTTTTGAAATCTAGTTTTGTCAAACGCTTTCGTGAACAAGTCAGCGAAATTATCTAACGTGTCAACCTTTTCGAGCTCAATCAGTTTCTTCTCAGCACAATCCCGTATAAAATGATGACGTATGTCAATATGTTTAGTTTTACTGTGCTTTACGGGATTGTTAGTTACTAAGATAGCAGCAGTGTTATCAATGCAAATAGGAGTAAGTGAAAAATTCAGACCATAATCGCGCAACTGTTGTTGAATCCAAAGAACCAGGGAGCAGCAGTTGGATGCTGCCATGTATTCTGCTTCACAGGTTGAAATTGCGACTGAGGTCTGCTTCTTGCATTGCCACGACACTAGTCTGCCACCAAGAAACTGACATCCACCAGTTGTAGACTTCTGACTCTGATTGCACCCTCCATAATCAGAATCTGTGTAAGCGACTAGCTCCAAGTCTCCTCCTCTCGAGTACCACAACCCCAGCTTCGGCTTGCCTTTGAGATACCGCAGTATCCTCTTCGCACCCTTCAAATGAGATTCTTTTGGGTTTGCCTGAAAGTGTGCACAAAGACAAACAGCAAACATTATATCAGGCCTAGAAGCAGATAAGTACATTAAAGAACCTATAATAGCCCGATATTGGGTTGGGTCCACGTCTGCATCGTTGTCTGAATCAGCACCCAATTTGTGATTGACGCGGACTGGAGTATCATATGGAGTGTTGTCCTCCATCTTGAAGCGTTTGAGAACATCATGTACATACTTCGTCTGATGAATGAACATCCCGTCTTTCTTCTGATCAACCTGCAATCCTAAAAAGAAAGTTAGTTCACCCATAGCACTCATTTCAAATCTCTTCTTCATGACGGCCTCAAACTCCTGACACATGGAGACTTTTGATGCAGCAAAAATAATGTCGTCCACGTAGACTTGCACCAGCAGAAAGTCGCTACCCTTTCTCTTGAAGAACAGTGTGCTATCAATCTTACCTCTTTAAAACTCATTCTCAAGCAAGTAATCTGATAAGGTTGAATACCAGGCACGAGGTGCCTGATGTAGTCCATACAGCGCTTTACTTAGCTTGTACACGTGATCGGGAAAGTCAGGGTCAGGAAAACCCGGAGGTTGCTCAACATACACAACCTCGTCGACTTTACCGTTTAGGAACTCACTCTTCACATCCAACTGAAAAACCTTCATCTCCTTATGAGCAGCAAATGCTAAAAACAGCCGAATGGCTTCCAATCTTGCCACAGGAGCAAACACCTCATTGTAATCAATCCCCTCTTGCTGATTAAAGCCTTTAACAACCAGCCTCGCCTTGTTCCTGATAACAATCCCTTTCTCATCTCTCTTACATTTGAAGACCCATTTCGTGCCAATCGCATGCACATTTCTTGGTTTTGCAACCAAGTTCCATACTTCCATTTTCTTAAACTGAGCTAACTCTTCTTGCATGGCTTCGACCCACAAGCTGTCCTTAAGAGCCATTTGATAGTTCTTTGGTTCAATCTAGCTGATAAAGCAGGTGTACAAGCACTCGTTGATTATGCCTGATTCTTTAATGCTTGAGTAAACACAGGTGTGCTCATTCAAGCCTTTTCTTGTTTGTACACAGGCGGACAGATCACCTATCACGTTCTCCAAAGGATGATCTTTGTGAATTCTCGTAGTCGGAACCGAACTGACATTCAGATTATCTTCCAAGTTCGAAGATAGCTCATCAATGGGTGATTGATGTTGAGAGTGAAACGGATTGATGAATTCCTCTTCAGTAGAAGCAGCAGGGGTATTAACAGCATTTGACGAGGAAGGCTGACATTCATCATACTGTGGTCGTTGCACCAAAGTGTCTTCCTCATCGCATATCATCTTCGTAGCAATTCTTTCCTCAACTTCTGCAAAATCCAATAAGGCATGTTAAAAGATTTAAAGAGTCTATCATAGTCGAAAACCCCAGCGGGTCCCGAGCTTGGTTTTGGTGATTTGTAACTTGTGATATCAGTGTTACACACCACCTCAACCTTGCTGTTCGATGTATTAAAGACCCGTCTGTTGGGAGTCCCAACAACGTATCCGACTAAGATTCCTTCGTCGGCTACTTCACCAAATTTAGAATTGGTCTTTAATATCGAACATGGGGACCCGAATGGTTCAAGACCACTCAAGTTGGGCTTTCTCCCATGCATAAGTTCATAACAGGTTTTATTTAATCTTTTAACAGTTAACACTCTATTAAGTATATAACAGGCTGTTGCAACAGCTTCAGCCCAGAACACCACGGGAAGTTTCGAATCAGCCAGCATGGTTCTGGCTCCTTCAATTAAGGTTCTGTTCTTCCTCTCAGCCACTCCATTTTGTTGCGGAGTATACGGTGCGCTGTATTGGTGTTCTATCCCCTTCTGTAAGCAGAAGATCTCCATCTCATAGTTCTTGAACTCAGTTCCATTGTCACTCCTGATGAATTTAACCCGTTTCCCCATGATATTCTCAACCTTGGTAATCAAATTCTTTACCATCTGCACTGTTTCATCCTTTGACTTCAGGAAATATACCCAGGAATATCGAGAGAAATCATCAGTGATCACCAAGCAGTAAGATGTTCCTCCTAGACTTCTTACATTCACGGGACCGAAGAGATCCATGTGAAGTAATTCTAGGGTACTGACAATTGAATTGACCTTCTTGGTGTGATGGGATTTCTTGTGTTGCTTTCCCTTTTTGCATGATAAACATTTGTCTTCAAAGTTGAAATTCTTCAAGGGAACACCCAGCACAAGCCCATTTTTGACAAGGTAGTTCATTTTCCGAAGATGAATGTGCCCCATTCTCCTATGCCACAACTCGGACTCCGATTCAGTTGCTTTTGACAGAAGACACGATTCTTCTGTGGCCATCTCAGTTAATCTCATATCCATGATATACGTATTCTTCACTCTTGGAGCCTTCATAACAATCCAATCCTCTGGTATCTTAAAACCAGGATACAACACAATCGCTTCATTCTTTGTAAAATGTACGGTGTAGTCTTTGTCACAAATCTGCGAAACACTCAGCAGATTGTGCTTCAGTTCTTCAACAAAATTTACTTTCTCCAAAGTCATCTTTCCATTCGACACCGTCCCTATTCCTGTAATCCTTCCACCGCTCTCTCCTGCGAAACTCACTCTTCCTCCTTGAACAGGTTTCAAGTCTTGTAACAATTTCTTGTTACCCGTCATGTGCCGGGAACAGCCGCTATCCACAACCCATTGATTGTTGGCAGCCCTGTTCAACTGTTCCTGCACGATTAAAGCAGATGATTAAAATCTGGGGACCCAAGACCGATTGGTCTTGGGTCGATACATTCCGTACCTTGGCTGTCCAAAGTTAGTATCATAATAATTTCTGTGAGTCCTAACAGGATACCTTCTTGTGGATTGACTATGAGGCCATCCAAACCTTCGTGAATTAAAAGAATTATTACTTAAGGTTTGGTTGTTAGCAGTGAAAAACTGAGATCTATTTCTTTGAAAACCTTGATTAGTCCATTTTCTGAAATTTGATGGGTTTTCATTTTTACCATTATATTGATTAACGTTAGTTCTTTTCTCAGATTTTGAAGTCCTCACACCTCTGAATTTCTGCTTCAGAGGGCAATCAGCAACAAGGTGTCCTAATTGATTACATCTAAAACAACTCCTGTGTCCAACTTTCTTATCAAAAGTTGTCTTAGATGTTGAGGCTGTATTACTGCCCGTTTGTCTCACATATGGCGGGACATACGGGTTTAGTGGAGACTTCTTTTCATGTGTTTTATTTTTCTCTCCACTTTTTGGTAACACTTCCTCTTGTTTTGTCTCACTCGACTCAGAAGACTTGTCTGAGTTAGATGAGACAGGACTCGGAGCAGAAATCTTAACACTTGCAACAGGCTTACTAACTTCTTGTTCTTTAATAGTAACTTGAACTGGAACTGTCTGACCATAGTCAACATCAACAGATTTCTGATTACTAGGATCATAAGTGTAATTATGATTGAAAGGTGGTGGAACTTCATGATAACCAATTCCTCCCCTTTTTGGGGAACCTTGATCACTAACGAGGTGATCAAGTATGGCGGAGGAATTTCTGAATTGCTCAAGTTTCCTATTAAGTTCCACCACTTTTACCTGGTGATCAGCTATCTGTTTTTCCCTTTCAGCTATTAGTTTGGTTTTCTCTTCTAGAACCTCATAGCTAAGATCAATCACTTGAATTTTTTCAGCAAGCTTTGCTTTAAGACTTTTAATATCCTTCTCACTAGCTTTAATTTTTACTTTGTAACTATTTTCTCTAGCTTTAGTGAAATGATGATTTTCTTTTAAAGTTTTAAATTGCGCATCCAAACTAACAAACTGATCAGTTATAGTTGTCAGTTGTTCAGACAGATGTTCACACTTAGTACAAGGGAGTTCGGTACTTACCTCGGAGAGCTGGTCTGCCACATCTGCCATGTAAGCTTCATTTTCGCCAGTTCCCTTCTCACTATCTGCAGTTTCGATTTTTGCCAAATTGGCCTGTTCAAATACTTCTTCAACATGCAGATTCCAGTTGTACTCCTCGTTCTGTCTGGAAATCATGGCTCTATAGTCATTACCACTACCACTCTGCTGTGTAGATCTGTTTTGACTGCGTTCTACACGTTCATTTTTGCATTCTTTTGCAAAGTGGCCATTCTGCTGACAGTTGTAACAGCGTACCTTCGACTTATCAAACCTTGGCCTCTCTCCGACAAACTTCCTGCCAGTCTTCTTCATGAACCTCTTAACCCTTCTGACAATCATAGCCATCTGCCACTGCAGATCCATCTCCTCCAGATCAAGAGCATCGATCTGATCATAGTCTTCATCCAAAATTGCAGGATCAACAATCTTACCCTGAATGTAGTTCTCATACGAAGCAATAAAAGATGCATAAAGAGCAAACTGCTGTTCAACAGCTTTAACACTCATGGGCATCTTCGAGTAGTTGTTGTTTGACACACTTGGGGAAAAACTACTCTTGGTCGCTTGAGGTTGAGAAGCATTTGATCCTCCAGCTACAAAGCACACATCACCGTTCATGTTGAGAGATACATGTCCTTCGTGTGTTGAGTTAGCGCCTGACTCTCCCTTAGAGTAATAAGCAGATGATTCAGTTTTCGAACTTGATCCAGAGTTAACCTTTGCACCATACATACCCGGATCTTGAACCTGATCGGTAGGTGTCTCCTTTCGTACCATGTTCAGTTCAAACGTTCTTAGCTTGTTAACTGCTGTCTCCAGGTCATAGTCAGCAAAGTCTTTGTCTTCTCTCATCAACACAGTATACATCTCCCATTACGGTGGGAGAGCATCAAGAAGCTTTTCAACAATCTCATCTTCTTTGTAAACAATTGAATAGTTGCTGAGTTCAGTCATCAGATGATAATATCTAGTGATGATATCATCAAGTGATTCATTCTTCAGATACTTGAAGACCGAGAATTGGGTTTTTAGAAGTTTAATTTTCGAGGCACGAATTCCCACATTGCCCTCAAACCGGTTCTCAAGTGCTTCCCAAAGCTCTCTAGCAGTTTTATACTTTCGGAAGGTGTGAAGTATCTCTTATGGAAGAGCCATTGTAATTGCTGCATGAGCTTTGCTTTCGGCCTCATACATTTTCTTCTCCTCTTCTTCCATCTCTTTGTATTTCTTGATCTGATCACGACCCTCATACTCAGCAGTAGGTGGAATGTAACCATCTTGTATGCACACCCACATCTTGGCATCTTGATACTTGACATATTGTTCAAAACGATCTTTCCACGCTACATAATCAGTTTTCTTAAGCATCTTAGGTGCCTTTGTAGCCGAACCCGCTTCTACTTCCATCTTTACCAGTTCGGTAATGTTTATCGAAGACATCTTTTACAAAATTCAAAGAAATCCGAAAATCAAAAATTTTATTTTCAAACAGCACTGTAGGCGAAGTTGTGGATAACTTCGCTTAAAACTTAACTTCGCGTGAATTTGTAACTTCGCTCACTTTCTTAAATTCGCCGGATTGGCGAACTTGAGATTAACTTCGCTTAAGTTGAGCGAACTTGGGAAGTAGGCGAAGTTGTGGGTAACTTCGCTTGAGGTAAGCGAACTTGAAGAGGTAGGCGAAGTTGTGGATAACTTCGCTTCACCTTATATCTTCGCCGAAACCCTACTAACAGTGACGGCAACTTCGCCTGATGAACACGAACTTTCTGCAGATTAGATTTCTGGGTTTTTCGAGGTTTGTGAAGGTGTTATGGGTTGTTTATGATTGTAGGAGGTGAGTATAGCACAAAAACTAAGAAAACTCGTTCCACGAATAGTCGAACGGAACGATTTCTACACCCGCGTGATAATCCCGAACCACACAATCGAGCAAAAGCTCTGATACCAATTGTAGGTTCCCAGCCGGATCTACACAAGATATCGCGTTCTACGTAGGTGCGGAATCCCTACGTAAGACGTTACGAGTATAGAAAACAATACGAGCTAACACACGATACGATAATCAAACACACGTTGTATTCCAACCGTAAACACGTGATACTATGATCACTGAATACAAAACTCTCTGACTCGAATACACGAATAAACTCTCTATATATGAATAAGCCGTATACAAAATTGCTTATATAGACACGACAACTTCGCCTGGCATGTTCAGGCGAAGTTGTCCCTAACTTCGCTTGTCTAACAAGTTCGCCCATATAAACTAACTTGTTAGCAACTTCGCTTACTTACAAAACTCAAATCTAACTAACACGATTACAGACACTCGACACTGAACAACTGACATCATGCACCAACAAACCCAAACATAACATCCTAAACGAGGAAAGGCTTACGTCAAAATTCACTGTCATGCTCCTCTTGTATCTACCATCATCCCTTTTCATTCTATGTTCTCATAGGAAACCATCGTTTCATCGTCGTTTGTTGAATTCTCACGACTGCCTTATGACTACTATGATCACCAAAGAGTTTGCAACTGTTATACGTGACTCAAGTTTAAAGCCTCAACTCTAATTCTGTTGTTTCATCACTCGTTCCTGACAAGACCAAAACCGACTCATCCGCTGACACTTAAACCGAACCTAAATTCTGTTTCAAATACCAACAATAAGCGTAAGGTCAATCACCAAAGCTATATTGTTAATCAAAAACAACCCTCAACCTCAACATAGACCGAGACGCCTCAAGAAGGAAACCATGCACTGGTCCTCACCCGTTGTGCTTCACCTGTAACCGTTGTCGCTCTGCTAAATCCTTGTGCCAGCTATACACATCGCTATGGCCACCTTGCTAACTTTTGTCGTGCCCTGCCTAGTGTACAGACCATCCCACAAACAACCTACCGCTCACACTCAACCTGGTGTTCTTAATAACCGCACTTGATACTATCATGGAGACCAAATCATCCCCGAAATATGTGCCATCAACTTGCCCTTATTCATCAAGTCAAACCTATCAACCCCACATCCTTCAAGTCTCCTTAGTCAATCAAAGTCCTTATTACCTCACCAATTCCATACCCACAAGCTCAAGTTACCCATTTATACCATATTGAAAACCCAAATTACGCAACCCCAAATTACGAAACTCTACCTATTTGAGCTACTCCAAGATAATCTACTCTGACCTTTGTGAACTAAATTTCTCATGGTACTTCTTGTCACATTAACCCCTCAAGAGACCCGAAGACTTGTATGGTGTTCTTTAGTCGATCTTAGTTATTTTTAGTCTTTTCTCAATTATAAATTTATAACGCCTTTTATGACATCAAAATATTCCAGTATAAACTAATAACATTTCACGTATTTTACGAATAAAGTTCACATTAATTAAGTAGATTGGTTATTAAAACATATATCTGCCTCATTTTTACCCTCCTCAATCATCCCAAATAATTTTATTAACCTCAACTATTAATAAATTTATTTCTTTACAACTTTAAGGACTTACATTTAAATAAATGTCCTAGAAATTTATGAACTTTTTCCTAATTTATAGTCATACATTTTTAAAACTTGTGCTCCCTCACAAATTAATGTTTTCAAACGCTTTTGTAACCCACACGATGGAACGAATTATGCGGACCATCTGACGACCTAAGTAATTATGGATGCATACATAATTAACCAAGTCCTCGCATGGAAATCATGATACGTACAGTCGTGTGTCATAATCCTAGAACCGATGGTAGTTTGGGATAACGGTACAATGTTGAGATGATAAGAACATGATGGATACGCCGCTGGTACATCTTATATATAAATGTTCTTATCGGATTGTCATTAGTAGCGTTATTCTATTACTTTAAGTTCCGGGTTATGATAAATTTTAGATTTGTAAGTTTTCTTTATGTGATATGATTAGTTTTATATTTCAACTAACCCAAGTTCTATATTATTTTAAATCATAATATTATTTTAAATCATAAGTAAAAAATTCCCTTTACGGTATTGAAAATATTCTTCAATTTCGAGACTAGTCGTAAGTGCCACATTAAATCCATGCATGCTCAAATTACGTCGTCGTCCAATTTGACCTTCAATATCCCACCTTCGACGCACGAAACGTCTTTGTCACTGAAGATAACTTATACGACGAGATGTCGTGTTGCGCCGAACTCCAACTTGAAACCAAACGTAATGGCTTACTCTATTATTTGGACCGTTTATGGGTTCCCGATCGCGACGGTCTTCGCATGTTCATCCTCGATGAAGCTCATAAGTCACGATACTCTATTCATCCCGGTGCGTTTTGGTGGCCGATCTTCGTACCATGTTTTGGTGGCCAGGAATGAAGAAAAATATCACAGTATATCCATCCAGGTGCCTTACTTATTCTAAGATAGACTCAAGCACCAAGAGTTGTTTGTCTGCCCGATCAACCCCCAATTTCCGCTGAGAAATTAGCGAGCCATAAAATTCGTTACGAAACTCCCCAAATACTTAAAGTCGCAATAACACCGTTTAAGTTATTGTTAATTGATTGACCAAGTCGGTTCTCCTCAATTCCTTATTGCGAGGAGTGCCCTACCAGTATAGTAGCCCGATTTCATGTCAAGGACATCATTTGCCATCATAGGACTCCTTTGACCATTATCATCGATCGAGATAATCGATTTATCACTCGTCTTTGGAATCCATTGTAAACCGCCTTGACCTAAATGCCGCTTATCATCCGCGAACCGATAGTTAACCCGAGCTTGTCCAAGAAACCTCCCAATCGAATTGCATTTATTCGTCAAAACCCTCTTGCCGCCCGTAGCCATCAAAAGAGCTACGCCAATAAGCATCGTGAACCCCTCGAGTTCAATGTTGTTGAACATTTTCTCCTTAAAGTATCTCCTGGAAACGGGGTAGTTCGTTTTGGCAAAAGGAAAACTATCTCCTCGTTTTGTTGGCCCGTTTGAGATCGTTGAAAGGGTTGGTAAAGTTGCGTATCGTCTAAATCTCCCCGAAGAACTCTCCAATGTTCATCCAACTTTTCATGTCTCCAACCTCAAGAAGTGCTTAGCTGAAATCGTGGATCATATGGACAAAGAAACCAAGCGTAGCCGTATTCCGCTTGTCAAAGTTCGTTGGGAATCTAAACGTGGTCCCGAGTTCACTTGGGAACGTAAAGACCAAATGGGGTCCAAGTACCCGCACCTCTTCGTTACGGCTTAATTCATAATTTCGGGACGAAATTTCCTAAAGTAGTGAATGTTGTAACATTTCCGGTTTTCATTTTTCATATTCTTGTAGTTATACCCGACCCGTTTAATGGTTCGGGTCACTCATTTAATAACACCGACGTATTTATGGAGTATTTTTGGTTGTTTTTGTAGTTTTAATGCTTAAACTTTCAAAATTTGACATTTTCAACCCAAACTCAAACTATAACCTATTCTCGTTATCATCGATAAACCCCAGGGACCAATTAGCAAATATTATTCAAATTCTTTCTTCTTCTTCCTCTCTTGCGATCTGCCTACAAGACCCCCCCCCCTCCTTTCTTGGACCAAAATTCACGGGTTAAATCGAGTAAATAACGAAATTTATATTGCCAAATCAATTGTTGACGAAAATCGCATTTAACCGACAATTTAATTGTAGAAATATGTTACTAATTGACAGCTAACATACCAAAACGAACCGCGGCTCACCTCGTCTCTAAAACCCTATATAAACTCGTTTATATTTCAATTAAACTTGCACACACACTCACCTTGACCTCGCGCATCTAAACCCTAACTTAATTGCATCACACCAGCCTTCATCAAACTCGTTCTATACCAATATTGAGCCGCGACTTCTTGTTCTTCGTTCCCCATCTGCCCGTCACCATATCAGGTAATTAAATCACGCATCATGATCGCCTTTGATCTAATAACATAAGCCCTAATTCAATTTTATTGAACATAAACCCATTAATCGAAAAGGGATTTCAGGGCTTGATTGGGAAGAAGATGAACTGATTAAAAACATATATATATATTAAACGTTTCAGACTTGTAAACAAGTTAGGCGCTGGCCTGATGGCCAGAGCATGTTACCCTAAAATCCAAACCGGCCTGGGGCGCGGGTTCGAATCCCCCAGCCCGGTTTTGAAGTTTTTAATTGTTATTATTATTTTTATTTACTTTTAATCAAATAGTTTGATATTAATACAAGTATATATACTTAAACATGCATTTTCTTCATAAAACGAACACCGGATTTAATGTTTTCTTTTCGTGTCATCGGACTTTTATTAATTACGTAACATACATACATACATACATACATATATATATATATTGTCGTACATATAATAACAATAATGTTTTTTCTTCCAATCGATTAAATAAGACGTATTGTTATCATATTAACGCCCAAACTAATCTATCGAGTTTCTTTCCGTTAATATATTATTGTATATAATATATATTTTATCTATTAAAATCAACATAAATAATAACAAAAACAACAATAATAATAACATTAATAAATACCCTTATAATTAACGAAAATAGACCTAATAATATTTTAATGTTGCACCCAACCATATCAAATATCAAAACCCGTCGCTATGATTATATTTAATTCTTGTTATCGTTAACAACTAGGAATATTTGTCGGTGAACCTCGAGGAGCTTGACCGCTTTCATCATTGTTCTTTTTATTATATCGACCTTGCTTATCCTACTTTACAAGGTAAGTAAATTCACATCCCCCTTTTTACCGCTTTACAATTTTGGGGGCGTTATGCGTTCACAATCAAATTATTGTTTTCACTACGATTCTATTATATGCGTAATTGAAATTGCTCGATTAGTTGATATGTGAAAATGTGACTATGTGTTTATTTTATGTTGGTTGGTATCTCATCCTCATCCTCATCCTCATTAGTATGATTATACGCCGTCGGAGTAAACCCTTATCTATGTGATTCGGTTGAAAAGACACTTTTATTTATTGTTACACTAATTGTAGTGATTTACGATTATCGCATGGAATTGTCATTTTATTATTATATATACTCAAAACCGTGGTTTACTTGCTCAACTTTATGTTGATAAATATATGTATTTTCATGCATGGCGCAGGTAGCTTTATTGGATGACTTCAAGATTGTTGAAGTAGTGATACCTTAGATTGCTCGATGATGTGAAGAATGCTATTTAATTTAAGTTTATTATTGATATATGTATATGTTTTGAGAACTATGTATTATTGTGCTTTAATGTATGGTTTATGTGAAATAATAATTTAGATATTGACACGTGTAATTACATAGTGTCTTCTGAGCTATGATACAATCAATGTCTCGCCCTGGCATGTTCCGCCGTAGGTTGGGGTGTGACAGACACCGCCATTCTTGGGTTTTGAAATACTCCCGTCGCGTATCGTGACAGGTTTGTTCTTTGATTCGTCGCGTAGCGCAACAAACTCAAAACTTCAAAATTTTCTTTTTCAGTCCTTTATTTTATGAATTTGGCATATTTGGTTCGAAAGTTTAAGAAGGTTACATAAAATATGGTGGATGATAATATGAGCTTGGTAGTCATCATATTTGACAGCATAACTATAATTTTCGATATTAAGCTGGTGTGGTTCAACAATAGAGAATGGCGGAATTCGGATACCACAAATTTTAAGAGAGAAGTGAGGTGATGTTGAAGATGACTTATAGGAAGTAGCTCACTATACAAAGCATGTTGTGTTACCAAGAGTTTAAGATTCTGGTATCATAAATTTAGAACTTGAATCTAATAAGGCTGTGCAAGCCAGTAGTGTTATGTTAGTTGGTGAATGTTACTCCTTCAATGGTAGTTTTAAACTCAATGTAATGATTATAACAGAAAATAGATGAATAAAACTATTATTAGTTCTGCTTATATGTAAAGTAACATGCTCTTTGTGTAACAACATAGTTACACTTTGTAATGATTGTTTCCAAAAGATGATCCTCTTCTCTTAATACTTTTCCTATATACATACATATATAAAAAAGTTGACAAAACACTTCATCTTTTAAAAACCAACACAAAATATTTTAATAATTATATAATATGACCGACATTTTAACACAGTTAATTATAAGTAGCTCAATAATGTTATTTATATAATTCATTAAATGGATTTAAAAAAATCCAATTAGCATAATAAATAAGAGTTATAATTATATTTAGTTATATAATATATAAGTAATTATAAATAATTTTTTTAATAAACGAGTCATGCTTACTTATTAATCAATTTATTCAATATGATATAATAAACGTGATATGCAACTGATAAGCAGGTTAAAGTCCCACGATATTCAGGTGAGTCACTGGTCCATTAGTAATTCAAATTACGATTAATGATAGTTAAAAACTAACTAATGATAAGTATGCCAAACATTTTAAAGATACAAGGACATGTATTATACAAACGCGTGGTTCTGAGAGTGGGCATAGGTTATCCCTTTGTTTCCTGCAGACAAGAAGGAAAAACAGTTACGGTTGTCAAACAAACCCTGTTTCTTCTACTTTCACTTCCAACTTGCAAAACAGCCCCCTCAAGTTTCAACAAACTCACAAACAAACCATTATATTATTAGTTTAAATCACACATGGCCATTGGGGTATTGGGAATCTCAAAACTGGAAACCAACTACACCCCACCATTTAACCCTGGTTAACCTTTGATCTGACCCTAGTCAAATCATCCAAAAACAATTATCCCTAATCTAAAGATCCTCATCACATTTTGGACCTTTTTGTTCTTGGTTCAAAATCAAAAGACTTGTTGACTTCTTCATTATCTCATGCTATAGCTACTTCAATTTCTCACCAAATAAACAAAAATATCGTGACATTTTGGGGAGTAACTGAAATATGCACAGACTTAGGACTTGCTCGTGCTTGACTTGTTTACAAATTGAAATGATCCGATCGGCTCGTTTACAAACCGAGATCTGAGCCAAAATCAACTAGCAATTTTACAATCAAGCATCCAACGAGTTTTGAAAATTACTTATTTTTTTTTTTTCACTTTAAAAGTTCTATGACAAACTTGAAGTTGGATATAATGTACATGAAAAAAATTAGTAGCTATTAAACAAATTTCTAGTAGCTTGCAAATTTCTACATAAAACAAGTTTGAAATATGATGAAATGTACTTGAAACTGAACTTTTAGTAGCTAGAAAACTAACACTATGAAAATGACAGAGAAAAAGAATTTTTAAAGGTGTTTAAAAACCCGAGATCATCCTGACAAATAGAACACACTTCAACTTAAAGAACAAAACGTGGAAATCCTGCCCAACCCTTCCCACGAGGAAACCCGCAACTGGGAAACCCCTTACTCAACCTGGAACAAAATGTTCCGACTAAATCGAACCCAAGTTTAATAAGAAAAGAAGTGGAGTTACCGCTTCACCAATGGTCTTTGGTTTCCGCTTTATACTTTACCATAAAAAACTAAAAAATAAAGTGAAAAATAGATTCTACTTCTCACGAGATATCCAATTTGCCACGAAATTTTGAGGAGGAATTAAATTTTGCTCAGCTGATGACAGAGAATAAATAAAGTGATATTTTAATAAGGAAGTAATAATAAATAAATAATAATGGGTTATAAAATGAAGTTTAAAAAGGGCAAAAACTTAACAGGATTACTTGCTTTTCGATCTTTATTTAATTATTATTAATATTATTATGCGGCCTTCTGAAGATACACACAGAGTTTCTTCAGATCCGAAGAAAAAGGTAAGAAACAAAATACAATTTCAAACCTTTTTTAACAATCAGATAAAAAAAATATTTATTAAACTGCACACATCCACTCACCACCACTGTGTGTTGGAGTTGAGTTGTACTACTGTCAATTCAATATTATTATATATATATATATATATATACATACACACACAGAGACATATCTATGTGTAAAGCTTGGACTTTTTGTAGTGATCCAAAAGAGTCCTAGTGAGAGAAACAGGAGAGAGAAAAGCATTGAATGAATCTTTTTCTTGTGAAATCTTTGTAAATGCATGTGTGCGTGTGTGTGTTCATGTAGGTGTAGCTCTAGGTGTTGATCAATGATATGCACTTGGGTTATCTTGACAGCTGAATATTCTTTCTGGGTTTTGCTTCAATTCAAGATTTTCTGCCCTAATTTTCTCAATTTGGGGCTTTCAAGTTTCATCAAGATAATGAGAGTCTACTCTGTTCATGCAAAATTAATTGCTTTTGTTCAAGATTTTGGTGGGTAAGTGAGGTAATTGAAGGAATTTAATAACCCAAGTGTTAATTGTTGTTTGATTGATTTGATTTTAATGTTGGAACTGTTTGATTGCAGCATTTACTCTGAATTCGAGTATTAATCAGAAAACAGGGGTTATAAAATCATATGAACTCAAGGGTTGTGAATTATTATTATTGTGAATTGTAATTAAACATGATTACGTTTATGGATTCACGAGAGGTTTTGAAAGAAGGTGAAAGATGTTTGGATTCTCAGTTATGGCATGCGTGTGCCGGAAGTATGATTCAAATGCCGCCGGTGAACTCTAAAGTCTATTATTTCCCACAAGGACACGCCGAACACGCTTCCGGAAATGTCGATTTCCGGGACCGGTCCGGCTTGTCCAGGGTTCCCGCGTGGGTCCCGTGTCGGGTTGCCGCGGTTAAGTTCATGGCGGATGTGGATACTGATGAGGTTTATGCTAAAATTCGGTTGGTTCCGGTTAGTGGTTCGGGTGAGTTTAGTTCCTTTGATGATGAGGATTCAGGTTCTCGGGCCGGGACGGATTCTGGCCCGGCCAAACCGTCTTCGTTTGCGAAGACTTTGACTCAATCCGATGTTAATAACGGTGGCGGGTTTTCGGTCCCGAGGTATTGTGCCGAGACGATATTCCCGCGGCTTGATTACTCGGCTGACCCGCCGGTTCAAACGATTTTAGCGAAAGATGTTCATAGTGATACGTGGAAGTTTCGGCATATTTACCGTGGGACGCCTCGGCGGCATTTGCTTACCACCGGGTGGAGCACGTTTGTGAACCATAAGAAGCTTGTCGCGGGTGATTCGATTGTGTTTTTAAGGGCGGAGAATGGGGATCTTTGTGTGGGGATCCGACGGGCTAAAAGGGGTATCGGGGGCGGGCCTGAAACGTCGTCGGGGTGGAATCCCGCTGGCGGAAATTGCTCTGTTCCGTATGGTGGGTATTCGTCGTTAATCAGGAACGGGGATGGCGGTGGCGGTGGTGATTCGTTTGGGAAAGTGAAAGTGGAAGCGGATTCGGTGATTCAAGCGGTTAAACAAGCGACAAGCGGGCAGCCTTTTGAAGTCGAGTTCTACCCGAGAGCTAGCACACCCGAGTTTTGTGTCAAGGCGTCTCTTGTAAAGAACGCGATGCAGATCCGCTGGTCTCCAGGGATGCGGTTTAAGATGCCGTTTGAAACCGAGGATTCGTCACGAATCAGTTGGTTCATGGGAACCATAACTTCAGTCCAAGTCGCTGACCCTATCCGTTGGCCCGATTCGCCATGGAGACTTTTACAGGTAAAATCTGAGCCCGGTTTACTTTTTCGTTTTTGTTTTCGATTTTAACACGTTTAAACAATATTACATTACAATTTTGAAATTCAGGTAACGTGGGACGAGCCCGATTTGCTACAAAACGTGAAACGGGTCAACCCGTGGCTCGTGGAACTAGTATCGACAATGCCCGCGATCCATATGTCTCCATTCTCACCGCCCCGAAAGAAATGTAGACCAACCCAACACCCCGATTACCATACAGAACCACAAATCCCGATCCCCATTCCTGCATTCTCCAGACCGCACCCGCATCTCTTTGGCGGGCCCACCACCGGGCTTTTCGGTTACCAACTCCCAGAGAACCTTAACCACCTTCATCATCCTGCTAGCATGCAGGGAGCCAGGCACACACATTATGGTTTATCTCTCTCAGATATCCAAATCAACACCAAACCCAATCCGAGCTTTTCACCTAACCCGTCGTTTAATAAACCGGCCCAGTCCGAACCCATTTCCTGTTTGTTAACAATCGGAAACTCAACCACGAGCTCGAAAGAACCCGAAACACCCGAAACCCCTAAAGTAACTAAAACATCACGGTTTATACTCTTTGGTCAGCCTATTCTTACCGAGCAACAAATTGTTTCAGGGTCAGGGTCGGGCCGAGAGACGGGCCTCGGCCAGACCCTGAACGCTGAAACGGGTCATTGTAAGGTTTTCATGGAATCAGAAGACGTGGGCCGGACCCTCGACCTCTCGTTACTCGATTCCTATGAAGAATTATGTAAGAAATTGGGAATTATGTTTGAAATCGAAAGACCGGTAACGCCAAAGCGTGTTCATTATTGGGATTCAAAAGGAACCTTAAAACAGATTGGGGACGAACCATTTGGGTGAGATTATGATCCGACCAAGATCCTGTTTTATCTGAATATTTGAATGTTTTTTATTCTTAAAACTCATTTGTTTTTTGTGTTTTTTTTTTTGTTTTTTTTTTGTAGTGAGTTCATGAAGACAGCAAGAAGGTTAACAATATCGACTGATTTGAGCAACGTTAAAGATTTGGATTCTTGATTTAATTTTGTTTTTGTTAATTTGTGGCAAATGAATTATAAGTTGAATGAAAACTCGATTGTTTTTAAATGAAACAATATTATTATCATTATTATTTATGACTTTATGTGAATGAAGTGAAATAAATATATTACTTGAATATATGTGGTTTCTGTTAAAAAGTCACTGTTAGAAACAGCAGAAGGTTGTTGAAGAAAATAAAAAAAAAGGTATTTAAATATTAAAAAAGTGGATATTTCGTGCACGCTTGGGGAAAGCAGGAAAAAGCCAAAAAAGGAATTTCATAGTAATATATAAATGGTCAAATAAATTGACCGCTACACTTTATACGTATAAAAATGTTTATTGTCAAGAATATACGTGTTTAAAAGAATATGTTTTCAAGAAATATTGAATTAGAATTTCCTTTACAAAATTATATATCTAATTTTAAATGAAAAATATGAGTTTAACCTCCGAGTTGGAGTCGAGAGAGAAGATAAATATGTACTGACCCAAACAAAGAAGTTTGGTTTCAGTACGGAAAAAAATGTATTGTTATCTTTATCAAATAAACGCTTATGTTTATCGATTAACGGAGAAGGTTTTTTTGCACTATATGATATGGTTGAAAACCTTTAAAAGTTATGAGCAAAAAGGCAATGAAACCCTAGCATGTAAAGGGTAAATATATAGTGGTATGTCATCAAAAGTGAGAACAAAGATGGTGAATTTGTATATTATGTAAAGTAAATATGAAAAAGAAACTAAAAGAAGTTGAAGGGGAATAGTGAAACTAAGTAGAAATTGAAAGGGCTGAAGTGAAAATGTAAAGAGGCAGAGGTCACATGATAGACCAAACATGGCTCCCAACATTGAATGAATGTCCCATTGAAGTGCCGCAAGAGTTGGCCTTGTTTTAATTCCCTGCTATCTTACTAAATTACCCTCTTATATATATTTTCTCTTAAACAAATAATTAATATATTTAATTGTACAATAGTACGGGGATTACAAATTTACAACATAAGTATTCAATTTTTTTTCCTCAACTTCCGGTTTACACGTAACACAAAGTCAACAAAAAGCTGGATATCAAAACAAATTTAATTTTTATTTCAACGTTTTCATTAAAATATCTCTTCATAACCTTTTCTTGAAGTTCTTCAAAAGTAATTTGCTTATTTGCTTTATTATTTGGAACTATGTGAATTATGTGAAAAACAATGTCCATGTAAGGATCGAGAATCGCATACACAACCAGTTCGGTTGAGTGTTTTTGAAAGTCTTTGTTGGCAATTGGAACCAGATCGGTGGTCAGACCAGATTTTCAATATTTGTTTTCTTTTTTTAAATGTATATCTCGTTTACTTGTTATTTGATACTTTAGACACCAAATTTCATATTTTTGTTTATCTTATTCTCCGATTATTAACGGTTTCATGTTTTGTTTTAATTAGTTAAATACACACATACAGTTTTTAAATTATTTATAACGTCATCCGGTTATTTAAAATGGTATGACAAGACCACCCGGTAAGACAGTATCAACTATAATCTTGTGAAGTTAAGAGAACACCGAAAAAAATCTAGATTTTTTATTAAAGTTCAAAAACTTGATATAAAATTCTAACTTTAAACGCACTAATGGTAAGTTATAAAAAAGAATAGTAACACTTTTTACCTTTAATTATCCGTGAAAACAATATATCAGACATGTTATGGTTGAGTAACAAAAAAAAACTATGAACCAAAAGAGTAACATCGTGTACCATAAATAAATTTAATATCTAGTTTATAACTATAATAATCTATTATGGAATGATATAAATTGTCACACGTGAAGGCCAAATAAACGACAAGAATAATAGGTTCACGTGTGGTATGCGTCAGCTTACATCATCCAAGTCGCAAGGGAGTGTGTTGCGCCGTTTTGACGATCGGGCTGTTTTTCCCCTTTGACCCTCCTCATATTACACTTTTATATAACATAAATAATTATCATTTTAATAAATCAAATTTATCAACTCTAAAATTCACGCATAATAAGTAATCTATATGGAATCACACGTTCAATAAAACTAAATGCTACTTTTTTTTATTGAATGGTCAACAAAAAGAGAATTGCTTAGATGTGTCATACAGGGTAACCTAATGGCAAAAGGCATCGTCTGCTGGCCTAACCCAATCGTACAAAGTCCTTAAGAGCATCCTAGTTTTCTCCAGTTCAAGTGAAAACCCACATGCACAAAGGCCACTAGTGGTAATACCCGAACGCTCTCATGATCAAACTGAAAATTACAAAGATCTCAGTTTTCTTTAATTCAGTCACCCATGTCCTCCCCAAAATGTTGTCCGTGAGAATTGAACTTGGGTCTCCACTAAAAAACCCAAGCTTCCTACCACTACAACGATGAGCATATCTGTATAATATATATAAACGAGAACATAAAATTCTACGTGTCGCGATGTGGCCGTTTCCCTTTTTTTTGAGTCACCAGATTTGCTTGATTTATAAATGGAGGCTTCTCTTGCATTTGACCCGAATTCACGGGTATGGGTCTTACCAAACCCAGATATCTCTTATACGGGTTATAACATCTCATTAAATAAAAAATTATTCTCCCAAATTATTGATGTGAAAATCCTATAAAATAGGATACACTAAAAATTATTATATGATTTTTTTAAAAAAAATATTATTTATAATTAAGAAACAATTTTATAGTAAAAAAAATAAGTGGGCCTTGAATCTTACCAAACTCAGATAACTTTTAAACCGGATTATAACATCTTAATTATTTGTGAAACTTTTTTATCATTAAACTCTAAGTATATTAAAAATTTCATTACAATATATAAAATTAAATCCAAAAAAGTATATAAAATTTAAAAACGATTAATGTAAAACAGCTCCCGTAATACAGAGAATAAAAACTAGTGTGTGTATATATATATATATATAATTAATTAATTAAGAACTCCTTGTTTTTGGTGAGAACTTTGATAACACTTTCTAACCAATTAGGTTATAATCTTCATTTTCTATTTTTTTAATAAAATAAGGATACTTTAATGGTTTCAAGTTTTACCGTTTTATTAAATCTCCTAAAATATCTCAAAATTAAGATTCACTTAATAAATCCTATTTTTACTCTAAATATCGGATAATTATTTCTCAAACTTTTGATAGCCTAATAATCATCGATCTTAAAATTAAATCCTATTTTTACTCTAAATATCGGATAATTATTTCTCAAACTTTTGATAGCCTAATAATCATCGATCATTCATCGTGGAGTTTAAGTTCGATCAATTGGTATGTTTTTTTTTCCTCATTAAAACTTGCTTTTGTTTTCCATTTCCACTAAAACAATTTGGATACTATTTTCACTCTTCTATTACATTATTATAAATCATAATTATATTACTCATAAATTAATTTACACTCTTGCATTATACTATATTTTACATACATGTAAATTCTTATTTTCTTTTTTTAAGAAAACTAGTAAATTACATGGAGATAAGCAACATAAATTTTGCGTGTCATATGCAGATACGCTGTCAATTTTTTTAACAAATTTTATTTATATATATACACCAACACTCTGTATTACTAAACATTTGATTGCATATTGAAATTTACATATCTACATGCTTTAAAATTTACATTAAACTGTATATTACAATTTACATATATTGCACCGACACTTTATATTACTAAGCATTCAGTTGTTTATCAAAATTTATATATATGTACTTTTAAAAGTACATATAAAGTGTTAGTGCATCCAGTGAACTACAAGCAACGGCATTAGGATCCTATTAGTCGCTGACCGTTAGAACAAGTACGTTAAAAGACCGGCAACGACAAAAAGGATAATAATTATGATTAATAGAAACCAATACAGCTAATATTTATCAACAACTTAAAAAGTTTTCAATTTACTTTGTTTAAATCTTTTTATAAAAATGAAAACTTCTTAAAGCAAAAGAGGGGACAAAAAGTAGGAGTAGAAGTAGTAAAATAAGGTGGTGACAAGACCATGAGTTGGATCACGTGAAGTTCCTCCAAACACTCATCCGAATCAGCTCTGGTTAACCGAAGGATCTTGAAATTCACCTTTCATACAATAATACTTTAATAAAAAAAAGTATATGTTAAAAATCATAATATATATTTATAGCTTATTTCTTTCTCTAGGTCATGTCATTTGTTGTTATAGATTTGCTACTAGAAAAATAGTTATGATAAAACAGATATACGATAAATATTGTTTTTTTTTTCTTTTTGAAAACATAGGTTGGTTAATGGTTATGATATGATGATCAAATAAAAGCTTATCAAAAAACTTGTGTTGCACTATTTACACGACGTTTGATGAATGAGTGTTGTCCTCTCAGATGCTATTAAATTAGTAGACACTCATTTTTGGTTTTATATTTTCAGTTAACTCTTAGTTGGCCGGGCTCCAAAGAATATAAAGATATTTGCTTGGAAGACATAAATGGATAGGTGACAGCTCATGTGGCTTCACAAAAAAAAATTGATACGGGATCAATGGCTTGTAGAATGTGTGAAGAACATGAGAAAAATAGTGATCATCATGTTACATCTTCTCTTTGCAACTTTGGTTTGGTAATTTGTTAGTAATTGGTATTAAATTTCTTCTTTTTATGCTTTCTCGGTGCGAGACTTGCTTAAGATTTATGAAATAAGAAATCTGGGTCAACGTAAGAACAAGGCGTTATACGTGATAATCCTCACAACGTGTTGGTGTATTTAGAAGATAGGAATGAGGTTGTCTTTTTAAATTAGCGGCTTGCTCATCCAAAACCGTAAATGACAAAAATTATTGGGGTATCTTAAGGATCAAGAACCATTTTCCTACCAAAAGCGTTTTGTGCAAAGATTGATGTAAATGCATGTTGTAATTCCTTTTATTTGTTTTTTTTAGTTTCTAGCGCATTGTTAGTTTGTTTTATTGAAATTTCTCATGACAAAAAAAACCCAACCACTAAATTAATTTTGTTTTGTTTTCATACACGTTAAATCAATTTAATATTTTTCTTATAACCCACACCTATCAAATCATTTGTTATGTTTTTTTTTTATTTTAATATAAATGTTAAGTTGATATGATTGATAACTGTGTATTTATGAACGGTCACTCATAAACCACGATTGTCTTATAAATAATGCCTTTTGATGGAAGATATGACGATTGAGAATGTGAAGCAGCATGATACTCTATCAACTAAAATGAGGATACCATGTCTTCATGGAGAAGATGAATTCCAAAGTGTTGGAAGCCTTTGCATTAAACCTGTGTGTTATCCAACAAATTTAATTAACTGAGATTTAAATAAGACCAAAGAAAAAAAGAACACATTTCGGCACAAGTTAGGGTGTCTAGAGTTATGCTCGTTAACTACTATTATTTCATGCACCAATGAACCAAAAAATTCAAGTGGCAACGTGGTTCGGGCAACTTCCCATCCAAGGTCTAGGTGTGGAGCCTTCATTAGGGTCTCGAGGGTACTTCAAATATAGAAAATTACATAGAAACTATTCATCACTGTAATTGGTAATAAGTGGTATCAGGTGTCAGCGACAACTAGGGTATCATTGGTAATTAAGTTCCAATCAGTTTACTTTTCTGCCAATGATTTTCTACCAGTCGACGGTTATAACCACCAACAATCATGTTGTGGAATTTGCCCCTATATTTGGTCTTCCTTTGGAACACACATGCTTTTATAACATATTATGCATATCCGTTTTTATGTTTCATTTCAAATTATCTTATTTAACTTTCCAAGTACCATAAACATTTATTTCAAGTTTCAATCTAAGTATATGCTAACACGATTTAGAAAGATATCCCACTTTCTACTTATGTATTCTTTGTCTATAAAAAGGTTTAAATTAGCTTGTTGCCCGGTTATATCTTTGTTGGTGATATATGGTTACCATGAGGGAGTGTTATATGGTAAACATTGAACTGTTGTGTACGTCAATACGTTCTTTTGTTTCTAATAAGTAATAAGCAACACATTACTAAATGAATTAAACTACTATTGTTATTAGACCATGCAAAGCATGGTGGACCATTATGTCAACATTTTTTTCATGAGGAATTATTGTGCCAACGATTGCCTACAAAGAAAGCGCCTTACCGGTCATTTACTACAAATGTTATGAATCGTGTTGAATGTTAACAAAGAAAGCGCCTTACCGATCACAACGTAAGAATAAGATGTCAAAGTAAGATTATATATTCCCACAACTTATGAGTTTTATGATTGCATTTACTACAAATGTTATGAATCGTATTGGATGTTAACATAATGCTACCATGTATTCTATGATGACGACATATTATTGGGGTGTTAAGATGGAAAAGTGGATATTCAATTTAAGGATAAATATGATTTAAACGCCAGATTCCTCAATAATATGCAAGTGACCTGCGTATGATAAGTTAATTAATGTGTGGCCAAGTTTTATGTATATGATTGTGTGTGTTATGCTACTTATTTTTCGAACGGTCCTCTATGATTGTATGATCTAGATATGTTTTGGTAAAAACTAGGGGTGACAATCTTGACCTAAACCCTTTCAAATGAGTCAATTTGAGCTGTTTTAAAAGTTAAATGAGTTGGTTTGGGTAAAAAATTTTAAATAAATGAGTCAAAATGAGTCATTTGAAATTCCATCCTTTTATTTTCGGGTCAAAATGGGTCGACAAGTTCAAAGAAATGGGTCGATGTGGGTTAGTGTCCTAAGGAAATGTGACAGGTTTCGGATCGGAACGGGTTTTCGTACAAGACAGGTTTCGTCACGAAACGAGTTTCATATCGGAACGGGTTCGGTTCAGGTTTCAAGTCAACACGAGTTTTCACCCGTTACGTGTTGGGTTTTGGTTTCTTTTGTTTCTTTCTGGTCGATTCCGGACTCGTTTTTGTTCGGTTTGAATTCTTTTAGTTTCGTTTTGATTGAGTTTTTCGATTTCGATTGATGTGGTCTGGTTTTGCTTTTTGTTTCTTTGTTTCATTTTCGTCGATTCTTTCGGTTTCGGTTCGACTCTAGATGGCTTTTTTTTATGGAACGAGGGCAACGTATGAAACATTTTAGTGTTTTTACTTTTTTTGTTTATGATTTATATTTTGAGTTATAATTTTTTTATTATTATTTTTGAATATTTTTTTGAGGGTTTTTGATCTTAATAGAAAACCCCTGAAAAGAAATTCAAAAAAAATAATTAAAAAATCATAACTTAAAATATAAGTAAAAAACGAAAAAATCTAAAAAAACTAAAATATTTCCACCGTTATTCTCGTTCAAAAAAAAAAAAAAAAAAAAAAAAAAAAAAAAAAACCTCAAAACCCGGTTTGACCCTAACCTATTTTGACCCAAACCAAAACAACATTTTTTAATTGACTCGTTTTGACCCAAACTCATTTTGACTCGTACTCGTTTTGACCCATGACTCATTTCAACCCGTGACTCGTTCGACCCAACCCAACCCATTTGCCACCTCTAGTAAAAACTCACGTGGTGAATTGATAATTAGATTATTAACGATAGAACTTTTGGAATAACTCTCCAATGCTTTTATTAATCCAAGAAAAATAAATCAAAAACTTAGATTACAATCCATACCATAAGTCGGTATTTATAACCTAACCTATACGTGTTAGACTATAACTAGGATTGCTAAAAAACAATTAATTCAGATAATTAACCCAAACTTGATAATTATCTCTTATCCTTAACTAACTTTACTTGCACTTAAAGACCCCTTCCTTGTACCGCAAGCCACATATAATTAAGTACGGTTCGATAATTAATTCCAACAAAAACTTGAGATTGTTTGGATATTTAAAACTTGATTTTCATATTGTGGACTTTGGTCTTCACTTAAATGTCTTTAAGCAACCTCGAGTTGGATAAAATTGGATTGCCAAGCTCATTTGTGTAGTTGTTTTGTATGGAGCTTCTTTTAAACCACGTGCATGGTCATAATTAGCTTGTTTCCATGTTAATATGTTATATATACATGGGTCATGTATCGAGAAATTGTTGCATTAAAAGGATTTGCAAAATATATAGTGACACACACTCCACTGTCAATTTGAGTAATTTTAAATCATGCAATCGGTTATGGACGAAGAAAAGAATCAGTATCCATTTTCCAAAGCCTCTTGGTATTAATTTTGTTGTTGAAACAAAGACCACTCTTTGTTTTCATCACCCTCCAAACAATTCATCCCACAATATATGCCATGGTTTCTACCCATGCTCACTCGTTACAACCATAAACACACACATATGTGTGTGTATATATATACTAATGCACGCGCGCACACTATACTATAATATATACGATGAGAATAAAATGTAATTTTACATAATTTAAGAGTTTAAGTCATTATTATAACTTTTAAATTTCATGGTACAATCGATTAAAGCGAAATCTTTCTAATACATGCAAGTCATGTGAAGTTTATTATATTGAAATGTCAATAATTTTTTTGTAAGAAATTTTTTGTTTAAAATAAATTACACCATATTAACGAGTGTTTGTTATTTTTAATATGTGAATGATATTTCCATATATACGCGCACAAAAAACACGTATTTGGGATTTGACACATAGAATAAAGAACTTTGTGTGTTAATCAAACAAACTGATAAGGTCTTTGATCTTAAATGTCAATATTATAACCGATGGCGATAACCAATTGATAATAGTAAGTTGAAAAAAAAGGGCTAAAAGGTGAAAAAGAAATCAAACACAGTTGTTGACCTTTTGACTCAAATGTAGTTTCATATTTTGCAAACTCAAAAACAAATTTTATATAACTTTTGTCTAAAATGTAATGCCATAAAATTGAAAATTTATTATTTTTCATTTAAGTATAATATCGATATATTTAGAAAGAAATGTAGAATTTTTAAATGATGCGCTATGTAACAAATGGTGTATCTAAACTTGATACAACGGTCATTCAATCAAACAAGTTTAAACTATTTATAAAAGCATGTTTAAGTTATCAGATTACAAAGTTGTGTCTAAACTAGTTGCAATCATACTTTTAAACCAGATACAACAATGTGTCTTTGACGTACAACTGTGTGCCCAGGTTGCCTAGGTTTGACACAACCAAGAACAATGGAATTATAATAGCCCATCCAAACCATTAGAATGTTGCGTCTTAAGCCACTTTTTTTTAATTAAAGTACACGTATACTCAAAGCGGGCTATGAGGTAGGGCTGGGTGGTCGATGGACCCCGGACCGACACCCCGATAGGCCCAAATTTTCATTATTATTATTTAAAATTATATATATTTTTTTTGAAAGGAAATATGTATTCTTAATGTTGAAACCCAATTACTCAACTAATTTAAAACACATTTTTTTTTCTTTCGATCCAAAAAATTTTCACAATTTTCAGAGACGGCATTGGCCCTTGCATATACTAATATCATGCCCTGAAAACATACGTCATACTCTAGATACTTCATACGTTTAGACACAATACATAGAGATAATTAGACACTCATTAAATGGTAAAACCATTTTTTACCTTTAGTCCTTTAGATCATATTTCATGAATGAATTAACTGTCTATGTCGCTCGTTTATAATAAAAAACAAAAAGTAGTTCATGGGATTTTTAATTAGTTAATGATTCTTATCTGAATCCATGATATATGTGTACTGTATACAAGCACACATGTACATGAGTGAGTGATTTGTCCACATTAAATCACAATCACTTATCAATTATCATTTAACTACATCTATCAGCAAGTATAGACGAATTATGAAATTGACATGTAAGGTATTGAAAGAAAAACAATTTATTTAAAGAAAACGGAAAAAAAAAGGAAGAGCACACGAACAGGTTGGCAAATTATTATATATGAAGGGATGTGATCATTTTATACCATTTTAATGGTGATTGTAGAGACCTATACGGTTCATATAGGCTCGTATTTGCATGTATAAATCGTATAGGCCACACATAACATACAAGTGTACGAAGAGGACAAGAATATAACTTTTTGCAATTAATACGACTCGTATAGCCATATACTAGTTGTATAGGGCTTCAATATCTCGTATAGAGCCTGACATAACATAAAACCTATCCTCCCCATAGAGCCATATACGACCCAAATAGTTGTTGACTGATAAACGATAGTGCCCGAATAAGGTCTATACAACCTAAGTAGGTCTTAACTAATGAACAATAGACTCGAAAAGGGTCTATACAACCCTAATGGGTTCTGACTAATGAACAACTATATTTTAAGAACTATATTGTTTTCAAACGTCATGTATAAGCCAATATGTAAGAATATATATATATTGTATATTTATTTATATGCAATCATTATCATTTATATAATACTAAATCAAAATAATTAAATTATACCTTACTATATACGTTTTCGGTAATTATTGACGGGTCGTATCATCCTTAACATAAACATCAAATTCGTGCCTCTCTCTCTCTCTCCCCCCATAATCGATTTTTATCAAAAACCCTAATCTTCATTGTTAATTATACATCCTAAAGGAGAACTCGACCAAACTGGCATCATGTCATCTACATCATTCTCTGTTACGGTTACTATTTAGTATGATGTAACAAGTTTATATGTTTAATGTTTATCATGTTTTCTAATGCTTTTATGAATAACTAATCAACATAATAAATTATTTAAAGATTAATAATATCATTTCATTAACTAACTGAATTTAACAAGCATAAAAGACATTAGATATTTTATCACCCAACAACTTGTTTTTTAACCAACCTCTACATCATCAAACGACTATATGTATATAACGCCTATATTTGAAAAGCTAAATTTACACGAGAAGAATTAACATTGGTTACCAGAACGGATCGCGTGACGAATTTTAGAAGGTCAATACCTAGAAACGCTCCTATATTTTAAGTTACATGTTTTTTATAACCATATCAGATATTATCTTATAAATTTTGTGTTTTTTATTTACAATTTCCAGTTATTTAAAAGAAAGTGTTTATACAACCCGTATACACCTATACAGCTCGCATAAAGCTATACAAGGCACCAAAATTCAGTTTCCCTTTCTCTCTCTAATATCTCTCTAGCCATATTATCCTACCTCGAAGTTCGTGCCTTATTCCTCGATAAACGTTTCCTCGAAGTGCGTGCACCCTCAACCCACATACGACCAAGGAAGGTGTTTGTTCTCGAAAGGCGTGTCATCAATTCCCAAAGATTGGTGGTGTCATTGACGTGTCCAAATTGATCGAGAAAGTGAAGCGGCGTCGAAGTGCTGCTCAAAGTTCTTAGAGTTTCCGAAACGCCAACAAGGTTAGGCGTAACGACAAATGAATATAATATTATATTAAAGGCTTAAGCCTTAAGTCGAGATTATACTCGATGCCTCGATAAAAGAAAAGAAAAGTAAACATAACAAAGAAACAAGAGCTAAGAATATGAGAATTGATAAATATATATATATATGTAAGTATATATGATTATATTCTTTGTTATGGAAGTATTATTTAAGTAATAATGAGTATTCTTAAATAATAAAAGAAAATAATACGTTTATTGGAGAAGAAGAAACGTCGGGTTTTCATATAAACTAAAGGTTTTCAAGTAAAAGAAATATATGAACTAAAGGTTCATCGAGGTAGAGATATAAAATAAGACTAA
Organism: Bidens hawaiensis; assembly: GCF_021521415.1. Lineage (NCBI taxonomy): Eukaryota > Viridiplantae > Streptophyta > Magnoliopsida > Asterales > Asteraceae > Bidens > Bidens hawaiensis. The sequence goes on along the minus strand of NW_027491722.1, from coordinate 423,390 downwards.
AGGTCTTAAGCCGGATTGTATATACGACTAACAAATATTTATACTTGTACTATAGGTGCGAGATAAAAAGGGAAAGACCCTCGACGGTGAATGAAGCCGATCCCAAAGAGAAAAGGTGAATACGCCCCCAAACCTTTATAAACTTGTTTTCAAACGAGTCAAACGTGTTATATGAAAATTGTTTACAAGGAACTCCGTGTTCCTAAAACCGTTATAAATGAAAGTATAAACCTAGCCCTCAGGCTGTGGTATACGTGTGTCTGGATCCTTACATAGGTGGTACTACGCGATGGGCACATCGCACCACCCTGATCGTAGGACGCTCTCCCGCGGGGAGTACGATCGTTGTGTATATTTACGGGTACTTAACTAAGTCGAACGTTGCGGTGTTTGCTGAGGTGACCTAGAGTATAGACTTGAATTTATATATGTGTTGTTTTAACTTTGTTATTCCTAAGCCACGTTGGGCCGAGGCAGGCGTAGTCTCGAGGGATAATAAAGTAAAGGAAAAGATTTTAGCGTTAGCGTGTTCACCAACATTCGTTGCTGACGTATTTTATTTACATTTTGCAGGTGAACAATATTAGCTTGGAGTATCGAAGTGCTATTTATTTATCCGATGGCTCGGATTTTCTTTTGTATAAACTTAAATTTATAATGGTGGTTTTGTAATGATAAAACAAGTAATACTTTTATAACTTAAACGGGCATTTTATAATCCCGTATTTTGTAATATTTACAACTTAAATCCACAAGTTTTATAAGACTTCCGCTAATATAACGTAACTCTGATTTAATTACACTTGTGTTACCAACATTAAGGGTCACACTCCTAGGCCGGTGTTTGGGGTATGACAATGAAGATCGCATGTCATTGTTAAAATTTGAGTAAGCCAATGAAGTTTAGCTAAATTGGCATTGGATGTGAAGTGAAGATTTGTGCTGAAGACAGCAAGGTCTCAAGTTCAAATATAATCCGTAGTGGGCATTCGGATGACACGTTTTCTCAAAAAGAAGATGATGGGTTTTGACTACCCAGCACTATATGCAATCACGGGCGTATGATGTCTCTTTTGGCATTGGGTTACCCATGATACCCGGGCTTTATTCGTCCGTCGATAAAAATAAAATAAAATTGAAATTAGAGTAATTAATAAAGAAAAATGGGATTAATTAGGCTAGGCCCTTGGGATTGAGGTGACTTGAAAAATACGACTGGAGGATATGACCAAGAAAACATGGCCAACAAATAGACTGCCATAAAAGTCAGTGGCCACTTTCGAAAGATCCAAAGTTGTGTCACACTATGCTTCCTTTGTCCTTCCTCCTCCACCTTTCACTTTTTATAACACCACACACAAAAATATTATTTATACTATTTCAAAAGTTCAGAAAATATCTCCCAAAACAATATCAAATATTTAAAAGGTTACATTAGAAAGATAACCTAATATCTAGTGACCCTAATAGACGTGTCATATGACCATCGTGGATGATGCATTCATGCAAACCACACGTAGATAAGGGATATGTGGTTACCTATGTTATGATATTATATATCCTTGATCATGTGTGAGATATGTTGTCTGTTCTTTTCAATTTGAATGGTGATACGTAAACTTGATGACGTGTTGACACATGCAACATTAAAGAACGTGGTTTGTAAAAATATATTTTGTATATTCCGACAAAGATGTACAATGATTACGACATTGTTATCTTTGAACCCAAAATCCTTTGTGGGGAGGGAGGGGGGACTTAGATTACTTAAATCGAGTTTTAGGATATTACCAAACCAAAGCATACTTATAAATCAAAGAGTGTGGGGATCATGGAATGGAAAAGGTGACCTTATCATTAAACAAAAAAATTTGTAGCGATCACGTCCTCTTCAAGATGTTCTACATAAAGGAAACATAGGATAAATATGCCTTTGTCACCACCATTTTGTACATCACATCAGCATCCACCATCACCAATTCACCATGAACATGTTTTATTGAAATTAAGTTTAGTTTAGTTTTTTTAATAGCATAATAACTTTGTTATTACGTGACTTGAACCCTAATCAGTTGAGAGAGATTCTAACTTCACAACCAACTTGATACCGTCGAGCTACAAGCCCTTTGATTAAGTTTAGGGGGTTTAAGGGTTTAAATCGAGTTTTAAGATATTAAAACCGAAATTGTTCTAATAAATCGAAGGAGGAGAGAATTATGGAAACGAAAAGGTGAAAATATTATTATCCAACCATTATATTAATTTAAGGGAAAATTTTCAATATAGCTCCTTGATGATGTAAGATTCTAAATTTGTTTCATCAAAATTGTTTTTCCTGATTTGTCACTCTTTTAACGCATCACCAACGATGTTTTAAGTTGTCCCGTCGACGAGTTAACTAACACATAGCCAACAATGTGTTAGACTTCCAAACAAATAGTCAAAGATGTGTTAAGCATCCAAACACATGATCAAATATGTGTTAGCCTCTTCTTTATTTTTTTTATATTATAATATCATAACTAATGTTACTTATATTTTGTTTTCTTTTATAACTCTTAAGATATAAAGTTTTATATAATTTTAAATATACCGTCGAGACATATTTTTTTATCTACATCGTCGACGATGTTTTAAGTTGTCCCGCCGACGAGTTAGCTAACACATAGCCAATGATATGTTAGACCTCCAAACATATAGTCAAATATGTGTTGAGCATCCAAACACATGGTCAAATATTTGTTAGCCTCTTCTTTATTTTTTGACTATGTGTTTATAGGTCTAACATATCGTTGACCATGTTTTTCGAGACATAACGCATCGTTGACTATGTGTTAGTTAACTCGTCGATAAAACTACCTAATACATCGCCGACGATGCGTTAAAAGAGAAACAAATCTGAAAAACGATTTTGAGATGGACAAATTTAGAATTTCTCACTCTTAAGAGGCTATCTTGTGAATTTTCCCCTGATTTAAACGTGTACATTAAAAAATATACGAAAACCCCCCAAAAAAACATTGGAGTAACCCAAGAATTTGATTGATATGTTTGTTTGCTTCTTGTTTTTAGCATGCTCTATTCTCTATCTTTCTAGTAACTTTTATTTGTTTGTTCTCTGTTAGGTTCTGTTTACGACAATAGTGAAAAAAGTTAGTACTTACGTTTAAAACACGCAACTAATTTAAAACTATCCAAGTACATACAGAAAAAGCCAAATATTTACATAGAAACAAACAAAGGTGGAAATTGAAACAAATCATTTACTTTTTGTCATCTCGCTTTCAATATTTTCAACTCTTTTCCTTTCTTTGTTTTTTTTGTTCGAACAACTCTTTTCTCTGTTATACATAGAGATAGTTTGGAACAAATATATAAACGAATTCTTTCAAATATTTTAGGTTGTTAATCTCATCGTTAGATGGTAGAGATTGAGGTGATGTTAAGATTGCGTATAATAAAATGTAAAAAATGACAAAAAGGATAAATAAAATTAGTTTTATTGCTAATATTTTATATAAATCTAGTCTACTAACTAGAGGTATTCTTCGGGTTCGTTTTTTAGGTTTTTGGATTTTCGGGTCAGGTTCTTCGGATTTCAAGTTTTAAATCATGACCAGAAACCCAACCCAAATCTCTCGCAGGTTTTTCGGGTTCGGGTAATTCAGGTTCGGGTATTTTTGGTTTGGGTTAATCGAGTTTTGAGTATTCTATAATTTTTTTTAAAAAAAACTACAATGCTAGAATTAAAATAACATATTCTTTTTTGCTTATAACGCAAGTAATCAAATTATAAACCAACATAACTTGATAAAACAATTCAAAAGAAGAGTAAAACCAACTCGAAGCATAGTCATATTCAATCAGGTGTGATTTGTTGTTTGATTACGATTGCTATTAGTAATATACGGAAAACAAAAATTTATAATAAACAATCAATCCATTATAGTTAGTATGATAATGGTCGATTGAAGTCAGATTCTAATAACTTTAGTGGCTAAGATTAGCCTATTATACCTAAAAATATAATTAATTTCAAAAATAAAAGTTTATTCCGATTGACCCGAAACTTATAAACTAAACCAAATAACCAACCTGAATTACTTCGGTTTGGGTTCGGGTTAGTCTTTTCTTGTGTTTCGGTTCTTCAGGTCGGGCTAGTTCAGGTTCGTGTATGGGTTTTTTCATGTTGTGTTTCGGATTTCGGGTAAAGTGACAGCCCTACTAATGATTTAATATAACCAACATTAGTTTTATATATTGTTTAAAACATTATATTATTTAATTGATATTTTGAATTCACTTTGGTTAAGAGTATAAGATTATCATACATTGAAAAATGTCTTTGGTCATAACTCGTTAAACTCGTTTTTCAGTTAGAATATCACGCATAAACTCGTTACAAAAATATGTGTAAGTTTTTCAATTACAATATTGTGTAATATCGTGTCTAAACTGATTGTAACATTTTTGTTTATATAGGTTTTCCAGTTTAGATATCATTTAAATTCAAATTGAGTCTGTTGACATTCTGGCTAGTTTTTATATATTGGGGAAATTAATGTAATGAAATTAACGTGCTAATTGTGCGAATCAAGTATAGCAATTATATATACAAGTAGAGTAATTCTGTAATTACATCATTGAGTAATTATTACTCTACTTGATTCTCCCAATAATCACATTAATTTCATTTGTATTTTATTCAAACCCTTATGTTTAAACCAGTGCATAGTTTTCTAAAAAGACAAGTATATATATATATATATATTTTTTAGAAAACACGCTATAAAGACTGAACCCTTGACATATTATTCTACCATTAACCACCTTACCAAATAAGTATTAATATCGTTTCACCGATACAAGTTTTTGTTAAATAACTAATTAACTCAAATAATCTAAAAGTAGCATATGTAAAATTTTATAAGTTTACTTTTTTTTACTCTATAAAACATCTGGCTCACACACTTTTAAATCTACACTGATTAATTATAAGACTAAATCTTTGAATCGCTTGAAGAATAACACTTTAGTAATGACAATCATGATACTAGACAACAAGCCCTTTGGTTGTCAACGTTTATTAGTTTTTTTTTAACGTTCGCATGTTATTTATGGTTCAACGTAAAATTAAAAATTAATTAAATTAAGTCTCAAATCAATTTTTTTTTGTTGAACAACAAATTTCATAAACCACAAACTAGCAAGAAGCTAGCAAACAAACAACAAAGAAAGCTTACAACTCAAATTTACACCAATCTTTCCAACTCAAATTTGTAAAGGATGATCAATTTTTAATCCAAAGAAAACACGTAGATTTGATGTCCTCCAACGTTTTGGAGATGCTAGCCGTCTTGTTTTGAAAAATACCTCGTTCCGGGTCTCCATATACACGAACATGCTGTAAGAATTACACTGTAAAGCACCTTATTTTTCTTGAGCCCCAAGTTGATGTGTTCATGAATGGTAAGTAAATCCCGGACCGAGAAAGCGAAAACCGGAGGAATATTACACCAATTACTAACAAATTGCCAAATTAACGTGGGAAAATAACACGAGGTGAGAAGGTGGTCACTAGTCTCCTCGCAATCGCCACAAAGACGACAAGTCGATCCCACATTAAAATTTCTTTTAACGAGAGCCACATAAGTCGGAAGCTTATCCATTTCTGCCTTCCAAGCAAGAATGTTGGCCTTAATCGGAACTCAACTATTCCACTTTATGGTAAATGGGATAGACATATTAAAGTTTTTGAAAAGAATTTGTTTCATGGAAGCAACAGTGAAAATACCCGCTAAATCGTTAACAATAAGAATAGAATATTAATATGTGAATAGTTGAAGGGTATAGGTTGTATATAGTTCATAGTAGAGGGGATGGGTTGATAAAACAAAGTAAGTGGAAGTAGTAGTAGTAGTAGTAGGTGACAGTTTGCAGAGCAGAGGTCGGGTATTCATAACGACAGAGATACGATGTGACCGGGCACAGACTGATTCTTGTGGGCCATCATCACCCATCTCAACCGTTTATTTCATCGCACCATCGAAATCAAACCATGACGCACGGGTTTTATTATTATTATTATTATTATTATTATTATTATTATTTTCAGTCTCTTTAATTACATTTGACACTCCGAGTTAAAATATTGAATTAGTGATTTAGTGGGGCACAATATCATTACTTTTCAGATAACAAAATTTTTAACTTCAACAGATGCAATACACTGTCCATTTGTTTGTTTAAAACTTTTTAATAAAATTCGTAAATTAGTATATTAGGTTTTAATATAGCTACTATATATGTATGTGCTAGATGTTATCGGCAATCGATGTAATCATCTAATGACTAATATCATCATATCTAAACTAGTTTAACAATTTACGCTATGGGGTATACCCACCGAGGGCTGCTATGAGAACGGAGGGAGCAGGGAAGAATGTGTAGAGAATTCCACGCTGAGGAAGTACGTGAGAGAGGGAGACGAGGAGGATGACGAAAGTAGCGATGAGCGTGGAGGGAGTGACTTCCATACTAGCTCGACGGTGAGAGTGAAGTTGTAGGCATACAACTTATCCTTGTAAATATATATTTAATATCATACCTAGTCTTATCCTTATATACTTATTTACTTATTTCGATATCTGGTCTGAACGTTTTGAATTTCCCTATAACATATGGATTTCTTTTCTTACTGTTGTAGGTGACATAATGAATAATAGGGGTGTGCATACAGTTATAAAAAATCCAATTCATAACTGAAATAACTAAACCCAAACAAAATTGATGGTTTGGTTTTGGGTTTTCATTCAGTTTCGGTTTTGCACATAGTTTAACTAAATAACCGAATTTATAAATTTTCATTTTTTTTTTTTTACTTTTAAGAATTTAATAAATAGTGAAACCAAATATTTTAGCTTAAATTTACAACAATTAATTAACTTTTAGCTGGTAAAAAAAATTAGGGCCAAATTCAAATTTTTGGGTAATTTTTCTGACCCGAAATCATAAGTCCAAATGTTAAAAAAAAAAAAGGACTAACACAAAACTTAAAACTAAAAAACCCGAATCCAAACGACTTTCAAAACACAAAACTAAATTTTCGGTTAGAGCTCTAAACCAACACAATCCGTTAATGTGTCCTAATCTCTTTTAACCGGATAATCTATCTTTTATTTATAAAAAAAAGGTCATCTATTCTCAGTGGACCGTTTTAATTTTTAATACCATTAAGCCCAATCAAATCACATAAAACAAGCCCAATGGGCCACTTTAAAATTGAACTTGAATGGAAAGGACTTTAAAATTGAACTTGAATGGAAAGGATGCGAAGGATTTAGTTTGTGATACATTTAAAGTTTAAACTGAATTTGAATGGATCAGCCACACAATGAACAAATTATCGTAGATGTGAAAATTGGATTAATGTTCTAGCTAGGCTATTAGTTTTGGTGCTATAGCGTTTTTATCATCTTATCGGACATCCAGTAAAGTATAAGTAAAAATATCGGTTTTGATAAAATTAGCGATGTTTTGTCAATATTTTACTACCACTATAGGTGTGTTTGGCAAGGAGCTTTTAAAAGCTTTTAGCTTTAAGCATTTAATAAAAGACTCAAATTCAATAAAAAACTATGTTTGGTTAAAGTAGCTCCAAGCGTTAAGGTTGGTAGAAAAAACTTCATACTTAAACACTAGCTATAGGCTTTTACATTTGATTTTACAAGTTTGGTATTTGAATTTCTATCAACTTTTATTAATTTATATAATGGTTACACATTTAACCCTTATTCAAAACTAACTACCCCACGACTAGGGGCCGTAACTTTTTCACACGTTAATAATTTTTTAAACAAATTACATCATAAAAACGAGTATTTTATTCTCTTTAATTTGAGTATGATATTGTTATACTTCTTTAACTTTAAAAAACTAAACACTACGTGATTATCGGTTAGGATAGGTAACAAGTCGAGTCAGGTGAGCTTGAGTCATGTGTAAGACCAAATTATAGTCAGAATGAGTCAATACAAAAATGGTTAAATTAGTTCGATTCGTGTCGGTACGCTTTTGAGTCGAAAGGGGTCAGGTCAGTACATGTTTCAGATTAGAACAGTGCATGTTCAAAATGAGATTCAGATCAAAATTGGTTGATTTAAAAAATTATCTATTTGAAATTGCTGTATATTTTAGTTTTGTTTCTTGATTTTCGACATGAATTACACGCTTATTGCATTTCCATGAATTACACGTCTACATTCGGGTTATGTATGCATTGTCATAAGGTGAATCATGTACCAACACTGATTATGCGGTTGATGTTAGGTTGTGTGCCCATTCTGCCGCACCACGCGGGCACCCAACTAGTTTTATTAAAAGCTTCCGCTACTCTGCTAAACACCTATATATATTTAAAAAGCTACAGCTACCAGCTTCCAGCCTTCAACTTCAAGCTTTCAGCTAACAATCACCAGCTAATTTTGCCAAACATACCCTATATCTGTCTCGTCACTGACTTTATCCAGTCATTTAGTTTGCTAATTGATAGTTTTGACTTTTGATTTTGCTATTAATATTAGATAAGTTTTTATGTTTTGTATTTTATTATACATATATATACAAATTTTGCATGATATTAAAGTTACTGTTATTCCACCATGATAATCGATACATCAAATATGGGTCCTTGACCGCTATACACTATTTTTCCGCATTAATTGCTTAGTGTTCTAAAAAAAGGAAGCATGGTAGATGAATTGTATCAAAGATTTTACATAAACAAAGATGATGGATGTACAATTCAACCGGCGAGGTATACTCAGCTTATATGAGTAAAAGGACGAAAATTGACAATGTATCAACTTGTTTTTGTGTCTTGGCGTTCGAAGGCCAGCCAATCAGGTCCAGGGTTTATTGGTTTGGTTTCATCCTAAGTTGGACTCATCGGGCGAGCGACAACGGCTTGCAACCAATGTTGCGTTGGATGTACAAGCATATCGAGGCTTAAACACCTTATCCCGCTGAGGTTGTACTAGATGATTTGATGAAGTCCGAGCTAGCTAGCAAGCCCAATCATTTAAGCACATTTATAAAAACTTCTACTTTTAAATACAATCAAGTGTAAAAATGTTATCTTTCTTGTTTTTATGTTGAACAAGTCATTTGTGATCCATTCTTTTCTCCATTAATCCATCCCTTCCACTAACATACAAATTCACTCTCTCATAAACACTTTTGACCTTCTAAGAAACTGATTTCCAATAGTCTACAACTTAACCTTAACTTTTATTTTCTTTCTAATAAACAAATTCAACTCCATTTATATTCAAATTTAGTCAAAATTATTCCCCAAAAAAATATATAAAAGATCAAAAACACAAAATTAATGGATACTGATACTGACATAGAAGAGGGTGTTCGCGATACAGATAACCAAGACTACGAACAACCACTGGCCTCTCCATTTATTGAGGCGGCGGAGCTCGCAAAGTGGTCATTCTACCGAGCCACCATTGCCGAGTTTGTTGCCACTTTTTTGTTCCTGTACATTAGTGTTCTAACCATCATCGGGTACAAGAGCCGCAACGACACCGACAATTGTGGTGGTGTTGGCCTCCTAGGCATCGCGTGGGCGTTTGGCGGAATGATCTTCGTCCTTGTTTACAACACCTCCACCATCTCCGGTTTGTTATGATATTCTGTTGTTAATGCAACATGGATTTAAATTTAGCTTTTAATAATGTTTTGACGGTTTTTAGGTGATCTTCGTCCTTGTTTAGAACATGCCTGCCTCATTTTTTCTAATTTCGTACTCATTTCTGAAATGGCTAAACCCAAATATGTAAAACACATATTCAAAATGTATGGATATCATTCGCAATCTTATAATAAAATATTTATTACTTTTGTTATAATTTTATGTAATTAGATAATTATTAGCTATGATATTACTACATTTATATAAATAAAGACTAATGTAGACTTGCAAGCCTAGTCAATCTCGTTTTTTAGATAAGCTCCAGCTTCTCGATTCAAGCTTTTAGCGAGTCGAATATGGATAAATATCTAGCTTTTAGCGAGCCAATTGCCCTCAGCCTTGTCTCTTAGATATTATTCACAAAAATGGGTTGAGTTATGTTTTGTCACTGATAAGCTGAGCTCAAATACCTAGCTATAAAGGAAATGGGTCAAAAACATCTTTTTTTAAAGATATAGCATGCGATTTAATTAATATGCACGTCCTTTCATCACAATCACCTCTCTTCAAAGAAGAGAAACAAATGGTAATCTTGTTATTTATGAGGATTTACTTTAACCCTCTCTTTTATCACATAAAAATTGCAACAATGTTCTTCATAGATTGTCCACAAAATAGTGTTGAATATACTATCCACATTTTGATGAAAAATGTGTTAAATGCACACATGTTCATAATCAGATACTGCAATCAACAAAGTTCAAAAAAATAAATAGATTGGGAAACATGGACAGAAGACCTATGGTTGATGCAACATATTTACTATTTGTTAGTAGTTTATTAGTATTTGTGAGGATTAGTTAGTGCGTCATTTGTATTCAAAGTCTCCTATAAATAGGTAAGACTCTCCTTGTAATCATTTGAGCCAGTAAATACAATTTTCTTTTACACGATATTACTCCTATAAATGTCAAAGCAGCATTATAAGATATGAAAAAGCCAAGAAAAGGTCAAGGGTATCTTGAGTGACACTCGCATATTCTTGAGTGATCAATTCCTATATACTTTGTAATAGAAATCTCAAGAGAAGAAACGATCAAGTGAGCCAAATTTCATACCATTCTTCCTTCCACTTGAAAAACATTTGTAATAATAGGTGATCACTTCCTTAATAGTGAGAAGTCAGTTTGCTTCCAGAAGATCAACAGGAAAAGTTGCGGACCCAAGGTTGACCTTAGTTCTCTTTTGTTGGTCTCACTTTTTGGTGAGCAAGAAGAGAAGTTATTTACCTGCCATTTGGACCAGTTTTTTCATGATAGTTGTTTGCATGTTTAAGATACTTATGACGCCTTAATGAACAAAATTGTGCTTCAGTTATGAGCAAACCTAACAATTTCAATAAAGTTTCCTATATATTCTTGTCTGTCTTGTTAGATACTGTCTTTAATAATCCCACCTCAAAAACTTTTGATAAGGAGGATACAAGTGGATTCATGTAAACTTATCTCAAAACGGTGCTCCAAGCGGTTTGATTTTTGATAATTGGAAGTTTAAACACCTTAATTGAAGCACCGGCTCGTCGTTTAGAGCACTATTTCGAGGTAACTTATACAAGAATCGACACATATCCTCCTTCCGATCAAAAGCCCTAAAACATCGGTTTGAAATTCAAAAAAAAACATGATGGGGTTAAGTTTTTTTTAACGGGGTCCCATGAGAAAAAATATGGCGAAAGATGGGACTTGCGGCAAGAATTTTTTGAGGTGGGATTATTACCGGCCAACTACAAAAAGGTGGGATTAGTAAAATTCAATTTGTCCATTAATTAATAATATCACCCAAAAATAGATGTATGTTACTCACCCCTTACGTGAGCGTTGAAAAAACGCAATGAAACTTGTCAATTACGACAAGATTCCAGCGAGTCATTTTAAACATTTCTATTAAGATCTGACTCTCAGATTCATCACCATTAGTATTAACACACCATTAACCTGATTAAAATCTATATGTGACTAGCATACACAAGAAACAATATTACATTAACAAAAATATGTATTTAAAAATCAATTAGTAAAAGAGGTTCAAGATTTATTACCTTAATCAGAAATAAGTGGTTTGAATGTCGTCAACTTCGTTGTCGGTCGAATTGCCAAGTGGCCCGTTTTTAGCGAGTTCAATTCATGCACCACTTGTTGGGTTTCTATGGATAATTTATACTTAGTTAACCATTTAACTAGTCACAATTAAGGCGGAAGCGTGATATATACAAACTAAACATATCTATCCATATGTATATATATATATATATATATATTACAAGTTTATATGATATGTGTTCATGAACAACCTAGTTTATTCATGTCATAAGATTACCAATAATCTATATGTTAGAAACCCGAGGCAAGGATCAAGTAATACGGAAAAAACTAAACTATCAAAGCTTGTAAAACTTACATTCTTAAACCTTTAAGAGATGTAGTTGATGGTTGAAGAAGATGATGATGTTGATGCTAGACTTTCAAAGGAAAATCCTCAAACGGAATATACCCCGAGCCTCCAACACACACCGAGCTATGTTAGGGAGCTTAAACACCAAAAACCGAGACCCGAGCCTCTTCCTTTTGTCTTGGCCGAAAACAAGAAGAAAGAAAAGGAAGAGTTGTGTGGTTTTTGTTACTTACTTGAAAGTTCTTGAAAGTCTTGATATATAAAATATCTTACAATCAAATCATGTCATGTTGTTAGGTTTTAAGTCAAGTAAGAAATACTCAACATCCACCAAATCCATGACAAAACTTGACCATAACATTAGGGTGTGGGGCCCACCCAAAACCGGCCCCAAAATTATATATATATTTTTTTTATTTATTTTATACTTTATAAAATATATAAACACCCCATCTTTTATAAACCATTTTACAAAAGAACATATAGTTAAATAATCATTCCAATAATAATTATTTGAATAAATAAATTAACCAATTAATTTATTTAACACTTTCAAGTAAGTATTCAGAAATCCAATTTTCTGAATGTGCCGTGTTCTGTATTTGTCTTATAGATCTTATCTTAACAAATACATAATTGGTGTGTGTCTAACTCGTTATTGGGTATGACCCGACTTGGATCAAACACAACTAGCCACATTAACCTAATTATGTGTCTCGGGCATACGGTATTCCAACAATCTCCCACTTGCACGAGACTCATAGGAAGTTAATGCTAATGGTGAATACCGCCTAACAACAGGTCACCATCCCTAGTGTGTTTGACTAAGTGCCATTCAATAACATCATCCCCTTCAAGTCCATACTTGATATGATATAGGTAAGTCTTATCATTATATCCCTTTGTTACTAGATGTCCTGTCAAATCGAAGAGACACAGAGTGATCATTCTCTCAATGATTTAACTTAACAGGCCTTAGACATCTAAACTCTCAACACATAAGAGGAACAAATTCCATCTTGACTGCATACATCCTCGTTGACATCTCATATGATATCTGAGCTCTTTCTTACACGTCATCGTGTTACTGAAATAACAAAGAAGAGAGTCAAGATATCAGACTTGATGAAAAACCAGATCCGATATGCATCTCAGGTCAAAGGACACAATGATACTCGCCTTTACTCAAGGATTACTTATGATCAGTTGCACTAACTCCATGCAGTGATCCTTGAGAGCGGATCATGTCCAATATTTGTATCCCACAAATATCTATGAACCTTGGTGGCAAACCTATGCCCTATATTCATCACATGAATATCAACCAATCCGGATTCATAATAGTCTTAACTTCATACTTGTTCCCACAAGTATGATCGACTACGGACGTTTAGAACAACATAAGTCATTCATGGACTAAACATGCAAATATAGAACATAACTCATTGAATAATTAAAACATAATTAATTTTCATGAGATACCCATTACATTCGTTCTTATACAAACACTAAATACAGATTAAATCCACTCACTAGAATACCGAAGTCCTAATGCACAAACATGACCCTCATGCTTTGGCCTATCGAGGAGCTTCGTGAGTGGGTCCGCAATATTTTGATCGGTATGAACTTTATGAATACATATCTTTCTCTTTTCAACTTCATCCCTTATGTAGTTGAATCTGCGCTCAATGTGCCTCGTTTTCTGATGAGCACGAGGCTCCTTGATCTGTGCAATAGCACCCTCATTGTCACAGAATATCTCTAGGGGCTCCTGAATGGTAGAGATAATCCCTAGATCCATGATGAACTTTTTCATCCATGCAGCCTCTTGGGCTGCCATTGAAGCGGCGATGTACTCAGATTCTGTAGTGGATAACGCGACAACATCCTGCTTCGAACTCTTCCAAGAGACAGCGCCTCCATTCAAAATGAAGACATATCCCGACTGTGACCGAGAATCATCTCGGTCAGTTTGGAAACTCGCATCCACGTAACCCTTTACGACGAGTTCCTCCTCACCAGACCCATATATTAAAAACATATCCTTAGTCCTTCTAAGGTATTTTAATATATTCTTGACAGCCATCCAATGACTGTCACCTGGGTTGTGCTGGTATCTACTCGTTATGCTTAAAGCATACGAGACGTCCGGTCTAGTGCACATCATTGCATACATAATAGATCCTATTGCCGAAGCATAAGGAACATGCTTCATCCTATCCTGCTCTTCCTTAGAGCTAGGACTTTGGGATGAGCTTAACACGGTTCCTCTAGGAATAGGTACCAAACCTTTCTTAGAGTTTTCCATCCTGAACCTTTTCAGGATTTTATCAATGTATGCACTTTGATTGAGTCCGATCAATTTCCTTTGTCTATCCCTATAGACCTTTATTCCCAAGATATATGTCGCTTCTCCAAGATCCTTAATTGAGAAACGACTACTTAACCACGCTTTAACGTTTTCCATACTTGGTATATCATTTCCAAATAAAAGTATATCATCGACATACAAAATAAGGAACATGACTATACTCCCACTAGCCCATTTATACACACACGCCTCATCACCGTTTTGGACGAAACCAAACGCTTTGATTTCTTCATTAAAATGATGATTCCACATCCGTGATGCTTGTTTCAACCCGTAGATTGATTTCCTTAACTTACATACTTTATCAGGATTAGATGGATCGACAAAACCTTCAGGTTGAACCATATGGACATCTTCCTCAAGATATCCATTAAGAAAAGCGGTCTTGACATCCATTTGCCATATCTCATAATCAAAATGAGCTGCAATGGCAAATAATATCCTGATCGACTTAAGCATCGCGACCGGCGAAAAGGTTTCATCATAATCAATCCCTTGAGTTTGCGTGAAACCTTTTGCTACAAGTCGTGCTTTGTAAGTATCTAAATTTCCATGCATATCCGTCTTCTTCTTGAAGACCCACTTACATCCAACCATTTTGGAGTTAAGTGGACGATCAACCAATTCCCAAACTTGGTTATCGTGCATGGATTGCATCTCGGCGCTCATGGCTTCAAGCCACTTGTCACAATCAGGTTGTGACATAGCATCTTTGTAGGAGATCGGTTCATCCGAATCGACCAAGTAGCAATCATCCACGAGAAATCCATATTTCTTGGGAGGTCGACTAATCCTACTAGATCTGCGAGCAACGTGTGTATGATCAACCATTTGATCACCTTCAACATCCTCGTGTTGAAAACTAGTATCGACCAACTGTGTATCATCCAGTGATTCTTGAACCTCTTCAAGTTCCACTCTCTTTTCACTAGGTCCTTCCATAAGGAACTTAGTTTCTAAGAAGTATCCTTTGCGTGAAACAAACACCTTTTGTTCACTAGGATCATAGAATATATATCCTATATCATCCTTTGGGTATCCTATGAAGATACACCTGATGGATCGAGCCTCAAGCTTATTTGGGGTGTCACGTTTAACATAAACTATGCATCCCCATACCCTTAAATATGAAAAGGATGGAACCTTTCCATGCCACACTTCATAGGGTATTCGATCCACCTTTTTGGTCGGGGCCATATTCAAAATACGAGCCGCTGTAAGTAGCGCATATCCCCAAAATGATGGTGGTAGTGAGCTTCGTGCCATCATTGATCGAACCATGTCCAACAGTGTTCGATTCCTCCTCTCGGATACTCCGTTATGTTGAGGAGTTCCAGGAGGAGTGAGCTGTGAAATAATTCCACAATCTCTAAGATGACATTGAAAAGCTTCACTTAGGTATTCGCCTCCTCTATCGGAGCGGAGTACCTTGATTGTTCGGTCGAGCTGATTTTGTACTTCATTTTGAAATTCCTTGAACATTTCAAAGGCTTCATGTTTGTGTTTCATTAGATACACATACCCATATCGACTAAAATCGTCGGTAAAGGTAATGAAGTACCTTTCACTATTCCTACTAGTGGGCTTGAGAGGTCCGCATACATCCGTATGTATGATACCTAACAAGTCCTTAGCCCTTTCATTTGTACCTTTAAAAGGTTCTTTGGTCATCTTGCCTTGAATACAAGATTCACACTCATCAAACGAACCTAACTCATTTGTTTTCAAAAGACCATTCTTTTGGAGAGTATTTACACGATTCTTGTTTATGTGTCCAAGACGACAATGCCAAATGTAGGAATCACTCAAATCCTTTTTGAGTCTTTTAGTGGAAGTTTGATATAATGAGCTATTTGAGGTATTGTCATGAACCAATTCATAAATACCGTTGTTTGGTACAGCTTTAAAATAAAAGATACCATTAGATGATACATGCATTTCTGATTTTACAAATTTAAAGTCAAAGTTACATTGTCTAAGAAGGTGCACAGAAATAATGTTCCTAGTCAAACTAGGAGCATACAAAACATTTCTCAAAACAACTTCCAAACCACTTGGAAGCGATAAAGTGAAGTCTCCTCTAGCGACCACGTGCACCCTTGCACCGTTGCCCATGAAAAGACTCACTTCGCCCTTCTTTAAGTCTTCATTCCTTTTGAACCCCTGCAACCAATTGCAAATATGAGTTCCACATCCGGTATCCAATACCCATGTGTTAGAAGAAATAAGATTTAGCTCAATATTAATCATAAAGACATTACCCGAGGCATGCCCCGCATTCCTCTTGTCTCTTAGCTCTTTTAGGTAGACCGGGCAATTGCGTTTCCAATGTCCGGTCTCCCCACAACCAAAACAAGGATCATCCTTATGACCCCTCGGTTCCACAACCTTTTGTTTCTTTGCCATAACCGGTGATTTGCCCTTACCCTTAAGATGCATAGGAGGACCCTTTCTTTTTGCTACCTTAGCCTTAGGATTGGGTTGAGATCGATTCTTGGATTTACCTTCATTGATCGCAAACATGGGTAAAACCCTTTTACCCATGCTCGCCTCGGCTGTTTTAAGCATTGAGTGAAGTTCTCCAATGTTTTTGTCCCACCCGTTCATGTTATAATTTAACACGAAAGTGTCGAACCTTTTCGACAAAGAGTTAAGGATCAAATCCGTAGCTAACTCTTTTGAGATGGGACAATTGAGCTTGGCGAGGCGATCAATGTAACTTTTCATCTTAAGCACATAAGTTGAAACTGGTTGATTATCATCCATTCTACATGCATGCAAGGCTCGAACCGTTTCGAACCTTTCAACTCTTGATTGCTTAAGGAACATTTCCTTAAGTTGAGTAATCATGTCGTACGCATTATGGTTTTCGAAATCCTTTTGGATTTCGGGAACCATAGTCGCCAACATGAGGCATGACACTTGAATGGAATCTTCCGTGTGTTGGACCCAATTCATATATTCGACCTCACTTCCCTCTTCCGGTTCATTGGGGATAGGTGTTTCCAAAACATGATATAATTTTTCTTGTTTTAGAACAATCCTTAAATTTCGGAACCAATCCGAAAAGTTATTGTGGTTAAGACGATCTTTAGCGAGAATAGATCGGAGAGATACATTTTGGACGTTAGGGATTATGTTGTCGTCGACGTGTGCGGCCATCTGCAGAATTTTAATTAAGTTCATTTTAGTGTTTTACCTTTTTAATTATTAATACCCTTTTATATATACCAAATATAATTAATAATTAAAATCTAGAATCCAACGATAAACCCGACTCCGGTTAGGTGACCTTTTTCCCATTGTCGGTTTATCAAGGTAGTTATTCATAACAATTGCAAACCTTTTGCAACTTCTAGAGTTTATGGGACCGGTTCGAAATCATATTTCGTGTCGGCATGTTAATCCCATCAACACCTATTAGACCCCATGTTTGGGTAACCCTCTTCACATGGTTCTAATTTAAGTCGTCCTACTTGTATTAACTTGTAATATTAACATACAAACGGTTAGGTGACCTTTTTCCCATTTATATGCCAATATTACCTCAACATATTAATTTACTCTACGCGGTTAGGTGACCTTTTTCCCACTAAGAGCTTACTAATATGTTAAGCGTTGTACAAAAGGATGGTGTTTAACTTGTTATCCTTAATTTTAAAAGGGATTTTTTTTAGTTTTAATAATTCTAGTTGTAAAACTTTAAATCATGTTCTAACATGCATTTAGTAACATGATTATTTTGAAACCATTTTCAAAATTCTAATTTATAATAAAACCATTTTATTATGGGCGTGAGACGGCTAGTTAATAAATCCATTTTATTAAACTACGTGTCACGTAATTACCGATAATTATTAGAACCCGTTTTATGCTTTGTTAATTAATTCTATGTGACGAAGTTGATATCCTAATATCTAACAACCACACAATCAAACAATCAATTAACAAGCATACACAATTATACTAGACACGAGCCACTAAGTTAGACCACACTTGTTAGCCGAAACAAGTGTGTGTCTTAGGTCCGATCCTAAGGGACACATGACACATGGATGTTGTAGCTCCCACTCGATCCCGCATCCAAATGCTTCGAGCATCTTCTTCAACCCCGTTGTGATCCATTGGGCTTGAACTTGGGCCTTAGCTTCCATAAGCTTCCATTTGGGCTCATTAGGTGGGCTTAGGTCCTTTTGGGCTTGAATCCCTTAATGGGCTTGTGAGACCCATTATCACCATACCCGGCCCAATAAGGCCCAAACTTCCAATTTTGCAATCTTCTTTAAATTTACAAAACAAATGTCCTAATACATTTTTTCTATAAAATAAAGATATTACAAATAAACTATTTATTACATACCCATATGAATAAATAATTACAAAACTGCCCTTAATTAATTATTACAAACCGAAACTTTGAATAATTAATAACAATCACAACAAACGTCCATTTGGTCTACGGCTCGGTCTAGTTTTAACAAACATAACCCGTTATGTCTTAGGAACCCGTTCCAAAACCCCTTGACCTTATCGGGCCTAGCCCAACCCATTTGGGCTTGACCCAATAACTTAATTATGAGCTTCGGCCCACTTGTCCAAAACACATGGGCTTCGGCCCAATGAAAAGTCTAATGGGCTTCGGCCCATTTAACCAAAATGGGCTTCGGCCCATTTAACTTTCTTCCCTCCTTTATTTTTCTTCTCGGTTAACCCATTAACCTAATGAAGTTGGCTTCGGCCCAATCACATCCGAATTGGGCTTCGGCCCATGAACTCGGTTTTATATATATATTTTTTTTTTTTGAACAAAGCCAAAAATAATAACAAGATTAAATACAAAAAATCATGCATGTTTATTTTTGTATAAAATCTTTCAAGGGGAAAAATATAAAACCGAAAACCCGAAGCTTAGTTTCCCGTATCCCGGCTCTTGATGCCATTTGTTGGGTTTCTATGGATAATTTATACTTAGTTAACCATTTAACTAGTCACAATTAAGGCGGAAGCGTGATATATACAAACTAAACATATCTATCCATATGTATATATATATATATATATATTACAAGTTTATATGATATGTGTTCATGAACAACCTAGTTTATTCATGTCATAAGATTACCAATAATCTATATGTTAGAAACCCGAGGCAAGGATCAAGTAATACGGAAAAAACTAAACTATCAAAGCTTGTAAAACTTACATTCTTAAACCTTTAAGAGATGTAGTTGATGGTTGAAGAAGATGATGATGTTGATGCTAGACTTTCAAAGGAAAATCCTCAAACGGAATATACCCCAAGCCTCCAACACACACCGAGCTATGTTAGGGAGCTTGAACACCAAAAACCGAGACCCGAGCCTCTTCCTTTTGTCTTGGCCGAAAACAAGAAGAAAGAAAAGGAAGAGTTGTGTGGTTTTTGTTACTTACTTGAAAGTTCTTGAAAGTCTTGATATATAAAATATCTTACAATCAAATCATGTCATGTTGTTAGGTTTTAAGTCAAGTAAGAAATACTCAACATCCACCAAATCCATGACAAAACTTGACCATAACATTAGGGTGTGGGGCCCACCCAAAACCGGCCCCAAAATTATATATTTTTTTTTTTTTTTTATTTTATACTTTATAAAATATATAAACACCCCATCTTTTATAAACCATTTTACAAAAGAACATATAGTTAAATAATCATTCCAATAATAATTATTTGAATAAATAAATTAACCAATTAATTTATTTAACACTTTCAAGTAAGTATTCAGAAATCCGATTTTCTGAATGTGTCGTGTTCTGTATTTGTCTTATAGATCTTATCTTAACAAATACATAATTGGTGTGTGTCTAACTCGTTATTGGGTATGACCCGACTTGGATCAAACACAACTAGCCACATTAACCTAATTATGTGTCTCGGGCATACGGTATTCCAACACCACTATCTTCCACCGCTAAGGCCACGTCAGCATCTTCACCTAAAGCTCCCACCTTCTATTTAAGGCATGGCTTCAATGTATCTGAGTATCCTCATCTCAACTCTTTCTGTACACTTTCACCATGAGAAACTGGTTTCTAGCCGAGCCTGAGGTGAAGTCGGTCAATGATTTTGCAGGGAGTTTCACAGATATGTGGCGAGAAATAAGGTTTAAAATGGTGATTCCACCACTGACTGCTGCACTATACATATGTGTAGCGATGTCTGTTATGATGTTCATAGAACGGGTGTACATGACAGTTGTGGTGTTGGTTCAGATACCTATGTTCAATGAAAAAGAGGTACAAATTTTTAGTTTAATATCTGTTCGGTGCATATACTTCATATCATAATTGGAGAAATCAAATTATTATGTGACCGACTGCGATTTCGTAGTGCAGATTTCCAACCGGATGAAGACTTTCTTTGGAGAAGTGTGCCTTATCTTCTTGAAAATCAAGAACTGTCTTTGGTACAAGCAAGATGGAAATTCGGTAAAGCCTACTCATTTCTCTCATATACACTGTTTTACCCCTACCCAAAATTTCACAGTTATTTTAGATTATACTTTAACTAACTCATGTTTTGTTTAGTAAATGCTAATGAATGCATCATGTCTCGCCTCCAAGAGATGTCACTCGCCTATCATTTTACTGTTGAGCAAGAAGTGGGCTATTCAACTTGTCAGTTTTTCGGTTTCAATGGTAAGACAAAATTTGAAAGTTTACTCGCTTACAGGGATGTAATAAGCCAAGCCGCACATGAGTTAGTCGAGATTGGCTTGCTAAAAGCTTAAATCGAGACGAGCTTAAACGAGCTCGAGCCTAAAGATAAGCATGTTTAATAAACGAGCCCAAGCTCGAGCTATAGAAACAAAGCTCGAAATGAGTGTAAACGTTAAATAAAAAATAATAAACAATTTGAGCTCGAGCTTGAAAACTACTCACGAGCTGAGTTTGAGCTTAAAAGCTACTCACGAGTCAAGCTCGAGCTATAGAAACAAAGCTCGAAATGAGCCGAGCTCAAGCTCAGCCCGGCTTAGCTTGTTTACATCTAACACCCCTACTAAAATAGATTCTAAGAGATTCTTTTAAGGACGTAAATGAAATTTATATGACATTAGGGACGGCTGGTGTATGGCGTATAAAAGCAATTGAAGATGCTGGTGTCTGGAAAGATAGAACCACTGTGGAGGACATGGATCTTGCAGTTCGGGCCAGCCTCAAGGGGTGGAAGTTTCTCTTTGTTGGAGACCTAGAGGTGAGTTGCGGTGTCGAATATGAAACTATGTTCATCAAACTGATATTCTAATCCATAGGTACCTTCAAAGCCTACCGATATCAACAACATCGTTGGTCATGTGGGCCCGCTAATCTGTTCAAAAAGATGTTTAAAGAAATCATCTTGTGCGAGGTAAACCGTATAACTAATGAGCAATCCTTTTCTTTTTCCTAATAACATTTAAAAATGATTAAATGTGTACTCTATTATGCAGAGAGTGTCCTTATATAAGAAGTTTCATGTCCTGTACGCATTCTTCTTTGTAAGGAAGATAATAGCACACTGGGTCACCTTTTTCTTTTATTGTGTGGTGATCCCTATAACCATCATGGTCCCAGAAGTCAAACTTCCAAAACCGATAGCCATATATATTCCCGCCACAATCACCATCCTGAACTCGGCATGCACCATAAGGTCATTGCATCTTATCGTCCCCTGGATCCTATTTGAAAACGTGATGTCGTTTCATCGGTCCAAAGCAGCAATTATAGGACTTCTAGGCGCCAACCGAGTCAACGAATGGGTCGTGACTGAAAAGCTTGGAAATTCAGCAAAACCACAAAGCAGCATCAGCAGACCACCACCTAGTACTACTAGAACAAGTCGGTTACGTTTTGGAGAAAGGTAATTAAGTCACTATAAACAAACCTTGATAACGTTTTAATAATAATAATAATAACAATAATAATAATAATGCTAACAATTTGTAATGACAAACAGGCTTCACTTTGCGGAGCTGATAATGGGATTGTGCCTGGCGTATATAGCTTGCTATGATATGATATTTGGGAAGGATAATATGTTTATATATCTGTTACTGCAATCGTGTGCTTTCTTTGTTGTAGGAGTTGGATATGTAGGTATATCCACCCCAAACTAATTATGTATTTTATCAAAAAAGTGTATAACATTATAGTTTAATTAGGTTATAATTCAGAGTCTAATAATTGGGGAAAACAAAACACAGAAACTAAATTCAAAGAAGAAGCCCTAAAAACAGATGTGTTATGAGGATTATTGCCCTAGAAGTAGCATAAGTTGGATTAATTAGGTCAGATTAGAGTAAGGTATGGATAGTAATTGCTCTGAATACAACCAAAATGTGAATTAAAGTAACACTAATGAGCATATCAATGGCTATTGAAAGGGATAGCCGTACCAAATGGTTCCGGACGGATGTTAGCTGTCTTGAGCCTCAAGGATCTCGATTAAAATTGTTTGATCAAAATAAAAGTCTACCTGACAATGAAATCATCATCATCGTACTCAGTATATCCCACCAATAGCAAAGTTATAGTAGGGCATGAGGAGGGTAAGATGTAGACAACCTTACCTCTACCCCGTAGGAATAGACAGGCTGCTTCCAGTGAGACCTCCGGCTCGAAATCTGGATCCTAATTTATACCAAATAGATGAACAAGACGACAACAACAACCATACCCAGTAAATCCCACCAATAACTAGCAATCGATAGGGTCTGGGGAGGGTGGGATGTAGGCAAGCCTCTATCCAGAGGATAGAGAGACTACTTCCAGAAAGACCCTCTGCTCAAAAAAAATAAAAAAGAAAAACACAACAGACCAAGAACCAAAATATATAAACAAAAAGCTACCAATAAAAGAAATAAGTGAAGGAGAAAACAATTAAAATAAAATAAAAAATAGGGAATCACATACGCTAGACATAAATACAAGCAGGCAATTGCACGTAAAGTCCATATAAAATCTAGAAAATAAATAATTAAATAAATAAAACAAAGCCTCTTAAGTCCTAGCTAAAGCATACCTATACCCTCTCCGAAAAGTCGTTGACCTTAATCCTATGCCTCCACAAACCCCTATCTTGGACCATGTCCTCAGAGAGGTGCAAATCTACTAAGTCATGTCTAATCCGCTCATCCAAGTCAATTTGGGTCTGCCTTTATTCCTCCTCCTCCCGTCTACAGTAAGGGTTTCCACTACTCTAACGGGCTCTATTGTCTGTGCTACAGTTACAAAAGCGATCTATGGCTCAAGAAACTCATGTTTAACAACGACCATAAAACTGAACCAAATGTTCTAAGAACAAAGTCCCCTATAAATAGGTAAGGCTCTCCTTGTCAAGCAGCATTCAAGATATGTATAAACCAAGAAAAGTTCAAGGGTATCACAAAAGTAATTAGTCACTCTTGATTAATATATAAAAGCTCATAAAAGATTTTATAAACAACTAACGGTTTTTATAAAAGAACTCAAAACATGTTTATATAAATAAACAAAGAAAATTCAAAATTCAGAAGGAATGTTCCTAAAGAAGTAGATTTAAACAAAACTAAGTCAAACATGAGGAAAAGACATAACACTTTGAGAAACAAAGGCTCTTTTACTATTGCAAGTTAAGATGAGTTACAAATCTACTATTTAAAAGTATTTGTACCAACACTTTGACTAACACTTGCATAATGAAAAATCCAAAAACACAAGAACATATTCAAAAACACTTACGTGTCTAAGACGCTAATGATCACTGAAGAGGTATGTACCCGCCTCAACACCGAGCAAGGCGGGTCAACCCACAAGATAAACACATTATGAAGGCACAAAGCCAAAACCTATGCGCATGGCGCATACAAAACATGCTCAGGATGCTCGCGCATCACATATGCGCGCGGCGCATATCACATGCTCGTGCATATCACATCTGCCCAGGCACACATATGCTCGCGCATCACATATGCGCGCGGCGCACCAGCGCGCGGCGCATATCACATGCTCGTGCATATCACATCTGCGCATGAAATATCTGCGCGTGAGAATAAAGAGAAGACCTCGCGCATCCTCTGGATGGGCGCATATCACACATGCACATAATCGACCTCGCCCTTATCCAAATCAGGATTAGGGCAACCTTGATTGTGCACGTCAGACAACCTTCCAGAAGGCATCTTTTTAAGGAATAAGAATATGCTGATGTTGACAGCTGCCAAATGAAAGGTCGACAACTCAGCATGACACATGTGCTACCACGTGATTACAACCAACGAGAAAGCGCCAGGTGTCCCAGAGGACACGTGGCGCAGTGCGATTGGAGGAGGCCAACGAGGTTGAGCCTAATCAGTGGAAACCCTAGCACTATAAATACAGCATCAACTCCACTTTGATGGGGACACATTCATACTCAATCATTGACAGTTACAGACACATTGATTCATATTGAAGCATATTCAATCACACAATCATACAGAGTAACAGAAGAGTATTCAGCTATTAAGCAATACTCTCCCAATTCCCTTACTCTCAGATTATTATTTTCTCCTACACATACTTATTCTCACGCCGGAGGGTTACCCCAAAGAGGACCCCTCTGTCCCTTTCTGAGGGGTAAGTAACGGCGCTGTTCATTTTGTAGGTGGAAGAACACTGATCCAGAAGAACCATCGGTGAAATAGTATAATCACACCCGAGGAAAGTAGATCTGCTACCAGTGAGTAGATCCACGTTTCTTCATTGGCGCCATCCGCTGTTACATCGGCAATCAGATCTAATCAGATCTACAAAAAAATCAATCACCATGGTTTCTGGCATTCGTAACGTTGATCAAGCTCTGGAGGATATTGAACGTGAGGGTGTTAACGACGGACAGCAGGTTCTGAGGGTTCCGCGTGATTCTACGCGTACCACCAGCAACCGTCCCTTCGTCACAACCCCTCACGGCCAGACTGAAACTCCTCCAGACGATCTCGCGTTACAAAATATGGCCGGCGCGAAACTGAAAGGACCAATGGGTCCAGAAGAAGAAACAAATGATCCGAACGAATGGCTCATAAACGAGCAGCGGCGTCTGATGGAAAAGTACAACGAAATGGTCAAACAGAAGAAGCTAGCCGACCAAACACAAAGGCAAGCGTTTGATAAGCAGACTACAAAGAGGCCGCGCGCGCCGGAAGAAGGACATTCTGTTCACACTGCACACACTGAGTTCAGTGATGAAGAAGTGCATAGCATGAGGAAGACGCGGGATACTCATGCAGGAGGCTCACAGCTCCGCGCGCCTGTGAACATGGCGCCTGGAGCCAGAGCAGATCTGGATCTGCACATGCCATACAGCCCACCGGTCAGAGGACAAGTGGACGTAACCACACCCTACAGACCAGCCATCTTGGTAAAACACTCAAAGTTTACTGCGCGCATCGCGCAGGCTCCCATCCAGCACAAGACCAAGATGCCAAGTGGTCTGGGCAAATATGATGGCACAACAGATCCAGATGACTTTTTGCAAGGTTTCTATAACACGGGAAACCTAGAGAGCTGGACGATGCCAACATGGTGTCATATGTTTGCTCGCTGCCTCACAGGAGCAGCGCGGGTATGGTTCGAGAGCTTGCCGACTGGGCAAATTGATGGGTTCGAGGAACTATTAGAAAAGTTCCAAGCCCACTTCGTACAGCAGCGCAGGCACACGCGCGATCCTGATGACATCATGCACTGCGTACGCAGGAATGATGAAACGATTGAAGATTACATCACTCGTTTCAATCAGGAGTCCCTGGCAATCGGGGGTATAACTGAGCAGCTCCTGCGCGTGGCCTTTATACAAGGCGCGCGCAGTGATCAATTACGACGAGCTCTCGTAAGCAAAGATGGCATGCCCACCACGTGGGCCAAGTTAATGGAGGCATCGCGAGTTTTCGCGAGAAATGAAAAACAGATTGCCCAAGATAGGGCAAGAGAAAGAGCGCATCAGGCTGAATCACCGCGCAGCAAAGAGAAGAGGGCCAAACAGAACTCTGTATGGTCCAGGTTGCAGCCAACAAGTTTTTCTTCGGCAGAAAAGCAAGCGCAACCAAGCTCACCCCAGCCCCAAAAAGATGTTCGTAATCGCGGGGATGGTGACAAGAGGGAGGGCGGCAGAGATCCTAGCAGACCTCTGCCAAGAATATGGACTCCACTCACTAAAACACCTTCACAGGTGTTAAGTACTGAGAATGTTCAATTCAAGCCCCCCAAGCAACTACACTACAAGGGACCGCAAAACAGTGGCAAATATTGTGAATTTCACAGGTCCCCGGGCCACAACACCGACGCATGCCATCATTTAAAGGATGCGATCGAGAAGGATGTAAAATCAGGCAGGCTGGCTCACTTGGTGAAAAACCAAAGAATAGAAGATGAGCAACCGGAAGGAGCCTCTGCCAGCAAGAAATACAAAAGAATCTGTGTGGCTGAGGGGGGACGACAAGGGCAGACGTCAAAAAAGAGAAGCGCGCAAATCCACGGAGATTGGCGCGAGCAGCAAGTCATCTTCCCAAGAATCAGGGGAGGCCCTTCAATAAGCAGTCCTCTCGTCATCACCACACACATTGCTCATTACGAAGTGTCAAAGGTCCTGGTGGACACTGGAAGCGAATCTGACATTATGTATGAGCAATGTTTCAGAAAGTTAGACCCGGCAGACCAAGCGCGGCTCGAAATTGTGAACGCACCAATCTGTGGTGTTTCAAATGAAATCATCCATCCCCTAGGCCAGATTCAGTTTGAACTAACTATGGGGGATGATGAGCACAAGCGAGCCGAAGTTGTCAACTTCTTGGTCTTGCCCACCACGTCATGCCACAATATGATCCTGGGTAGGGGAACGATTGCCCAATTTAATGCTGTACCGTCGCCAGCGCACGGCGCATTGGGGTTCCCTACACCAACAGGCGTAACATTTGTTTACCGCGATCATTTGTGCGCAGTGACAAGTACGCCGCGGGAAGGGAGAATGAAACTTCCAATGGCGGACGATGCGCCAGAGAAGTGGATTTTAAACCCAAAATTCCCAGAGCAAACGGTCACAATTGGCGCTACCATTTCAGACGAAACGAGATTGAGAATGAAAAAGTTGCTCACAAAATACACGTCGGTTTTCGCGTGGCAACACTCCGATATGACGGGGGTCCCGCGAGACTTGGCGCAACATTCTCTTAACACGTTCAAGTCGGTGGAGCCAATTGCTCAGAAAAAGAGAATCATGGGGGATGAAAAGGCGAAGGCCATGAATGAGCAAGTGGAGGACCTGTTGCGCGCAAACATCATCCGCCCGATCCGATACCAGACGTGGGTAGCCAATCCTGTGATGGTAAAGAAAAGCAACGGGTCATGGAGGATGTGTATTGACTTCAAGGACCTCAACAAAGCATGTCCGAAAGACTGTTACCCCCTCCCAAACATCGACGCAAAGGTTGACTCCGTGGCGCCATTCAAGCTCAAATGTTTCCTGGATGCCTACAAAGGCTATCACCAGATTCAAATGGCACCACAGGACGAAGACAAGACTGCCTTCAGAACCGACAAGGGTGTTTTTTGTTACACAAAAATGCCCTTTGGTTTAAAGAATGCGGACGCAACCTATCAGAGACTTATGGATTCGGTTTTCAGTGAACAAATCGGAAGAAATCTAGAAGTCTACGTTGATGATTTGGTGATCAAGAGCAGGGAGGAGAGACAAATGCTCAAAGACATCGAGGAAACTCTTCAGCGCCTAACGGAAGTTAACATGAAGCTCAACCCGAGCAAATGTACTTTCGGCGCGGAAGAGGGGAAATTTCTTGGTGTAATGGTCACTAAGGATGGTTTCAAGGTGAACCCTGAAAAGGTGGAAGCCATCCTAGACATGCCTTCACCATCCACCATGAAAGAGGTTCAGAAGCTGAATGGTAGATTGGTGTCAATCAACAGGTTCCTAGCGAACCACGCCAGCAAATCTACTCCATTCGTTAACACTTTGAGGAATTGCTTGAAGAAGAGCCAATTCAAGTGGACGCCTGAGGCTGAGCAAGCTTTCAGTGAGATAAAAGAATGTCTCATAAAGCTGACCGCGCTCACAGCTCCACTTCCTGGCGAAACCCTTACATTGTACTTGTCAGCTGGAGACCGCGCCATCGGCGCAGTATTATTGGTGGATCGCAAGGGGATCCAAACGCCAATATACTATGTGAGTCGGGTGCTGACAGACCCTGAGACGCGCTATTCCATCATGGAAAAGTTAGTTTTGTCACTAACACACGCGTCGCGCAAGCTTCACAGATACTTCAATGGTCATCCGATTGAAGTTCTGACTGGTTACAACATCCAGCAAGTCTTGCGACGCCCCGCGCTCTCCGTAAGGCTGACAAAGTGGGCGCTGGAATTAGGTGAACACACCATCACCTATAAGCCCCGTCCAGCAATAAAGGGTCAAGTTTTAGCGGATTTCATCACGGAAATCCCAGAGGGAAAGATTGAAGAAGCTCAGCGCGAGGTAGACCCTCCGCGAGCAAATGATGAAGAAGATGTTTGGAGGCTATTCACTGATGGAGCCTCCAACAGCGAAGGGTCCGGGTCCGGCGCAGGCCTCAAACTGGTGGACCCTGATAATCATGAGTATACTTATGCTATTAGGTTGGACTTCAAGAGTACCAACAATGAGGCTGAGTATGAAGCCCTGCTGGCTGGTCTGCGCATTGCGCGCAAGTTTGGAGTTAAAAGGCTAGAGGCCCATGTTGATTCTTACCTGGTAGCTGCACAGGTCAATGGCCTTTACGATGCCAAGGAGAACACCATGCCTCTATATCTAGAGCAGGCAAAAAAGCTCGTTGAGCGGTTTGACTTCTTCAAAATCATACACATCTCGCGCAGCGAAAACAAGGCCGCAGACGCGTTGAGTAAGATGGCATCAACTAATTTTGATCACTTTGGCAAAGATGTCAGGGTGGAAGTGATGAGCAACCCGTCAGTGCAAACGCAATCTGTCCTTGTAATTCATACAACCCCTTCATCCTGGATAACTCCAATAATGGAATTCCTGAAGGAGGGGAAGTTACCGGACGATCGCGCACAGGCGAGAAAGATAAGACACAAGGCGCAGAACTATGAACTACTTGATGGTACATTATATCGACGCTCTTATCTTGGACCGCTCATGAAATGCCTGGATGCTGAAGAAGCAAGCTATGTGATTAGGGAGATTCACGAAGGAATCTGCGGCATACACGCTGGCCCGCGCATGGTGGTTGCCAAGGCAATGAGCTCGGGCTACTATTGGCCAGGCATGTACTTGGATGCGCTAAAAGAAATACAAAAATGCAAGGCATGTCAGAGCTACGCGCCAAACACCATGCGGCCAAAGAACAACTTGATTCCGGTGACCTCTGCATGGCCTTTCCACAAATGGGCCATTGATATTGTGGGGCCCCTGCCGCAAGCGCAAGGGCGAGTGAAATTTTTGGTAGTGGCGATAGACTATTTCACAAAATGGGTTGAGGCCAAACCACTAGCAAAAATCACAGCTGAGGCGATGAAGCAATTTATCTGGAGCCACATCATTTGCCGTTTTGGCCTTCCTATGGAAATTGTGAGCGACAATGGCAAACAATTCACTGACAGGAAGATATCCAGCTGGCTCAAAGAATTGCACATCAACCAAATCTTCACTTCGGTCTACCACCCTCAGGGGAATGGCCAAGTGGAGCGCGCGAATCAAAGTTTGTTAAATGGGCTGAAGAAAAGGTTGGAGGGAGAATCCCATTCTTGGGTCGAAGAGTTACCTAATGTCCTGTGGGCGCACAGGACATTAAGCAAAACTAGCAATGGCGAATCCCCGTTCAGCTTAACCTATGGGACAGAGGCTATGATCCCAGCAGAAATTGGATGCCCATCCCATAGGGTACTCATGATGAGCAAGACTGATAACGAGCGCGAAAGAAGATTGGACCTTAACTTGCTTGAAGGGCGCAGAGAAGCGGCTATCATCAATGAAGCCAGATACAAGAAAAAGCTGGAAAAATATTATAATCAGCGCGTTAAAGAGTGCCACTTCAAGAAAAATGATTTTGTCCTTCAAAACAATGAAGCTAGCCGCGCAATACCCCCAGGAAAAATGTCCCCCAATTGGGAGGGACCTTATCAAATTTCAGAAGATTTGGGGAAAGGCGCGTACACTTTAAAAGATTTGAATGGAAAAAAGATACCGCGCGCGTGGAACGCGGCACAACTTAGAAAATGCTTCATGTAAAAGTTCAAATATGTAATCAAGGCTTTTAAGCCATCATGAATGATGATTCGTGCTATCTTTCAATATTTGTTCTATTACCTTTGCATACATGTTTCACACTTCCTTTATTAATTTGGAGCAATATGACAACACTATATTGACTTCAAAAACGAAATAAAACGAAGTAAAACATACATGCGCGAGCCTTAGCTCAAACGCGTTAACGAGTCTTAACTCTAAAACGTCAGGGCCTTAGCCCAAACCTACGAGCCTTAGCTCAAACACGTTAATGAGTCTTAACTCTAAAAACGTCAGGGCCTTAGCCCAAAACAAAGAGCCTTAGCTCAAAACACTCACAAACATCCATCTTACACCCCGCGCAGCCTGATCATAAAAATCCTTAAACACAACTAACGCAAAGTACATGCCATATCATAGTTGTTAAGGTCTCAGGTCGAGGTCGCGCGCGGAATCATAGTGGATATCTGGGTAACACATGCTGACATGTAATGGCTAAAACTCATACTTCCATATAAAAAACGCGCGACAACGAGGCGCAAAAAAGGAATAGTGAAAAGTCATCGAGCGTGTCAGCATAAACAAGATACTGCGAAACCACTTACAAAATAGGACTATGGTTAAGTGAATAATTTCCTTACAACCTTGTTCTTATTTTAACGTGCAAGCATATCTAATATCTATACAAGCAAACATGAAGAGAGGAATGGAAATGCGCAAGATGTGAAAAAGGGAAAACAAATTTCATTCCATAGCGTTGAATTTTACAAGTATGATGAGTTACAAATTACAAATAAAAATAAAAACATGAAGGGCTTCTCAAGTCTCCACGTTGACATTAGCCTCTTCATCATCCTCATCATCGCCCTCGGCATCTGGCGCAGCCTGCTCCTCTTCATCTCCAAACTGACCATAGTCAAGTTCTTCCTCCTCATTGGAGTCTTCTATCACGACGGTGTCAGGAGCAGATTCTTTCGCCGCGCCAGAACCGCTGGCAAGGGCAACATCCCCCGCGCCACCATCATCGCCACCAGCCCCCTCGCATTCATCGAGCAACTTCTTTAGCGCGCCGAGGTCGGGCTGGTCAGCAAGCGCAGCAATCTGCAAATCAATAGAAAAGTATTGAGTACAAAACACTTGGAAAATTAATCAAGAAAAACTCATTAAGGTCAAGGTACCTGAACAAGGATGGGGATGGGAGTACTCATATACTTCTCCCCCACAGCGGCCATGTCCGCGCAGGCCGCGTCGCTCTTGTAAGGGTACTCGGATGGATTCTTCTTCAACATACCATATTCGTACCCATCCGTAAACCCTTCAGCTCGACCCACCAAGCGAGCGGCAGCATTGCAGTCCATCACAAGGGCCTGAAACTCGGCGGAATATTTCATCGCCAAAGCGCAACGAGTCATGCCCTGTGACACCAGCCATTGGCGATCCTGCGCGAGGCCAGCAACAGACGTCTCGAGGGCAGGAACCTGTGAGTTTAATAACTCAACAGTTTCCTTGGTCTTTTTTAGCTCCTCTTTATCAGACGCTGCTGCCGCCAATATTTTTTCTTTCTCCGCCTGCGCAGCATCAAGTGCTTCCTGGCTGGACGCTGCCGTCGCCAAGGCCTCATCTCTATCGGCCTGCGCGGCCGCCAACTCCTTCTTCAGGCGCGCGACCTCACTCTCCAGTGATGATTTCTCAGTGATACTCTGGACGATAGCTTGGTCACGCGCCTCAGCCTGCTGTTCCAAGACACGCACTCTCCGCGCGTACTTGGCAACTTCGGCCTCCGCCACCTGCTACTTCTCCCGCGCAGCCTGGAGCTCATGCCCGCGCTTAATAAAGGCGGTGTTGGCACTTGCTCTATTTTCGCTGAGCTCCGCCTGGAGTTTCTCAGCTCGTGCGCAAGCATCAGAAAGGTTCCAGGCAGCCACCTTAGCCTCTTGCTGGGCTGCCACAAGAGCATCGCGTACTTTAATATAATCGCGATGAAGCTCTTGGGAGGCAGCAAAGAAAGCTGACCCAGCGAAAATGTGATCGTTGAGCAAGTCAGCGCGGGTGCGCTCCTCCTGATACCTCTTTTCAGTAGGAGGCACGGCATGAGCCCAGAAGTCCTCGCATACGCCCATGGATTGGAAGGAACTGTCTTCATTAATATTCCATCTCGGGCGGTAAACGTGGTCACCTTCCTGCAAAAAACAAGAAATGTTCTAAGTCATAAAACATACTTATATGGAGGTACGCGCAGCGGAGCAACAAATTAAAACATACCTGCGGGGATGAAGCAGAAAAGTCAGCGCCAACCCCACCAGAAGTCTGCGCTGCGAATTCTTGTGCCATCGCAGGGCTGGCGCGGTCTCCCAAGGAGTCCTCAGCTTGGGCCCCCTCAGCCTCCTCATCTTCTTCAATAGGCCTCTTCTCCTGCGACCTGGAGGGCTCCAAACTAGTATCGCGGGGAGGGCTGCGTGTAGGAGGAGGCGAGGGAGGTCTCGACGCCGCCAATTCGGTGCGCAATACGGTTTCCTGCTCCTTTGTAATCCCAATAAGGGGAGACTCAGCACTAGCAGGAGCAGGACCAGAACCAGCGGCGCCGGCAACGGCGCCAGGAGTGTCGCCAGCAACTTGTACGCCAGCTACAACTCCTATGAACAAATCAACAAGGAAAATTGGTTTACGACTGGATCCAAAAGAAAAAATTCAGGAGACAAATGTGCTAAACATACCTTGGCGCAATTCTGTTCGCGCGGCGAACATCGCCATAAAGTTCATTCTACCCTTTTCAGAGGGTAGAATAGGGGACTTCGAAGCAGTCCCCGGCACAGCCTCAGCACCTTGTGGTGCCTGCGGCTGATCTGCGACCGTCGCCGGTCCTGCGAACATTCAAAGGAGCAAAGGTTTAATAATAATTCAATCAGATGAAGATAAGCAAAGTATACCTGTCGCAGGCGCGGCACTGCTTCTCTCTTCAGCCGCGCGACCGGAGGAGGTGACGCCACCATACCTCAAGTGGACAGGAGGTCTGCCCACTTTCACAGGCAGGGAAGCTAAAGAAACCTTGGTGGTAAACACCTCGGTTTCCGCAGGTCCCTTCGTTTGAGCATGGGGATGAGCGACAGGGGTGTCATCTTTCTTTTGTCTCTTACTGCCCCCTGCGCCAGATTTCCCCTTAGCTTTGCGATTTAGTAGGGGCGCCTCCTCTTCCTCCTCCTCCTCCTCCTCCGCGAGCTCCAGCTCGTAGTTCTCCAGCGCATCTACAATACATGCAACAGAACTGTTAATAAACTTTGGTATTCTAGAGGAATAAGCATAAGTGCGAAGGCTTACCAGGCGCGTCGCTATCAAAGTCAAATGCCAGATCGACAGGGATGAACATGTCATCGAAGCGATCTGGGAAGCCCACCTCCCCAGCGCCAAGCGCGACGGAGCCACCTTCCACTTGATCATCATAAGCGGCGTGGATATAATCATTGGTGACTGCGCAAAAACAAGTCAAGTGATATCAGCAAAAAGAATTATGTTCGCGCAGAAAAAGAAAAAAAAAGAAGCAATGAAATAAACTTACACAACCCGTCGACTTGGATAACGGGCTCAAGCGAGCTGTCCGCCCACCTCTTGCTCATACCAACCCCCACCAGCGCCTCCTCACGAATGCTCTTGGCGGGGGATGGTTCAGTGGACAGCTTCTTAACCCAGGCGCCAGTTGGGTTCTTGAGGACACCCACATCCGCAGGCGCAGAAGAGATGGAGCGCATGGTCATACGGATGGGTATCACACCAGCCCTAATGTAGAAGAACCTCTCAGACCAGTCATGAAGGCTCTTGAATGAAACAGTGGAGCACTTAACCTTCTGACTGCGAGGAATAAAGGAGATCCAAGAATCTTGGATCTTGGGCTTGTAAAAAAATTGAAAGCGCCGAGGGGTGGGCTCCTCGCGCTGTGATTTGCACATGAACTCGAAATGAGTCATGCGCACAAGTCCAAACGGATGGACTTGGGATATATGAATCCCGAAAAACCGTAACACCGCGCCTACAAACCTTGTCATCGGAAGACGAAGGTTGCAGTGGGTGAAAAAATGGGTGTACAGCGAAATATAGCCGGGAGGCGGGTCCGCCGCCGTTTGCCCGGCCCCAGGCAACATGCAGCCAAACAGGGCGGGAAAGCCCTGCGACGAGATGAGGCTGTCGAGATCGACCTGCCTCAATTTGCAGGGGATTTCATTCCACCTTTTGGTGGCCTTAGTCCTCCCTACTTCCTCCGATGTGGTCTCAACAACCCTCTTCTCCTTCCCCTTTTGCTTCAATGTCGACATTACCACAGATTTCACACGGCGTCTTCGAGAGGCAATAGAGGTGATTGAGGGGCTAGACGAGTCTGAACTATCAGACATACAACTGCAGCAGCAGATAATCGAAGTTTCGAAACGATGAAAACACTCAATTCAGAATATGAAAGACAGAAATTCGAAAATTAGTAACAATGAAGATGAAGATAAAAAATTTCCTAAGGACCTGCTTTTATAGGCCCAGGAGAGAGAAAAGTGGTAACTGATGGGATTTCACGCGCCCCCACTCGCAGGTGTAAGCCAACGAGGGCGCGGCACGTGTCCCAAACACTGTTGAGGGGACATAAAAACGTAACGGACCTGCCACGGAGCAGAGACGCGCCCCCACTCGCAGGTGCAAACCAATGAGAGCGCGACACGTGTTCCAGACAGCTGTGCGAGGGGACATGAAAGGCAACAGTAGCACCTCGAGCACACGAAACGTCTGACACGTTTACGGCGCACGACTCCACCAACCAACCACGTGTTTGGACCCTTCGTTTCAACCAAATGGATAGAACTTCGCGCAACGATGAAAACAACCAAGAAAACGACAAAACCCCTTTAAAAGACCAAATCAGTAAGTCTAATATCTATCTTACCGCGCTCGCGCGAGATAAGACACACATTAGACTGGGGGGGCTTGAAGAGGTATGTACCCGCCTCAACACCGAGCAAGGCGGGTCAACCCACAAGATAAACACATTATGAAGGCACAAAGCCAAAACCTATGCGCATGGCGCATACAAAACATGCTCAGGATGCTCGCGCATCACATATGCGCGCGGCGCATATCACATGCTCGTGCATATCACATCTGCCCAGGCACACATATGCTCACGCATCACATATGCGCGCGGCGCACCAGCGCGCGGCGCATATCACATGCTCGTGCATATCACATCTGCGCATGAAATATCTGCGCGTGAGAATAAAGAGAAGACCTCGCGCATCCTCAGGATGGGCGCATATCACACATGCACATAATCGACCTCGCCCTTATCCAAATCAGGATTAGGGCAACCTTGATTGTGCACGTCAGACAACCTTCCAGAAGGCATCTTTTTAAGGAATAAGAATATGCTGATGTTGACAGCTGCCAAATGAAAGGTCGACAACTCAGCATGACACATGTGCTACCACTTGATTACAACCAACGAGAAAGCGCCAGGTGTCCCAGAGGACACGTGGCGCAGTGCGATTGGAGGAGGCCAACGAGGTTGAGCCTAATCAGTGGAAACCCTAGCACTATAAATACAGCATCAACTCCACTTTGATGGGGACACATTCATACTCAATCATTGACAGTTACAGACACATTGATTCATATTGAAGCATATTCAATCACACAATCATACAGAGTAACAGAAGAGTATTCAGCTATTAAGCAATACTCTCCCAATTCCCTTACTCTCAGATTATTATTTTCTCCTACACATACTTATTCTCACGCCGGAGGGTTACCCCAAAGAGGACCCCTCTGTCCCTTTCTGAGGGGTAAGTAACGGCGCTGTTCATTTTGTAGGTGGAAGAACACTGATCCAGAAGAACCATCGGTGAAATAGTATAATCACACCCGAGGAAAGTAGATCTGCTACCAGTGAGTAGATCCACGTTTCTTCAATCACATTACTCAACGAGATAGCTGGCAAACAAGATGAAAAATCAAACCTTAGATGGCGTTATACAATGTGAACGCAAAATAATCATGTGTTACGCATTAATATCAACCAAAAATAGATGTATTCAACTCACCCCTTACGTGAGCGTTGAAATAGTGCAACAAACTTCGCAATTACGATAAAATTACAGCAAATCATTTTAAGCTTTTGTAATTATATTTCACTCTCAGATTCAGCATCATATCCCTCTACCCTTTCATGATTTTCCACTTCAGTAATATTACCATTTAACACACCATTAAACTAATTAAAATCTATGTGACTAGCATGCACAAAGAAAATATACTAATATGGAATTGAAAAATCAATTGATAAAGAGATTACCTTAATCAGAAATAACTGAGACGGCATTGTCGGTGGGTTTGCCAGAGGCTCATTTAGCAGATCATTAAATGCACCACTGTCTTCCACCGCCTAGAGCCACGTCAGATCTTCAGCTAAAGCTCACCCTTTTCCTACATAAGCCATAGATTCGATGTATCTGAGTATCCTCCCCTGAACTTTTCCTTTACACTTCACCATGAGAAACTGGTTTCTGGCCGAGTCTATCGATAACTTTGCAGGAAGTTTCACTGATATATTGCGAGATATGAGGATTTTGATGGTAATTCCACCATTGACGGTTGCTCTCTATATTTGTGTGGTGATGTCAATAATGATGTTCATCGAGCGAGTCCACATGGCTGTTGTGGTTATGTTGGTCAAAATTATGGGCAAGAAAAGATACACTCGGTATAAGTTGGAAGCCCTGAAAGAAGATTTAGAGCAGAACAGACGTTACCCCATGGTTCTGGTTCAAATACCGATGTACAATGAAAAACAGGTACACATTTTTAATTTAATATCTGGATTATGTCTGCTTGGTGCATATACTTCATATAATAATTAGAGAAATCAAGTCATCATTTTATTGTTAAAAGCTTTACGGATGATTTTGACAGTGACAAACAACATAAGAAATAATGAAAGATGGCTTAGCAATGAATATCTAGAATTCCAAAAAAAAGCACTACAAAATATACTATTATTTACAGTTAATATTTTTATGTTTGTGAAAAATATCATAATTATAAGATTTAGCTTACTTCCATCCAATACACCATCTAACATACATTCTGATCAGGTCTACAAACTCTCTATCGGATCTGTGTGTTCACTAACATGGCCATCCGACCGTCTCATTATTCAAGTTCTTGATGACCCACCAATCAATTCCTAAGAGTACCCTCCCCCTCTCTACACTTAATAACACTGAAAGATGAAATTATCTGTTTGCTAAGTGAATTAGTAATTATCTGTTTGCTAAGCTCATAAAAGATTTCCAACCAGATAAAGATTTTCTTTGGAGAAGTATATCTTATCTTCTTGAAAATCAGAACTGGCTTTGGTACAGGCGAGATGGAAATTCGGTAAAGCTTACTAATCCCTCTCATATTCCCTATTTTACCCCAACCCAATCGAGATATGCACTCACTTATCACGGTTAGTTTAGATTATACTATATATTGAGTTGGAAGAAATTTGATAAAAAAGAAATTTTTTCGTATGAATAAATTGTACATGTGTAGGATAAATTGTTATTTTGGATAGAACATAAATGAATTCTTAATTTTTTTTAATTATAGTAATTTGATTAGTTATATTAATTTAATAGATATATTAATTAAAAAGAGAGATATATTTATAGTTTCTTAATTAATCTTAAAGTTTTTAAAACCTAAAATAAAACTAGTGGCCCATATTATTTATCGCATTTCTCGCAGTAATATCCCATATATATATATATATATAATGTATATAAATTAATTTATAAAAATTAAACGAGAGGAAGAATCTAAAAATTGGGGAAACAAAAATTAAAAGAGACGTGTTACGAGGATTATTATGATAGCTCTAATAAGTAGGATGAATTAATTAGGTCAAATTAGAGTGGTAAGGTATGGATAGTAATTGCTGTGAATAAAATCAAAATGTGAAATAAAGTAATATCAATGAACATATGAATGGTGATTGAAAGGAATATGATCCTTACCGACCGGTTGCTGCAGGAATCGGTGATTAGTGGACTCCAAAGGCTGTGATTCATTATATTATATTATATTATATTATATTATATTATATTATATTATACTGAGTGTATCTGTTCTTGCCCGCAATCATTCACCAACGATAGTTTCTACTGATTTTGATTGAGAATGTATATGCATTGAAGCTATTATATTATGCCTTAAATAGGAGGAAGATGCTGCTTCTAGCGGTGCACTGACAAAGGATAGTGCTTGTGATATTAGCCTTTTTAGGTGTGAAACAAGTTATTAAGTTAGGTGATGCATCACTTATTTTATTTAAAAATAGAACAAACTCATACACCTTTTTAATCGGATTATACTGTTAAAACAATAGAGTTTAAGTTAACATGGTCTTTTTCTTATTGGTATATTCTTAGCATTTCCATTTTTATTTACCACTTATCTATTTTTCATGTGAATAAAATAAATTAAAATACTAGACAACTCATCACTATTAAATGATTATTAATTTCTATTAGTTAATTTATATTATTCTCCATTCAAATCAAATTAAATTCTAATTAAATGTGTTAAAAACAAAACATTAAAACTCAATTACTATATTTTCTAATTTTCTTCCATATTTCAAGTTATTTCAAAATTCATAATTTTATGATGTAAATAACTTACATTTATACTTTCTCTTTTTATTCAACTATTCAAAAATTCAAACATTCACTACATATAATCTGACCTTCACACAATAATTCTCACACCATCACACCGGATTTAGCAAAATCGTATTTGTTTCTTTGTAAGGTATATGTTTTTTTGCCATGCTTATATAATTCATTTTTTTTACTTATTAAAGCAATACATATGGTCCACATATCACTCAACTAGGTTGTCCACATCAATGCCACATATATCATTGCCAAGTCACATATTTCCTTTCTTATTATTGGCAAATCATCTCATACACTATATTTCATACACTATATTTAAACCTTAAGATTTTCCAACCCTAATCATTTTAATCTCTCTCTCTCGGCTTATTAACTCCACCATCTTCTATCTTCCGAAAATGTAGATCGGGATTAATCATTTTCCGGTAAGGTTACACATTATACTCTAATGGCCAACAATGTTATATGATTTTCCGACAATGTTATATATCTTTTTCCGTTAAGGTTTTATATTTATTTTAATTGTTATATGATTTTGTAACAATCTCTTTAGGTTGTATATCAAAGTCCAAGATTGAATTGATATTTTGAAGTTATTATGGTTTTCCGGTAAAGTTTTATTTGCTACTCTAATGTCCGATTATCATATTATTCCTTATTTCATTTACAATTGTTTTTGTTTGTATTTATATTAATTATTATATGATTTTCTTATAATCTCTTTAGGTTCTATAACAAAATCGAAGATACAATAGAGATTTTCCCTATTTCGTTTTCCAGTAACGCGATTCAAATATTCCGGTTATCAATTAGAACATCAATTTTACATTTGTTTACATAATTCAAATATTCCCTAATTGGTAATTTGTTTATTATGTGTTATTAATATTAATATTTAATTTTCTCATTTCAGGTTATGTTACCAACATGATATAGCTAATTTAGTGGGTTGAAGACTTGTTGATAAGATATCTTATTTTTTGTTTAATATTGATGTATATTTTTGTTATTATTAATGTATTTATGTATTTTTCACAATTCATGTAATTTATTTGATTTTTATATAATCAATCATATATTGTTGTTGGTCAAAGTCCGTTTAATATATTTTAATCAGAACCGATGTATTAAAGAAAAATTTATTTGTATCTTATATTTATCTATTTATTAATGATAATTTCTATAATTTATAATAATTATTATAAGTTTAGTAATTTTGTTATTATTAATATTACCTTTTCTAATTAGTTGTTATATCTTATTTTGAAAGAAATAATAACATTTACACCTTACCATTTTTATATTTCAATATCTTTGACTTAAACATTATTTTGTTATTATATTGTAAGATACATTGTATTTTCTATATATAACCAATTACGTTATATATGGAAAACCCAATAAATAAGTTATAAAGTTTCCATGATTTTAATTACAATATTTGCAATATAATAATTTATTGTAATAAGCATTTACATTATATTTTCTATATTCAAAGTATTTTCATGATTTTAATTACATAAATACAATAATAAAGTTTCCATGATTTTTACTTATTTTCACATTTTCATTATTTTCATTATTGGTCAAATTCTATTTAAAAGTTTCTTCAAAAGTTTCTTGTATTGAGTTAAGTTCCTTTGTTGTTTTACAATTTGATATTATCTATATATTATTTCTGATTAATATTAAATGTATTTTATTAATATAATCGTTTCTTAAGTATTAGTTTTTATTTGGTTAGTTTCTTGGTATAGTAACCATTATTAAATTAAAAACGTAATAACCAACATTTTAGTTCACGTAAATCATTGCAAATTAATTACCTTTAATTCAATTTATGACAGTTGATTTTTGTTTAAAAAATATTTAAGGTAATTAATTAATTTACAATTTGATTTCCATTTACTTAATTGTGGAAGTCAAATTAAATTATTTAATTTTAGAAGTTAAATTAAATTATTAATGCTTTCCAAAAGACCCGAGTAATTATGAAAGTCAAATTAAATTATTTAAACTCAAATTTATTTTAATTACACTAATAATATTGTTACAAAGATTTATGTATTTTAAGAATGAATCCAAATATTGTGATAACTAACTATCATTTGACCAAAATGATATAATCATAATTAATGATATTATATTTTGCCAACTTCAAAACAAATTATACTTTTTATATATGTAAATAGTTTGAATTTAAGTTTTTGCAATATATGTTGACCACTAATTAATTTATTAGTTATGACGTCTTTGACCATAACACTTTCTTTGTTTTACAAATACAATTATTTGATAAATATATATGAACATTAGCTCCATGTGAAAGCAAAAAATTAATCAAACAAAAATGAGTTTAATACAAAGTTTATAACCAACAATTTCTATATAAACATAGGAATGAATGAATATATACCAATTACGTTGTTCTGTTAGATACATCTATAAATGTTACTTTTATGTTTTACTTGCATATTATATATGTAGATTATGAAAAGTGACAAGGTTTTGTTGATAAATTTATAAATTATATGATTTGTTGATATGTTTTTCCCCCGTGTGTAACATGGGCTATACCCTAGTATGTATATAATATCTGTTACTGCAATCATGTGCTTTCTTTGTTGTAGGGGTCGGATATGTCTGTATATCCGCCCCAAACTAATGAGTGTGGGATGTCAATGAAACCCGAACCCGATGGGAAAACCCGAAACCCGACATAAATGGGACGGGTAATACCTGACCCATTATGGTTGGGGACGGGTTTGGGAATAGTTTTGAAATTTTTCACGGGTTTGGGACGGGTTTGAGATATCTAATATACCCGATTACCCGACACGATTACCCTATAACATAAACCCATTTACCCGATTATATACCCAATGTACCGATATTACTTATTATATAATATATATATATATATATATACTATATTCCAAATATATTATTTTTCGTACCTTGTTTATGTCAATTATTTGAGACATTTTATCTCTATGGTAACCATCTTTGTAATCTATTAGTTATATTTTGTCAAAACCCGGTAAAAACCTAGCGGGTATTGAGCCGAGTATACCCGACGGGTATTTTATCAAAATCCGATAAGAAACCCGATAGAAAAACCCGAAACCCGATGGGTAATTACCCGATTAAAACCCGACAAGTTTGGGACGAACTTTCATAACCGGGTATGGGTTTGGGAATACCCAAACCCGGCCCATTGTCATCCCTATGTGTGTGTGTTTCCCTGAATAAAGTTGTAGGCTATCTATGTATATGTTACCAAAAGTGTAAAATTAATAATTAGAATTAGGTCGTGTAATTTCGTTTTAAAACGAAACTCTTTTCGAATCATTATGGAATCAAATTATAAAATTATTACTATTTTTTTTATCGAATCTATTTTCAATTTTAAAGCGAACAGTAATCTTATAAAACTTTTACTTTCATTTTCACTAATTAGATTTCGTAATAGGTTCACTCATATAATATCTTGAATGAATGAGAACAAAAAGTGATTGCACGATCACTCGAAAAAAAATAGGTGTTGTGGTTCAACTATATTATAAGACTAGTCATTTCTATTCTCTTTTGCTTTATAAGTTTTAGTTTGTATCTTTCCTATTAGAAATCCGCCTCTTTATAGTTAGGTCAAAAAAGAACCTTCAAATTTCATATTTCGATCTAATACAACAATGCATGCATTAGTGATTCCAATTATTTCATTCGTTGTTCTTTTTCGTTTATCGAAGAAATTTTCCTATTATTCCTTGTACTGAACGACTAACCAATTCCTTAAAAGATAAAAAAGGATTTCAACAAAAAGCGCTTATACAACTATAAATAACAAAGCTCAAATTTACTTACATTTGCGGTAATATTCTAATTCATTTCATGAATTATTAGAAACTCAAATAAAATCTTGTTGCATCGAAACATAAAAATGTTGACTGATCTCGCTAACATTGAACTTGGTCAAATGAAATGATTCAATAATTGAAAAATGAGATTATTCAGGAATATACATTGAATGCTGAGATTACACATTGAATTTCTGGTAGTAGATCCATAACAAAAGAAGTTTTTGTGATTATTGCAGAAGAAATGAAACAAAAGATACGGTAGAGCCAGAACAGTTATTGTATGAGGTCTACTCAGCCATAGATGCAGAGGCGCATAATAGATCGATATGAACATTATGAGCTGTCCCGTAATAAAAAAATATTAGTTTGAAATTCGGAAAAAAAGTATAACATCGTTAAGTCCTTTTTAGCGGGAGATCACTGGAGGCCAACTTTTTAAAATTTGGGACCGTCGGTGGTTATAAAATGAATAGGGATTATTATCGGCTAATACATTCAATAGGGATTATTAAAATCCAATAAACCTTAAAAAAGCCAATATATTGTACGTATGCTTTGTTTGGTTTGTTTCAATTCGGTATCGTAACGAACTTAACTTATACCAACCAAATGCATGATATGTATCATCGCAACACGACATATACAAACATTGTTACATATCACTCAGGGGAGGCGCTCTGAGGGTGAGCAGAGCGGGCGCTTGGCCATGCACATTTTTTAGGGCATATAATTTTTTAAAATTCCTGATATTATATAAATATGTATATTTAGGATATCCGAACTCTTATGCTTATTGTTACTCATTATGTCATTAAATCATTATAATACCATGATTTTGCTAATTGTTATGTTTATTGCTCTTTAATCATTATTTCAAAGAAATTATTTTTATATTATTTAATTTATTAAGTTTTAAAAGGCATGATTTTTCTTGCTTGACACCAATGCATATTAGTTTCCTAAAGGCTAAAATAATTTATGTGAAAGATGCACGTAGCATTCCTTATCCCCTATTTACGCATCTAAGACGATGATAAGATAGCTTGATGAGACATTTGGCAAACAAGATGAAAAATTCATTTATTACAAATTAATTACATTATATACCAACCAAAAGTAGATGTATGTTACCCAAAAATAGAGGTATGTTATCC
The DNA here is from genome assembly GCF_021521415.1 of Bidens hawaiensis. Lineage (NCBI taxonomy): Eukaryota > Viridiplantae > Streptophyta > Magnoliopsida > Asterales > Asteraceae > Bidens > Bidens hawaiensis. Next base: position 378,894 of record NW_027491722.1, on the reverse strand, counting down.
ATCCCTTACGTGAGGGTTGAAATAATGCAACAAACTTCTCAATTACAACAAGGTTCCAGCAAGCCACCTCATGTTCTTATCCCTATTTCCTTCTAATATTTTGATATTTTCACTCAATTAAAATTAACACACCATTAAACTAATTAAAATCTATATATATGGTTGAGTTATTCTACAAAAGCTAACAAAAATAAAAATGTGTAAAACCATAATTAATTAACATGTATTAATTGGGGACCAAAGAGAAAAGAGTATAAACGTAATAGTATATATATTTTCTCTCTCCACATACAAATCACGTGACAATTATCCCATCATTTTTAAACTTCTATAATATTTCTTACGATATATTTTTTAATAAAAAAATCACCATAAAAACAAGAGTTTTTTATCTTTAATATGCGTGTATGAATTTGTTAAATAAAAATTAAAACAAAAAATACATCATTGTGTCTTTTTATCATCAAAATTCTTTGGGACCTTTGAATAAAAAAAATAAAGATTCAAAACAGATAAATAAATATGTAAGAACGTTTCAACTGTGACCTTCGTGTAATCGATCATCTCCTTGTGTTCTTTGTCTCATCAACCCTATACACCCTGGTGTATGGATTACGTGGATTCCTAGACATGATTGTGTTATGTTCATGTGACCATTTGATCAACTAGTATGAACAAGAATTAATTAAAATAAATAGAAATAAAATAAAAAAGACTTGAATAATTTAAATCCTATATTTGAAATAAAAAAATAAAAAAATATTTTTCTTAAACTTTTCAAAGAGTGGTGCAAGAATGAAAGGGGTGGGAGTGAGTTTGTATTTATACTAAAATGAGGAGGTTACTCTTAAGAATATTTTAATGAAAAAAATTGATTAGGAGAGTGCTTTGGGGAATGAGGTTTAACCAAAACTTAAATGGTGTAGGAAGATATTTTTCATCTTTTAAAATAAATAACTTTAGGTAAAAATAAATATGACAAAAATAAATGTGACATAACTAAATTAAAATGATGTACTTTGGTTATGCATCAATAATGTTATTTATGTGCTATTTGAATAAAAAAACCATGAGTGTTATAATTTTTATTTATATATATATTAGTAATAATTAATATTATTAAATAACTTTAGGAACGAAAAATTGTTACGTATGAAATATGTAACATATGGGTTTATGTATAATTAACTGAATCATATCGAAAATTTAAAATGGGTCGGGTTATTGCTATTCGATATGTCATAAACTCATTATAATACCATGATTTTGCTAATAGTTATGTTTATTGCTCTTTAATCATTATTTAAAAGAATATATATATATATATATATATATATATATATATATATATTATTTAATTCATTAAGTTTTAAGAGGCATGTTTTTTCTTGCTCAACCGAAACACGTGAATTCTCATGGTCGCCACTGCATATTAGTTTCCCAAAGGTTAAAATATTGTGTGAGAAAGATGCATGTAGCATTCATCTAAGACGATGATAAGATAGCTTGATGAGACAGTTGGCAAACAAGATGAAAATTCATGTGTTACACATTAATATACCAACCAAAAATAGATGTATGTTAACTAAAAATAGACGTATGTTAACTAAAAATAGACGTATGTTATTCACCCCCTTACGTGAGCGTTGAAATATTATAACAAACTTCTCAATTACAACAAGGTTCCAGCAAGCCACCTCATGTCCTTATCCCTCTTCCTTTTCTATATTTTGATATTCTCCACTCAATTAAAATTAGCACACCATTTAACTAATTAAAATCTATAATGTGATTAGCATACTTAAAGAAACCATACCATACATATTACAATCAACGACAATTCTTATAATCGAACCTGATGAGCTGGTTTACATAACCGGTTTACCTAACCCCATTTGAACCATCTTCGTTTAGAAAACCGAAAAATCAAGTAAATGATTGAACTGGATTTCAATATTATTTATTTCAAAACTTAATTTCCTAATTCTTTTGTTTTTCTAACAAGAATTATTACAAGGCTCAATTTCTTCTATATTTTATTTATTTCAAGTTACGTATTTTATACACAAAATTATAAATCAGTTCAGCATTTAATTACTTAGACGCAAACTTTAACATTAAAAATTAAATTATTCCTTAGACGCAAACTTTAACATTATAAATTAAATTATTCATGGAAAAGTCTGTCATGTCATATGCGGTTGTATGCATCGACGGTAAATTGAAAAAGGTGATAGATAAAGAAAATACTACACTATTATTATTATTATATATAATAATTTACAAGTTTGGTGTCACAAAGCCCCTATTGGGCCACTTTGCGACACCCTATTGGTAGGTTTGTTATTTTTTTGTTTGTTTTGTTTTGTTTGTTTTAGTTGGGCCCGTAATGAAAATCTAACGAATGTGAATTTTATCTTTATTGTTTTTTTATTATTTTGTTTTAGTTACGGTATTGTGCCGAACGAGACGGAAATCGACCGAATTCGCGTAAACTCACCGCATTTTGTTTTAGTTCTAGTATTGTAACGAAAACAGACCGAATGTTTATTTTTGCTTTTTTTTAGTTCCAGTATCGTAACGAACATGAAAAAAAAACCGACTGAATTCGCGTAGACTCAACCGCTTCAACGTCCGGGATCGATTACAGATGGATCGAGTTTTACCGACCGACCGACGCCACGCCATTGGCCACCCCGTTTTTTAGCATTTTTTGGTTTTATTTTTGCGTTAGTTCCGATACAATAACGCACGTAACCGAAATCGACTGAATTCGTGTCGACTTACCCTATCAACGTTTGGGTTTTACCACCGCCCGAGTTTTACCAACCTCCCCGGCGTAACGTGCCGGTGAAAACACTAATTAATATATAAAATAAAATCATTTTACAAACATAAACTAATGGAATGACCTCTTATTTCATTTAGCAACCAACTTCGAACACACTTATCAATCAACCTTTGAATGCGTCTTATTTGCTTATATCTGATACCACACGGGCGCACACACAAACCCGAACTAGAGAAGATCTAGACTCAGATCTTAAGGAATATCAGAAAACATAAAACTGCAAAACACCATCATTTACGCAAAACATGGTCATAGGAATGTGTCAGAAAACGTGGTATTTGATTTTATTCTAAGGATCAATTCATTGAAGAAAAATCAAATGATTGAACTGATAAAAACAAACCAAAAGATTACAAACTACTCGAAATAGAAGTACATTACATATAATCATAGACGAGTAGACGACTCTCAACGGACTGATTAACGATGAATACGAACAAGAAGAATAAATTCGATTGTGATGAACGGTGATGATGAACCTAGGAGGAGCCGACTATATACAGGCAGGCGACAACGGTATACAAATAAGTTCCATTTTAGTGCCGAGTCAATCAGACATGGTGCCAATTGAGGAGCCGTGGATGAAGGGGACGAGATGAGGAAGACATGGCTTGACAGTTGTATCCAAATAAGTTCCTTCGATTGAGGGAAGAGTAACGGGTTGATCAAACAAGTGGTAGCCCATCCATGAAGCGTTGAAGTCCAGAACTCGACGGCCCGATATGCAAAGACAAGAAACAAGGTTAAACAATGGATTACAAAACTGAAAAGAGCCCAAATAAATGAAGGGAGTTTGTAAATCCTCTAAAAAATCAAGGGAGTTTGCTAGACCATTAAAAGATGCATGAGAAACAAATGTGGCCTCTCGTCAATCGCGAGTGGTAATTAAGTGTTTCCAAAGGCGAAATAGATAAATTTCATCAACATGCATGCAGAAATAAGAACAGATATCTGTTGGTGCATGTTTGTCAGTAGTTCATAGTCTTGTAATTGTAATCGAGTCTGTATTGTAATTGTGTATTTGATTATGTTTTAGATTGTGTAACTAGCAAAGTTGTCAACAAGTTTGCTCAGGCGAACTTGTTGAACAAGCGAAGTTGTCAACAAGTTCGCTCAGGCGAACTTGTTGAATATGCGAAGTTACAGACAACTTCGCCTGTGGCGAAGTTGTCGTGTATATATTCACTGTTTCAGCCGAAACGCAAAGAAGTTGTTCGTTTAGGGTTTCAGTCAAGTGTTCGAGTTTAAGCAGACGTGTTTGCTAGTTCCAGAGTCTGTATTAGTGACTACGAGTCACGTGTTTGGTTATTAATATAACGTGTTTGATTCATTGCTCGTGTTCTTCTATATCTACACTCGTAACCTACCTACGCAGGGATTCCGCACCTGCGTTGTTAGAGAATATCCCGTGTACGATCCGTCCAGGAACCTACAATTGGTATCAGAGCCGATTGGCTCGATTGTGAGGTTCGGGATTTCACGCGAGTGTAGTTTCGTCTCGTTTGACCTATTCGCGAGACGTATTTTTGTTGGGATTGTGTTCTAATAGTGCTTGACAGTCATTTTCAAGCCTTAGCATTGATCGGGAGCTTCTGGTTTGAAGAAAACAGATCTGGAAAAACTTCCAGGTTCATCGGGCGAACTTGCTGATATTCAGGCGAAGTTGTTAAATTCTGGCGAAGTTGCCGTCACTGGAGTTAGGGTTTTTGGCGAAGATATAAGGTTTGGCGAAGTTAACCACAACTTCGCTCAACTCATAAGTTCGCCTTAGCGAAGTTATCCGCAACTTCGCTTCACACTTAAGTTCGCAGATTTCATAAGTTCGCCTTAGCGAAGTTATCCACAACTTCGCTTACTACCCAAGTTCGCTCAACTCATAAGTTCGCCTGAGCGAAGCGAAGTTAAGACCTCAGCGAATTAAAGACCTCAGCGAAGTTCTCTATTCAGCGAAGTTGACCTTCAAGCGAAGTTATCCTTAACTTCGCCTACTGAGCTGTTTTAATATTTTCTTTTTTTTTTCAGGTTTTTCAGGTTTTTACAAGGATGTCGTCTATCAACATCTCCGATTTGGTCAAGATGGAAGTTGAGGCAGGGTCAGCCACTAAGGCTCCGAGGTTGATGAAGGGAACAGACTTCGTGGCATGGAAGGACAGATTCATCCAATACATCAAATATCAGGATGCCAAAATGTGGGTGTGCATCCAGGATGGATATATCCCTCCAACTGCGCAATACGAAGGACGTGACGTGGTGAAGAAGTACAGTAAAATGGAGGACGAAGAAAAGAAAATGTATGAGGCCGAGAGCAAGGCCCATGCAGCGATAACAATGGCACTTCCTCAAGAAGTTCTCCATACGTTCCGAAAGTACACTTCTGCAAGAGAGCTTTGGGATGCTCTGGAAAACAGATTCGAGGGGAACGTAGGTATCCGTGCCTCAAAGATTAAACTCTTGAAGACCCAGTTCTCCGTCTTCAAATATTTGAAGAATGAATCTTTGGATGATATTATCACCAGATACTATCATCTAATGACAGAGCTTAGCAATTATTCGATTGCCTACCGAGAAGAAGAGATCGTCGAAAAGCTTCTCGATGCTCTCCCACCGAAGTGGGAAATGTACACCGTCCTTATGAGGGAAGACAGAGACTTTCCTAACTGTGATTTGGAAACTGCAGTAAACAAGCTCAGAACTTATGAGCTCAATATGGTTCGAAAAGAAACACCAACAGACCAGATACAAGACCCTGGTATGTATGGTGCAAAGATTAACTCAGGCTCAAGCTCGAGACCTGAATCTGCAGCTTTTTACTCAAAAGGGGAGTCAGGTCCCGACTCTCCTCATGATGGAAACGTTTCTGTAAACACGAATGGTGATGTATGTTTCGTTGCTGGAGGATCTAGTACTTCAAAGCCTCAAGCATCCACAAGTAGTTTTTCTGTAAATGCATCAAGCAATAATTATACCAAGATGCCTATGAGTGTAAAATCTGCTGAAGAGCAGTTTGCAGTCTATGCTTCATTTATTGCTTCCTACGAAAACTACATCCAGGGGAAGATTGTGGACCCTGCTGTTCTGGATGAGGATTATGACCAGATCGATGCTGATGATCTGGAGGAGATGGACTTGCAATGGCAAATGGCCATGATAGTAAGGCGAGTCAAGCGTTTCATGAATAAAACGGGGAGAAAGTTCGTTGGTGGTCGGCCCGGGTTCGACAAGTCCAAGGTAAGGTGCTACAATTGTCAACAGTACGGGCACTTTGCCAAGGAATGCAGAAATGAGAGGGTTGAACGTGGACAAGGTCGACCTACACAACACTCAGGAGTTAACAGAGAGATAAATGCCATGTTGACCAGAGAGGCAGGAGAGTACAACTGGAATCAACGCCCAAGTGGTTCTGGTGAACAGGCTAACATGGCTGAGACTGAAGCTGAAGAATGTGAGAAGGTTGAAGAAACAGAGAAAGCGAATGAAGAAGAAACCGCCTTCATGGCAAATGACAAAGATAATCGCTCCGAGGTAAGTCCTAAAACTATTTGTACTAGTTGTGAGAATTTGTCTGAGCAACTTAAAACAATAACTGATCAGTATGTCCATTTAGATGCTGACTTTAAAACTGTTAAAGAAGATCACCATTTTACGAAAGCAAGAGAAACGAGTTATAAAATTAAAATAAAAGCATGTGAAAAAGACGTTCAAAGCTTAAAAATTAAACTTGCTGAGAAAATTGAAATAATTGATCTTAGTTATGAAGTTTTGGAGGAAAAAACTAAAGTGATTGCTGATCGGGATAAACAGATTGCTGACCACCAGGTAAAGGTGGTGGAACTGAACCGCAAACTTGAGCAGTTCAGGAATTCCTCAGCCATCCTTGATCACCTCGTGAGTGATCCAGGTACCTCTGCAAAGAGGGGAGGAATCGGATATAATGAAGTTCCACCACCCTTTAACCACAACTATACTTATAATCCGAGTGTTCAGAAATCTGTCGATTTCGAAGTTCCTCAGACAACTCCAATCAAGATTACAAAACCAAATGTTAGCTGTGGCGAAACAAGTACGCCTGTTTCTAGTGTGAATATTTCTGTATCAAGTCCAGTCTCATCAGATTCGGATATGTTGTCCGAATCTGGTCAGACAAAAGAGAAGGTAGGTTTACCCACCGATGGAGATAAAAATGAAGTTTCTAAAAAGAGTTCTCCACTCAATCCGTACGTCCCACCTTATGTGAGACGAACGGCTGGTAACACTGCCTCTACATCCAAACCAACATTTGACAAGAAAATGGAGGGTAGATGTTGCTTTAGATGTAACAAGTTAGGACATCTTGTTGCAGATTGTCCTTTGAAACCGAGATTTAGAGATGTGAAGCCAAATAAAAATGAGGATAAGCGTCATTTTGTTCCTGCTAAAAATGAAAACTTTAAAAAATGCCAAAATGTAACGAATTCAAGTTTTCATAAAAACCAACCTCATTTTTACAACCAAACCACAAGAAATAACACTTTCTATTCTCAAAGGTTTGGAAGGCATTACACTCAATCTGCAGGGAGATTCCCTAACAGGACGTACAGAAATTATCCTGATGCTAACTTGAGAAAGCCAGGATACGGGATGTATCGATCCAAGACCAATTGGTCTTGGGTCCCAAGATTCTAACTCATTGTTTTATTGTGCAGGAACAGTTGAACAGGGCTGCCAACAATCTGTGGATTGTAGATAGCGGCTGTTCCCGGCACATGACTGGCAACAAACACTTGTTGCAAGATTTAAAACCTGTTCAGGGAGCTAGAGTTAGTTTTGCTGGTGAAAGCGGAGGAAGAATAACTGGGAGAGGAACTGTGTCAAATGGGAGAATGACACTTGAAAATGTAAACTTTGTGGAGGAATTAAAGCACAATCTGCTGAGTGTGTCGCAGATCTGTGATAAAGAATACACTGTCCATTTCACTAAGAATGAAGCGATTGTATTGAAGCCTGGTTTTCATATACCAGAAGAATGGATAGTAATGAAAGCTCCACGTGAAACGAATACATACGTGATGGATATGAGGTCTACTGAAATGGCCACCAGAGAATCATGTTTAATGACAAAGGCAAGCGAATCAGAATCAGAGTTATGGCACAGGAGAATGGGACATATTCATCTTCGTAAGATGAACTTCATTGTCAAAAATGGGCTTGTGATGGGCGTTCCCTTAAAGAGTTTTAACTTTGAAGATAAATGCATAGCGTGCAAGAAGGGAAAACAACACAAGAAAAGCCATCTCACCAAGACGATCAACTCAATTGATGGTACTCTAGAACTACTTCATATGGATCTCTTCGGTCCGGTGAATGTACAAAGTTTAGGCGGTACTTCTTACTGCTTGGTGATAACTGATGATTACTCGCGATACTCGTGGGTATATTTTCTGAAAACGAAAGACGAGACGACTCAGATGGTAAAGAATCTCATTACAAAAGTCGAGAACGTCATGAGTAAATCAGTTAAATTCATCAGAAGCGACAATGGGACAGAGTTCAAGAACTTTGAGATGGAAATCTTTTGTCTTCAGAAGGGTATTGAGCATCAATATAGCGCTCCGTATACTCCACAACAGAACGGAGTAGCTGAAAGGAAGAACCGAACGTTGATTGAAGGAGCCAGAACTATGCTGGCCGACTCAAAGCTTCCTGTGATGTTCTGGGCTGAAGCAGTTGCTACAGCCTGCTATGTTCTGAATCGGGTGTTAACAGTTAAGAGACTTGGAAAAACTTGTTACGAGCTTATGCATGGAAGGAAGCCCAACTTGTGCGGTCTTGAACCTTTTGGGTCTCCTTGTTCGATTTTGAAGACTAACTCGAAATTTGGTGAAGTAGCCGATGAGGGAATCCTAGTCGGTTATGTTGTTGGGACTCCCAACAGACGGGTCTTCAATACGACAACTTGCAAGGTGGAGGTGGTTTGTAACACCGACATTACTAGTTATCAACCGCCAAAACCAAGCAATGGACCTGCTGAGCTTTTTGACTATGTTAAACTGTTTAAGTCGTTTAACGTACCTAATTTGGAAATTGCTGAAGAAGACGAAAGAGTTGTGACGAAGATGATATTTGATGAGGAAGAGGAGCTAGTGCAACATCAGATGATAGAAAAATCTCAACCTTCCACATCAAACCCTATCGATACCTCTGCGGCCTCAACTGAAGATGAGTTTATTAATCCTTTTCACTCTCGGCCTGAAACTACCATAGATGAGATCTCTTCAAACTTGGAAGACAATTTACATGTCGGTGCTGTTCCGACCACGAGAATTCACAAAGATCACCCTTTGGAGAATGTTATAGGTGATGTGTCCTCTAGTGTACAAACCAGAAGTAGTTTGAATGAGCACACCTGTGTTTATACAAGCATTAAAGATACAGGTATTATGAATGAATGTCTGTACTCTTGCTTCATAAGCCAAATTGAACCAAAGAATTATCAAATGGCTTTGAAGGACAGCTCGTGGGTCGAAGCTATGCAAGAAGAGTTGGCTCAGTTCGAGAAAATGGAAGTTTGGACTTTGGTCGAAAAACCAAAGAATGTGCATGCTATAGGCACGAAATGGGTGTTCAAGTGCAAGAGAGATGAAAAAGGGATTATTGTGAGAAATAAGGCGAGGCTGGTTGTTAAAGGTTTTAATCAGCAAGAGGGTATTGACTACAATGAGGTTTTCGCTCCTGTTGCCCGGTTAGAAGCGATTCGATTGTTTTTGGCGTTTGCTGCTTTCAAAAAGATGAAGGTGTTTCAGTTGGATGTAAAGAGTGCGTTTCTTAACGGGAAAGTTGACGAGGTTGTGTATGTTGAGCAACCACCGGGTTTTCCTGACCCAGACTTTCCTGATCATGTATACAGGTTGAGCAAGGCGTTATATGGTTTACATCAGGCACCTCGTGCCTGGTATTCAACGTTATCGGACTACTTGCTGGAAAATGGTTTTGAAAGGGGTTTGATCGACAGTACGCTGTTTGTGAAGAGAGAAGGATGTGACTTCTTACTGGTTCAAGTCTACGTGGATGACATCATTTTTGCTGCATCAAGAGTATCCATGTGTCAAGATTTTGAGGCTGTCATGAAGAAACGTTTCGAGATGAGTGCTATGGGTGAACTAACTTTCTTTCTAGGATTGCAGGTTGATCAGAAGAAAGATGGGATGTTCATTCATCAAACAAAGTATGTTCATGATGTGCTGAAAAGATTCAAGATGGAGGACAGTTCTCCATATGACACTCCAATCTGCGTCAATCACAAATTGGGAGCTGAATCAGATGGTGACGCAGATGTGGACCCTACTCTGTATCGGGCGATAATAGGTTCTTTAATGTATTTAACTGCTTCTAGGCCTGATATAATGTTTTCTGTTTGTCTTTGTGCTCGCTTTCAGGCAAACCCAAAGGAATCTCACATGAAAGGTGTGAAGAGGATTTTGCGGTATCTCAAGGGCAAGCCGAAACTAGGATTGTGGTACCCAAAGGGAGGAGACGTTGAACTGGTGGCATATACTGATTCTGATTATGGAGGTTGTAATCAGAGTCGGAAGTCAACAACAGGAGGCTGTCAGTTTCTTGGAGGAAGATTAGTTTCCTGGCAGTGCAAGAAACAGACATCAGTTGCAATTTCAACTTGCGAAGCTGAATACATGGCAGCATCCAACTGCTGCTCTCAGGTTTTATGGATTCAGCAACAATTGCGCGACTATGGTCTGAATTTCTTACTCACTCCTATTTTAATTGATAACACTGCCGCCATCTCAGTAATTAACAATCCCGTGAAGCACAGTAAAACTAAGCATATTGACATTCGTCATCACTTCATACGGGATTGTGCTGAGAAGAAACTGATCAAGATCGAAAAAGTTGATACACTTGAAAATTTTGCTGACTTGTTTACAAAAGCGTTTGATAAATCCAGATTTCAAAACCTAATTGAGCTAAATGGGATGATCAATCCCGAGTAACCATGTCTTTGTTTTTGATTTAAAAAAAAAAAAAAAAAAAAAAAAAAAAAAAAAAAAAAAATGAGTCTTTATTGCTTAAAATTAGTCGGTTACCTCGGTTTGATGGACATCTCCTCGGATATGTTTTGGTCCTTGTTTTCGACTTAGGAAATGAGGATAGCCATTAACCGGAAGACTGAAAGTAACTGGGGCAGTGTTGACATGTTTTTCTTTCAGTTGCTGAAAATTAGTCGGTCATTCTTAGTAAGAAGGACACATACTTGCATGTGGTCGGTCCAGCTGATCCAATGGATCTTCAGGATAGCCGTTTACCTGATGACTTTGACATGATTGGGGCAATTGAATTCAAAACTTTATTTCGGGAAATGAAATTACTTTTCAAGTCTATTACTTCGTAAGAAGTTCTTTGCTGTGTTTAAAAGAAAATTGATCCAACCTTGAAAAATGATATATATACTGACTATGTGTGCCTAACTAGTGAAGTTATTAAGCTTAAAAGGCTTTAGAACAGTCATTGTATGTCATGGTAATTTTAATGGTGCGTAAAAGTAGATGTGATACTAACTTATATTTTACTCGAATTTACGTGGAAACTCCTTAAGAGTTTTGTATGTCTTCATACATATCTTTTCGAAGGATAGGCAGAAAAGCGACTACCCAGTCATACACGAGCCCGTGAGTGTTCTGATTCCCGTGAAGAAAGCATTTCAAGACACTGCAGTGATCCAGATTCGGGACTTGCAGTAGTTTAGTACTCCGATGAAAATTCTTATGTTTGATTCAAAAAAAAAAAAAAAAAAAAAAAAAAAAAAAAAAAAAAAATACATGTATAATTTTTGTACTTATGAGAAATAGTGACAATAAACACGAGAACCAAAACGTCTCAAGATTTCTCAAGTTTGGAGTAAGAAGAAAACGGGAAGCAGACAACGAGTATCTACAAGTTAATCAGACACTATGGGTCGAAGTCAATTCGGGGTGACTTGGGTATAGCCAAATACGCTTTGAGAATAGATAGAAGGCATCATTACCTCTGAGTTGTTGCCAACTTAAATTTTTGAGCTTAACTGAACCTTAATCCGTATCACAGAAACAATGAAAACCATTTAAGTTATTACATGCTTATAACCTGTTTCTCTATGTCATAATACAGCCAAACACGGATCCAAGTGACAGTCACATAGTTAGTATGATTCCTGTTCGGATCTTTTCTAAAACGTAGTGGTCCCTGGCTAGACTGAAATTTGATCCCTTATTTCGTTAAAATTTTATAAGTATTTTCTGTTTTTGTAGTTATATTTTTATTGTTGGTTACTGGGTCTTGATCATTTTTGTTTAACTTTTTTTGGTAACTTATAAGGATATATTCAAGATTTTTCAAACTGAAAGGGCTGTTTTTGTAAATATCGGGCGAAGTTGTTGAATCGGCGAAGTTGTACTTAACTTCGCTTAGGCGAAGTTAAGAATAACTTCGCCTGAACCAACTCAGCCCTATAAAAGGGGTTTTAAACAGTAAATTTTTTATTATTAACTTTTTCCGGCGAACTTAACCTTAATTCCGGTTAACATCTCTTATATACACTTTCGATTTCGATCTTTTGTTCTTTGTTTCTACTATACTGAGTGGTATGTGTTGTCGATTTCATCCTTTCATTCTCTTTATATTTTTACTTCGGGTCGTCGAACACTCGAAGAATCCTCGAAACCAAGGTTTTCGACCTCACGTTACGTGTTCATGGACGACCTTTTCGTCCATACACCATTGAAATATGTTGTTCTTCATGTTTATATCGTCAAATCGGTCCGAAAACATCGGATTTCGACCTCTGAATCCGAACAGTCGCCGATTCTGTTTCAGGCGAAGTTATGGTTTTGGCGAAGTTAATCTCAACTTCGCCAGACGCTTAAGTTCGCCTAGGCCGAAGTTATCCACAACTTCGCCTGGCGAAGTTAACCACAACTTCGCCGTGGCGAAGTTATCATCAACTTCGCCTTGGCGAAGTTATCCACAACTTCGCCTTGGCGAACTTAACTGTAACTTCGCCTTGGCGAAGTTATCCTTATCTTCGCCTATATCCTTTTATTTTAACTGTTTTGTAGACGAATTTACTGATGAAGCGAAGTTGTTCCCAACTTCGCCTCAACTTTAATTTCGCCTGTGTATCTTACATCACAACTTCGCACTTGCTACACTGCGAACTTGTGAGTTACATAAAACGTCTCTAACTTGATTTGTTCTGTGCAGATATGGCTGCAGTTGGAGGAACTGGTGGTGATGATGGTGATGAGCAACGACAATTCTTTCCAGCTCATAACCAATACATTACTTTGGATCCTGACGCACGAGGCGTTGACGACTACAGGGAGATTATCACTTTTCTCCAGAGATCAAGGGTGTTTCACGCGATCACTAATACACTACCCATATCTCTGCCTAACATACAAGATTTCTGGCAGACGGTGTATTATGATTGCAGACCTGAGCCTCCGGTGATGCGAGCAACCGTCAATGGTCAAAACATACAGTTTTCTTCGGAAGACATTCGGTTGGCTCTGCAGTTCGGCAATGAGACACGAGACGACCCAACGGAGTTCGTAGCTCCTTTCCGTGACGGAGCATACTTGAGAATGGGTTATTCGGGTCCGCTGGGGGACTCGCAGAGGAGGAAAGGCTTTCTGCTGGACCAATGGCGTTTTCTGATGCACGTGTTAATTGTGTGCATGTCCGGCAGGAAAGCAGGAACAGACGGGATGGGTGCGACGATGCAATCTGCCATGACGGCCCTGACTTACAATCGTCGTTACTCTTTTAGTCAGATGATTTTCTATGAGATTGATCGTCAGAGACGGGCGACGGCGCGAGAACGATTTATCATGTATCCGCGATTTCTTCAAATGATTATTAATCATGTCGCTCCGTCTCTACCGCAACGGCGTCCTATTCGATATGTTGAGTGTGTTACAAAGCGTATTTTTGCTCAATGTAGGACGTCGAGCACTCGTAGCAACCCTGAACGCTGTCCAAGGCATACTCCACTTTTCGGGTATCTCATCAACCCGGAGTATGTTCCTGCAGGAGGGGACGAGTTCAGGGATCCCCAACCACATCAGGCGGCAGCACCTCATGCTGTATCAGCTGCGCCTGTTGTATCTTCTGCTGCTGTGCCAGCTACTATTGCACAGACTATGTCCACGGCTGAAAACGTTGATCTGGATGCTGCTTTCAGTGGACACGGTTTGTTTGATATGGAAATCTCGGGTCCTCAAGTTATGGATGCTTCAACAGCAGCTACTTCGGTAGCTGAATCCGAGTTAGATGAAACGTTTGCTGAGGCCAGACGGCTAATGGTGACTCGTGAAAGGATTTCGGGTAAGAGGCCGAGAGTTGAGGAAGAGGAAGGAGATGAGGAAGAAGCGGTACAACTTGTGATGAGACGTTCGCGACGAGAACAACTAGGTATGGCTACTGGAGCGGGGGAGACTTCAAGGCATGTACGTTTTGCTCCGCCTGTCTTGTCAGGTATGTCACTGCTTCCTACTACTGCACAGGTTACGACTGTCGAAGCGTCAGCTCCAGCAGTGGTGTCTCTACCACCACAACCGTTTGATCCACCGGTGGTAGTCGCACGCTTCGTTGATTCGACTATCACAACAACTGCAGGGTTACCAAGTGTACCACCTGCGGTCACTTCTGCTACTGATGTTCCACCAACTCCATTGCCTACTTCAGATGCTGAACGGATTACATCACTAGAGCGTATTGTTGCCGAACAGACTAAGACTATTGAACGCCTAGTGGAATCCAATCGACTACAAGCTGCCCTCCTGGTAGAACATGGCCGAATAATTGATGCCTTCAAGGATTACTTGGCATCTCAGGGGGAGAAGACGTGTAGGGGCGATGAGTTGAGAACGAAAAGACGAGAAGATCATGACGATGATCCCAATGCACCTTCGGGTGCAGGTGGTGAGCTGCCAAGAACCTCTCAGGCTCTTGGGGCTTCCACAACTGAGGGGGAGTCTACAGATGTAGCTGGTGATGTTGTTGTTGGTATGGGTGATGATGCTGATGTTGAGGACGTTATCGATGCTTTAAAGGAGTTGGATGATGAGGAAGACGATGAGTTTATGGATGATGACGACGTGTTGCCCGTGGATGAGATAGAGAGGATTGGGGAAAAGATTAATGTGGAAAATGTGTTAGAAGAAGGTGAGATAATGGATGATGATGTTGAGCATGACATTCCCGAAGTGGAAAAGTCGGGTGTTGGTGATGAAACGGTGTTGGATGAGACGATGTGGGAAGAGCAGCCTAGATGGAAGGAAGAATATGCTCATTGGTTTGTCAAGACCAAGAAGCCTGCTGTTCCAACCATGTTCAGAAAGAGCTACAATATTAAAGGGTATGCAGAGGCGAAAAAGGGGATTATTTGTTGGATCTATGATGCACAGCTCAAGTTGTTTGTGGTGAAGCGTTATGATGGCGTTCAATATTTCAAGAAGATGTTGAGATCGTTCAACACATTGCCTGAATGCGAAGTAAAAGATTTGGCCAGGTTGGGCCTGATAAACCGAAACAACGACAATATGGCTAGAATGATTGAGAAGATAATGTGGAAAGAAGGAGTAAAAGAAAAGAAGTTTGAGTTGCTAAAGCCACAAAAGGGAAAATTAGTGAAGGATACAGAGAGAGGTATGAGAGCAGATGGTAAACCGTGGATGGTAATGAAGTACAAACCAGTCCGATGTATCAAGGAGGTACCCATGAAAGCTATGCCTCGAGATGTGCTGAAAGATTTGAAATGGTGGTTTGTGGATTGTGAGACTGCAGAGGCAGTAATGGAGGACGAGGATGAACAAGAACTGCTTCGGGTTTACGACCCGATGCATCTTGTTAACCTGTCGCAAGCTGATCTGGAAGTACTCAACAACAAGAAGATCTTCTACATTCCTGCTTGGAAGGATCAAGCTAGGAGATATCAAAGTGTAGTGACAGTATGTGTGAGAGAAGGGGCGCACGCTTAGAGATGCAGATTACAAGATTCGAGATTTGAAGATCAAGATATGAAGCTACTGCCAAGGGGGAGTCTGTTGGTGCATGTTTGTCAGTAGTTCATAGTCTTGTAATTGTAATCGAGTCTGTATTGTAATTGTGTATTTGATTATGTTTTAGATTGTGTAACTAGCAAAGTTGTCAACAAGTTTGCTCAGGCGAACTTGTTGAACAAGCGAAGTTGTCAACAAGTTCGCTCAGGCGAACTTGTTGAATATGCGAAGTTACAGACAACTTCGCCTGTGGCGAAGTTGTCGTGTATATATTCACTGTTTCAGCCGAAACGCAAAGAAGTTGTTCGTTTAGGGTTTCAGTCAAGTGTTCGAGTTTAAGCAGACGTGTTTGCTAGTTCCAGAGTCTGTATTAGTGACTACGAGTCACGTGTTTGGTTATTAATATAACGTGTTTGATTCATTGCTCGTGTTCTTCTATATCTACACTCGTAACCTACCTACGCAGGGATTCCGCACCTGCGTTGTTAGAGAATATCCCGTGTACGATCCGTCCAGGAACCTACAATATCTTATAAAGGTTGGCTACCACTATAAACATTGTTAAAACATAAGCAGATAGTACACCGGGACAACATAGGGATGCATACGAGCCAAGCTGAGCTGAGAGTTCGAGCTTTAGCTCGATTCATTCCAAGGTTCATGCCTAAAAATCGACCTCGTTTATTATATAATTAATAAATTAATTTATATACGTATAGTCGTATATATTATTTTTATATAAATTTATATGTTACATAATATATATTTAGTTATTTTTATCATAATTTCATGTAATTATATAAAGAAATACTATATTTATATTTATATATATTAAATAAAGATTTGTTTACACTCGCGATACCAGTCAAGCTCAATATTTGATGCTCAGGCTCGGGCTCATTTAAGCTTGGCACGATTTGAGCTTTTAGTGAGTTTACCTCAATTAGTTCACAAGTGGCTTGACTCATTTACATCCTTAGAGCAACTGTATATGATATGATAACAAAATGGTCTGTTGAAGCAACGCTGCAGCAGTATATTGAAAAAGTGAGTGTAACAGATAACAACATTAGAGAAATGTTATCTAATGTTTTGGCACACCAGTGGCAACATTACTCCACCTTCTTTGCCAAAGCTAAACTACCAAAGTATTTGTAAATTGCAACCCGATTACACAAAAATAGGTTGGGTTATGTTTCATCACTAATAAGTTAGGCATAAAAAAATTTCTAGCTAAAGAGAAAATGAGCCGAGTGAATTGAAGTATTGAACATCTCGAATGATCTCAACTGCATATAACCTTCCTAACGTGTTCTGATACATAAAGTTGGACGAATAATTGAGTATCATGATAATAGAGTTTTCTTAAACATATTTAGCACATTAAATATATTAAATAACCTGACATGTTTCAAGCAGTATGGAATAGTAAATTGTACCTTAGCTTTATGGCAAACATCAAACATTAAGCAATCAAGCAAAATCTTGATATAAGTTTCCGTCAACTCAACCCATTTACCCCCTATTCCTACGGATAGCAATACTTTTTTTTATTTGGGCACTTTTAAGCTCATGTTACTAATAACGTCAATCATTAACCATACACATTTAAGCAATTATTTAACCCAATCAGATGTATTTTTTAGTTTATCAAGCTAATGTTGCCTGTTTGCTAACGGGATTGATCTTAGTCAGTTAGTCCACAAGGTAACCATTGAGATGCTTTTAAAAAATCTAATTCACATCAAAGTATGTTATTATACTAAGTGAAAATCATACAATAAAATTCTGCGTAGAATAAAGAACATATAGAAGGAACCTAAACCAATATCAAACAGCAAAGAGAAAAGGCTCAAGGAAACAAAAGTATGAAATTACCCAAAAAGATGGAAGCTTTACATAAAATTATATTCAAACGAGCAGAGGTGTAGAAAGTAGACTGAAACAACTTAAATTCATATATAATTTGAATTTACAATCTTTTTAGTATGAATCTATTTATGTCTACTATTAATCATGAAGAATATCTATTAAGTACATATTCATTAGAAAAATGGTTCACATTCCAGTATCAAGCATACACATAGTCCCATAATTACATAAAATTTCTGATGGTATGAGAGAGATTTATGTAGCATTCCTTATCACCTACTTACGTGTCTAAGTCGTTGATGATAAGATCGCTCGAAGTGACAACTGGCAAACAATATGAAAAATCAAACCTTTGATGGTGTTATACAACGTGAACGCAAAATTCATGTGTTACAAAGGTAAATTAGATTTTAATAATCCCACCTTTTTGTAGTTGGCCGATAATAATCCCACCTCAAAAAAACTCAACTCCATTATGATTTTAATAATCCCACCTCAAAAACTTTTGATAAGGAGGATACAAGTGGATTCATGTAAACTTATCTCAAAACGGTGCTCCAAGCGGTTTGATTTTTGATAATTGGAAGTTTAAACACCTTAATTGAAGCACCGGCTCGTCGTTTAGAGCACTATTTCGAGGTAACTTATACAACAATCGACACATATCCTCCTTCCGATCAAAAGCCCTAAAACATCGGTTTGAAATTCAAAAAAAAACATGACGGGGTTAAGTTTTTTTTAACGGGGTCCCATGAGAAAAAATATGGCGAAAGATGGGACTTGTGGCAAGAATTTTTTGAGGTGGGATTATTACCGGCCAACTACAAAAAGGTGGGATTAGTAAAATCCAATATGTCCATTAATTAATAATATCACCCAAAAATAGATGTATGTTACTCACCCCTTACGTGAGCGTTGAAAAAACGCAATGAAACTTGTCAATTATGACAAGATTCCAGCGAGTCATTTTAAACATTTCTATTAAAATCTGACTCTCAGATTCATCACCATTAGTATTAACACACCATTAACCTGATTAAAATCTATATGTGACTAGCATACACAAGAAACAATATTACATTACCAAAAATATGTATTTAAAAATCAATTAGTAAAAGAGATTCAAGATTTATTACCTTAATCAGAAATAAGTGGTTTGAATGTCGTCAACTTCGTTGTCGGTCGAATTGCCAAGTGGCCCGTTTTTTAGCGAGTTCAATTCATGCACCACTATCTTCCACCGCTAAAGCCACGTCAGCATCTTCACCTAAAGCTTCCACCTTCTATTTAAGGCATGGCTTCAATGTATCTGAGTATCCTCATCTCAACTCTTTCTGTACACTTTCACCATGAGAAACTGGTTTCTAGCCGAGCCTGAGGTGAAGTCGGTCAATGATTTTGCAGGGAGTTTCACAGATATGTGGCGAGAAATAAGGTTTAAAATGGTGATTCCACCACTGACCGCTGCACTATACATGTGTAGCGATGTCTATTATGATGTTCATAGAACGGGTGTACATGACAGTTGTGGTCATTTTGGTGAAGATTACGGGTAGGAAGAGATACACTCAGTATAAGTTGGAAGCCCTGAAAGAAGACCTGGAGCAAAACAGACGTCACCCCATGGTGTTGGTCCAGATACCTATGTTTAATGAAAAAGAGGTACACATGTTTAGTTTAATATCTGCTCGGTGCATATACTTCATATCATAATTGGAGAAATTAAATGAATATCTAGAAATCCCATATTAAGTACTACAAAACACACAAATACTTACAGTAAATGTTTTATGTTTGTGAAATATACTAACTTACATTCTTATCAGGTCTACAAACTCTCTATTGGATCCGTGTGTTCCCTTACATGGCCATCCGACCGCCTTGTTGTTCAAGTTCTTGATGACTCCACCAACCAGTACCTAAGGGTACCCCCACCACACACACACACTTAAAAACTCAAAAATAAATGATATATATACTAAGTAAATCAGTACTTATATGCAGAAAATGGTGGAAACAGAGTGCAAAAGGTGGATAGAGAGAGGAGTGAATGTGAAATATGAAACCAGAAACAACAAAAACGGATACAAAGCTGGTGCTCTTCGTGAAGGTCTAAAAAAAGATTATGTGACCGACTGCGAATTCGTAGTCATATTTGATGCAGATTTCCAACCGGATGAAGACTTTCTTTGGAGAAGTGTGCCTTATCTTCTTGAAAATCAAGAACTGGCTTTGGTACAAGCAAGATGGAAATTCGGTAAAGCCTACTCATTTCTCTCATATACACTGTTTTACCCCTACCCAAAAGTTCACAGTTATTTTAGATTATACTTTAACTAACTCATGTTTTTTTTAGTAAATGCTAATGAATGCATCATGACTCGCCTCCAAGAGATGTCACTCGCCTATCATTTTGCTGTTGAGCAAGAAGTGGGATCTTCAACTTGCCAATTTTTCGGTTTCAATGGTAAGACAGAATTTGAAAGTTTGCTCACATACAGGGATGTATATAAGCCAAGACGCACGTGAATTAGTCGAGATTGGCTTGCTAAAAGCTCAAATCGAGACGAGCTCAAGCCTAAAAATAAGCATGTTTAATAAACGAGCCGAAGCTTCGCTTAACAAGCTCGAGCTGGCTCGCGAGCCTATACATCCCTATATTATATAAATTTATTAAATTAATCAAATATATTTTTATACAATATTAATTATTATATATAAAAGTATGATAAAAATAAAACTAAACTAAATAAAACAATAAATATACATAAAGAAATAAATATTTATATAAATTAATTAATTAACAAAGACGAGACAAGCTCGAGCTTGAAAACTACTCACAAGTCGAACTCAAGCTTTAGAAATGGAGCTCAAAACAAGCCAAGCTCACGCTTGGCTCGGCTCGGCTTGGCTCGTTCACACCTAAAACTTACACCCCTATTGGCCTACACACATTGATTCTAAGAATTTATCGAGCTCAATCCTAAAAATAAGTGAGCCCGAGCTTCACTTATCAAGCTAGAGCTGGCTCACAAGCCTAAACAAACCTTTTTTTATACAGTTTTTATTTAATATAAATTTATATAATGATAATTATTATAGAAAAAAAACTGTTATAAAAATAACTAAATAACATATTTTGTTATGTAAAAAAATTTTAACTATAAATAAATACATATATATACACATAAAATAAATACACAAGTGTATACGCTAAATAAAAAATAATAAACGATTCGAGCTCAAGCTTGAAAACTACTCACGAGCCGAGTTCAAGCTTAAAAGCTACTCACGAGTCAAGCTCGAGCTTTAGAAACAAAGCTCGAAATGAGCCAAGCTCAAGCTCGACCCGACTTAGCTTGTTTACACCTAACACCCCTACTCAAATAGATTCTAAGAGATTCTTTTAAGGACGTAAATGGAATTTATATGACATTAGGGACAGCTGGTGTATGGCGTATAAAAGCAATTGAAGATGCTGGTAGCTGGAAAGATAGAACCACTGTGGAGGACATGGATCTTGCAGTTCGGGCCAGCCTCAAGGGGTGGAAGTTTCTCTTTGTTGGAGACCTAGAGGTGAGTTGTGGTGTCGAATATGAAACTATTTTCTTCAAACTAATATTCTAATCTATAGGTCAAAAAAAGCTCCCAAGTACCTTCAAAGCCTACCGATATCAACAGCATCGTTGGTCATGTGGACCTGCTAATCTGTTCAAAAAAATGTTCAAAGAAATCATCTTGTGTGAGGTATAATCATATAACTAATTAATGAACCTTTTCTTTTTCCTAATAGCATTTAAAAATGATTAAATGTGTCTACTCTATTATGCAGAGAGTGTCCTTATATAAGAAGTTTCATGTCCTGTACGCATTTTTCTTTGTAAGGAAGATAATAGCACACTGGGTCACCTTTTTCTTTTACTGTGTGGTCATCCCAATAACCATCATGGTCCCGGAAGTCAAACTTCCAAAACCGATAGCTATATATATTCCCGCCACAATCACCATCCTGAACTCGGTGTGCACCATAAGGTCATTGCATCTTATTGTCCCCTGGATCCTGTTTGAAAACGTGATGTCCTTTCATCGATCCAAAGCAGCAATTATAGGACTTCTAGGCGCCAACCGAGTGAACGAATGGGTCGTGACTGAAAAGCTTGGAAATTCAAGTAAACCACAAAGCGGTATCAGCAGACCACCGCCTGGTACAACTAGAACTCGGTCACGTCTTGGAGAAAGGTAATTAAGTCACTATCAACAAACCTTGATAGCGTTTTAATAATAATAATAATAATAATAATAATAATAATAATGCTAACAATTTGTAATGACAAACAGGCTTCACTTTGCGGAGCTGATAATGGGACTGTGCCTGGCATATATAGCTTGCTATGATATGATATTTGGGAAGGATAATATGTTTATATATCTGTTACTGCAATCGTGTGCTTTCTTTGTTGTAGGAGTTGGATATGTAGGTATATCCACCCCAAACTAATTATGTATTTTATCAAAAAAGTGTATAACATTATAGTTTAATTAGGTTATAATTCAGAGTCTAATAATTGGGGAAAACAAAACACAGAAACTAAATTCAAAGAAGAAGCCCTAAAAACAGATGTGTTATGAGGATTATTGCCCTAGAAGTAGCATAAGTTGGATTAATTAGGTCAGATTAGAGTAAGGTATGGATAGTAATTGCTCTGAATACAACCAAAATGTGAATTAAAGTAACACTAATGAGCATATCAATGGCTATTGAAAGGGATAGCCGTACCAAATGGTTCCGGCCGGATGTTAGCTGTCTTGAGCCTCAAGGATCTCGATTAAAATTGTTTGATCAAAATAAAAGTCTACCTGACAATGAAATCATCATCATCGTACTCATTATATCCCACCAATAGCAAAGTTATGGTAGGGTATGAGGGTAAGATGTAGACAGCCTTACCTCTACCCCGTAGGAATAGACAGGCTGCTTCCAAATAGATGAACAAGACAACAACCATACCTGGTAAATCTCACCAATAGCTAGCTATTGATAAGGTCTAGGGAGGGTGGGATGTAGGCGAGCCTCTATCATGAGGATAGAGAGACTGCTTCCAGAAAGACCCTTAGCTCAAAAAAAATAAAAAAGAAAAACACAACAGGCCAAGAACCAAAATATATAAACAAAAAGCTACCAATAAAAGAAATAAGTGAAGGAGAAAACATTTAAAATAAAATAAATTATAAAATAGGGAATCACACACGCTAGACATAAATACAAGCACGCAATCGCACGTAAAGTCCATATAAAATCTAGAAAATAAATAATTAAATAAATAAAACAAAGCCTCTAAGTCCTAGCTAAAACATACCTATACCCTCTCTGAAAAGTTGTTGACCTTAATCCTATGCCTCCACGAACCCCTATCTTGGACCATATCCTCAGAGAGGTGCAAATCTACTAAGTCATGTCGAATCCGCTCATCCAAGTCAATTTGGGTCTGCCTTTATTCTTCCTCCTCCCCTCCACAGTAAGGGTTTCCACTACTCTAACGGGATTTATTGTCTGTGTTACAGCTACAAAAGCGATCAATGGCTCAAGAAACTCATGATTAACAAAGACCATAAAATCGAACCAAATGTTCTAAGAACTAAAATTCAATCTAAAACTGTCTAAACAATAAACCCTAACATCCTATTTATACTAAATGAAAAAGAGATAAACTTAGAAACAAGATAAACACAAAATAATAGAATATAAACTAACAAAATAAAACATTCTAACTAAAAATAAATGCTCCTGCATCAGTCTGCCTCCTCACATGCCCAAACGATCTCAATCTCACCTCTTTAATCTTATCTGATATACTAGCCACTCCTAGCCTTTCCCTAAAAACATTAGTTCTTATCCTGTGTAACATTGTGTTCCCACACATCCACCTTAGCATCCTCACCTCTGCTACCTCCATCTTGCGTGCTTATGTCTTCTTGATGGCTCAACAGTCTATCCCAGTGAGTATCCCATATAGTATAGCCGGTCTAACTGCGGCCCTATAAAACTTTCCCTTTAATTTTGTTGGAAATCTCTTGTCACACAAAACCCAGAGGCTGCTTTCACTTACACCAGCCAGCTTGGATGCAGTGGGCTACTTCACTATCTAACTTCCCATCACTTTGTACAAAAGATCCTAAATACCCAAACTTAGGAAACATTTAAAGTAGGAAATTGAAATATGAAATTTGAAATAATAATAATAAAAAATAGACACAATCTGAATTTGAATTTGAATTTAAATTACCTACCGTGGTCCATACTCCAAGGATTCCTACTCGAGGCCGTCAGTTGGGTCGTTTCTTCAACGGGTCGTCATTCGGGTCGGGTCAACTTAGTGAGCCGGATACTCCTGTATCACTGCAATTCCAAGAATTACACAGTAATATAATACAGAAGTTCCTGCCGACCTCAGTTGTCACAAAAAAGAAAAACTACAGTTAACTTAATCACCTGATTAACAGTGTGCCCAAGTCTCAGTGGTATTCCATGTTTCACATGAAACTCAGATGAGTTTTGGGTCAACTCTGCACAAAATAAACCATTTTACCCGTTACCCAACTTAACACAGATAAACAGGATAACTGAATAATCAGTACATGCCTGCCTCATTTTTCTCATTTCATACTCATTTCTACAACAACCGTACCCAGTAAATCCTTAGGGGTATATATTTCTCATTTCATACTCATTTCTGAAGAGGCTAAACCCAAATATGTAAAACACATATTCAAAATGTATGGATATAATCATATAATAAAATATATATTACTTAGTTATTTTTGTTATAATTTTATGTAATTAGATGTATAAAATTACTACATTTATATATATAAAGGCTAATGTAGACTTGCAAGCCTAGTCAATCTCGTTTATTAGATACGCTCCAGTTTCTTGATTCAAGCTTTTAGAAAGTCAAATCTGGATAAATATCTAGCTTTTAGCGAGTCAATTGACCTCAGTCTTGTTTATTAGATATTCACAAAAGTGGGTTGGGTTATGTTTTGTCACTGAAGTGGAGCTCAAATACCTAGCTAATAAGAAAATGGGTCAAATAGTTATCACCAATGTCAAAAGCATCTTTTTTTAAGATTAAACATGCGATTTTATAAACACTTCCTTTCATCGCAATCACCTCTCTTTAAGAAGAGAAACAAATAGTAATCTTGTTATTTTTGTAGATTTACTATAATCCTCTCTTTATCACGTAGAAATTGTAACAATGTTTTTCATAGACTGTCCACAAAATAGTGTTGGAAACACTATCCATATTTTAATAATAGCAACAATGTTAAATGTGTTAAATGCACATATGTTCATAATCAAATCCTCCAATCAACAACATTCAAAAAAATAAATAAATTGGGAAACATGGACAGAAGATTACAGTTGATGCAACAGAACTACTATTAGTTAGTTTATTAGTATTTGTGAGGATTAGTTAGTGCATCATTGGTATTCAAAGTCCCCTATGAATAGGTAAGACTCTCCTTGTCAAGCAGCATTCAAGATATGAAAAAACCAAGAAAAGTTCAAGGGTATCACAAAAGTAATTAGTCACTCTTGATTAATATATAAAAGCTCATAAAAGATTTTAGAAACAACTAACGGTTTTTTTAAAAGAACTCAAAACATGTTTATATAAATAAACAAAGAAAATTCAAAATTCAGAAGGAATGTTCCTAAAGAAGTAGATTTAAACAAAACTAAGTCAAACATGAGGAAGAGACCTAATACTTTGAGAAACAAAGGCTCTTTTACTATTGCTAGTTAAGATGCCTTGCAGATCTTCTATTTAAAAGTACTTGCTTCCAGTACTTTGACTAACACTTGCATAATGAAAAATTCAAAAACACTAGAACATATTCAAAAACACTTACGTGTCTAAGACGTTAACGATCGCATTACTCAACGAGACAGCTGGCAAACAAGATGAAAAATCAAACCTTTGATGGCGTTTTACAATGTGAACGCAAAATAATCATGTGTTACGCATTAATATCAAACAAAAATAGATGTATTCAACTCACCCCTTATGTGAGCGTTGAAATAGTGCAACAAACTTTGCAATTACGATAAAATTACAGCAAATCATTTTAAGCTTTTGTAATTATATTTCACTCTCAGAGTCAGCATCATATCCCTCTTCCCTTTCATGATTTTCCACTTCAGTAATATTACCATTTAACACACCATTAAACTAATTAAAATCTATGTGACTACCATGCACAAAGGAAATATACTGTATTAACAAAAATATGGAATTGAAAAATCAATTGATAAAAGAGATTACCTTAATCAGAAATAACTGAGACGGCATTGTCGGTGGGTTTGCCAGAGGCTCATTTTAGCAGATCATTAAATGCACCACTGTCTTCCACCACCTAGAGCCACGTCAGAATCTTCAGCTAAAGCTCACCATATTCCTATATAAGCCATAGCTTCAATGTACCTGAGTATCCTCCCCTGAACTCTTCCTTTACACTTCACCATGAGAAACTGGTTTCTGGTCATGCCTAAGGTTAAATCGATCGATAACTTTGCAGGAAGTTTCACTGATATATGGCGAGATATGAGGGTTTCGATGGTAATTCCACCATTGACGGTTGCTCTCTATATTTGTGTGGTGATGTTCGTAATGATGTTCATCGAGCGAGTCTACATGACTGTTGTGGTTATGTTGGTTAAAATCATGGGCAAGAAAAGATACACTCGGTATAAGTTGGAAGCCCTGAAAGAAGATTTAGAGCAGAACGGACGTTAACGTTACCCCATGGGTCTGGTTCAAATACTGGTGTACAATGAAAAAGAGGTACACATATTTAATTTAATATCTGGATTATGTCTGCTCGGTGCATATACTTCATAGAATAATAAGAGAAATCAAAAGGCAGGAAATTATGTCATCATTTTATTGTAAAATGCTTTATGGATGATTTTGACAGTGGCAAACAACATAAGAAAGATGGCTTAGCAATGAATATCTAGAATTCCCCTAAAAAGCACTACATAATATACTGTTATTTACAGTTAATATTTTTATGTTTGTGAAAAATATCTTAATAATAAGATTTAGCTTACTTCCTTCCAATACACCGTCTAACTTACATTCTTATCAGGTCTACAAACTCTCCATCGGATCTGTGTGTTCACTTACATGGCCATCAAATCGTCTCATTGTTCAGGTTCTTGATGACTCCACCAGTCAATTCCTAAGAGTACCCTCCCCCTCTCTACACTTAATAACACTGAAAGATGAAATTATCTATTTGCTAAGTGAATTAGTAATTATATGCAGAAAATGGTGGAATCAGAATGCAAAAGGTGGATAGAGAGAGGAGTGAATGTGAAATATGAAACCAGAAACAACAGAAATGGATACAAAGCCGGTGCTCTTTGTGAAGGTTTAAATATAGATTATGTGACCGAGTGCGAATTTGCAGTCATATTCGATGCAGATTTCGAACCAGATAAAGATTTTCTTTGGAGAAGTGTACCTTATCTTGAAAATCCAGAACTGGCTTTGGTACAGGCAAGATAAAAATTCGGTAAAGCTTTACTAATTCCTCATATTCCCTATTTTACCCCTACCCAATTGGGATATACACTCACTTATCACGGTTATTTTAGATTATACTATAACTAACACATGTTTTGTTTAGTAAATGCTAATGAATGAATCATGACTCGGCTCCAAGAGATGTCACTCTCCTATCATTTTGCTGTTGAGCAAGAAGTGGGCTCTTCAACTTGTCATTTTTTCAGCTTCAATGGTAAGACAGAATTCCGAAGTCGGCTTACACATAGGGGTGCAAACGAGCCATATGCCTCGTGAGATATCTGAGATTGGCTTGCTAAAAGCTCAAATCGATCCAGGCTTAAACGAGCTCGAGCCTAAAAGCAAGCATGTTTAATAAAAAAAAAGCCCGAGCTTCTGGCTCGCGAGCCTAAACAAGCCTTTTTTTATATATATTTTATTAAATATATTAAATATATGTTTATATAATAATTATAATGATATATAAACTTATGATAAAAATAACAAAATAATATATATTATGTTATAAATACACACACACACACATATATATATAGTTAAAAAATGTATATAAATTAATTAATAAAAATTAAACGAGCTGAGCTCGAACTTGAAAACCACTCACAAACCAAACTCAAGCACTAGATAGAGTTCGAAACGAGCCAATCTCAAGTTCTAATAAGTTAAACGAGCAGAGCTTGAGCCTAAAGGAGCTCGTTTCATCGGTCCAAAGCAGCAATTATAGGACTTCTAGGCGCCAACCGAGTCGACGAATGGGGTCGTGACCGAAAAACTTGGAAATTCAACTAAATCTCAAAGCAGTATCAGCAGACCACCACCTAGTACTACTACCAGAACAGCTCGGTCACGTCTTGGAGAAAAGGTAATTAAGTCACTATGAACAGACCTTGATTACGTTTTAATAATAATAATAAAAATGATAACAATTTGAAATGACAAACAGGCTTCACTTTGCGGAGTTGATAATGGGACTGTGCCTGGCGTATATAGCTTGCTATGACATGATATATGGGAAGGATAATATGTATGTATATCTGTTACTGCAATCATGTGCTTTCTTTGTTGTAGGGGGTGGACATGTCGGTATATCCGCCCCAAACTAATGAGTGTGTTTCCTGAATAAAGTTGTAGGCAGGCTATCTATGTATATTATAATAAAATAAAGTGTATAATAATATAATTATAGTTTAATTAGGTTATAACTGAGAGTCTAAAAATTGGGGAAAACAAAATTGAAAGCAGAAGCCCTAAAAAGAGAGGATGTGTTAAGACGATTAGAGTAGTAAGATATGGATAGTGATTGGTCTGAATAGAATGAAAATGTGAATTAAAAAGTAATATAAATGAACATATGAATGGTGATTAATAAGAGATATCTTTACCAATTGCTGCTAGAATCGGTGATCTTCACCAAAAGAACCACAAGCAGTACCACCAGTTCGATGAACATCATCACGGATATCACAACACAAGTTTGTTGCTGCGATTTTGAGAAAGTATGCAGCCTATGCCTTAAATAGGAGACGAAGAGGAAGATAGCTGACATGGCCAGGACAAGTTAAGATATTGATTTGTGATTTTAGGAATGAAAAAAAAAAATAGAAAAAAAATTAACCTCTTAAATTGGTTTCGTTTGGTTTGATTCGGTTTATTTAAGTAATTTTTTTACACTTTTTGATATTGTTAGGCTATGAGAAAAAATTTTCAATGAGTGAATCCCTTAACCATGGTTACGGAACAACAGACAAACCGAAGGCTTGATGTTATAAATAACTTTAAAGAAAGTGTGTTACGTCTATTCAGTTAATATTATTCTCATTCATTTATATTCATTTGTCCACGTAAATATCATGGATTATATTGATGATTTAACCATTTTTACGAGCGATAAGTAGGTCAGTAATTATATACAAAACAGTGTGTATACTATCAAGAATGACTAGTTAGGTATTAATCCTAAATTGTACCGAAATACTTTGTATGCTATCAACAACGACCCATTCTTTTCTGTATTAATTTGTATTTAAAATTTTTAAATGTAAATGCGGATATGGTTACAATACATGCATACGTTATCTTATTATAATTAATAAGCAACTTAAGTTATCACGTTTTAACTTCTAGTGGATGGGTGGGTGGTGCCTTCTACAAAATGCCGGATGGGGAAGGATCTTGGTCAATGATTGGCGGGTGGCTTTATTTGGTTTAGTTTTAATAAAAAAAAGTTAAAAATAAAAATAATAATCAGATCACATGATGCAATTTTGTTGTAAAATATCCCTATGGTGATTTGACATCATATGACGCAAACGTCTCCGTAAGGCTCTATCCACGTCTAATTGTATGAAAATATGCATGTTCCTTATCACCTACTTGATAAGATTGTTCAATGTGACATGCTGACAACAGGCAAATAGGATGAAAATTCATGTGTTACAAATATATAATACCAGCCAAAAATAGATGTATGCTACTCAACTCTTACAAGCCACCTCATGTCCTTATCCTCTCTCATTTCTATATTTTCCACCCTATTAAAATTTCCATACCAGTTAACTAATTGAAATCTATAATGTGACTACCATGCATAAAGAAACTATACCACATATATTATAGCAAACATATCAAATTATAGCATTTTGTGTATTCATACAATCGACCACGATATTTATAATCAAACCTAACGAGATGGTCTGAGCTTGAACATGTTACATAACCAGTTTACTTAACCTCATTTGTACCATCTTTGTTTAGAAAACCAAAAAGTCAAGTAGATGATTGAACTGGATTTCAATATTATTTATTTCAATTTTTATTTCATAATTAGATTTTTTTTCTAGTTTAGCTACTTTTTTTTCTCTTATAAGAAATATTACAAGACACATTTTTTATCTTCTATATTTTATTTATTTCAAGTTACATATTTTAAACACGAAATAGTAAATTAGTTCAACATTTTATTAGTTAATCACAAACTTTAAAATTGTAAGTTTTCAAAATTAAATTTTCATGGAACATTTTTTTTTCACCTGTGGTTGTATGTATCAATGGTAAATTGTAATACAAATCACGTGCTGCTCTGTTACATCTATCAACTATATATTATTTAACTATAGCCAACCAAAAATAATCAAAAGCCACCAAAATAGTCATAAATACACACATGTGCGTATCAACATACATATTTATACAAACACGCTTAATACAAACCAATTTGCAGTATAGAACCGCATAAGTAGTTGTACACACTTCTTATTAGCAGTTATACGGTTACATAACCATTTTGTATATCACAGTAAAACAATAAATGTTTTTGTGGTTCTCACAGTTATACTTTCTATTGATTTTGTATTGAACAATGAACGACCCTCTATGTGTGTGTCCCTCCAAACGTACCGAGAATTTTTGTATTATTGTTTCTTCCACAATGCCTTCTTCTAACGGTATTGCTCAAACATCGCATGATCATGCCAACTAAAAACAGAGCATTGAAATGTAAACAAACAATGTTAAAACTAGAGGTGAAGTTCATTAAACATAAAGCAGGAACATCATATAGTTCAATGGTTAGTCTCTTTTAGTTGTTAACACGTACCATAAAGTAATCAAAAGTAATTGTTAAATTATGTATCTTATTTCCAATACGATTCTTGTTAAAGATGGAATGAATCCCTTGGAGTGTGCGACTGCTAATTGGTTGATTGATCATTGCCTTATTTACTCGCACTAGTGATTGATAATTATCGTTGCTAGAGGACGCTCCTTGAAGTCGAGTCACGTATAAATTACCCTTCACATCATGCTTGTTAAAAGCATCAATGATTTAACAAACACAACAATCAACGATGTAGTCTCTCTAGTCTTTTGTCTTTTATTGTTACTTCTTAGGATCATCTTATAATCTGTATGAATTTCTTTTTGTTTGATTATTGGAAGAAGCTTTTGATTACGTGTTTCTGACACTAATGCCATAAAAAAAACTTATTGATAGATTCAATCACTTCTACAATTAGGAAACTATTGTGAATTTGTGATGACCGGGAAATGACTGATCGCATAGTTTAAGCCAAATAAAACAACAAATTGATTACGCTTGATTAGTAATGAGATCGGTCATCTAACAATGTGATCTTCATTTCGAATTCTAATTAAATGACCCGACTAGAATTAATTATTTTTTTTTAAAGTTTATTTAAATTAAGAGGAAATTGTGAAAAAATTAAGGTTATTGAATACTAACAAGTTTCATAACTAGTTCATTTAGCCAATTCAACTTAAGCAGAAATGTCAAACAACACTAGAACTTATGTGAATTTTTTAGTAAAAAAACATAATTTATCCAAAAAAAAAAGTTATACTTGATTACTATCTTATGATTTTATCCATTTAGAATACATGTTTTTTTTAACATATAGATTAGTTTTCAAATAATGATCTACACTACTTAATATAAATCAAACAATTGTGGTGGTGTTCATATTTTTGTTATAAGTTTCATTGCAAACTAAGTTATATTAAACATAAATAATGTTGTACATCTCGATAGGAAAGGGAAAAAAAACTGTATATTTAGACTTTTATATATATAACTAGCTTTTATGTCTCGTATTACGGGACTGTTTTACATTATTCGTATAATATTTATATATATTTTAGGATTTTAATTTTATTTATTGAATGAAGTTAATAATATTCTTAAGATTTGATGATGGAAAGATTGCACAAATAAATGAGTTGTTATAACTATGTTTAAAAGCTATATGGGTTTGGTGAGACTCATGACCCGCTTTTATTTTACTATAAAATTGTTCCATAATTATAAATAATATCTTAAAAAACATTTATTAATCTTTATTATATCCCCATTTATAGGATTTTTTTTATGAAATTAAATTTTAATATAATGAGATGTTATAACCCGTTTAAGGACTATATGGGTTTGGTGAGACCCATATCCGTGAATTTGGGTCAAATGCACGAGAAGTCTTCATTTACAAATAAAGTAATCTGGTGGCTTGAGAGAATTTAGGAAGATTTCGTTTATATATATTTAAGATATAAGTAAAAAAACTAAATTTTTACTTATATATATATATATGTATGTATATATATATGTATGTATATATATATATGGTTAATATCAAATGAGAACTCCAAAAAAGTTAAGAACTTCTAGAAACTCATAAAAAACAAATATTTTTTAATTTTTTCATATATTAACATTGTTTGAGACTAGTTTTACCATATTATATATATAAATTTTTTTTACATATATAAATCACAAGTTTACATATGTGTAAAATTTATGTAATAACAAATTTACATATGTGCAGAAAAAAGTTTATATATGTGTAAAAACTAATTTTCATAAATCTAATTGTAAATATAGATGTAAAAAATGATAAAACTACACTCAATTAATAATAACATAAAAAAGGTTAATTTTTAAATGTTCCTTCAAGTTCTTAAATAATTTAAGAGTTCTGTAATGATACTCTATATATATATATATTAAAATTTAAGGGGGGGGGGTAGGTCATTAGTATAAAAGTCAGGTTGAAAGAAGGCCAAAACTATGAAGCAAATTATCAGTTTAGATAGAATCATTATGTTTAAAAGAAGGGTGAGTATTCTTGTTTGGAGGGCGAAAATGAAAAGAATTCCGTCACTTGTGTCACTTGCGAGGCGGAAGCATATCGGTAGACTCGGTTATTTACCCAACTTGTGGAGATGGATACGAATTAACCTAACACGGAATACGTGTTTATCACATGCAATTTTGGAAAGAGTGGCGGGGTTTTTGCATTTTCGGTTCGCAACGTATTAGAGTTGTATCAGTATACCGCCTTGCCATTTAACGAAGCGAAAGTTTTTCATGCAATTTCTTTAACAACAATATGATATATATGAAATACACGGAATTTAGTGGTATTAAAAAAATAAACCTGCATGTTGTTTGGTGTGGTATAAAACTCAAAGCGTAAGCTTTTTATGGGTCTGAAGTACAGTGCCGTCTCTGAGGATGCAGGGTACCTCAAGGGCCCTTGCAAGGAAAAAATATTAGCCCCTATATATTGAAATTATTTTTGAAGATAAACCAAAAAATGCTCGGATTAGTCTATTGAAAAAAAGACTAATACTTTTTGTTCTTTGAATTACACGAAATTGGAATTTTATAACTCTAGTTATGGGCTTTTGCCTTAAAAAGCTATTATTAGATATGCAAATAAGATAAAAGATCTTAATACAACCAAAGAAATTGACCCAAACAATAAAAAGAAAAGAAAATAATATTGTAGCCTATAAAATATGTTATACAAGTTATGGAAAAACTAGAAAAAAGAGTGCAGTTACGGGTATTGAACCTGAGTCCAACATCAACCATGCAAACAATGGAGTATACCATTTGAGCTACAAGACATTTTTAGTTAATTTTTGTTTGTATCTAATTTATCTATTGCATATACTGAATTCTTTAATTTTAGCCCTAAAAATTTTTGGGCCTTGTGCGGTTGCACGGGCTGCACGGCCCTTGGTCCGGCCCTGCTGAAGTAGATCGAAACAAGTGGGTGTTTCGTGGGAAAGGTGGTGTAATTTTAACTTCGAATTGTTGTAATTGGTTGTAGGGGGTAGGGTTGTTCAAAAAGTCCGCGACTTGCTTGAAGATCGCTCAAAAAAAGCTTGATTCTTAATGAGCTCGACTCGGCTTCTAAACGAGCCTAGCTTGAGCCTGGGTCAACTCAGCTCATGGCTCGGTCTTGGCTCGGCTTGTTTAGATTAAACCCTAAATTTTAATATTTATATATAATCATAGCATACCAAAAAATAATAAATAAAATTATACATATATTATGTCACTTGATCCTTAAAACCTTATAAAAAACAAAAGTAAAACATATAAGTTATAAATTCTCTACTTTATAAATTTTATAAAATATGTATGTTAAAATTTTAAATTTTGTCTTTTATATATCAAAATTTGCAAAATAAAAAATACAAAAAAACAATAAATACAAATTTAAAAAAAAAACTGAAGGAGCCCGGATCGACAAGCTCGAGCTTTAAACGAGCCGAGCTAAAGCTCGGTGTTTCAGCTCGATAAAGAAAACAAGTCGAGCTAGAGCTAACTTGATTAAGTTCGAGCTCCAGCACACCCTGGCTCAACTCGACTCGATTACAGCTCTAGTAGGGGGTAATTGATATTATGGTCGCGCTTCTTGCTAGCCCGACCCGTTGTTTTATTTTAGTAAAATCTAAAAAAAAATAAAAAATACTGCAAGTAACGTGAAATCTCGAAGTGTGCAAGGGTTGTATTGTCATTTCTTACCCTTACTCGTAATTTCTCCCCCTCTATAAATACCACCCATCCGGGTTGTTGATCAATCCGACTCGGGTCATTCTAGGGTTTATCACAACATTCAAAATCAATCAAACGCATGAATGACGGTACCAAATCGCTCATTATAAGATCTTCAACACGCTAATTCCATCACAATTCACGAATTCAACCTCAACTTTATACAGATCCACCGTCAATTTCATTTCAATTTCACACGAACCAAACGGTACGCTGTAACATTCATTTTTGTTCTGTACATAACAAATTGCGATATTAGGGTTTCAGTTATTCGAACAATTGATTCGAATGAGTTCAATTTTGTTATTGAGAAAGCCTTAATGATCCAAGGGTTTGAATATGAGCAATGGAGGTAGACTAGATGACGATGAATTCGAGGCAAGTAATAATATTATTAATAATAGGGTAGCAGCTGATGAATTCGGTAGGTCAATAGCGAAAGTAGCCATCGGTCAGATATGCGAAGGGGTAGGTTTTCATAGCTCTAATGATTCTGCTTTAGAGGCTCTTTCGGATATTGTTGTTAGGTATATTAGGGATTTGGGTAAAACTGCAAAGTTTTATGCTAATGTAGCCAATAGAACCGAATGCAATGTGTTTGATATAATTCAGAGCTTGGAGGATTTGGGCTCATCTGTCGGGTTTCCGGGTGGGTCAGAACCGTGCACTAGCTTATTAGGGTCGGGTGCGGTTAAGGAGATAATGGAGTATGCTGAAGTGATTGAGGAAGTGCCTTTTGCTCAACCGGTTGCTAGCTTTCCAGTTGTTAGAGATAGGAAACTGACACCCAGTTTTGTGCAAATGGGTGAAACGCCTGAGTTTAAGCACGTGCCCGAATGGCTGCCTGCGTTTCCAGATCCTCATACGTATATTTACTCGCCTGTTTGGAACGAGAGGACATCGGACCCTCGGTCGGATAAAGTAGAACTCGCTAGACAAAGAAGGAAAGCGGAAAGCTCGTTGTTAAACTTAACAAAACGGTTATTGTCTGGTGGCTCGGATGTAACATCCACTTCTGAAGTTAGTAAAAAAAGCAGGTTTCTTGCGGTTAGTGATGGTCAAACGGGCAAACAGTCAACAGAAGACGAGAAGGTGGTCAAACATGCTTTGAGTGATACCAATACGGAAAATCATGTTTCTATATTGGAGACTTTTAGACCCGTTATAGAATCTCTGAATGGTAGGGTTTCAGAGTCGGGTGAGAATGGAGAACGGGATTATTTAGATAGGAGGCCTTCGGTTCGGTTGAATTTCAATAATGGTAGAAAAATGATTGGTGATTCCTTGGATTTGAGGCTATGGAACAGGGGTACGGGTATAATTTCATCTTGGTTTGGGCGTGATGATGTCATGGATGACAAGAAGAGGAGAGCTCAGTATATTTTAAGACAATCTATGGAGAACCCGACGGATCTCCCTCAATTGTAGATGAAATTACTGAATCGCCCTTAATGGCACACATATAACTTTTTTCATAAAGTATGAAGCTTTGTGAAAATTAGATCAATATAGGTGCTCAGTGTGAATCTTGATAGCAGTTTCTTCAAGGGTTTGAAACTCGATCAGGTTTTTTTAATGTTTGTTATAGAATTGTAGCTTTATCATGAAAAGAAATGATTTAGACAATTGAACAAGTCATTTATGTGATTATCTTGTTGTTTTTCATAATTTTCGATTCTTGTGAAGTATGACTATTGTTTCTGTTTGTACTTTACAGCTTACACGAGTTGTTAAATGTTTATTTTTCTGTGCATGAAGCTTGTGATAGCTATATATAATGTTGTAACTTGTGTCTTGATGTTGAGTTTATGTATTTCTCATTTTCTTGTGTATATAATATTGTATTTTAGCTCATAATTCTTCATGAAGCTGGTTCAGCTGACATAATGCCATAATGGATACTTAGTTTTTAAAGTGGGGTGCAGATAATTATGCTGGAGCATTGTGCTGCATCATTGTTTACTATCAAAATTTTGAGTTTTTGACCTGGTTACTTATATCATATTGGTTTATGGGTACCCTAGCAGGTTAAATTGTTAAACGGGCCTAATGGGTTGGAAGTTGTACAAAGTACAATTTTAATGTGTACAACCTTCAGACTTTAATTGTATTAAGTGTATTATGTTTATAAAAATGAACAAAAAAAGTTTATGTATCAACCCAAAAGTAAAGTATGTTAGCGTTACGGCGTATCAATCCGCTTTGTTCAAAAATGCTTATCAATCTATTTTGTAATGTTACCAGATTCACCCATTTTGCAGTAATATTATGACCAGATTCACCTGTTTTGCCAGATGCATAACTTCCTATTAAGTGAGAACAGTTGTTTGATTGGCTTACTATTTAATCATTTTTATTTTATCTTAAGGATTTCTCTAACTTTAATAGTAGATCATCTTTTTACATGGTAAGCCAAGCTGTTATGTCAATTAAATTGTTTTGATCAATTATAATTAGCAAGGACTCCCCACAAAGAAGACATGCTGCAATGAACTACGTCTCTTCCTCTCTTTTTCACATCAGCATCAACCTTCAACCCTCTCCTCATCCGTGTTTACTGTGGTCGATGTTCCTACCACAGATGCTCTAAGCTTATAGAGGCTACTTCAGTTCAAATGTTTGGGAAGTTAATTGTTTTTTATTTACATAAATCTAATAACACTATTGTTTTTTGATTTAGATCATTGTAATGTGGTGTTTTTGTCTGGTTAGCCCCTTGCTGTTCCTGACCGTTTTCTAACATAAGTCTACCGTTCAAAACAAAAATAAATAGAAAACATGAAATTGATGTATCAAATATCTAAGATATGAAAAACTGAACTAGACGACTAATTCAAAAGGTTTAGTTCCATGAACCCTTAAACGACACCAAGCGGTAACATACCGGGGGCAACTAGAGGAGTAGCAATCGCAATACCGTTGAGACGTGCTATGAATTCTGAGTTCTGACCCATACCTTCTTGTTATTGTATGTCGTAGACTTCCTTCATTGTCATTGACTTTTATGTGTCTTGTTATTATAAATAAATAGCCGAAATGGGTGAGTTCAAAAACATCAACAAATAAAAAACATTTACAAGCTATTACATGTCTAGCACAATGGTCTACCTTCAGGTAATTGTTATGTCGTATTCTTCACTAATCGACTGGAATGTGTGTCTTATTATAAATAAATAACCAAAAAGAAAGATCTAAAAAATGTCAACAAATGATGAAACATTTTTAAGCTAATGTATGCCTAGCACAATGATCTACTTAAATCCAATATGGTTGATAAAATGAATACTACAAAAGATGAGTTCCGTTAAAAGAACATATCAGGTTCTTTCAGTTGAGCTTCAAGCCCGTTTCTGCAGGAAAAGCCTTTCCTCGATGATTAAAGATCATAAAGTTCATGTTCGATGGTACAGACACCACCCTGCATTCCAAATATATTATATAATTTAGAAAAACATCTCACTTATTTCACAAATACAATGTTTCTGAATATCATGTGCATATTATGCCCAATATCATACAATGTGCGGTTAAGTGAATGTTATCAAGGTTGGCACCATTTTTACATTATTATTTTGTAAGCAGTAACTTAAAAAAGCAAAGAAATTAACACTAGATGTCATAATCAGAAAACAACAAACACCATTGAAGCATCAATAATACCAAAAGAACTAGGCTATCACACTTGATCAGTAGAGAATACAAGTGGAAAAACAAGCCCAAACGAAAACATATTGTAAGGACGAGTGATTCCAAATTAATTGACATCTACAAAGTAAGCAGCTTATAAGACAGTTGACAATAACATTTGGTTTCACAAAAGCATCATCTGATAGCGCACCTTTCACGCGCAAACTGTTTAGACTTTAGACATATGCTAGTCATAAGCATAATGTTGCTAATGAAAACCTTGTTAAGATGTACGCTAGTCAAAACAGATAACTGCAAGCAGATTTTATTAAGATCTAACATTTTGTTTGCCTTTAAACTTTACAATCAATTAGTCGATGTGTATTTACAATAGCAGTAGCCTATTTAATCACATCTTTAGCTTAAGCATTAGCTTAATACACTAGCTAATCAAATAACGCGCGTGTTACACGTGAGTAAACAATTGCGATATATAATTGAAGCCTTGAATTCATGTAAGTTAATATCATAAGCTGCATTTATTTAGAATTACCTATTCTCGTCCGAATCCGGGAGGATGGAACGGAA
Organism: Bidens hawaiensis; assembly: GCF_021521415.1. NCBI lineage: Eukaryota > Viridiplantae > Streptophyta > Magnoliopsida > Asterales > Asteraceae > Bidens > Bidens hawaiensis. The sequence continues at coordinate 339,972 of NW_027491722.1, read as the reverse complement.
ATTCCCGGGCACGGTTAATCCAGCAAACAGACTCAAAACCAATACTAACACCAACTCAACCAGCACCTGCAAATCATATCTTATATACCAAATTAGACTGATAAAAACCCTAAACTACATACATGAACAAATCACATAGAAACAGATAGATGTTACTTCATAAGGAGGCCCGGTAAACTTGTCCTCAGTGATCTTGAGCATAGCTCTGTCTAATTATCATCAGAACAAAAATTAGGTTTTTTTATTGATTACAATTACAGCTACAATTGATTAATAATAATAAGGAAGATTTAAGAGTTATTTACATTGAACAGTTGAGTAAGCAGCATGTAATAGCATCGTAATTGCGACGATGCCGACGGCGAAGCTCGTATTCATTGACATGATCGCCGGCGATGATCGGAAATTGGATTTGGGGGTTTTTTTTACTCTCCGATTGATTGGATTTGGATGCCAAAAAGAAATTAAAAAAGGAGTATCCGTTTATAATACTCCCAAGTTTTCATTGGTTACTCCCAACTTTCATTTTGTCTCTCGTTACTCTCAACTTTCAAACTATTTTTTTTATCACTCCCCAGTTAAGTTAAGGTTAAGTCGTTAACTGAGACGCTGACGTGACTTTGTTTATAATATTTTGTTATTTTACTCAGCTGTTGTGTCAGCTTACGTGGCTTCAAACTTAACTCATGAGCCACCAACAAGACCTAGCCGCCATTTCGGTGACGGTCGCCGAAAAAACCGAATGCCGGAGTTCACTGCCGCCGGCCACATCGATCATACACAACACTTATGACGGTAGTGTAAGTTTATCCGGTGATTGAACCACGGTGTCGGTCGGTGCTTGCTTTTCCGGTCATTGTTTGGTGCTGAAGGCTTTGGGGGTACACCACTGCCGGTGACCATGGGTGGTGGTGACGGCGGCGCACGGCGGTGGTCACCGAAATTTGTTTTTCGGTGGCCGATAATAAAGTGAAAGATTAATGACCGAGGATGGTGTGGTGTGTGGGTGGCAGCGGTGACTGTGTGTATGATGTTAGAGGGTGCTCCGTTGGCCAGAAGACGTTTTCCTGGCAGCCTTACTGGAGGTCATTTTGCCGTGCGTTTTTCAGGTTGCCGGAATCATGGTTGTGATGTGTAGGGTATCGAATCTGTGATGAATAGGTATATGAAGATGTAGGTTGCCGATGACTTGGGTGAAGATGATCGATGTGGCTGGCGGCCGTGAACTCCGGCATGCGGTTTTTCGGCGGCCGTCACCGGAATGGCGGCTAAGTCATGTTGGTGGCTCATGAAAGTCACGTATGCCGACACATCAGATGAGTAAAATAACAAAATATTATAAACAAAGCCACGCCAGCGTCTCAGTTAACGGCGTTAGCCTTAACTTAACGGGGGAGTGATAAAAACAAATAGGTTGAAAGTTGGGAGTGGTGGGAGACAAAGTGAAAGTTGGAAGTGTTATCTACCAACGAGAGAAAGTTAGGAGTATTATAAACCAATACCCTTAAAAAAATATGTTAGGTGGGTGTTTGTTTTTTAACAAAACTTATAGTTTTTTTTTTCATAAAATAAGTTTAATTTGGTGTTTAGTTTAGTTTTTTTTTTTAAGTTTAAGCTTATTAGCTTATATAGATTAATTTGAAGAAGCTTGTTTGACGATGATTTTTCAGCTTATTTAAAAAAACTTATTTGTGTAAAAATATAAGCAAAAACCAAAAAATAAAAGTTAGGCCAAACACCCTCTAACAAATTTGTCCAAGACTTCTAATAAACTCACACTTTTTCTCCTTGAGAAAAAATGTTTTTAAATGTTTACAACTATTTCTATTGAAAAATGAATTTTAATATTTCAAGCGACTACTTATTCGTCGATAATAATTTATAGTTACGAGTTGATCAATGATAATTTCAATTTTTATTTTGTAGCCAAGAACAATCCTGATAACATAATCATCATATATTTTACACTCAATTTACATATGGTTTATATTCGATTTTACAAGTAGGTTTTTCCATTTAATTCATAATTATTATTGTGAAGGAAATTGAGTGGCCAATAAGCTTTAGCTCACATGACATTGGAGGGGAAGTGACGATTTTGTCTAAAGTCCGCAAGGTCTTAAGTTCAAATCCGATCTCAACTGAGTTTACCGCAGTAGCCCTTTAGGTGGTGGGTTTTCCCCAGAACAGGAGATGGTGGCTTCGGTTACTCAGCGTTGTCTGCAATTGCGGGTATATGAGGTTGCTGTTTTCCATTGGGTTACCGCGGATATAACCGGGCTTTACTCATTTGTCGTTTTATAGAAAAAGAAGTCGAGTGAACATCAAGTGTAAATTTAGAGTGATTATGCTATCGTAATCGCTCTTGACAACATAAACAAAAGTTAAGATCACATTATTATTGTCTACTAACTAGGCCCATTGGGCTAGGGGGGAGCTCTAACCGGGTCTGGCCCAATAAATGTTAGGGTTTCATGATGATAGCCATGAAGTTCCTATATAAGGAGCCTTCATCATTCATTTGAAGGATATTCTCTTGGACCCTTGGCCTCCAACATATTTTTGTGTCTGTAAACAAGAGGAAAACTCTTAGCCATGGGGAACATCTACATGGATCCGACCCGGATCCATTCCATGTTTCTTCATCATCGATTAAAGTTGTTTTTGTATGGTGTCACACCCCGACCAAAGGCGGCTAAACATGCCGGGGTGCAACGATTGCTCAAAAGCGCATGACACTATTTAAAGCGACAATATTTAACAAGTAGGTTTTTCCATTTAATTCATAATTATTATTGTGAAGGAAATTGAGTGGCCAATAAGCTTTAGCTCACATGACATTGGAGGGGAAGTGACGATTTTGTCTAAAGTCCGCAAGGTCTTAAGTTCAAATCCGATCTCAACTGAGTTTACCGCAGTAGCCCTTTAGGTGGTGGGTTTTCCCCAGAACAGGAGATGGTGGCTTCGGTTACTCAGCGTTGTCTGCAATTGCGGGTATATGATGTTGCTGTTTTCCATTGGGTTACCGCGGATATAACCGGGCTTTACTCATTTGTCGTTTTATAGAAAAAGAAGTCGAGTGAACATCAAGTGTAAATTTAGAGTGATTATGCTATCGTAATCGCTCTTGACAACATAAACAAAAGTTAAGATCACATTATTATTGTCTACTAACTAGGCCCATTGGGCTAGGGGGGAGCTCTAACCGGGTCTGGCCCAATAAATGTTAGGGTTTCATGATGATAGCCATGAAGTTCCTATATAAGGAGCCTTCATCATTCATTTGAAGGATATTCTCTTGGACCCTTGGCCTCCAACATATTTTTGTGTCTGTAAACAAGAGGAAAACTCTTAGCCATGGGGAACATCTACATGGATCCGACCCGGATCCATTCCATGTTTCTTCATCATCGATTAAAGTTGTTTTTGTATGGTGTCACACCCCGACCAAAGGCGGCTAAACATGCCGGGGTGCAACGATTGCTCAAAAGCGCATGACACTATTTAAAGCGACAATATTTAACAAGTAGGTTTTTCCATTTAATTCATAATTATTATTGTGAAGGAAATTGAGTGGCCAATAAGCTTTAGCTCACATGACATTGGAGGGGAAGTGACGATTTTGTCTAAAGTCCGCAAGGTCTTAAGTTCAAATCCGATCTCAACTGAGTTTACCGCAGTAGCCCTTTAGGTGGTGGGTTTTCCCCAGAACAGGAGATGGTGGCTTCGGTTACTCAGCGTTGTCTGCAATTGCGGGTATATGATGTTGCTGTTTTCCATTGGGTTACCGCGGATATAACCGGGCTTTACTCATTTGTCGTTTTATAGAAAAAGAAGTCGAGTGAACATCAAGTGTAAATTTAGAGTGATTATGCTATCGTAATCGCTCTTGACAACATAAACAAAAGTTAAGATCACATTATTATTGTCTACTAACTAGGCCCATTGGGCTAGGGGGGAGCTCTAACCGGGTCTGGCCCAATAAATGTTAGGGTTTCATGATGATAGCCATGAAGTTCCTATATAAGGAGCCTTCATCATTCATTTGAAGGATATTCTCTTGGACCCTTGGCCTCCAACATATTTTTGTGTCTGTAAACAAGAGGAAAACTCTTAGCCATGGGGAACATCTACATGGATCCGACCCGGATCCATTCCATGTTTCTTCATCATCGATTAAAGTTGTTTTTGTATGGTGTCACACCCCGACCAAAGGCGGCTAAACATGCCGGGGTGCAACGATTGCTCAAAAGCGCATGACACTATTTAAAGCGACAATATTTAACAAACTCATTTCATTTCACATCATCGAAAATGTCACATAACCAAATATTCATAACTCAAATACAACAAAATATAACAAAATATAGCAAATCAAATATTGTTCAGTTTCGCTAATATCCTAACGGTATTTGTGACGTTTTCTTCACCGAACTCCATAATCAACCTAGATGCAAACCTGTAACATTTCATAAAATAAAGTTTATCAACACAAAGGTTGGTGAGCAATTCATAAGTTTGAACAATAGATATATAGTATGAAAAGCCACAAAACTAGTATACAAAACCATAAATAATAGCTATAAACTTGGATAAATAGTTATCGCTAACAAGTTAGCGACACCCAACTATAAGGGGTTACCAAATAGTTTAGGATTTTATAGTTATCGTTAATTGCGTTACGTTAACGACACCTTGCCATGAGGGGTTGCCAAATGGTCTAGGATTTATAGTTCCACCATCCAAAAGCGATAAACACATAGTCAAATAAGCATAGAACACCAAATCGAGCAATTATTCAAGTAAGTTATACAACAACGTTTGTGGTTTAAGACCCAAGTATAAAACATTTAGTTTAGATAAGTTGAAATGTCACCCCCAAAATAAAAGTTAGAAAACGGGGTATGAAGTTACTCACATTCAAGTAATAAACTTGAAAGATTGATTATTTGGAGATTTGCCGGAACGACGAGTTTAACGTATGAAGCCTAAATAAAAGAAAGTCTTGGATTTAGAAAGGTTGTCTTGAAGATCTTTAAATAAAATAATTGTTGCAAAAACTAATCAATTAAAGTTCAAGGTTTAAAATGTAACTATTTAAGAATTTATAATAATAACCCTTTTAAAAAATGTAACTTTGCTCAAAACCGGGTTAAAGTATCTAACCTTAATATTTACTTAACCAATGTTAAGTAATAAGGTGGGGAAAATGCTAAAATGCAAGTTCCATTAGGCTAAAGATACTAAAACGGGTTTTTAACGAGTGTTCGGGTTGTCGGTTCGGGTCTTGACAAATGGTCAAACCCAAAGTCAACTTTCCAAAATATTAATTGTTATGAGATAACTCATTAAAACATACTAACACTTAACCAAGTATGTAGATCTATTGTTTAGAACTAACAACGCACGTTAAGCGAGTGTTCGGTTTTGTCGGTCCAAGCTATGTTATGAGATCAAGTTGGATCCAACTATTCCAAGTACTTAAGAAAACAATTAAAATCAGTTTGTAAACTATTTTTTTAAAGAAATATACAAGTCTTGATAACTAAAAACACACTTGTGTGTCTTAAGCGAGTAAAAGTCGGTATAGTTCGGTCTCCATCTCACAAATAGTTCATAGATGGTTTCTACATGCCCAAATATCATAGAACTTGTATATTGGTTTATAAATGAAGAAAACTTAAATTTTACAACAAAAAAAGTTAACTACAAGTCTTTTAAGCAAAAGTTTCAGTTTAGTTCGGTTTCCATCTCCCAACGAGTTCATAGATGGATTCCATATGCTTAATATCAAAGAACTTGTAAAAATGATTTTTGAAACTCAAATCTAGCAATAAACATGTTTAAACAACTCTTTTAACAAAACTAGTAAACAAAAGTTTGGTTTCCGGTTTTGACTAGTTTCGGTTAAACCGAGGTTTGTCTTATACAAACCCACACCATGGAACTTGTAAATAAGATGAACAAACTAAAGGGTTAGAAGTTAGTCATAAGTGATATGTATAATAAGTTATGTGTGTGTAAATATATATCAAGAACACGAAGTTCTCCATGAAGCCTTGCCTTATGACATTCGAAACTTAACCAACCAAAGTCGGTGAAGTAACAAATAAAGGAAACAAGGGGTGTGTATTATATATATGTTGTACCACCATATTCAAGAGTTAGTAATGTTAGATGAACAAGTTAGAATGAAAGACTATAGTTAGTTTGACTTGAGAAGTCAAAACTTCAAGAATACATAAGAAATAACAACCTTGAATCTATGGAGTTTGAGATAGTTTTTGGAGATGTAGCAAGAGTAAAATGAAGAAGATGGGTGTGTATATATACGGAAGGAGTGAAGGGTTGGGTATAAAGATTCTTTTATGGTTTGCATAAAAATGGGTATGTTTAAATGGTCAAACAATGCATAATATAAAAAATATATATTTTATATATTTTAAATGACAAGATCCAATATTTTATATATTTGAAATGTTCGGGTTACAAACGGGTTGGGTTTACATAACAAAAGTGACCCGAAATTGACGAATGTCACAGTATTCCCTACTTTAGGAAATTTCGTCCCGAAATTAAGATGAAGACGACGATGCAAACAAATGTGGATACTTCTCTTTCATTGTGTCTTCTCGTTCCCAAGTAAACTCCGCGCCACGCCGTGATTCCGAACGAACTTTTACTAACCGAATACGACTACGCTTGGTTTTCTTCTCGTTGCGATCCATAATCTCAACGGGTCGTTCAACCATAATCATAGACTCATCAACATGAACTTCATCGAGGGGTATATGAAGATTACCCTCGGCTAGGCACTTTTTGAGATTCGAAACATGAAATGTCGGATGAACACCGGCAAGTTCTTGCGGTAGTTCAAGTCGATACGCTACTTTCCCAACACGCTCAAGAATTTTAAAAGGACCAACGAAACGAGGAGCTAGTTTACCCTTCTTTCCAAAACGGACTACCCCCTTCCAAGGAGATACTTTTAGAAGGACAAGATCGTCAACATTAAATTCGATCGGTTTTCGCCGTTTGTCGGCGTAACTCTTTTGACGATTTCTAGCGGTTAGGAGATTTTTACGGATTTGATCAATGACGTCGGTGGCTTCTTGGACCATTTCGGGTCCCGTGATTTGAGCTTCATCGATTTCGTTCCAACAAATCGGGGAACGACATTTACAACCGTAAAGAGCTTGAAAAGGAGCCACATCAATGCTAGAGTGGTAGCTATTGTTGTAGGAGAATTCGATGAACGGAAGATGAGAATCCCAATTCCCACCGAAATCAAGAACACATGCTCGTAGTATATCCTCGAGTGTTTGGATTGTACGTTCGGATTGACCGTCCGTTTGAGGATGATAAGCGGTGCTAAGATCGAGACGTGTTCCCAAAGCTTCTTGAAGTGAACGCCAAAAATGAGAGGTAAAACGGGCATCGCGGTCGGAGATGATAGACAATGGCAAACCGTGTCGGCACACGATTTCCCGAACATAGATTTGAGCAAGCTGCTCGACAGAATACTTCTCGCGGATCGGAATGAAATGAGCAGATTTGGTTAATCGATCGATGATCACCCAAATGCTATCGTTGCCTTTTTGGGTTTTGGGTAATTTGGTGATAAAGTCCATAGCAATGTCTTCCCATTTCCAAACGGGAATCGGTGGTTGCTCGAGTAGACCAAAAGGTATTTGATGTTCGGCTTTGACTTTCAAGCAAGTAAGACATTTAGATACAAACAACGCTACGTCCTTTTTCATACCCGGCCACCAAAAGGTAGCACGAAGATCGAAGTACATCTTATCCGCACCGGGATGAACGGAATAGTGCGAATTATGAGCTTCATCGAGAATACAAGTACGAAGGTCATCGCGATCGGGAACCCACAAACGATTGAGAAAATACAAAAGACCATCGGGTTTGGTTTCGAGTTGAAGTTCAGCTCCACATGACATTTCGTCATACATGTTACCTTCTTCAACGGAGGTGCGTTGAGCTTAAAAGATACGAATTTGAAGATCGGTTTGAACAATGACACTTAGAAGCAGAACGGATTTAATATTAACCTTTCGACTTAGGGCGTCGGCGACAACATTCGCTTTACCGGGGTGGTAGCGAATCTCGCAGTCGTAATCACTAAGTAATTCGGCCCATCGTCGTTGTCTCATGTTGAGATCTTTTTGGTCAAAAATGTGTTGAAGGCTTTTATGATCGGTAAAAACCACACATTTTGTTCCATAAAGGTAATGTCTCCATATTTTGAGAGCGAAAACGACGACACCAAGTTCGAGATCGTGAGTCGTATAGTTCTTCTCGTTGACCTTAAGTTGCCTTGATGCGTATGCGATGACTTGACCTCGTTGCATGAGAACACAACCAAGTCCTTGATGGGATGCATCACAAAATACAACAAAATCGTCGTTTCCATCGGGAAGAGTTAGAATAGGAGCATTGCAAAGCATGTCCTTAAGAGTACAAAAGGCTTCCTCTTGCTTCGAACCCCAATCGAAGGGTTGTCCCTTATGGGAGAGAGATGTAAGAGGCAAAGAGATCTTGAAAAAATTCCGAATAAAACGCCGATAATATCTGGCCAAACCGAGGAAGGATTGAATTTCCGTGGGAGTCGTTGGAGTTTTCCAATCCTTAACAGCCTCAATTTTAGCGGGATCAACATGAATACTTTTGTCGTTTACGATATGTCCCAAAATTTGAACTTCCTCGAGCCAAAATTCACATTTGGAGAATTTGGCATAGAGTTGTTCGTTTCTAAGGAGCTCGAGAATGGAACGCAAATGATGTTCATGTTCGGCTTTGGATTTAGAGAAGATAAGGATGTCATCAATAAAGACAATAACGAATTTATCAAGGAATGGTTTACAAACGCGGTTCATGAGGTCCATAAACACCGCGGGTGCATTTGTTAACCCGAAGGGCATAACCAAAAATTCAAAATGTCCATATCGAGTACGGAAAGCGGTTTTTGGAATGTCTTCTTCGCGAACACGCAATTGATGATAACCCGATCGAAGATCAATTTTGGAGAAACAAGTTGCGCCTTGAAGTTGGTCGAATAAGTCGTCGATACGTGGCAATGGATAACGATTTTTAATAGTAAGTTTGTTGAGTTCTCGATAATCGATGCACATACGAAACGAACCATCCTTCTTTTTCACGAAGAGAACATGAGCGCCCCAAGGAGAAGAGCTTGGACGAATGAAGCCTTTATCGGAAAGATCTTCGAGTTGGTTTGATAGTTCTTGCATTTCCGACGGGGCTAGACGATAAGGAGCCTTGGCCACGGGCATCGCGCCGGGCACAAGATCGATTTGGAATTCAATCGGACGAACGGGAGGAAGACCGGTAACATCATCGGGAAAGACATCAAGGAAATCACGAACAATAGGAATATCTTGGATCTTCCTTTCCTTTTTGTCTTTTGTCACCGAGAGAGCTAAAAACGGAACGTACTTTTGGCGTAAGTACTTTTGCGATTGAGCAAATGACATGAGATTTAGCCTTCGAGACGTTGTGTTTCCAAAGACCTTAAGAACCTTGCCGTTGACAAGCGGAATGCGAATGAATTTATCAAAACAAACGACTTCGGCACGGTGCAAAGACAACCAATCCATGCCTACTATGACATCGAAGCTACCCATTTGCATCGGGATGAGATCGATGGAGAATTTATGCTTAGAAAGAATAAGAGAGCAACGGACGACGGAATTGATGGTAATAGAATTTCCATTGGCGACTTCAACAGAGAACGGTCGGGAAAGCTTAGTTCGAGGCATCGCAAGTTTCGACTCAAATTTCAAAGAAATAAAACTTCTATCGGCACCGGTATCAAATAAAATAGAAGCCAAATGATAGTTCACCAAAAACATACCGTTCACAACATCGTTTGCCACTTGAGCTTGATTTGCATTCATCATAAACGCCCGCCCTTGATTACCATGGTTGACTTGATGTGCTTGTTGTGGAGGTGGAGGTGGTGCTTGGATTGTTTGGATGGGTTGGATGAGTGGTGCATTGAGTTGGGGAATTTGGGGTTGGTAAGTTTGAACTTGGTAAGCTTGTGTTTGGTAGTATGGTATGGTTACGGTTTGAGCTTGGTTGGCAAAAGCTAAACGTGGGCAATTTTGGCGGAAATGGTTGGGATCACCACAATTAAAGCAAGCTCGGGGTTGTTGGGGTTGGTTTGATGGGTATGGTGCATAGCGGTTTTGGGCATTTTGGGGAAAGTTTCTTGGTTGGGTTGGTGGGTTAGGTTGGTTGGGTTGGTTTCGTTGGGTGGATCGGCATGTGTTGGAGAAGTGACCAAATCGGTTACAAATTGTACAATGGCGACACAGCGAGTTCGTTGGGTGGTGAAGTTGGCAAGTGTTACATAGTGGGGAGTTACCAATATAAGGTTTTCGGTTTTGGGGAAAAGTTTGGGCTTGTTGTGGTGGTTGAGGTTGGGTGACGGCAAAGTTTCGGTAATTAGTCTTGGGTTTCTTCTTGTTGTTGTTGTTGTGTCGGGAGGAGTTGGAGTAGTTTATAGCTTGTGGTGCGGGTTCAATCTTGGCTTGGGGAGCTGGCTCGTTTTTGGCTTTCTCGATTGTTTTCTTGAGGGTTAAGGTACCCTCCTTCACGTGATTTTCCGATAGCCAACCGGCTAACGTGATGGCTTCCTCAAGGTTCGCGGGTTTGCTACTCATGACTGAGTCCCGGATTTTCATCGGTAAACCCCCAATATATTTGTCAATTTCACGTTCGGTTGGGGTGACCAAGTGAGGTACAAGAACACTTAGCTCGTGGAAACTGAGCAAGTAAGCGGCGTTATCACCACCTTCTTGTTTTAGGTCCCAAAATTCTACCTCAAGCTTTTGGAGCTCGTGTTTAGGACAGAATTTCTTCTTCATCAGCGCCTTGAGCTCGGCCCATGGAAGAGCCATGGCCACATCCGTACCTTGGAGGTGCATGACACTACCCCACCATGTTAGGGCGGTTCCCCTAAGCATGCTTGAAGCGAAGTTTATCTTTTTCGCTTCGGGGCATTCGCTGTGTAAAAACACATTCTCCACAGATTCGAACCACTGCAACAACGTAGTCGCACAGTTGGTTCCATAGAATTCGGACCGGTTGGCACTAGTAAATTGTTTAAGCAGGTAGGATGCGGGTTTGGGCTCAATAGGTGCAACAACGGGTGCGGGTTGGTTTGCTTGTATTTGGGTTATTAGTTCGGGAATCACAGCGGTCATTTGCTTGGCGATGATGGCGGCCATACGTCGAGTGGAGTTCTTGCGCGGTTGGCGTCTTAGCCGAGGCATGCTAAAAAATTATAAAGAAAATGGGATAAGTTTTTGGGTAAAAAGGAAATGAATATAAAGGTGTATAAAAATAAAATAAGATTTCGATTTTTGATTTGTGAATCCTAGAGTTAGTATGGAGAAGATGTTAGTGTTAGATAAAATATAAAACTTTGTTTATAAATAACAAAACCGAAAACAATAGTAAATGGTTTTTTTTTTTTTTGAGAATTTAAAGCTTAAAAATTTGAGATTTTGAGATTTATAGAGTTGAAAAAATCGTGCATGAACCACCATGACTTGATATTCTAACACTAAAAAGTTTTATAAAACAACATATTGGAGTCTAAACATGTGTACGAACCACCGAAACTTTTTCATGTTTTCGACTCAAATAACGATAATAACAAAATAAATCGAGATACAACGTCATGTCAAAACACTAGTCCACGAAATCACCGTAGTTCTATTGTTTTAACACCGAAAATTAGGATGGCGACCGGAACGCTCGCATTCGACTACTTAAAGCATTGACATTTATAACACGATTTATGGCCTAGAAAACGATCATTATAACTCAACCATCCCAGGTAAGTAAATCACCTTCGATTCTTGGAATCTTTTTGTCAAATGGTCATTTTATAATTTCTCGTTTCCAATGATGGCTACAAACCCGAAATAAACGCAACCTTTAAGGGATTTGAAACAACGGGATCCAAGTTAATCTTGTAATCCATAAAACACAATGAAAATCTACTTTTTTGTGTTTTAAGGTAAGGATACCTTGGAAATACTATGAAAGTGTGTGTATGTGATCATTTTGGATATTGGTGAATTTTAAACAAGTTAATAAATAAACATGCGATATGAACAATTAGATAGAGTAAACACGTATGAACACACGTATATGACCCTAAGCATAACAATTCTAGGTCGTTACGTCTAACCACCTATCTTAATTATCATGGCTCTGATACCAATCTGTCACACCCCGACCAAAGGCGGCGGAACATGCCGGGGTGCAACGATTGCTCAAAAGCGCATGACACTATTTAAAGCGACAATATTTAACAAACTCATTTCATTTCACATCATCGAAAATGTCACATAACCAAATATTCATAACTCAAATACAACAAAATATAACAAAATATAGCAAATCAAATATTGTTCAGTTTTGCTAATATCCTAACGGTATTTGTGACGTTTTTTTCACCGAACTCCATAATCAACCTAGATGCAAACCTGTAACATTTCATAAAATAAAGTTTATCAACACAAAGGTTTGTGAGCAATTCATAAGTTTGAACAATAGATATATAGTATGAAAAGCCACAAAACTAGTATACAAAACCATAAATAATAGCTATAAACTTGGATAAATAGTTATCGCTAACAAGTTAGCGACACCCAACTATAAGGGGTTGCCAAATAGTTTAGGATTTTATAGTTATCGTTAATTGCGTTACGTTAACGACACCTTGCCATGAGGGGTTGCCAAATGGTCTAGGATTTTTAGTTCCACAATCCAAAAGCGATAAACACATAGTCAAATAAGCATAGAACACCAAATCGAGCAATTATTCAAGTAAGGTATACAACAACGTTTGTGTTTTAAGACCCAAGTATAAAACATTTAGTTTAGATAAGTTGAAATGTCACCCCCAAAATAAAAGATAGAAAACGGGGTATGAAGTTACTCACATTCAAGTAATAAACTTGAAAGATTGATTATTTGGAGATTTGCCGGAACGACGAGTTTAACGTATGAAGCCTAAATAAAAGAAAGTCTTGGATTTAGAAAGGTTGTCTTGAAGATCTTTAAATAAAATAATTGTTGCAAAAACTAATCAATTAAAGTTCAAGGTTTAAAATGTAACTATTTAAGAATTTATAATAATAACCCTTTTAAAAAATATAACTTTGCTCAAAACCGGGTTAAAGTATCTAACATTAATATTTACTTAACCAATGTTAAGTAATAAGGTGGGGAAAATGCTAAAATGCAAGTTCCATTAGGCTAAAGATACTAAAACGGGTTTTTAACGAGTGTTCGGGTTGTCGGTTCGGGTCTTGACAAATGGTCAAACCCAAAGTCAACTTTCCAAAATATTAATTGTTATGAGATAACTCATTAAAACATACTAACACTTAACCAAGTATGTAGATCTATTGTTTAGAACTAACAACGCACGTTAAGCGAGTGTTCGGTTTTGTCGGTCCAAGCTATGTTATGAGATCAAGTTGGATCCAACTATTCCAAGTACTTAAGAAAACAATTAAAATCAGTTTGTAAACTATTTTTTTAAAGAAATATACAAGTCTTGATAACTAAAAACACACTTGTGTGTCTTAAGCGAGTAAAAGTCGGTATAGTTCGGTCTCCATCTCACAAATAGTTCATAGATGGTTTCTACATGCCCAAATATCATAGAACTTGTATATTGGTTTATAAATGAAGAAAACTTAAATTTTACAACAAAAAAAGTTAACTACAAGTCTTTTAAGCAAAAGTTTCGGTTTAGTTCGGTTTCCATCTCCCAACGAGTTCATAGATGGATTCCATATGCTTAATATCAAAGAACTTGTAAAAATGATTTTTGAAACTCAAATCTAGCAATAAACATGTTTAAACAACTATTTTAACAAAACTAGTAAACAAAAGTTCGGTTTCTGGTTAGGACTAGTTTCGGTTAAACCGAGGTTAGTTTTATACAAACCCACACCATGGAACTTGTAAATAAGATGAACAAACTAAAGGGTTAGAAGTTAGTCATAAGTGATATGTATAATAAGTTATGTGTGTGTAAATATATATCAAGAACACGAAGTCCTCCATGAAGCCTTGCCTTATGACATTCGAAACTTAACCAACCAAAGTCGGTGAAGTAACAAATAAAGGAAACAAGGGGTGTGTATTATATATATGTTGTACCACCATATTCAAGAGTTAGTAATGTTAGATGAACAAGTTAGAATGAAAGACTATAGTTAGTTTGACATGAGAAGTCAAAACTTCAAGAATACATAAGAAATAACAACCTTGAATCTATGGAGTTTGAGAGAGTTTTTGGAGATGTAGCAAGAGTAAAATGAAGAAGATGGGTGTGTATATATAGGGAAGGAGTGAAGGGTTGGGTATAAAGATTCTTTTATGGTTTGCATAAAAATGGGTATGTTTAAATGGTCAAACAATGCATAATATAAAAAAAATATATTTTATATATTTTAAATGACAAGATCCAATATTTTATATATTTGAAATGTTCGGGTTACAAACGGGTCGGGTTTACATAACAAAAGTGACCTGAAACTGACGAATGTCACATATGGGATCATATTTCTTTTGTTGAAATTGATTATGTGATAGGTGTTTATGAAGTAAAAAAAGGGGGGGGGGGGAATTGACGGTTTTCAACTTGGATTTATAAACTTTCAATAAAAATCATGAATCGTAGGACTCCAATTTTTTTAGTTATAATTAATCATGGTTTTAATGTTTAAAAGTTCTTTTATAAATGATTATGTTTAGAATGTTAAATTAGTATTCAAAATTAAATAATCACATAATTGAAAATTTAAATTAGCATAATTAAAACTTTATACATATATGAAGTGAGAAATTTTGTATAATTCAAACTAAATTCACAAGTCCTTATTGTGAAAAAATGTTGACTTCTTTTATAAAAACTAAGGTATACATAATGTATATTTATATTGTAGATATTAAATGTCCTTATTGTTAAAAAATGTTGACTTCTTTAATAAAAACTAAGGTATACATAAGGTATATTTATATTGTAGATACTAAATTGTTGTAAATGGTTATTAATGTGTGCATAATATCTTCAAATATATTGAAATTGTGTAACTCATGGGTCAAACTATTTCACCCATGACCCATGAATTAAGGAGGTGAGAGATTAGATGATTTATGTTATGATTGAATGTGGTTAGAACAACTAAGCATCATTATTTTTGTTTAGACAGAATAGCAAAAGACGTCCTTTACGTTTGAACGTTTTTTCAATAGACATCCTTTAGCAAAAGAAATGACAGAAAACATACATTATGTTTCAAATCTCTATCATGTTATGTCTTTTGGCACTAACCCCGTTAATTTTTCTCGTTAAATCCAATCATGTGCACCTCATGTGAGGGAAACTTAACCTTTTTATCTCTTGAGGGGTTATTTCTGTTATTAGCTTAAAATTTGGTCTTTGAATAATGTCACACCCCGACCAAAGGCGGCGGAACATGCCGAGGTGTAACGATTGCCCATAAGAACATGACACTAATTAAAACGACAATATTTAACAAACTCATTTCATTTCACAACATCGAAAATGTCACAAACAAAATATTCATAACAAGATATCACATAATATAACAAATAAATAGTGTTCATTTTTGCTAATATCCTAAAGGTCTTGACACGTTTTCTCCACAAGCTCGACTCAACCAAGATGCAAACCTGTAACGTTTCATAAAATAAAGTTTATCAACACAAAGGTTGGTGAACATTTCATAAGTTTGAGCATATAAGTATATAATAAGAAAATCTACAAAACTCGTATACGAAAGGATAAATAAAAGCAATAATTTGGATAAAATCACTAATAGAATTATGTTAGCGACACATAGCTATAAGAGGATGCCAAATAGTCTAGGATTTAATAGTTATCGTTAATTGCATTACGTTAACGACACCTTGCTATAAGGGGATGCCAAATAGTCTAGGATTTTATAGTTCCACCAACCAAAAGCGATAAACACATAGACATTGATGCGTGCTGTGTGTAGCTTGTAAAAATATGATAGATGGGTGATTTAATCTTTTGCACAAGATCGTGTTTTAAATTTATAAAAGTGATTTCTATAAAGACTAGACACACACAAAATAGACAAGTGTACCTATCGTATATGTAGAATAGTATTGGTAAGAACCAAGTATCGATCCGTGGACACAGATGTTTCTAATAATGAATCGTTGTTTTACTTTAATCGGAGGTTTTAATCATTTTGGGGTTAATTTTTGAACTTTTTAAAAATATAAATAATTATATATAATATATAGGTGACCAAGACGAGAGATTCTAAACAAGTAGTTCAATTATATAAAGGTTACCATCTAATATCAAGAATCCACTCCATTTCATCATTGATAATTAATATGTAAACATGTGGTAAAATTTGCCGTAACAATATATGATAGATAGCTCCTCATTTCTAAGCGAACATCTATGACAAAAAGGGAGTAGCATGCACATTTTAAAGTCGACCCTTTCCTAATGTCATGCTACCTCGAGAATGTCAATTTAAGTTGGCAAATAGTTTCGTAAAGTAGAAAAATTAGGATTGACTTTGATTTCTCAAATACCAATTCTAACAACTTCGGGTGGTTGTAGTTTAGTCACACAAACTCCCCTTGGTTGATTTAAGTAGGTTATAATTACACATTCCATTAACATATGATTTCTTTAACTAGCATGATATCCTAAGCAATTGCGTTAGCGATGCCATTTTCGGATTACCAAGACTTAGAGAAATAGATCATAACTTATATCTCATCATTTCTAAATACAATATAAGGATCCATGTTTCGATAATTTATCAAAGTATTTCTATCTTTCAAGAACATGAATCGATCATGAATGATTGCCAACAGAATTGACAATCACCAACTTTGAATTGTTGATTTAAGATGGTGAAACATTTCTCATGAAAAGATAATTGCAAGATAACCATGTACTTTACTATACTAAACCACATGTTTTATATTATTATCAAGTAAAATAAAGCTTCTTTATAGATTTTAGATGCTAGATGGAGTTTATTTCATAATGAACATAGTTATGAACATTAGAATGGATGATGATAACAACCACATGATTAAACTAGAACAATCTAACCAAATGTGGATGAATCTTCCTTCTTAATGATGATGATGATGATGATGATGGATGATGATGATGGTTGATGATGATGACCTCTAAGCCTTCAAACTCTTCACTAGATCTTCAATGTGAGTGTTAGTGGGTGTTTTATAAGTGAAAATCGTATACAACTCTCTTCAAGGCACACCAATTGAGTGCAACATGAGCCACTATTTATAGGCGATCTGGAGTGAGAAGCACGGCCCCGTGCTTACGTAGGCACGCCCCCGTGTTTTTATTATGACATGTACCATATTTGTTTTGTCGTTTCTTATGTATGACCACGGCCCCGTGGGCAAGGGGCACGACCCCGTGCTTTTGTTCCCAAGTTTTGTCTTTTCTTGTAAATTTTTGTCTTTTCTGATGTTCAGAAGCATGAGGGCGTGTTTCTTGAGGTATGGGGGCGTGTTTCTTGTTTTTCTTGTGTTTTCTTTCGTTTTTCTTCATCTTTTCGCTTGTTTCTTCGTTTGGGGCTTGGTTTCACATGAAATTACATTTTATTATGATAAGTAGCCTTATGTGCTGTGTTATTTGATAGAAATTGCAGTTTTTAGAGATTATTTGATGCTAAAAAGATGTATAATTTTATGTACATCAGGCATATAATCATAGAACACTAAATAGAGCAATTATTCAAGTAAAATATACAATAACGTTTGCGGTTTAAGATTCAAGTATAAAGCATTTAGTGAATAAGTATGAAATGTCACCCCCAAAACAAAAGACAGAAAAACGGGGTATGAAAATACTCACGTTCAAGTAATAAACTTGAAAGATGATAATTTGGAGATTTGCCGGAACGACGGATTTATCGAACAATGCCTACAAGGAAAGAAGTCTCAGATTTAGAAAGGTTGTTTTGAAAGTCTTTAAATAAAATAAATGTTGAGAAATGTAAACAATTAAAGTTCAAGGTTTAAAATGTAACTATTTAAGAATTTATAATAATATCCCTTTAAAAATGTAAGTTTGCTCGAAACCGGGTTAAAGTATATAACCTTAATATTTACTCAACATATGTTAAGTAATAAGGTGGGTAAAATGCAAGAATGCAAGTCCCTTTGGAATAAAGATACTAAAACGGGTTTTAACGAGTGTTCGGGTCTTGACAATTGGTCAAACCCAAAGTCAACTTTCCAAAATATTAAATGTTATGAGATAACTCATAAAAATCCAATAATACTTAACCAAGTATGTAGATCTATTGTTTTAGAACTAACAATGTACGTTAAGCGAGTGTTCGGTTTTGTCGGTCCAAACTTTGTTATGAGATCTAGTTGGATCCAACATTTCCATGTACTTAAGAAAATAATTAAAATAAGTTTGTAAACTATATTTAAAGAAATATACAAGTCTTGTTAGCTAAAAACATACTTGTGTGTCTTAAGCGAGTGAAAATCGGTTTAGTTCGGTTTGGTTCGGTTTCCATATCCAATAAGTTCGTAGATGGTTTTCACATGCCCAAATATCCAAGAACTTGTATAATAATGTACAAATGAAAATACTTAAGTTTTACAACCAAAAAGTTAACAATAAAGTCTTTAAACAAAAGTTTGGTTTTCGGTTCGGATCTAGTTTCGGGTTAAGACCGAGTTTAGAATCCACAAATCCATAACCATAGAACTTATAAAAATGATTTTATAAACTGACATCTAACACTAAACATGTTTAAACAAGTATCTAACAATAACTAGTAAGCAAAGTTCGGTTTACGGTTTAAAGCTATTTACGGTTAAACCGAAGCAGACTCTTAAAACCCATAACCATGGAACTTGTAAATAAACTAAAATGAGCAGAAGTTAAGCATGGTTAGTATGTATAAACAATTTATATAAGTATATATATATATATATATATATATATCAAGAACATGAAGTTCTCCCTGAAGCCTTGCCTTACAAGGTCCGAAACCTCACCGACCGGAATCGGAGAAGCAACTACCAAAGGTAACAAGGGGTGTATGTTATATATATATATGTTGTGCCATAAGCTTCAAGTATTAATAAGAGTTAGCAAGTTAATTAAAATGAAAGACTATGGTTAGTTTGACTTGGGAAGTCAAACTACCAAGAATATGAAAACAACCTTTGAATCTTAAGAATTGAGAGAGAATTTGGAGTATGAGCAAGTGTTAAAGTGAAGAAGATGGGTGTGTATATATAGGGTAAGGGTCAAAGCTTCTTTGAAAGGTTCTCTTTCATGTTTACATGCAAATAGGTTGGTTAAACAAACAAGCAAAGCACAAAATAACAAAGAAAATCCGTAATATGCTTCAGCTAGCACTAGGCGCCGCGCGAACTCACCCCTTGCCCTGGCCACGCGGAGCGGCGTGCCAGGGGGGGTGGGGGTTGGCCCAGCTCGTCTTGTGTAGTTCGTTATGCGTCTCGGAAGTTCGTTTTTGATGTAATTTGATCGTTTTAAAGGTGTTTTCGAATCCGTTAAAGGGGTTTTTCAAATTGAACCAAGGAGGATGATTTAGTAACATAAAAAATCCAATATTTTATATATCATAAGCTTCAGTTTACAAAACGGGTCGGTTTACATAATAAAAGGTTACAAAACGAATACAAATCGAGACCCGAAATTGACGAATGTCACAAATAAATTAACATAAAACTCTTTTATCCCTAATCTTCATCTCCATTCTCATTATTAACTCCTTTAGTGCACCACATCACCCACTATATCTCACCACCGACCGCCACCAATAACACGTTGCACCAACTACATCCCACCACCATGGTCGGCCACCATCGTGATCTCCATCATTGTAATTATTGTCCTCTCATTTCTTGAAACCGCCATCGAATTTGACAACCTCCAACACCACCACCTGAATGGATGAAACCAACACTTCTATCACCAACCCATTCCCTTTTTCTTCCCCCTCATCGAAGCCTAAATATACCACAACTGAAAACCTAGATGCTAGATCTATGTTAGAACAAATCAAACTCCACCACAATTAAAACCCTATTTTGAATCGATGGTAGTTAGTTGTGTTCTAGTTGTGGTGTTGTGGTTGCAGGTTGAGGGAGAGCTGACGGTGGTTGCTGGTGGACGCGGAGGTTGCCGTGGTTGAAAAGGGAGGTGAAACCGGTGGTGGTTGCAGGTGGAGGCGTAGCTTGCAGTACCCCCAATTTTAGGGATCTTGGGTTTCAAAATACGCATCACCCTCTCCTAAATTTTATCCCCTAAAAAGCCTAATCGAACTTCTTGTATTTGGGGAAGAAGATGAGGCGGTCAGTTATGTGGGATTTGTCGAGAGAAAAGTACGATAATGGTGGTGTGTTGCGGCGGCTGTGATGGTGTTGTTGATGGTGGCGCCGGTTGGTGGTGGATATTATAGAGAGAGTAGAAGAAAGATGGGATATGAGAGAGATAATTATTTTTTGTTAAAATATATTATTTTATTTTAGTTTTAATTATTAAATAAACATAAGAATTTACAAAACTACCTTCATGTGCGCCTTGCACATGACTGGATTTAACAAGAAAAGTTAACGGGGTTAATGCCAAAGGACGTGACGTGATAGGGATTTGAAACATATGTATGTATTCTACCATTTATTTTGCTAAAGGACGTCTACTGTAAAACCGTTCAAACATGAATGACGTCTTTTGTTATTCTCAGTGGCAGATCTAGTGTAGAAGATGCGGGTTCACTGGAACCCACTGAGTTTCGAATTTTAGTATAACGTCTATGTAGGTTCCTGGACGGATCGTACACGGGATGTCGCTAACAACGCAGGTGCGGAATCCCTGCGCAGGTAGATACGAGTGTAGAGATCGAACACACGAGCAATAAACCAACCACGTTATATTGATAGCAAACACGTGACACTAGGTCACTATTACAGAGAATATCACGTAACACTCTTAGTGAAACACTGAAACGAAACCTAAAACAATCCACACCAAACTGTTTCGCTGAAACAGTTTATATACACGACAACTTCGCCATTGGCGAAGTTGTCAATAACTTCGCTGATTCAACAAGTTCGCCATAGCGAACTTGTTGACAACTTCGCGTGTTACAAACTAAACATAATCAAAACATAATTACATTACAGACTCGATTACAAATGCTAGACTATGAACTACTGACAAACATGTACCAACAGACTCCCCCTTGGCAGTAGCTTCATATCTTGATCTTCAAATCTTGAGTCTTGTAATCTGCACCTCTACGCGTGCACCCCTTCTCTTACACATACCGACACTACCCGTTGATATTTCCTAGCATGATCCTTCCAAGCAGGAATGTAGAAGATCTTTTTCTCGTTGAGCACTTTCAAATCAGCCTGCAACAGATTAACAAGATGCATCGGGTCGTAAACCCGAAGTACTTCTTGTTCATCCTCATCTTCCATTACCGCCTCAGCTGTCTCACAATCCACGTACCACCATTTTAGATCTTTGAGCACGTCCTTGGGCATGAGCTTCATCGGTACTTCTTTAAGGCACCGGATCGGTTTGTACTTCATGACCATCTAAGGTTTTCCATCAACTCTCAGACCTCTATCCTTGTCTTCGACAAGTTTCCCTTTTTGTGGTTTCAGTAGCTCAAACTTTTTCTCTTTAACGCACTCTTTCCACACGATCTTCGCGATGATTCTAGCCATGTTGTCTTCACTTCTATTTACCAATCCCAATCTGGCTAAATCTTTTACTTCACATTCTGGTAGTGTGTTTAGAGATCTCAACTTTCTCTGGAAGTACTGAACGCCATCGTATCTCTTGATCACAAAGAGCCGCAGCTGCTCGTCGTATAACCAGCAGATAATACCTTTCTTGGCTTCCGCGTATCCCTTAATATTGTAACTTTTTCTGAACATCTTAGGGACCGCCGGCTTCTTCGTTTTCACGAACCAGTGGGCACAACCCTCCTTCCATTTCGGTTGTTCCTCCCACTCAGCCTCTTCCTCCACCTTCTCATCACCCAAACCTGGTCTCTCAACCTCCGGAATCTCATGTTCCACGGAGTCATCAACAATCTCACCTTCTTCCAACACGTTTTCAACCGTAATCTGCTCTCCAATCCTCTCGATCTCATCAACTGGCAACACATCATCTTCAATCATAAACTCATCATCCTCCTCATCCAACTCTTTCAATGCGTCGATCACATCTTCAACATCAGCATCATCATCAACCGCTACAACGTCGTCACCAGCTGCATTTGTAGACTCCCCCTCAGTTGTGGAAGCCCCAAGAGCCTGAGAGGTTCTTGGCAGCTCACCACCTGCACCGGAAGGTGCATTGGGATCATCGTCATGATCTTCTCTCCTTTTCGTCCTCAACTCATCACCCCTACAAGTCTTCTCCCCCTGAGATGCCAAGAATGCCTTGAAGGCATCTATCACTCTTCCGTGTTCAACTAGGAGAGCTGCTTGTAGTCGATTGGATTCCACTAGGCTTTGAATGGTCTTTGACTGTTCAGCAACAATCCGCTCTAGCGAAGTAATCCTCTCAGAATCTGATGTAGGCAATGGAGTTGGCGGGACATCAGTAGCAGAAGTGACCGCAGGTGGTACACTTGGTAACCCTGCAGTTGTAGTAATGGTCGACTCAACGAATCGTGCAACTACCACCGGTGGATTAAGCGGTTGGGGTGGTAGAGACACAACTGCTGGTGCCGACGTCTCGACAGCAGTAACCTGTGCTGTGGAAGGAATAAGAGACATACCAGACAAGGCAGGTGGAGCAAAACGTACCAGCCTTGAAGATTCTCCAGCTCCCGAACCCATACCTCTCTGTTCTCTTTTTGAACGTCTAAGCACAATCTGCACTGCCTCCTCTTCATCAACTTCTTCCTCATCCTCGTCCACAGTTCTCGGCCTCTTACCCGTAGTCCTTTCCCGAGACACCATAAGTCGTCTCGCCTCAGCAAACGTTTCGTCCAGATCGGAGTCAGCTACCGAAGTAGCTGCTCTAGTAGCATCCATAGACTGAGGACCCGAGACATCCATATCAAACAAACCATGTCCACCAAAAGCAGCATCTAGATCAACATCTTCAGCAGTAGACACAGCATGAGATACAGTAGCTGGCACAGCAGCAGAGACAACAGTAGATACAACAGGCGCAGCTGATACAGCATGAGGTGCTGCCGCCTGATGTGGTTGCGGATCTCTGAACTCGTCCCCTCCTGCAGGAACATACTCCGGGTTGATGAGATACCCGAATAATGGAGTATGCCTGGGACGCAGCTCAGGCTTGCTACGAGTGCTCGAAGTGCGGCACTGCGCAAAGATACGTTTCGTCACGCATTCGACGTATCTGATTGGGCGTCTCTGTGGTAGCGACGGAGCGACATGATTCAAAATCATCTGCAAGAAACGAGGATACATAGTGAATCGCTCGCGCGCCACAGCCCGTCTCTGACGATCGATCTCGTAGAATATTAGCTGACTAAAAGAATATCTGCGGTTGTAAGTCAGCGCAATCATGGCCGATTGCATCGTCGCGCCCATCCCGTCTGTTCCTGCCTTCCTGCCGGACATGCATACAATCAACACATGCATCAGGAAGCGCCATTGATCCAGCAGAAACCCTTTCCTCCTCTGCGAGTCCCCCAGCGGACCCGAATAACCCATCCTCAAATAAGCTCCATCCCGGAAAGGAGCCACAAACTCCGTTGGGTCATCTCTTGTTTCTTCACCGAACTGCAGAGCCAACCGTATGTCTTCCGAGGAAAACTGTATGTTATGACCATTTACGGTTGCTCGCATCACCGGAGGCTCAGGCCTGCAATCATAGTACACTGTCTGCCAAAAGTCTTCAATGTTAGGCAGAGAAATGGGCAGTGTATTAGTGAGTGCGTGAAAGACTCTTGATCGCAGGAGAAACGTGATAATCTCCCTGTAGTCTTCTACGCCTCGTGCGTCTGGATCTAACGTGATGTACTGGTTATGGGCTGGAAAGAATTGTCGTTGCTCATCACCATCATCACCACCAGCACCTCCAACAGCAGCCATATCTGCACAAAACAAAACAAGTTAGACAGTGTGTAAGCAACTCACAAGTTCGCTAAGTACCACAAGCGAAGTTGTGATTAAAACTATACAGGCGAACTTAACAGTGAGGCGAAGTTGGGAACAACTTCGCTTCAACTGTAATTTCGTCTAAAAACTGTTAAGTAAAATGGTATAGGCGAAGTTGATGATAACTTCGCCAAATCACAACATCGCCACAGGCGAACTTGAGTTCAAGGCGAAGTTACGGATAACTTCGCCACAGGCGAAATTAAGCTTCAAGGCGAAGTTATGGATAACTTCGCCACATGCGAAATTAATCTCCTGGCGAAGTTGTGGATAACTTCGCCTAAACCTTAACTTCGCCTGAATCTGAAACGCCGACTGTTCAGATTCATTGGTTTAGATCCGATGTTTTCGGACCGATTTGACGATATAGCAATGAAGAACAACATATTGTAATGGTGTTAAGACGAAAAGCTCGTCCATGAACACGTAACGCAAGGTTGAAAAACTTGGTTTCGAAGGTTCGACGACCCGAGGTCTCGAACCGGGTAAACCTATAACGAGCGAGTAAGATTGGATGAAATTGACAACACATACCACGAGTATAGTAGAAACTAGAAACACAAGATCGAAAACGAATGATAATAACAAGATCGCCGGAATACTTTGGTTTGATAATATGTTCGCCGGAATTTCGAAAATAATGATACTGTTACTGTAACAAAAGCCTTATATAGGGCAGAGTTGGTTCAGGCGAAGTTACGCTTAACTTCGCCTAGGCGAAGTTAATCACAACTTCGCCGAATTCAACAACTTCGCCCGTAATTTCAAAATCAGCCCTTTAAGTTTGAAGAATCTTGTACTTAAGATTATAAGTTTCCAAAAGAGTTAAACAAAAATGATCAAGACCCAGTAACCAACAATAAAATAATATTACTACAAAAATAGAAAAACTTATAAAATTTTAACGAAATAAGGGATCAAATTTCAGTCTAGTCAGGGACCACTACGTTTTAGAAAAGATCCTAACAGGAATCATACTAACTATGTGACTGGCACTTGGATCCGTGTTTAGCTGTATTATGACATAGAGAAACAGGTTGTAAGCATGTAAATAACTTAAATGGTTTTCATCGTTTCTGTGATACGGATTAAGGTTCAGTTAAGCTCAAAAATTTAAGTTGGCAACAACTCAGAGATAATGATGTCTTCTATCTATTCTCAAAGCGTATTTGGCTATACCCAAGTCACCCCGAGTTAACTTCGACCCATAGTGTCTGATTAACTTGTAGATACTTGTTGTCTGCTTCCCGTTCTCTTCTTACTCCAGACTTGAGAAGTCTTGATTGTTTCTATACCTCATAAGTACTAAAAATATACATTTATTTTTTTTTTTAATAAACCAAACATTCTTATTGACTTCGGAGTACTAAACTACTGCAAGTCCCGAATCTGGATCACTGCAGTGTCTTGAAATGCTTTCTTCACGGGAATCAGAACACTCACGGGCTCGTGTATGACTGGGTAGTCGCTTTTCTGCCTATCATCCGAAAAGATATGTGTGAAGACATTCAAAACTCTTAAGAAGTTTCCACGTAAATTCGAGTAGTTTAAGTTAGTATCACATACACTTTTACGCACCATAAAAATTGCCATGACATACAATGACTGTTCTAAAGCCTTTTAAGCCTAATAACTTCACTAGTTAAGCACACACAATCAGTATATATATTATTTTCCATGGTTGGATCAATTTTCTGTTAAACACAGCAAAGAACTTCTTACGAAGTAATAGACTTGAAAAGTAATTTCATTTCCCAAAAAAATTTGATTTCAATCGCCCCAATCACGTCAAAGTCGTCAGGTAAACGGCTATCCTGAAGATCCAATGGATCAACTGGACCGACCACATACAAGTATGTGTCCTTCTTACTAAGAATGACCGACTAATTTTCAGCAACTGAAAGAATACATGTCATAACTGCCCCAGTCACTTTCAGTCTTCCGGTTAATGGCTATCCTCATTTTCTAAGTCGAAAACGAGGACCAAAACATATCCGAGGATATGTCCATCAAACTGAGGTAACCGACTAATTTTAAGCAATAATGACATTTTTTTTTTTTTAAACAAATCAAAGACATGGTTACTCGGGATTGATCATCCCGTTTAGCTCAATTAGGTTATGAAATCTGGATTTATCAAACGCTTTTGTAAACAAGTCAGCAAAATTTTCAAGTGTATCAACTTTTTCGATCTTGATAAGTTTTTTCTCAGCACAATCCCGTATGAAGTGATGACGAATGTCAATATGCTTAGTTTTACTGTGCTTCACGGGATTGTTAATTACTGAGATGGCGGCAGTGTTATCAATTAAAATAGGAGTGAGTAAGAAATTCAGACCATAGTCGCGCAATTGTTGCTGAATCCACAAAACCTGAGAGCAGCAGTTGGATGCTGCCATGTATTCAGCTTCGCAAGTTGAAATTGCAACTGATGTCTGTTTCTTGCACTGCCAGGAAACTAATCTTCCTCCAAGAAACTGACAGCCCCCTGTTGTAGACTTCCGACTCTGATTACAACCTCCATAATCAGAATCTGTATATGCCACCAGTTCAACGTCTCCTCCCTTTGGGTACCACAACCCTAGTTTCGGCTTGCCCTTGAGATACCGCAAAATCCTCTTCACACCTTTCATGTGAGATTCCTTTGGGTTTGCCTGAAAACGAGCACAAAGACAAACAGCAAACATTATATCAGGCCTAGAAGCAGTTAAATACATTAATGAACCTATTATCGCCCGATACAGAGTAGGGTCCACATCTGCATCACCATCTGATTCAGCGCCCAATTTGTGATTGACGCAGATTGGAGTGTCATATGGAGAACTGTCCTCCATCTTGAATCTCTTTAGCACATCATGAACGTACTTCGTTTGATGAATGAACATCCCATCCTTCTTCTGATCAACCTGCAATCCTAGAAAGAAGGTTAGTTCACCCATAGCACTCATCTCGAATCGTTTCTTCATGACAGCCTCAAAATCTTGACACATGGATACTTTTGATGCAGCAAAAATGATATCATCCACGTAGACTTGAACCAGTAGGAAGTAACATCCTTCTCTCTTCACAAACAACGTACTGTCAATCAATCCCCTTTCAAAACCATTTTCCAGCAAGTAGTCCGATAACGTTGAATACCAGGCACGAGGTGCCTGATGTAACCCATATAACGCCTTGCTCAACCTGTATACGTGATCAGGAAAGTCTGGGTCAGGAAAACCCGGAGGTTGCTCAACATACACAACCTCATCAACTTTCCCGTTTAGAAACGCGCTCTTCACATCCAACTGAAATACCTTCATCTTTTTAAATGCAGCAAACGCCAAAAACAATCGAATCGCTTCTAACCGGGCAACAGGAGCGAAAACCTCATTGTAGTCAATACCCTCTTGCTGATTAAAACCTTTAACAACCAGCCTCGCCTTATTTCTTACAATAATTCCCTTATCATCTCTCTTACACTTGAACACCCATTTTGTGCCTATAGCATGCACATTCCTTGGTTTTTCAACCAAGGTCCAA
The DNA here is from genome assembly GCF_021521415.1 of Bidens hawaiensis. Taxonomy (NCBI): domain Eukaryota; kingdom Viridiplantae; phylum Streptophyta; class Magnoliopsida; order Asterales; family Asteraceae; genus Bidens; species Bidens hawaiensis. Next base: position 312,177 of record NW_027491722.1, on the reverse strand, counting down.
ACTTCCATTTTCTCGAACTGAGCCAACTCTTCTTGCATGGCCTCGACCCACGAGCTGTCCTTTAAAGCCATTTGATAATTCTTTGGTTCAATTTGGCTTATAAAGCAGGAGTACAAACATTCGTTCAGTATACCCGTTTCCTTAATGCTTGTATAAACACAGGTGTGCTCATTCAAGCTACTTCTGGTTTGTACACCAGAGGACACATCACCTATAATATTCTCCAATGGGTGATCTTTGTGAATTCTCGTGGTCGGAACAGCACCGACATGCAAATTATCTTCCAAATTTGAAGAGATCTCATCTATGGTTGTTTCTGGCTGAGAGTGAAACGGATTAATAAATTCTTCTTCCGTTGAGGCCGCAGGGGTATCGATAGGGTTTGATGTGGAAGGTTGAGATTTCTCAATCATTTGATGTTGCACTAGATTCTCTTCCTCATCAAGTATCATCTTCGTCACTGCTCTTTCGTCTTCTTCAGAAATTTCCAAATCAGGTACGTTAAACGACTTAAAAAGTTTGACATAGTCGAAAAGCTCAGCAGGTCCATTGCTTGGTTTTGGCGGTTGGTAACTAGTAATGTCGGTGTTACAAACCACCTCCACCTTGCAAGTTGTCGTATTGAAGACCTGTCTGTTGGGAGTCCCAACAACATAACCGACTAGGATTCCCTCATCGGCTACTTCACCAAATTTCGAATTAGTCTTCAAAATCGAACAAGGAGACCCAAATGGTTCAAGACCGCACAAGTTGGGCTTCCTTCCGTGCATAAGCTCGTAACAAGTTTTTCCAAGTCTCTTAACGGTTAACACCCTATTCAGAACATAGCAGGCTGTAGCAACTGCTTCAGCCCAGAACATCACAGGAAGCTTCGAGTCTGCCAGCATAGTTCTGGCTCCTTCAATTAACGTTCGGTTCTTCCTTTCAGCCACTCCATTCTGTTGTGGAGTATACGGAGCGCTGTATTGATGTTCAATTCCCTTTTGAAGACAGAAGATTTCCATTTCAAAGTTCTTGAACTCTGTCCCATTGTCGCTTCTGATGTATTTAACTGATTTACTCATGACGTTCTCAACTTTTGTAATTAGATTCTTCACCATCTGAGTTGTCTCGTCTTTTGTTTTCAGAAAATATACCCACGAGTATCGCGAGTAGTCATCAGTTATCACCAAGCAGTAAGAAGTACCACCTAGACTTTGTACATTCACTGGACCGAAGAGATCCATATGAAGTAGTTCTAGAGTACCGGCAATTGAATTGATCTTCTTGGTGAGATGGCTTTTCTTGTGTTGTTTTCCCTTCTTGCATGCTATACATTTATCTTCAAAGTTAAAACTCTTTAAGGGAACGCCCATCACAAGCCCATTCTTGACAATGAAGTTCATCTTCCGAAGATGAATATGTCCCATTCTCCTGTGCCACAATTCTGATTCTGATTCGCTTGCTTTTGTCATTAAACAAGATTCTCCAGTGGCCATTTCAGTAGACCTCATATCCATCACGTATGTATTCGTTTCACGAGGAGCTTTCATCACTATCCATTCGACTGGTATTTGAAAACCAGGCTTCAATACAATCGCTTCATTCTTAGTGAAAAGGACAGTGTAATCTTTATCACAAATCTGCGACACACTCAGCAGATTGTGCTTTAATTCCTCCACAAAGTTTACATTCTCAAGTTTCATTCTCCCATTCGACACAGTTCCTCTACCGGTAATCCTTCCACCGCTCTCACCAGCAAAACTAACTCTTGCTCCCTGAACAGGTTTTAAATCTTGCAACAAGTGTTTGTTGCCCGTCATGTGCCGGGAACAGCCGCTATCTACAATCCAAAGATTGTTGGCAGCCCTGTTCAACTGTTCCTGCACAATAAAACAAGGAGTTAGAATCTTGGGACCCAAGACCAATTGGTCTTGGATCGATACGTCCCGTACCCTGGCTTTCTCAAGTTAGCATCAGGATAATTTCTGTAAGTCCTGTTAGAAAATCTCCTTGCAGATTGAGGGTAAAGCCTCCCAAACCTTTGAGAATTGAAAGTGTTATATCTTGTGGTTTGGTTGTAAAACTGAGGTTTGTTTTTATGAAAACTTGAATTCGTTACATTTTGGCATTTTTTAAAGTTTTCATTTTTAGCAGTAACAAAATGACGCTTATACTCAGTTTTATTTGGCTTCGCACCTCTGAATCTCGGCTCCAGAAGGCAATCTGCAACTAAATGTCCTAACTTGTTACATCTAAAGCAACATCGACTCTCCATTTTCTTGTCAAATGTTGGTTTGGATGTAGAGGCAGTGTTACCAGCCGTTCGTCTCACATAAGGTGGGACGTACGGATTGAGTGGAGAACTCTTTTTAGAAACTTTATTTTTATCTCCATCGGTGGGTAACCCTATCTTATCTTTTGTCTGACCAGATTCAGACAACTTATCCGAATCCGATGAGACTGGACTCGAAACAGAAATATTCACGCTAGAAACAGGCGAACTAGTTTCGCCACAGCTAACACTTGGTTCAACCCTTGTAATCTTGATTGGAGTTGTCTGAGGAACTTCGAAATCAACAGATTTCTGAACACTCGGATTAAAAGTATAGTTGTGGTTAAAGGGTGGTGGAACTTCGTGATATCCGATTCCTCCCCTCTTTGCAGAGGTACCTGGATCACTCACGAGGTGATCAAGGATGGCTGAGGAATTCCTGAACTGCTCAAGTTTGCGGTTCAGTTCCACCACCTTTACCTGGTGGTCAGCAATCTGTTTATCTCGATCAGCAATCAATTTTGTTTTTTCCTCTAAAACTTCATAACTGAGATCAATTATTTCAATTTTCTCAGCAAGTTTAATTTTTAAGCTTTGAATATCTTTTTCACATGCTTTTATTTTAATTTTATAGCTTGTTTCTCTTGCTTTCGTAAAATGGTGATCTTCTTTAATAGTTTTAAAGTCAGCATCTAAACGGACATACTGATCAGTTATCGTTTTAAGTTGCTCAGACAAATTCTCACAACTAGTACAAATATTCTTAGTACTTACCTCGGAGCGATTATCCTTGTCATCTGCCATGAAAGCTGTTTCTTCTTCAGTAGCTTTCTAATTTTCATTAACCTTCTCACATCCTTTAACTTCAGCCTCAGCCATGTTTGCTTGCTCACCAGAACCACTTGAATGCGAGTTCCAGTTGTACTCACCTGCTTCTCTGGTCAACATGGCGTTAATCTCTCTGTTAACTCCAGAGTGTTGTGTAGGCCGACCTTGTCCTCGTTCAACCCTCTCATTTCTGCATTCCTTGGCAAAGTGCCCGTACTGTTGACAATTATAGCACCTTACCTTGGATTTGTCGAACCCGGGCCTACCACCAACAAACTTTCTCCCAGTTTTGTTCATAAACCGTTTCACACGCCTCACAATCATTGCCATTTGCCATTGCAAATCCATCTCCTCCAGATCATCAGCATCGATCTGGTCGTAGTCCTCATCCAGTACAGCAGGGTCCACAATCTTCCCCTGGATGTAGTTTTCGTATGATGCAATAAATGATGCATAGACTGCAAACTGCTCTTCAGCAGATTTTACACTCATAGGCATCTTGGAATAATTATTGCTTGAGGCATTTGCAGAAAAACTACTTGTGGATGCTTGAGGCTTTGAAGTACTTGATCCTCCAGCAACGAAACATACATCACCATTCGAGTTTACAGAAACGTTTCCTTCATGAGACGAGTCAGAACCTGACTCCCCTTTTGAGTAATAAGCAGCAGATTCAGGCCTCGAACTTGAGCCTGAGTTAACCTTTGCACCATACATACCAGGGTCTTGTATCTGATCTGTTGGTGTTTCTTTTCGAACCATATTAAGCTCATAAGTTCTGAGCTTATTTACTGCCGTTTCAAGATCATAATTAGGAAAGTCTCTGTCTTCCCTCATAAGAACGGTGTACATTTCCCACTTCGGTGGGAGAGCATCGAGAAGCTTTTCAACGATCTCTTCTTCTCGGTAAGCAATCGAATAATTGCTAAGCTCTGTCATTAGATGATAGTATCTGGTGATAATATCATCCAGTGATTCATTCTTCAAAAATTTGAAGACGGAGAACTGGGTCTTTAAGAGTTTGATCTTTGATGCACGGATACCCACATTCCCCTCGAATCTATTTTCAAGAGCATCCCAAAGCTCTCTCGCAGAAGTGTACTTTCGGAACGTATGGAGAACCTCTTGAGGAAGTGCCATTGTTATCGCAGCATGGGCCTTGCTTTCGGCCTCGTACATTTTCTTTTCTTCGTCCTCCATTTTGCTATACTTCTTAACCACATCCCTGCCTTCGTATTGCATAGTTGGAGGGATATATCCATCCTGGATGCACACCCACATTTTGGCATCCTGGTATTTAATGTATTGGATGAATCTGTCCTTCCATGCCACGAAGTCAGTTCCTTTCATCAGCCTCGGGGCCTTAGTGGCAGACCCCGCCTCTACTTCCATCTTGACCAAATCGGAGATGTTGATTGACGACATCCTCGCTAAAACCTGAAAAACCTGAAACACTTAAAAAAATATTAAAACAGCTCAGTAGGCGAAGTTAAGAATAACTTCGCTTGAAAATTAACTTCGCTGAAAAGAGAACTTCGCTGATTCTTAAATTCGCTTGAATTGGCGAAGTTAAAAAAAATAACTTCGCTTAGTTCTGGCGAACTTATGAGATAAGCGAACATGGGTGAAAAGCGAAGTTGCGGATAACTTCGCTAAGGCGAACTTATGAGGTAAGCGAAGTTGTGGTTAACTTCGCTAATCCTTATATCTTCGCCAAAACCCTAATTCCAGCGACGGCAACTTCGCCTGAAGAATGGTAACTTCGCCCGAAGAACGGTAACTTCGCCCGATGAACAGGGAAGTTTGTTCAGATCTGATTTCGTCAATCCAGCAGCTTCCGATCTATGCAATGGCTTGAAAATGACTGTCAAGCACTAGCAAAACTCAATCCCAACAAAAACACGTCCCGCGAATAGGTCAAACGAGACGATTTCTACACCCGCGTGAAATCCCGAACCTCACAATCGAGCCGATTGCTCTGATACCAATTGTAGGTTCCTGGACGGATCGTACACGGGATGTCGCTAACAACGCAGGTGCGGAATCCCTGCGCAGGTAGATACGAGTGTAGAGATCGAACACACGAGCAATAAACCAACCACGTTATATTGATAGCAAACACGTGACACTAGGTCACTATTACAGAGAATATCACGTAACACTCTTAGTGAAACACTGAAACGAAACCTAAAACAATCCACACCAAACTGTTTCGCTGAAACAGTTTATATACACGACAACTTCGCCATTGGCGAAGTTGTCAATAACTTCGCTGATTCAACAAGTTCGCCATAGCGAACTTGTTGACAACTTCGCGTGTTACAAACTAAACATAATCAAAACATAATTACATTACAGACTCGATTACAAATGCTAGACTATGAACTACTGACAAACATGTACCAACAGTCTATATAAAATATTCGAATGAATCCACGTATAAAATATTAAGTAATCTCATATGTAATGTAAACCATGGCATAGTGGTAAAGATTCCTCCTCTTTACATAGACATCCCAAGCTCGAATCCCCCCCTTGAAAGCATAATGTTAATTTAATTTTTTTTGGACAGTTAGTCATAATAGATCCTTATGGAGGGTTTGTAAGCTTTTTTGTGGTTAAAAACAAGTCGAAGGATAGCATTGTGTCAATTTTTTTCTTTTTTCTTTTTTTTGCTGTCACTACTCTTCTAGTGATCCTTAGGAGTTTAGGAGTCTGGTCTCTTTGTGCAGCAAGCTGCTTGCTAGGCTAATACAGTGTTATGTTTTCCTTTCAATAAAAAAAAAACTTAGGTTACACTGTTAGTTTGTTAGTCAAATTGATAATTTGTATAAACTTGATATAGATGTTAATTCGTTGAAACTTGAACCTTACATGACTTGAACTGTCGAATCATAGAAAACAACTATAAGTATTTTTTTTTGGTTTGTTTGAGAAGAGAATCATACTTATATTATACGTTTTTGAATTTCTAATGGTGTTCGTTTTTTTGTTATTGTATTGTATATTGATTATGTGATGAACCTTACCCGACCTGACCCGACACCGTCGAATCGACCCGAAATTTTTATGTTTGGTTGTATAATATTAGAGCATCTAAAAAATAGTGAACCCACTAGAAAAAAATCCTGAATCCGTCACTGGTTATTCTGTCTTTTGTTTATTAGTATAGTAATATAAGATACGATAAGATATAATAATATAAGATAAGATATAATCAAGATTTTATTGCTCTCGATTTATGATGTATATGGCTGGACCGCGTTTATGAAGTGTTCATGCAATTTACATCTCCAAAACATACATTATATTATAAGCTTATATCGTTCTTATGTGTGACCGTCAATATCGATAACTTAAATGACTAATTAAATAACCAAATGAATTATTATTATTCTTATATTAATAAACCAACAAATTCAAATTAATATCCTATCCGATGATTATGGCTAAAGTAACCCGTACGCACCATATATAAACGTATAAAGTCATTATTTGAGTTCAAAAAAATCATAACGAACTCCATCTCACCCAACAATGAACACCACTACGCGCCATAACACCACCACCACCACCACCACCAATGTTGATCACACCTCCGCCGCAGCCGTTAATCTTGCCAACCAAAGAAAGCGCAAGGCTTCTACACTTTCAACCGGTGAGGATATTGATGTTGGAAATTATACAAAACAACTTTCTTCTGCTTCAAACCGCATCAAAGGTGGTGAAGAAACACTAAGTGACCCTGAGTAGATTATGGATAATCTGGGGGTTAAGTAATGTTTCCCACGAGGGTTAGGTCCGGCAAAGAAGGATGTTCTTCAGATGACCTGCAAAACAGACACCGTGAGCTCGTCACTGAGAAGGGGGGGTTCCTCCTTGTGACCACCCTCCGGCGTGAGAATCAGACTAGATTGCTCTGAATATAAGTGTATATTGAGAGAAATAGCTAGTGAAGGTAAGATACAAGATGATCATACCGTTCCAAGGTGTTGGAGTATTTATAGCCGAAGGTAGGTTTCCAAGCAGGTACAGCCAGCTGTATAATATTCCTGTTCTACCAACTATGGGCTACGCACGTGCCATGCTGGTTGATGGGTAGGCAGCGGCTGATAGTGACAAGGCCGGCTGTGTAATGTTCCCTTTCCACCAACTGCAGGCTATGTGCGTGCCACGACAAGGGTTGGTGAGTAGGCAGCGGCTAATAGTGACAAACAGTACTAGAGCATGCTCCTCCTCGTACTGTTGTCGGTGAGCTGTCACCCTGTGATTGGTTCATGGGCTGCTTTGGTCAGATCTTGTCTATTTTGTCCATACCTTGGCAGGTATAGTACAAAAGATCTTCCAAAAGCATACGGACTGGCTCATTTGGGCGGGAGTATTCCCGCCTTGCTCATTCCTTCAGGTGACACTGAATTATTGAGAGTTAGTGCCTTGTGCGTGTAGCCTTGCTATTAGTGCGGGTAGCCTTCCCTGATGGCTTGTATCCGCAGCTGCGGGGACAGGCGGGGTACTTCACCATTGAGAGGCTTTCCCTGCGGGAACAGCTGGCGTACTGCGCGTAAGGTCTTCATCTCTGAGCATGGTGGGTCCTGCGGAACCAGTTGGTCCTTGCGCAGACGTCCCTCTTCAAGGTGAGTCTTGCGGGTCCAACTGGGCTCTGCTGGGACCTACCTCTTCAAGTCCCCCCAGTCCAATGTTCTTCTCATGAATTGTTAATAAGTGAGGTGAACTTTGGACTTAAGCAAGGGGTTTTGAAAAGGATTTAGTTTTAAGGTTGTCCGTAGGGATTCTTCCCGCGATTTCCCTAATGTCACGTGCAGAAATTCCCGACTTTTCTGCTTTATCTTTGGGTATGATGCGGGTAGGTGTGTAACCTCCTCGCAAGTCAGGAACGTTGAGTTTCACTTGTGTAGATTCTCCACGAGGTTTTGGTAGTTTTAAACATAGTGATCAATTATGTTAAAGAACCAATTCCATCCTGGAGCTTCAAACAATCTAGTTCTCAACGTTCCCGCTATACGGGGATGTTATTTCCTTTTTCGCAAGCATGGCCCAGAAGATCCTTCTTGGTTTCAATTCCCTGCGAGTGCTAAGTATGCGAAGGGTTTCGCCTTGACACTGTACCCGCACTCGTCTTATAGTTATCTTACTTCCAAGGTATTCTTGGCGTCCATTCCCTGCGGGTGCTAAGTATGTGAAGGGTTTTGCCTTGACACTGTACTCGCACCTGTCTTATAGTTACTTGGTTGCCAAGGTAAGGGGTATAGTCCCGCTTACTTTTGAATCTTTTTGAATCTTTTTGAAATTCGTAGAGTTGGTGAAAGGATAAGAACAGTCCAAACTGTTGAAACGTCGTCCGACGGTTTCTTCTGACAGTGTCAGGACGTGCAGGAAGTTATGGCGACGTGACAGTATATGGTCATTCCAGACGCTTTTTCAGGCGCGTGGGCGCGATTTTTCGGGCGCGTGGGTGCGGATTTTACGGCGCGCGTCCCGTCAACAGCTGTTGCCAGCTTGCTTTTTCCACGTGTCATAGTTTCATTGCACCAGCTCTTTTCTCTCTCCTCCGCATTAAATTCATCGCATTCATTGCGATGAGTATATAAAGGGGGAGAGGGTTCACGGTAATCCACACTTTCACTTCTTTCTTCTTCTTCTAAGCGATTTCCGGCGAATACTCTAACTTTCTGTCGAGCATTCTCCTGAAATCGTTCTTTACCTCCAAAACATGTCGTCTACTCATGATCCAGAAGCTACCGTCGAGGAGTCTGACTTGTATGTCGAGAACCAGACGTCTATGTCCGATAAGGACGATAAGAGCACTGCTGGCGAATGCCAGTGTGCTCTTCCCATCGAGCTTTACCGGTACATCGTCCGGAAGTTCATGCTCGAGCCTGAGTTTCCGGAGCCACACCAGACGGTGTACGATGCCCCCAAGGGCAAAATAGGGGTATATGCCGCCTTCTTCGTCTATGGGAATCTTAGGTTCCCGTTGACGAAGTTTGTATACCGTGTTCTGGATAGACACGGTGTGCACCTGACGGAGGTACACCCAATGGCGATCGCCAAGATCCGCCATTTTGAGTGGGTGTGCCTCATTCTTGGCGTGGATCCCCACGTCGACCGCCTGATGACCTTCTACTCCTGGAGGTGCATCCAAGGCTGTACACCCTGGTCACCCGGATCAAGGGTTTGAGGATCTGCGCTACCGAGCGCAGTCTTCGGTTTTGGAAGCGGGAGTTCTTTTACATCTCTGCCCGTGTCGTCCCTATAGCGATGACATTTAAGAACGGGAGAGCTCTCCCCAGCCTTCACGCCTCCAACTACCAGGAGGCGGAATGGTTCTCCAAGATTTCCCGGATCCAGACTCCGGTTTACCGCTTTCCGGAGTCCGGGATGGTGATGCTCGGTATGAGCAGGGTGTGGAAGGATGCTGGGGCGGATGCGCCACATATTCCCATTGTACTTGAATACGGTTTGAACTTTATCCCTTACGGTATGCTCCGTCTTCTTTGTTGATTTAAGGTTTTTTCTAACTGTTTTTCTTTTTATTTCAGAGGGAAATGACTTGCAGTCCCTCCTGCATCCGCGGGAAGCTGACGGTCCCGCTCGGTTGGGTACTCGTGCTTTTGACGAGAACGAGTTGCCCATCCTTGCGCAGACTGCGGATCGGTTTGTGGAGGCCTACCCGCCAGGCCACGAAATACTGAGCGTCACGCGGCCAGGTAAAAGACTATTTAACCCTCGCCCTCTGAATGCTGAAACCTCTGCTGGAATTCCTCTAATCTTGTCATCTTCTGATGAGGAATCCGCAGATGGTCCTTTTCTTGCGCGGAAGAAGAAGGCTGCTGGCGGGAAGGGCAAGGCGAAGGTAGCCTCCACTGCCGACCAGGTGAACCGGTTTGAGTCGGAGACCGAGAGTGAAGAGGCTGCGGGGAACCCGGGTGGTGTTGAGACCACTGCTCTGGAGGTTGAAACGGCTGTCACCTCCGAGCAGCCCAGGACAATGACGGTGACCGGTACGAAGAGGCCGGCTCCATCGGGTTCGTCCCCGCCCGTTCGCACCTTCAAGCTCAAAAGGACCCGTAAGTATATTTCCTTTATCTTAACTGCATAACTTTCCGCCATTATACTTATATATCTTCTTTGTGCAAGCGTGGATGCTACCGCATTCCAGGGTGGAGCGGGGAGGAGCACCTCCGGACCCATGACGGTAGGTTTGGTCAACCTACCTGAGGCGATGACCCAAGCGACTGCGCCTGCTTCAGTTGGTTCAGTTGCTCACCCGGTTGAGCCAACTGTTTCAACTGTGACGACGTCTCCGCCGGCTGTCAGTGCCATATTCACTGATTCCTTCACTGAGCCGGCGGTGAGTGTTTCAGTGGATTCTTCCATAGCCGCGGCCGCGGTTGTGAGTTCACCTCCGGTGAGTTCACCTCCGTTGGTTTCTACCACGGCGGCCTCCGCTATGCCTCCTCCGGCGCCGGCGACTACGGCCGGTCCTTCAGGTATGTCCGGGGTTGGGGCGTCAAGCCAATCTCTGCCTCCTTCCCATCTGCCTGACCTCTTGGATGGATATCCGTTAGGTTCGGGTGATGGGTTTGGCGGCTACAGGCCTGTCGTCGACCCTACAGGTGCGTAGGGTTATTTTGGCCTTTTATTATTTTATTTTATATTTTTTTATCATCTTTTCCTAACTGCTTTTTGCTTTTGCAGTGTCGGATTCCAATAAAGTGTATGTTCCATGATGGAACATCCGCCGAGGAACAACCCTTCGGACGCCTGTGGAATGCGTCGAGTGGGCGCGCCACGTCGCCCCAAGTGGGGCGCTGGGAGAAGCAATGTCAAGCTACCAGGAGGGTAGGTTGACAAATGAGCTCCAAATTCTCGTAGGCCAGATGCAGCCGCGCGTCGAGCTGCTTTGTCGTGAAAACGACAAGTTAAAGGCAGCTCGTATCCAAGAAGTAGCTCAGGCGCGGGCTGTCCGGGAGGAGAACAGGAGGCTCTCTGCCGTTGCTGCGGAGAAGGAGAAGGCCTTCAAGGCCCTTGAGGTTGACGTTCAGGCTCGTCTCGAGGCCCGTTCCAAGGCCGCCCAAGCTGTTAATGAACAGCTTCGGTTGGCTAAGGAAACTGTACGGAACGCAACCGAGAGGGCCACCAAGGCTGAAGCTGCTGCTGAGCCTCTACGCATCGAGAATGAGGAACTTAAAGCCAAATTAGAGAGGCTACAGCAGGCTCATGATACCTTGGCCATGGAAGATGCCAAGAAGCTCCAAGAGATCTTGGACCAGAGGGGGGTGCTTGACCACACTGAGCGTAAGCTAAAGGGCGTCGAAGAGGCTGCAGCCAAAGATGTGTTGCTTGCCAACATTACAAAGAACGAAGCCGAACGCGCCCGTAATGAAGCTCAAGCCGCCCTCCAGGAGGCTCTGGTTACCAAGGAATGGCTTCTCCGAGAAGCGTTGTCTCAGGTATGCGTAGTTTCACAATTTCTTTACGCTTTTCCTTAGAAGAGTTTTTGATATACTTCTGTTTTTTAGGTTGTGCATCGGGTGTTCACGAACACATCATATGACGATGCGATGAGCGCAGCCCTCAACGCTTCTCATGAGGATGGGGAAAAGGCTGGCTTCTTGCTTGGTCTAGGGTTTGTTGAACAAGGCATTCCGCCTTCCAACTTCCCTCTTTACAATGTGGATATTGAAGCTGCGTATGACCAAGCAGTGAATCAGTATGCCGCCTTCCCGCATCCGGTGGTGGAGAAGGTAAACGAGATTGCTGCTGCTGATGATGGGCTAGCTATCCTCAAAGCTTTCCTTGAACCGCCACACTCTGCTGATGGTGCGGGTCCAAGTGGGAGTGGTCCTGAAGCTTGATACTTTAGATCCCTTTCCACCATTAGAGTAGATTTTTATGTTTGTATAGACTTCTAATCTTGTATGCGGGTATGTACCCAGCAATTCTTGTAATGTTTGAATGTTGATGGAATAAAGATTATTTGTTAATGCCTTGCCTTGTTTATTTCGCGCATATTTTGTTTTAACTTAGCAATTTCTTGAGTACTTAGATATGTTAACTTTTCAACGTGGCAGATAATAAGTTAAAGTTTTGCTTCCTCTTTCGTGATTGTGCGGATAAGACCGTCACTTTCACTTAGTAGGATGGCTAAACTTTACCTATATCTGACCTGCGTGGAAGTTTTCCTCATCTTTTCCTTTGAAATTTTCTAAGTGTTTTGAATAAGTTAACCTTTCGACGCACGGTTGCCAATAGGTTATTGTTCAGTTTCCTCTATCATGATTGTGCGGGTAGGACCGTCACTTTCATTTATTAGGATGACCAAACTTCACCTATAGCTGACCTGCGTGAAGGTTTTCCTTAGAAATTTTTACCGTTTTATGTGTTTATGCGGGTTTTGCCGCCTTCCACACGCAACAACTTACTTCTTCCCATATTTATGCGGTGAATACCGGCATATCAGTGTGGGAAGTTCATAAGTATAAAGGTAAGGCTATCAACACAATGTGATAAAGGAGAATCATTTCCATTAGAAGTGGCTCTAGGCCTTTTCTTTACAAGTTTGGAATTGATCTACATGTAACATTTGCGTAATTGAGCTCCGTTCCATGTTCTTGGGATAGGAGTGCCATCGAGCCTTTCGAGCCGGTATGCGCCTTTTCCCAAAACTTCTTTGATAATGTACGGTCCTTCCCAGACCGGTGCCAGTTTTCCTGGGCGCTCTTGGTTTGAAGCCTTGTTGTTACGCAATATGTAGTCTCCTACATTGAAGTTGCAGAGTTTTACCCGCGTGTTGTAGTACTTTTGCATTTGTCGCTTGTAGTTTTCTTCACGCGCTGCGGCTAAGTCTCTGCGTTCCTCGGTTAGCATAAGGTCTAACCGTCTTTCCGCATCATTGTCTTCTGGCTGAATCAAGACCCTTGGTGAGGGCAAACCAATTTCGACTGGGACCATGGCTTCAGTGCATAAGTGAGGCTGAACGGGGTTTCTCCCGTACTGGCCTTTTTCAGCGTTCTGTTTGCCCAAAGGACGTGTGGAACTTCGTCTACCCAGCCGGATCTGTGTTCCAGGAGTCTTTTCTTTATGCCTTCGACGATGCTTTTATTTGCTCTTTCCACCTCACCGTTACCTTGCGGGTGTGCCACTGAGGTAAAGGTGTGGGTGATTTGAAGTTCTTCCAGCCATTTTTGTAGCTTCTTGTCAGCAAAGTTGGTGCCGTTATCACTCACCAAAGTCTGTGGAAGTCCAAAACGACAAATAATAAATTCCCAAATAAATTTTTTAATATGTTTTGCGGTTGTTTGGGCTAAGGGTTTTGCTTCTATCCACTTGGTGAAGTAGTCGATGGCTACCACTAGGAACTGAACGTTTCCTGCTGCTGTAGGAAATGGGCCTGTCACATCGATGGCCCACTTCTGAAATGGCCATGAAGAGGTGACTGGAACAAGTTCATTCTTCGGGCGATGCGTGTTGGGTGCGTAGAGCTGGCAAGACCTACACTTTCTGATGTATGCCAGCGCATCCGTATGCATCCCCGGCCAAAAGTATCCCGCGTTGTTTAGCTTAGCTACAACAGCGCGTGGACCTGCGTGTACTCCACAGATGCCTTCGTGTACGTCCCTTAGGAGGTAGTCAGCATCTTGGTTGTCCACGCATCTTAAGAGTGGGCCAAGAAAGTTACGTCTGTAAAGGATGTCATCGATGAGTTGATAGTTTAATGCTTTACAACGTATTTTTCTTGCCTGTGTTTTTGACTCTGGTAGTATACCCGCTGCAAGGTAATTTATTATCGGTGTCATCCACGTTTCTGTGCCGGTTTGGATGACACAAATTTCCTTGTGTGGGACTGATGGTGCTTCAAGGAGTTCAATGCGGATGTCCTTTCCCAAATGGGTGAAGGCTAATGATGCAAGCTTGCTTAACTCATCCGCAGATTTGTTTTCGCTACGCTTGACGTGAATGACTTTACAATCATTAAAATTGCGCATAAGGGTTTTTGCTTGTGTGAGGTACAGGGCCATTGTGTCGTTCACGGCCGTGTACGTTCCGTTTATTTGGTTGGCTACTAACATGGAATCCACGTGGGCTTCCAAGTTTTTCACTCCCATTTTACGCGTAATTCTCAGCCCGGCCAAGAATGCTTCATACTCGGCTTCGTTATTCGTACTTGGAAAATCCAGTCGAATAGCGTAAGTGTATTCTTGGCCTGCTGGGTTGGTTAGTTTCAACCCTGCGCCTGAACCCTCGTTGCTGGCTGCTCCATCAGTGTAGAGTCGCCAGACATCATTGATGTCCTGTGCTGGGGAGGGTTGAGCCTCCTCCTGGCACTCTTTCTCCAGTGAAGCGGGGACTTCTGTAATAAAGTCGGCCAGGACCTGGCCTTTTATGGCTGGTCTTGGCTTGTACTTTATCGCATATTCCCCCAACTCAATTGCCCATTTGGCTAGACGTCCCGATAACTCGGGTTTGCCTAGAACGTTTGCAAGTTTGAAGTTGGTGAGAATGGTGATTGGGTGACCTTGGAAATATCGTCTTAGCCTGCGTGAAGCCTGTACAAGTGCTAAGACTAGTTTTTCCAGGGTGGAGTACCGGGTTTCTACGTCTGTTAGGACACGGCTAACATAGTAAATAGGCATCTGGATACCTTTTCGCTCTACTAGCAGGACTGCCCCGGTTGCTCTATCTGTGGCAGAAAGATATATGATTAATTCCTCCCCCGCTTCTGGTGCTGTGAGCGTTGGGAGTTCGATCAAGCGTGACCGAATTTCCTGAAAAGCTGCTTCCGCTTCTGGTGTCCAGCGGAAGTGCGTTTTCTTTAAACAGTTTCTCAATGTTGACACGAATGGGAACGACCTATCCGCATGGTTTTACAAAAAGCGGTTAAGTGCGACTAGGCGTCCATTCAGTGTCTGGGCTTGCTTGATGGTAGTAGGTGATTCCATTTTGATAATGGCTTCGACCTTTTCAGGGTTCGCTCTGAAGCCATCTTTAGTAACAATGACTCCCAAGAACTTCCCTTCTTCCATCCCAAAGGAACACTTGCTCGGGTTGAGCTTCATGTTTATCTTTCTGAGCGTGTTGAAAGTTTCTTCGATGTCTTTCAACATCGCTTCTGGCTCAGGGCTTTTGATGACCAAATCATCCATGTAGACTTCCAAGTTTCTCCCAATTTGGGCATGAAACTCTTTTTCCATCAGGCGTTGGTATGTGGACCCTGCATTCTTAAGTCCGAATGGCATCATTTGATAACAAAATGTGCCATCGGGCGTCCGAAATGCGGTTTTGTCCTGATCATCTACAGCCATGTGGATTTGATGGTACCCCTTATATGCGTCAAGGAAGCATTTAAGGCGAAACGGTGCTAATGAATCCACTTTGAGGTCAATTTCGGGTAACGGGTAACAATCTTTGGGGCATGCTTTGTTTAAATCTTTGAAATCTATGCACATGCGCCATTGTTTGTTAGCCTTCGGTACCATAACGGGATTTGCAACCCATGTTTGATATCTACTAACGCGTACGATGCCCGCGTCAAGGAGTTCCTTGACTTGGGTTCTACACGCGTTAGCCTGTTCCGCCCCCATTACTCTGCGCTTTTGTATGACTGGCGTAAAAGCCGGGTCACACTTGAGTTTATGCTCTGCTTTACTTCGAGGTACACCAGTCATGTCAGCTGGTGTCCACGCGAAGATGTCAGCGTTTCTCTGTAGTAAGCGTTTGAGTAAGATGCGCGTTGGATCAGTGATTGTTGGGCCAATGGTAACAGCCTGGTCAGGGTATTTGCCATTGAGGGCCCATTTTTCTGGTTCGGTGATGGTTGGTTTAGCCATCTTTGGTTTGGGTTTAGATGAGACAGATGCGATGCATACCTGGGGGATACCGGTGATCATCGCTACACCCTCAGCAGTTGGCCATCCCATCATGCCGTGGACTGAAGATACCACGCGTTGAATCTTGCCATCCCGTCTCTCCCGAAGAGAATGTCGTATGTGTGGTGTGGCTTCCTCATCACGACGAAGTCCACGTCTTCTGTGTGGGAGTATTTCCCGTCCGTGAGAATGACGGGGAAAGATAGGATACCCAGGGGGTGTTTGTGCTGCCGTCGAACCCTTTCATTGAGGCGTAAACCGTTTCCAGGCGTTCTTTGTCTTCGTCGTCTAGCTTGTCGAAGAACTGCCTGTACATAACTGTTGACGAGGCGCCGTTGTCAGCAAGAGTGCGGGAAGTTATGTAATGCCCCAGCTGGCTTTTGATGACGATAGGGCCTTCCTTGCTGGGTCCTCCTGGCACTCGCGGGAAGCGCACCTCAGCTTCCTTCCATTCGCATGGTTCTGTCGTTCGTCTTTTTCTTCCTCTGATGTTGCCATGAACCATGTGGATGCTGATGGCAACGGGCTTTCGTCCGTTGCCTTTATACCGGTTATCATTCCTTCCTCCATTCTTGATTGATGCCACAAGGTGTGCAAGTCTTCCATCCTTGAAGAATGTTTCAACAATATCCTTCAAGGATGTACACTCCTCTGTATTGTGACCCTTTGTCCCGTGGAAGTCACAGGATTTGCTCTGATCCGCATTAGGTCGCTGCCGGATCATTGGAGCTTTTGGCCATGGGAGTTTTTCGGTAGCAAATATCTCCGTGACGCTTTTGGTGAGTGGCGTCCACCGGTGTTTTCGGCTTGAAGGGTGCGTGTTATCCCTTCTGCCAACAAGGCCGGCTGTGTAATGTTCCCTTTCCACCAACTGCAGGCTATGTGCGTGCCACGACAAGGGTTGGTGAGTAGGCAGCGGCTAATAGTGACAAACAGTACTAGAGCATGCTCCTCCTCGTACTGTTGTCGGTGAGCTGTCACCCTGTGATTGGTTCATGGGCTGCTTTGGTCAGATCTTGTCTATTTTGTCCATACCTTGGCAGGTATAGTACAAAAGATCTTCCAAAAGCATACGGACTGGCTCATTTGGGCGGGAGTATTCCCGCCTTGCTCATTCCTTCAGGTGACACTGAATTATTGAGAGTTAGTGCCTTGTGCGTGTAGCCTTGCTATTAGTGCGGGTAGCCTTCCCTGATGGCTTGTATCCGCATCTGCGGGGACAGGCGGGGTACTTCACCATTGGGAGGCTTTCCCTGCGGGAACAGCTGGCGTACTGCGCGTAAGGTCTTCATCTCTGAGCATGGTGGGTCCTGCGGAACCAGTTGGTCCTTGCGCAGACGTCCCTCTTCAAGGTGAGTCTTGCGGGTCCAACTGGGCTCTGCTGGGACCTACCTCTTCAGGTGGTCAAGTTAATCCTTGTGTGTGTCAATGTCATTGTGCGGGTTCAACCGAGGCGAAGAACGTGGCTGAGTATCTTGATTCCCTTCCGGCCGGGTACCAATTCATGCCTACTGATGAAGAACTTATTAGCCATTATCTAAGGAAGAAGATCAAGAATCAAAGTCTTCCCATGACTCGGATTATCGAAGCTAATGTGTATGAAAATCACCCCAAGGATCTTGCAGGTACTTATTACTAATTACATTATATATGATCATTATAACAAGCATTTTATATTTTCGTTAAAAAGTTTAAAAAAACTGGAAACTGTATTGTCAAATAATAGTTGTTGTACGTGTAGATAACATGTTAATGATATTCATACTAGACTCAAAATAATAACAAACGAACAAATTTAAAATCAATCAATCAATCAATCATGCCCAGTAAAATCCCACCGACAGCAAAGCTATAAGTAGGGTCTGGGGAGGGTGGGATGTAGGCACACCGTACCTCCATCCAAAGGAATGAAGAGGTGGCTTCCAGAGAGACCCTCGGCTCTAAGTACATGTGTATGAAGCAAAATAAAGGAAATCAAATAAACTCGGCTAATTAACACTTGCTTATATATGCAGCTGCTTACCCGCAAGCTATAAAATATGCATGGTACTTTTTCTCGTCAAGAGACAAGAAGTACAGCCGTGGTAACCGACCAAGTCGAAATGCTGGTCCTGGTTACTGGAAAGCCACGGGTGTTGACATAGCTATCAAAGGAAACAAGGCAACAATAGGTGGGAGGAAGTCGTTGGTTTATTACGAAGGGCGTCAACCGAAGGGGACTAAAACGAACTGGATGATGTATGAATACGTTGTCAAGGGTACTTCAGACCATATAAAGGTTTGTTATTCTTTATTCATATGTTAATTGGTTTGATTATCTTTTGCAGTTTGATGACTATGTTCTATGTAAGATCTACAAAAAGAAGATCAAAGATTTTCACGACGAAAATCTCACAACGGACATTATGGACCAAAACGAGCAGGCTGATCAGAACAATAATGCGGTCACTCAATTCCCTAATCATCAAAGCATGAATAATAATATTGATCAAGTTATGGCTCCTTGTCAACTACAAACTTATGTGGCCTCAAATCAAGATGTTCATCCCACTCATTTTCAAGGAGAGAACAATCATGTTGAAAACAATATTTTGCCAATTCCGGGTTCTAGCCAACATATGGTTCCTGATCATCACTTGCCATTGTCTGTCCAAATGATGACAGCCTTTCAACCAGTAGTGGATCAATCTTGTACGACACAACTCGGCTCATATTTTGGAAATACAAAACAACTTTCTTCTGCTTCAAACTGCATCAATGGTGGTCAAGTTAATCCTTGTGGGTGTCAGTGTCATTGTGCCGGTTCAACCAAGGCGAAGAACGTGGCTGAGTATCTTGATTCCCTTCCGATCGGATATTGATTCATGCCCACTGATGAACAACTTATTAGCCATTATCTAAGGAAGAAGATCAAGAATCAAAGTCTTCCCAAGACTCGGATTATCGAAACTAATGTGTATGAAAATCACCCCAAGGATCTTGCAGGTATATATATACTTATTACTTACATTATGATCAACTGATCATTTATCACAAGCTTTTTATATTTTCATCAAAACAATTTAAAAAACTTTATTGGTTAATAATATTTATTTGCTGTACATGTAGATAACATAGACTCAAAACAATAAATTGATAAATTTGGCTAACACTAGTGATTCTTGCTTATATATGCAGCTGCTTACCCGCAAGCTATAGAAGATGCATGGTACTTTTTCTCGTCAAGAGATAAGAAGTATAGCCGTGGTAACCGACCAAGTCGAAATGCTGGTCCTGGTTACTGGAGAGCCACAGGTCTTGACATAGCTATCAAAGGAAACGAGACAACAATAGGTGGGAGGAAGTCGTTGGCTTATTATGAAGGGCGTCAACCAAAGGGGACTAAAACGAACTGGATGATGTATGAATACGTTGTCAAGGGTACTTCAGACGATAAAAAGGTTTATTATAATTCTTCTTCCCTTTTGATCGACACATAATTAATCATCGCGTTTTATACTTTTATTCAGGTTGTAACTTAATTAATTTGATTATCTTTTGCAGTTTGATGATTATGTTCTATGTAAGATCAACAAAAAGAAGATCAAAGAACAAGACGTTGCCTCTAATTCTCACGACGAAAATCTCACAACAGACATTATGGACCAAAACGAGCAGGCTGATCAGAACAATGCGGTCACTGAATTCCCTAATCATCAAAGCATGGATAATAATAATATTGATCAAGTTATGGTTCCTTATCAACAGGCTTATGTGGCCTCAAATCAAGATGTGCATCCCACTCCTTGATCAAGGAGAGAATTACAATCATGTGGTGGTTCAGCAATCTAGCCAGAATTCAAATCCTACCATTCAATATGTTGAAAACATATTACCAATTCCGGGTTCTAGCCAAAATTACTCATATTTTCCATCAACACTGCAATGGTCTCTATATCTTCCACCACAACATGGGCATGTGCATCCAGAGACATATAGTTGTGATCCAAGTTCCAACCCACCATCACCAGAAGAGGCACAATCGCTTTTGCAAGGCGGAAATGAGTGTGACGGGCGTGTCAATCTCATGAGAAACATAGAACCTATGCTTGCCAAATATGGATATGATTGGCTTAACACTGACGATGATTGCGAGTTCCAGTTTGATAAACTCGAGGAGCAACGTCTAGAGGTTGATGAATCAGAGAAGCTTGAAGATTCAAAGGTTGATGACTGGATTAACTACCTTCAAGATCGAGAATGATATTAATTAGGTTTTACTAATCCACCTTTTGTTGGATGCTGACTATCATTGTGTACGTTTAAGTTTAGTTTACTTGTAAGAAAGAATTATGTACCTCTTATATTGTAATCTTGTTTAATAAAAAGAACCAGAAAGAACTATAATTTTGGGTCTATTTTCTTTTCTTCTCTTTTGTTCTTGGGAGATTGTCGCTTGTCTCGAATAAACTGTATCGATTGGTGCTTTCATTGAGCCTTAGCCTAGATGGCTTTGGAAGAACTCTTATGGGAGCATCCACGATTACCTCTTTTTACTAGATCTAATCTCACCCCATGAATCTCTTAGCACTACTAGAAAAAAGGGCTTCCATAACATGCGCACAATGACACGCATCGATTTATGACATGCAATTATGTGAGTCATTAAAAATGTCATTAATTTTGTAAAATAGAAGATTTATGACACTCATTTTTGTCTGTCGTTAAACAAATGTCATAAATTGCCAAAAAAGAGTTCGTGTGTCATATAAACAAGTCATCTTTCACTCACCATATATGCGTGTCAATAAACCTTGACCAAGTTTGACCTATATTATAATAAAAAACTGCAGGCCATCAATAAACCTTAACTTATACACCATAAGCAGACCTCTCAAGTTACCACCGCCACTCACCAACTAAACAGACGCATCACCGGCCACCACCACCACGAACGAACTCCGGCCACCACCACGAACGAACGCCAGCTAGGAACGCCATCAACACTCCGACCTTCTGCCAGCACCACCAGTCACGAATGCATCACCACCACAACCTTCTCCTGATTTTTTGAAGAATTGAAGCAAAAGTTTGAGTTTATTAAAGGAATTATTGAAGGATTTCATCTTCTTTGAGGTAGATGTCTTCAATTTTACCTTATTATACCATTAATTGGCTAGGGTTTATTGGCAGTTCATATGAATTTTGGGTCTAGGGGTACAATCGACAGTGATAATTCTCTGTGTGTGTGTGTGTGTGTTTGTAATAATAAATTGATAATAGGCACCAACAACATCGGTTTTGGCATTAACCTCCTCCTCTTCGAGTTCTGAATCTGACCAACTTCCCATAAAGTCCATAATCAAGAAAAATTTATGACAGCGTCTTCAATGATACACATTTGTGCGTCATAAGGGTCCTTTAATGACACGCAATGCGTGTCATTAAATACATTTTTTCTAGTAGTGGTTGAACGATATTTTCTCTTTTACGCGATCTACGACGACGAGCAATTTCCCTATGTCATTGAATCATTCGATGACGAACCATTCTGGTGGTTCAATGGTTGGCTTCGGAGTTCAGACTTCCTCACCTGGGATGATCTCACTACAACAACCCTTACTCAATTCCATGTTAGTTCCGTCAATGCAGCTGCCAAGTCTTATTAAGAAACCATTGTTAATGAGGAAGTTACTCAAGGATTGAAAGATGTGACCTTAGGTGGGCATGAAACTGGTAAATATAGGGAATTTTTAGATACACCATGGGGTGTTTAGGAAACACCCACCCATTAAGCCACGGATCGGCCGATCCGTCGCTTATGGCTTGGGTGCTTATAATAATAACGACTTATGTTTGTTTTCTTTTTTGTATGTCGGGTGTGGTAACATAATTTTTGTTGATTTTAAACTAATAACGAAACAACAATTTTAAAATTGAAAACGAACAAAATAAGCATAACGCATAACCAGGTTTATAAAATAATAATAATTAATACATTACGAGTTCGAAAAAAAACCAAATGAGTTCGGGCAAAAAGTAACAGCATACAAAAAAGAAATCTAAAATGCGGCACCACCCGCGTCGTCATCGCTCCCCATCTCGTCGAAACGTGGCGCTGGTACTGTGTACTGGGCTCCATGCTGCTGGGCAGACAAATAACCAACCATCCAGCTCACTTGACGCTCTAGTCTCCGTAGGTGGAGTTAGTGGCCGCATCCAAACGCACGGCGCGATGTGTACGCGGAACGCGCTACGGGTGCTGATGCGGTGGCTTTTATGAACACGATAAATTAACGTTAACAAGATACAAAAAAAATCAAACGATAAAATATAACGTACTTGATCACCGTCCTCCATGTCCTCATCAATGTCAACCTCGGCGCCCTGAATATCCACCTCCGGCTCCTCGATTGGCGGAGGCTCAACAAGTGGGACCTCTACGCATGGGCCAGAATTGAAATTAGTGACTAGGTGATACTGGCACCCAATCTTCTTGACGATTTGCATGCCCTGTGCCCGTCCACGGTCCAGCTCTCGCGGCAGAAGCGGCGACTTAATGGGTTGATCATCCAGTAGGTTCTCGTAGCCCAAAGACAACGCAATCCGCGTAACGAACGTGCCACCGACCAATTTTCCGCGGCCCTGCCTGTGCGAGTAAATGGCGAAGTAGTCGCCGAGACAGCGAGCTAGGTTGCAGTGTCTCCCCGTAAGCAGGCGTCGCAAAAAAAAGAGGTCACGGAGGTTTCAGTGATCTGCCACCCCCCCCCCCCCCCCCGTGACGACCCTGTACGGTATGAGCAATAAACCTGTGTAAGGTACTTGTACAAAAAAAACAATAAAATTTAATATTATTATGTTATATTATAATAGAATATAATATTATAATATAATATAATATAATATAGGATTATTGGATTTAAATAATCCCACCTTTAATGGATTGGCCAATAATAATCCCACCTCCGGTATTTTCCGCTAGCAGTCCCACCTTTTCCATGTTTTTTGGTTTATGATCCCCCGTTAAAAATAATTAACGAGGTTAAGTTTTTGCTGATGTGGCTAATGACTTGGCATTTTTATATTCCTACATAGCTTTTACCTATATTTTTATTTTTCTACATGGCTTTTACCCACTTTTCAATTTCAATCTTTCTTTCTCCTTCATCAATCAAACCCAGATTCAAGAAAGCCACCATGATCGACCTGCTGACCATCGGACCCGACATTAAAAATTAACAACAAATTAACAAAACTGCGAACATAATAATAATCAATAATCAACATACCTTATTCATAAAAAAAGGGTCCAATCCACATAAAAAAACAAACCCCCAAAACAGCTAAAAAAACAACCACAAGAACAAGCTTTGCCCACCACCATAAACAGTACCAAACCCTAACACCGCCAGTCGCCGCCGCAGACGATGACGGCAAACACCCACCGCCACGGCCGCCGGTTAACACCTCTGATTTGTTCAAAATCGAATACCCATCTCGCGGATCTTCAATTGCGATCTTTAATACAGTAATCGCATCATTCTCCACATACGTCATGATAATGAAATTTGAATCAGAATTAGGTTAATTTAACGAAATGAAGGGTTGAAATTGGGATTGATTTGATCAGACCGGGTGAATGAATTTGATGGAAAAAGTGAGAATCTCTGATTAATAATAATTGTTGAATTGGATGAATTTGGGAAAGTGGTAGAAGATTGAAGGTAGGCATATATAAGTGAGTGAATCTGGGTTTGATTGATGAATGAGAGAGAAAGATTGAAATTGGGAAAAACCATGTAAGAAAATAAAAATATAGGTAAAAGCCATGTAGGAAAATAAAAATGCCAAGTCATTAGCCACATCAGCAAAAACTTAACCCCGTTATTTTTTTTAACGGGGATCATAAAACAAAAAACATGGAAAAGGTGGGACTGTTAGCGGGAAATACCGGATGTGAGATTATTATTGGCCAATCCATTAAAGGTGGGATTATTTAAATCCAATAATCCTATAATATAAAATAATACATATACGTGTACAAACATGTGCAACGGGTCCCTAATGGCTGAGGCTTTGGCGTCTGGCTTGTATTCTCCTAGGGGGTAGTAGGCGAAGGTGTATTGCTAATCGCTGTCCAAAAACGTCTCAACACGTCATCTGATGATTCGTGTATGCTCTGCGTGTAAACAGGGGCAGTTATATCCTCAATTGTGTATAAGCCCAGCGCCCTGGCAAACTCCTCCATCGACAGATAACGCCAAATCCCGAAAATACGGAACCGAACCTCCGCCTTACTGGTATCCGCACCCTCAACCAGCATCGGGACCTGCAAATCTCCCTCCGGGCGTGGCCTGAAACAATATTTACATGTTGGTTAAATTTACTTTATTTATAAGTTAATTGAAAAGGAAAAAAAATACCTAAAAACGAACGTAGAGTAAAACTCTAACGTGAGAGCCTGGTACGCTCCATGCTCTGCGGTAAACAATCTCTCCCACGGTGTATCCTTCCCAACAATTCTTTCTATCCTGTCTTCTGCCCGAACCATATTTATAAACTCCCTAGACAAGGTCGAGGTAGGTTGTGGCTCCATTTTCCGAAGCTGCGTAAACCGGATTTGATAATCGGACTGCGGGTCAAACCTCAAATGCTCGTAAACATCAAGTACTTCGTCCCCCAAAATGTATGTATCCGCCATCTATGTTTAACACATAAATATAACCGGTTATTGTCAAACCCGTAAGCCAAACCCGTTTCCTTGTCAAACCCGTAACCCAAAACCCGTTTCATCATCAAACCCGCCCGTAAGCCAAACCTGTTTTCTAACCATCCCGTAACCCAAACCTGTTTCACTAACAACTCTCACTGGAGGTCATTGGGAAGTAACTCTCACTGGAGGTCAGATGGAGATTGATTAAAACACAGTCATACGTCTGAGCCACTACGTGTCTGTGCCCTGGTAACTTAAACCACCTACTCTTTTGCTGGAATAAAGCAGATGTTGAGTAGTCCAGCGAATCACGAACCGTGTCATAATTACCGTTTATCTCGTAGTTCAACCTGTGCGTCCACCACGATTTGTTAGTGTCCATCTCATTCCTCATGCTTGCTCTGACCTCCTTCTAGTTCATTTGACGCATGCCTAAGCCGACTGCGATTGCTCTGAAACCGCAATTACCATCTGGCTTTACATCTTTTATACCTGAAATGAACGGGTATGCCCAGGTGGGAATGAAATGCCTATAACTTTCTATGATTGGGACCCCCTTTGGGTCACGCAGTAATGGAAAACCAAGGTCGGTTGGAGTCTCTTGCTTTTTAGATGAGCATTTCGGTGGTTTAGGTATCTTAAACCGGGCCTGAGACTGAGACTGTGAACGCGACAACGAATGGGTGGGGGCTTCGGGTGTTGGTTCCCGTGACAGAGAGGGGGCATAGGAGCTGTGTCTGTGGGGATCAAAAGACATGGAGGGGGCGTAGGAGTTGTGTATGTGGGGATCAAATGACGGGGAGGGGGCGTAGGAGGTGTGTCTGTGGGGATCAGTTGACGGGGACGAGGAGTACGACCTGTGTCTGTGGGTATCAGTTGACGGGGACGGGGAGTACGAGCTCTGTCTAGGGGTATCTCTTTTCTTGGCTTGTTGGTTTAGATTTGGACGCCCCCTAGGGTCCTCTCGTTTCTCAGGCTCCTCCTTGTTTGATTTCCTAGTAAGAACAGATATTATCTTTGAGAATAGACTTTTTTTTTTTTTGCATTCGGTTGTTTAGTCCTAGAACTTGTTTTTTCACATCTTCCAGTTCCGCTTGATAGTCTGGTTCTTCGTGTCCAACAAACGCCGGACTAAAATCGAGCTTCCTCCAAAAGGGGTCTATGTCTTTTAATGGAATGCGTATATTGTTAATAGTGTACCAGTTAAGCTTACAAGCACACGACAAGCCCCATGATGTTTGTAACCAGTGGTCGCACTCCGCCCCCGTATCTTGCAATGTGTCAAGCAAGGTCAGCTCTTTGTCAAGTTTAGCGATAGCAAAAAGTGACACCCTGTTATGTAGCTTGTCAAACAAAGTCAACTTATGGTACTTCTTGATCCTAACACGAGAGTCTTCAAGGGTCGCACTGATTTCTTCCATTTGGGAATTCACGACTTCGCCGCAATAGAGTCTAGCGAATTGTTCGGCCACGGAAGGTATCTCTTCAAGTTCGCGTGCTGGCCCTCTACTCTGTTTGTTGTATGCTCGCCGAAGTTTAGTCGGTCGTCAATCCAGCACGACACGAACTTCTCTTTGTAGGGTACCAACCAGTTGTCGCGAATATAATACCAAGCATCTGCAAACAAATAATAAAAAAAACATTTTAGCCCATGTACAACTAGAATCTAAAATCACGTGTACATAAAGGACAAAGACTTACCACGTTTGCCGTGTCCAGCTAACGCTGCTTCCATTTGACCGCAATTGTAGTCGTACATAGATTTTGTTGGCGAGGCATACAGTACTTTCCACCAGTAATCGAATGATTTAAAGATATCATCCTGGAAAAGACTCTTATGTTTTCTCTGTATGTTCTGCATGATGTGCCACCTACAAAGGTTTTTGGTAGCATTGGGAAAGACTGTTTCACAGGCATTCATCAAGGCTTGGTCCTTGTCAGTCAGGATGACACGCGGCTCCCTGCAATCGACGAGCATGTGTTTAAGGCGTTCCAGGGCCCATGTGAAGTTACACTCTTGCTCCCTAAAGATAACTGCGTGCGCAATACAGAAAGACTTTGATGTCGACGTCACACCAACAAACTGAACGAACGGCCACTTGTACATGTTGGTGTTGTAAGTCGTGTCAATCAACAACAAATCTGGGAACGCACGCCACATGGTATGCGACTTCTCGTGACAAAAGAAAACATTCTCCGTCCTATTGGTTGAATGATTCTCCCATGTGTAAAAGGTAAACCCATGGGTTTGAAGAAAATTTTCAAGTACCTACATTGGGTTTAACAAAAAATTAATAAATATTACAAATATTCTTATTAAACATCATTATTATAATAAAATGATATTATAAATAATATTCTTATTAAATCTTACATAATATATATATTTTTTATATATGATAAAACAAAACAATATATATTCTAAATAATATATATTAAAAAGACACTTACAAAATAATAATATTCTGAAAACAAGTACCTGCAAAGGGGTTTCACCAATTTTATCTTGGTCATCAATAAGCTTCACGACGTTGTATATATCCCTAGTAATACATTTGTTACCGGGAAACCTTTTCTTTATGGCTGACTTAATTTGAGCAGCCCTCAGACCCTGTCTATGCAACGTCGCAACCATATCAATTTCCTTGTCGGTCAGTTTCCTTAGTGCCGGGTGCCCTTCCTCAAACAAAACAGGTTCGTGATTGTGCGTCTCGTTGACAACCTCTAGCTTCCAACAACCACCTGGCGCGTGGTACCTCCCGACAAGTTTAAATGGACAGCCCCTTTTAATACTCCCGGTATGCCTCACCGTTCCCTTGAGTTTTGGTTCCCCACCTCGATTGCATACAAGTTCAACACTTCTCTTCCTTGAACGTTGCACTGAGATAACACAACCATGCTCACGTCCGGTCTTCATAACCCAATCCACCAACTCAGCAACATAATCAAAATACTTATATCAAATAATGTAAATAAAGTAATATTTAGTAACGTGTTGAAAAAGAATAATAATAATTTTTTTTTTAAAAAAAATGTCATACATTATTAGTTACATAAGAAAATGTTGTCTCTCGTATGTAACGATCACCACCACCATCATCATCAACATCGACATCGCCTCCTTCGCCGTGAGCCTCTTGAATGCCATCAACGACGTTGCTCGTGACTGGTCTTGCCATGTATGGTTGCTCTCCTAAAGGTAACTGGTACGAATTCTGGGTTCCGTAATACGGACCGTCTACATGTAACTGCTGCGAAGACTGACCATAAGACTCCTCAACTCTGGCCTCATAAGTATTCGACGATGTCCTATATCCTCCGGCCACAAAGGGTGACTACCTCCGTATATGATATACCCTGATAAAAAATATTTGGCAAGACAACGTATAATATTTAAAAAATAACTAATGCGTTGTTGTACTATATAAACACACTAAATAACCTGGTCAGGATTTGGTAAGTCGTACTGCTCGATATTTCCATACCCCGGCTCATGATTCAAGTCGGGGAAGTTCATTCAAATCTGGCAAGCCCAACTGCTCCGGCTGATCGTTGTATGCGTAGCCCGACTGCTCGTCGTTCCCGTCACCAAACAAAATATCATATAAGTCCATTATATTTTAGCAAACACAAAACACAAATACTTTCTATATTTTCACAACAAATATTTTCACAACTAAGAAAAAGAATCGATGATATATGCCTGGTCCGGAATTCATGATATATGTAGAGAAAGGGAGGCGGATGTGCCAAAATTAAATTATTGTCTTGATCAGCGGCGGATCGATCGATCCTCGGCGTATTATGTACGATTTATGACGGATTTGATCTGCCGATGTTGACTTGTACTCGATAAGCGACGGATCGACCACTAAGCCGCGTATTTGGTACAAACATAATAAGACAAAAGCTGTTGACATAATAGGACAAAAGAGGGTGATCCTCGGCGGATCAGGGGATAAGCCACGTAGTGGGTGGGTGTTTTCATTTTTGGGTGGTGTCTCTAGTAGGACCCTAAATATAAGCAACAAAAATTTAATTTGATGGTTAATAAAGATGTCAATCAAATTTACAACAATTCAATTAGTTTGTTAGTGCCAACACCGTTGAAAGGTGAAACAAGGAGACCCATGTTGCGCCCCTTGTGGTGGTCCGTTGGCATTGGCCCGAATAACATCGGAAGACTCGAATGATGCCGGTGTGCGAATCGAGTGGCGGCCGCCATGGTGACGTCATTCCGTCCTTCAGGACAACGACGTTTTCAAGGGGTCGAGAATTGATACGATCCTATTATATTAATAAGTTTATTATTATTATTATTATTATTTAACTTTATCTTTTATTTAAATCCTTATTATAGTCTAATTATGTTTTCTTATTGTTTATTTTTTTCTATTTTTATGTCTTTGTTTTTCTATATATTTAAATCTCGTTTAAGAAAAAATAAATATAAGAAATAGTATTATTTTGGGTCTATTTTCTCTTTTTCTCTTGTATTCTTAGGAGATTGACGAGTGTCTCGAATAAAACGTATCATTTTACAACCGTACGTTCATGGATTACCACAGTTTACTACCGTTAATGTACTACTAATTGTTCGCAAATTACAAAAACGCTAAAATGCAATAAAAATTACATTTTGAATAAATAAGCAATTTTCCAAACATGTAAACTTGGTATGTTGACAACGGAACAATGCTATACATATAGTGCTATATAGATCCGTGACGCAATAACCAAGACTTTCTTGTTTTATGGGCGGGCGCAGCTTGGTCCCATTGTGATTTTGCGCGTTGTGTGCCATTGATGTTTCTGGGCGGGCTCAGTTTGACTTCGGCCGTGAGTTGACCTTTTAAGAAAGTGTGAAATTACCATTTTACCCCTAATCATGTAATTCAGTTTAAAAATAATATGCCCAAATAACATGGAGACCAGAATTCGAACCCCAGACAACCGACTCAACAAAAACGAACACTACCATATGAACTAGGCTACTCTTTGGTATTAATACAAATATAAAATATATAATACCACATTCAACACTTCATATTCTCCAATTTCCATCTAGGGTTTTCTACTCTCAATTCCAAAACCATTATCATCCAAAACTTTGATGTTTCGAATATTATAACCTAGTATCACAAAATATTGAAAATACCAATTTGAATTAAGAATTTTAGAGCATCGAAACCACATTTCTAATCGTTTGCTTCACAAAAAATTATAGAGAATTAAAACCTTAGCTTCCTCACGTTTACATCGAGTAAGAACACCACCACAACCAGGAACCTCCACCATATCTTCACGGCCTCCCGTCGGCGACAAAAAACATCATCACACCACTCCACCACCAACGTCCAAGGCGAAGCAAACTCCACCACCACCGAGCACCACCTACAACTCTCCCTCGCAGGCGTCATCGTCTCCGGTGTCTCACACACAAATCAAATCGCCGTCATCATCGTCTCCTGTGTGGGATCCAAAAATATTATCAAGAGATTACCATAATGCCCTTTCCATTAGTTGGTTAACTAACGGGCAACTAATGGAGTGGCATAAAAAGGCCCGTTGGGAAACGGCGGTGACACACGACGCGCAAAATCACAATGGGACATGTAAGCTGCGCCCGCCCATAAAGCACAGGAAAACAATCATAATTTCTCTGATAACTCAGACTGAATACCATAATAATAATAATAATAATAATAATGGTAAGATAGAAACGATTTATAAATTTAAAAAAGAGAAATAGAAAAGGAGAAAAAGAAAAGGGTATGTCTTTAGCAGGTTAGGGTTTGCAATTCAGAAAGGGGTGGCGGCGCAGCTTGTTGCCCGCCTACCTGCTATATTGATGTAATATCTATGTTTCTACATATTGGAACCCAATTTTTGACACATCTAAATAAAGAAAATTGATATGTTTAAAAAATAAAAATAAAAAAAAATAACGACATTCAGAAGGTTCCAGAGATGAGAGTAACACTATATAAAGTGATTCTCTGTTATCATTTCAAGAAAGCAAGTCATCTTAATACCAACCACTATACGATTGATTCTCTGTTATCATCATTCAAAAACCCAGTCATCTTAATTCTCCCGCCATAAAATCTGTTACCGATAACAACCACACCGCTGCCATTAATAATAATAATAATAATAACAATAATAATAATATGTCGATCATATTATTTGATCTAACTAGATATTATATTGTAAACAACAAATTACCCTGAAGCCGACAAAGGCGTGTGGTACTTTTTCTCATCGAGGGAGAGGAAGGATAGCCGCGTTGGTAAAAGCACTAGACGAGATGCGGGTCCTGGTTATTGGAAAGCCATCTTGGGTCTTGACAAGGTTATCAAGGACAATGGGGACAGTAATATTCTTGGTGTCAAAACGGGATTTTCTTATCATGAAGGACGCCCTGATCAAAACTCGACTAAAACCGCTTGGCTGATGCATGAGTATGATGTTGCCAATGGTTATGAAAGACAGCGGTTGGATGCGAATGGCATGAAGGTTCAATATTTGAATACTGAAATCATTTCCATTTTTGTCACCTAACGATCGATTTGTGTACTTAATTTAAAAAATTATTTGATTATGTTTTTGTTGCAGCTTGATGATTTGTTCTCTGTAAAATCTGTAAAACTGGAAGATGAAAGTTACTGATGATCGATGAGCACCCTCCTGCTGATCAGAACCCAAACGTGCTGCAAGCATGAACCAGTTCGGCCGGCTTCTAACTGCATTGAGTGTTTCTAGTTTTTCAAGTACTATTTCTTAGTTGTTCCTTGTGTATAAAAAACCTAATGCATTCAGTGGTTTCTAGCTATATCTTAATATTCATGAATTGAAGCATAAGCTGTATATGCAAACAATATATCCTGGAATAATTTTTGCTGGATAAATAGTCATTTTGAGTTTTATTCTACAAGCTTGATTTCGAGTTTCTAGGCATGGCCGTGTTAATGTTGACATGGTCGCGTGCATAAGCACCAACAAACCATAAGAACCTCATATTTTTCTTTACCAATTTAGATTGAGCCTTAATCTTTTTATTAAACCACCTAACAATACTTTTAATTTCTTATACCGTTGCTTATATATAACTCGTTTATGGAACACTAAACAAACCAAAAAATAAATAACTTAGACTTAGGCTAAAATAGTTTACGTTATGCTCAATTTATTGTGTGAATAACAACCTATCTAATAATCTAAGTATCGAAAGGATCGGTGACTCATGAAGTATATGTTGGAGTTGGTTCTAGCCGGAATTAGAGGTGTACAAATCGGGTTTTTTCTAATACCCGGGTTCGGGTATGGAACCAGTTTCGGGTATGATCGGGTATTGGAAAATCGGGTATTGAGAGAAATCGGGTAGGGTTCGGGTAGGGTATTAAGGAGAAAAACTCATCCCTATGTACCCGGGTAGGGTATAATCGGGTTTGGGTATTGGAACCGGGTACGACCGGGTATTAATACCCGGTTTTGAATTTGTAATTTTTTTATGCATTTTTTTATTTGTTTAAAATTTAAATTTGCTTTGTAATGTATAAAAATAATTAAACGATATTACAAAAAAAACCATAAATCCACTTAATTACAAATTATTTACTTAGTAATATGCATTTTACAAAAGCTTAAACATAAAAGTTGTGAAGTAAACATAAAAATATATTATAAAAACTCATGTATTATTTCGGGTATTAGAAATTGGTATCAGGTATCGGGTATGACCGGGTCTGGGTTTACAGGCAGTGGCGGATCCAGAAAATTTTCTCACAGGGGTCGGAATTTTTTTTTATCTGTACATAATTAACCATCGCTATATAAAAAATAATTTCGTCCGGTTCGACCATCGAGTCGGGCCGAATTGCGTCGGTCATATATATAGAAAAAAATGATAGTCAAACAAAGAATTATATAACAAAAGAAAGTACGAGAAACTTTATTATAAATGCATAATTATTGAACAATATATCTAGCTATACGCGGGTTTTCATTTTATGAAATATAACCAAAACATCATCTAGTTTGACATTTATAAGCAGGTTGTTTTTTAATGAAATAAATAAAATCATCGTTTAAACTCTCATCACCCATATGATTACGTAAATTGGACTTTAGGTACTTCATCGCTGAAAAGCAAATTTCAACGCATACGGTTGCAATGAGTAATAATGATATGAGAGGTAATTTCAATTAACGAATAAACAATACACCAATGCAAATGAAGTAAGTGAGCAAAACAATGTATAGCTGAAACATTTTTTTAGATTAAAACACTTAATCAATTAAATTTACATGATCTATTACTTCCGCCATCATACTCCTTTATTTTAATTAGCTTAAATGTAGATTAAGTTGGGAGTTTGAGACTTGTGCTTATAAATTGAGCATAGATTAATTGAGCATTTGAGCTTAAACTTGTATTTTAATTATTTCCTACTAAACTCAAATTTAGTTGGTATATTATTTATATACATTTATATGATTAAACTTGTAAATATGTCAAATAAAAATTATTGGGGTCGGTCTCAAATTTCATAAGGTTGTTCTCGAAATCCCAACAGGGTCATTGTGCCGTCCTCGAAATCACACAGGGGTCGGGGTCAAAATTATACAGGAGTCGGTCGGGATTTTAACACATATATACTAGTAAAAAAATTTTTTCACAGGGGACGGAGGACCCCCCCCCCCCCACCTCAAAGTGTGGCTACGCCACTATTTACATGTATAAATCGGGTACAGTTCCGGGTACGGGTATTGACCTCAAAATGCATACCCTATCCATACCATACGGGTAGGGTTGGTTCCAGTTTCAGGTATAGAATACCCGAGTATGAAAAAACCGGTTCCGGATATTTTTTTCGGGTTCGGTTCCGAATACGGGTTTTTTTTTTGCACCTCTAGCTGGAATGTCTAGTGTTGAGCCTGATGTTGCTTAGTAGCTGTTGGACTTGTTGGTTGCTATTTGCTTTGTGGGCTGGATGGGAATTGGGCCTTTTGTAGCTGATAAAGCCTCAGGTTTATTACAGGTTCTACAACAACAACAAAAATTGATTTCCGTTTTACACTCGAGCCAGGGCCGACCAACTATTTTGGTGACCCTAAGCGAGTAAATAATGGAGGTCTTTTAAAAAAATAACTGGATTCGTATTTTTCACTTTTTTTTTCCTATTTTACTTCACATTTAATTAAATAGATAATTTAAATATAAAACCAAATTAGTCTCGTGGACTCTTTATAACATAAGCTTGACAATATTTATTTCTTTTTTTCGTAAATAAAACCCTATCAAAATGTAAATGTGCTAGAACACAACTTGAAAATAACTTGATCGAAAATATTGAAAAACATAGCAGATAACACATGAACAATCTAAACATGGGCATTTACAAATATAATGTTCATATATCATCTTAATTTTGAAAAAAAAACGAGTGTCTTCACCAATATTATATCGAATTTCAATCTTCTAAACTTGTAAAAAAAACTGTGAAATTGGACTCCAACCTAGCTACTTGAAATTGGACACGGAGCAAGATTCGATCCCTGGTAGTCAAGGAAACAAACAATGCATTTTACCACTAGAGTAGACCAGGATTGATTTAAAACATGGTCAAGCTACTAATTATATATATGATATATTTTATAAGAAATTGAGGCCTAAAATGTACTCTAGCTTTGGTTTGTTATACTAACGGGTAGACCCTGACTCAAGCCTATATAATCAGGTGCTAAAGAGTTTTCGTACCTAACACACACATTTTATAGAATTCATTCATTCAATTGTGCATTCTCTCTAAAGTTCTTGTAATCAAGGGTTAGGCTCATCTATTGTTGAACCGATAGTCTGATAGATTGAGTTAGAGGGTATTAGATGGTTGTATTGGTGATCTTGTTATGTTTGATTTGTAATTCCCGTTGCATTGTAATCAATTTGATCATGAAGAATAAAATTAATTGCTTCTGGCATCCATTTTTACACTTTGTATTCACTCTCTAAATCTTGTTCGTAACATACAGCCACCATGAGTTCAATTTCAAGTAGCAAGGTCGGAACCACTAAACAACTCGTTGAAATGTCAAGTACTTTTATCTTACTTGATTGTTTAGTTGATGACTAGACTATAATTAACAAAATGTATCATATATCTTTGGAATTTGGATGCTAGCTAGCCCCTTGCATGTGAAATGGTTCATTAATATAGGTCTATTAGTAGCGCGAGTTTTAAAATGACGAATAATTAACCTGTCTCTCATTAATCTTAGAACTTAGCATACTAAGGGCTTCTCCAACACAGACGGTTTTGGGAGTTTTATGCATGAGTTAGAGGGCAGAGATTGTTGATGTGGAGGAAATTGATGGTTGTACGGTTTTTGTGGAGTAACGATCAAAGCCGAATTGTCTTTGAGAGATTGAGGAGAGAGAAGATAGGAGAGACGAGACGAGAGAGATTCATTTCTGTAAATTTAAGAGGACATAAGAGAGAAAGTATGCACATATGTCATGTGAATTTAAGAGGACAGTTTTCTATGGTCATTTTTAACTCCCCCTATTTGGGATGGTTTGAAGGAGTAAAATTAATGAAAATATATTTAATTATAAGAAACTTAAATTAAAAAAAAAAACTAGGTTTTGACATAGTTGTAAATTGTAATGTGCAACTATTCGGTCACATACGTGTTATCAAAGTTGACTCACGTTGTAGGTTTTATTTTATATAAACTTTGCTTACCTTATTCATTATTTTAACAATAAAGTATGATATTTTTTATATTCTGAATATATTTATTGAGACATGCTTATTTTATCTGCAGTTCAATACATATTTGCTTTAACTTTGCAAATTTTCTGGTTATTACATGTTATCTTCGTGTAATACGGTTGCGGCGTAAAGTTTCGATATAAATTTTATTAAACCACAGAATTACTAATTTGTCGTTAACCGGCACCGTATCATTGTTATCAGAAAAAATTTATGGCTTTCGATTAACGTAGACCACGTGTCAGTATCCTTTTGGCCATTTGAGTTTTCTCCTTCGATTACTATAGCGAGTGTTTGTACAATACCGAACCGAACTGATACATAATGAATTCTTTCACACGTTGCGCGGGATAATCCCCCTTGTTGAATAACAATCAAAGTTGTTTGGTCATTATAAAATTAGTGAATCATAAACAAACTTAGTATTTGATCTAATAACGTATAGTTCGACGAGACAATTTCAACGTTGCTAGTTTGAGTTCAGTCAGAATCCGTTTGATACCCTTTCAACGACTTTCTAGTTTAAGAACTCTGTATTTGAACCCAACCCGCCTTATCTAATGACATTTTCATTTTTTTTATATTAATAAAACACCCATACTAACCTATATCATATCAAATATATCCTATTTGGTTATCGATAACTAAAAAATAAACATAGTTTTTATAGTTAAAGAATTATCATTATTCAGATAAACAAAGAAATTCAAATTGAATTGTGATGATTTAGCCAAATCTGTATAACATATATATATATATATATATATATATATATATATATATATAATATATATATATATATATATATTTAATTATTTGAGTTTAAAATTTCAAATTGAATTATGATCATGATTATCGCTAGCTAAAGCTGTAATTTATGTATGTATGTATGTATATATATATATATATGTACTAGTTTTATTCCCGCGTGTTACGCGGATTGCTTTTAGTTTTTTTTAAACATTTTTGGTTGTAAATCTCAAATGATATGAGTTATGAATTTAAATACAAATAATACAACACATTAACCAATACAACACACAACACACAAAAATCATGAATAGATGAAAATGAACAATGAAAGAATGAATTGATTAAAGCTCGCAGAGCAGCAAATACACGATTAGTGATATAGTGAGGACGCCTATCCCATATGCGCCTAACTATAGAAATCAAATTAATGATACCAATAAATCCTCACCAATAAAACCTAATTACCAAATATAGGTCAGTTCTATCAATAATCAGAACATGAAACCAGTCACGCTTCAGTGTGTGAAGAATTACCTGATCGTAGGAGATGTGACTGGACCGGAGTTGTAACGATCGATGATGGAATTCCACAAACCTAGCGACGAAGCACGTGGCTGCAACAATTCAATTCAAACTTTTTGTTAGAACTAAGCTAACCATTTTCAATATACATGTGTTACATATTCTACATATTTGTAACATCATTTTTGTATAACTATATACATATACGTAACTTGTTCATCTTTATCCACTTTATCCATCATGGAGTGAATCTGTCAAAAGAAGAAATGTAATACATTATAACCAAAAAATTTATTATTATGAATGGATGTAAGTTAACTTTAAAAGAAATTAGATCAAATTGCATAGAACCTCCTGAACCATTCAATTCAAAACATTTTGAAATGGTTGAAACAACATAATTTTCATGATCATAATTAAAATAAAAAAATAACGGAACAAAAATCCTAAAAATGTACCGTTTTGATCAATTTACATGTCACTTCTAGCACATATAATGTAGGGGGTGTGAATTGCTTACACGACATGAACCTAATAAGAAATTTGCAGGTTTGGGTTCTATTTGTATATTAAATAAACGAATTTCTTGTCAAACGCTTCACAAACTGTTCACTGAACTTTCAGTTCTTTTACATGACTGCACGTCCTTAGACCTACTGGACCTGTTTCCCTAATTATTTTAGGCATCACCCAATTGACCCATTAGAGATAAATAATTATATATAACCCAAATCAACATATTCTTAAGTAAATGAGACAAAAATTTCCATCTAACCAAAACTAATTTGTGTACATATTATCTTAGGATAAAATAAGGTAATAAAAAACACTAAGAAAAGTCAAAGTCTTACTTTCCATGAGCTGTTTCTCCGGAGAGCATGGCTGCATCAACACCCTCTCTAACAACAATAACAATGTCAGATACTTCGGCTTGGATTGGTGCTGGATAAACTATCATGCTTTCAAGCATGTTTGTTGCAACTATAACTGCTATTCTCATACTCCTACATGTTCTAATTATCTCTTCCTGACCAAACCAATCACATTCAGAAGATGACCAATATTAGTCAATGAAAGAATTAATAGTTAATAATATTCTCCAAGAAAAATATTTATCACAAACAGAAAAAAACAAACTACCTGCAACAGTGGAACCTCTTCAACAAACAACTTTGCACCAAGATCTCCTCTTGCAACTATTGCCTGATAAAAGTATAGCAAGTCAGCAACATTAGCATGGTTTGTTCATGTGTATTGGTTTATTAAGTAAATTGGTCAAGCGTCTTAAATGGAGTAATAACAAACAAAAGTTAACCAAAGTCTTGTTTAACGGGGCTTGTTCGTTTATTTAATTTAAACCAAACAAATGAACGAACACTTACATGAAAGAATTTTCTTGTTCATGTTCATTTTGTTAAGAAAACGAACGTGTTTATGTCTGTTTTTTAATATTCTATATGGACAGTTCACGAACACAAAGAGCATATACAAACACAAACGATAAATTAACGGATACCAACTAAAAGTAAATGTATTTCCAATCAGCAACCCGCTATCACATATCTTTTATTTTCATCTGCCATCTGAAGAGGTAGGTCCCAGCAGAGCCCAGTTGGACCCGCAAGACTCACCTTAAACAGGGACGTCTGCGCAGAGACCAACTGGATCCGCAGGACCAACCATGCTCAGAGACGTGACGTCCTTACGCGCAGTACGCAAGCTGGTCCCGCAGGAAATGCCTCCCAATGGTGAAGGACTCCGCCTGTCCCCGCAGCCTCGGATACAAGCCATTAGGGAAGGCCACCCGCGCAGCATGGCTACACGCACAAGGCACTTAGCTCTCGATCAGTGTCACCTGAAGGAATGAGCAAAGCCGGGAGCAATCCCGCACAGAGGCGGGAGGGGGAATACTCCCGCCCAAATAAGCCAGTCTGTATACTGAAGGATCTTTTACTGTACCTGACGAGGTATGGGCGAAAGATCTGATCAGAGATACGACAGCTCACTGATACAGTATGGCGAGCAGCATGCTCCTGTACTGTATCACTATTAGCCGCTGCCTACTCACCAACTACTGTCATACCACGTGCGTAGCCGGCAGTTGGTGGAAAGGGAATAGTATACAGCAGGCCTGGTCACTATCAGCCGCTGCCTACTCACCAACTACCAGCAAGGCACGTGCGTAGGCTACTGTTGATGAACAGGAACACTGTTGCAGCTGGCCATACCTCCTTGGAAACCTACCTTCGGCTATAAATACCCCAAATGGTATGATCATCTGAACACAACATTACATTATCTTATATCATCATAATATACCTGATATCTGCTCTAGCAATCTCTTAATATACTTTTATATTTAAAGAGCAATCTAGTCTGATTCTCACGCCGGAGGGTGGTCACAAGGAGGAACCCCCCCCCCTTCTCAGTGACGAGCTCACGGTGTCTGTTTTGCAGGTTATCAGAAGAACCATCTTCCAAGGGTCTAACCCCTCGTGGGAAACAGCTATCCAACCCCCAGGTTACCAGTAATCTGTCCGGGGTCCGGTTAGTGTTTCTTCATTGGCGCCATCCGTGCATAAAGGTAGAACTACAATTTTCTCCAGTTTTTTCAAACTTTTACAAAGATGGTTAGAGAAATTCCGGTAACCACAACCCCAGCTACTGGGGGGAATACCGGCAACACAGTTTTTACGAACAC
Organism: Bidens hawaiensis; assembly: GCF_021521415.1. Taxonomy (NCBI): domain Eukaryota; kingdom Viridiplantae; phylum Streptophyta; class Magnoliopsida; order Asterales; family Asteraceae; genus Bidens; species Bidens hawaiensis. The sequence continues at coordinate 272,759 of NW_027491722.1, read as the reverse complement.
TACCCCGGCTACCGAAGCCGGGGCAAGTGAAGTAAATTTTACGAACACTACCCCACTTACCAAAGCTGGGGCAAGTGCAGTAAATGATCGCCTACTGGGATCCACCGATACCCAGTTTGAGAAACGAAGACTCCCCCGCCAGACTCTCGATGAAGTTAAGGCATGGGCGGAGGCACGACAAAAGGAATTCCAGGCTGAGTTGGACGAACGCTTGCGTTCCGTGCAACAGGCCGACGAATTCGAATACTGGGAGGATGACTCGGAGGAATCCGACTCCGACGCGAACCCTCGCCATAGGGCAAAAGGGAAGCGTAAGGAAACGGAATCCCAACCGAAAAGGCATTTTGGACAAGCCTTCAAACCAAAAAGCACAGGTGGAAGTCCACGAGACTTCTCCAAAACGTTCAGACCAAACGTTGCGAATGCAGGAACGTCCAAGTTTGCAAGGGACATTGCGGAAGCAATCGCCCCAAAGAGTGCCAAACAAATGCCTAACATAGGCACATATGACGGTTTATCTGATCCAGACGATCATTTGAACAGGTTCATAGCGGGGGCAACCGTCAGCAATTGGACGGAACCCACGTGGTGCTACATGTTCCAAATGACGCTTGTTGGGGCTGCTAGAGCTTGGTTTGATCGTCTACCGGTCAACCACATCTACGACTGGGCAGACTTCCAACAGAAGTTTAGCCAACACTTCAGCCAACAACGGAAGTATACCGAGGAGCAATGGACAATCCTCAAATGCATACGAGAGGAAGATGAATCTCGGCCAAACTTCATCACTCGCTTCAACTCAAAGAAGCTAAGTTTGGGCAATATCAGCGAAGATCTTGTTCGCGCTGCCTTCATCCAGGGCGCACATGACCCAGAGCTCATCCGCACCCTAACGGGTAAAGATGGCATGCCATCCACATGGGATGGCATCATGACAGCAGCAAAACGCTATGCGGAAACAGAGAAGCAACTGGGTAGAGATCTCCCACAGAGCACAAACCTCTACACTCAGAAGACGAGAGAAGACAACGTCCTCACCGCCAGACTAAATAAAAAGCGAAAGCTAGGCATTTGGCAGTCAAGGGTAAACTTTGACACCTCATCCGGCTTGCAACATCGAGTGGGCGGAAGGGATAATGTACAGTCGCACCGGAACTCCAGATGGACGCCACTCACCAAAAGCGTCACTGAGATATTCGCCACTGAAGAGCTCCCATGGCCAAAGCCTCCAATAATCCGACATCGTCACGATGCTGATCGGAGCAAATACTGTGACTTCCACAAGACAAAAGGCCACAACACTGAAGAATGCATAGACGTAAAGGACATGGTCGAAGCATTTGTCAGAGATGGGACGCTCGCGCACCTCGTGGCACAATAAAAGGCTGAGCAGGCGGGTGCGTATAGAACCTCAGCTGGGGAAAACACGAATCAATTCCAGCTTCAAAATCGAGACTACATGCTGCGTAAAGAACGAGATCCCGAACCAGGTGCGTATCGGCTCGATGGCACTCCCATCCCAACAACATGGAAGGGAGCTCATTTACACAGTCTGCATGTAAATCAATTCCAATTTGTAAAGAAAAGGCCAAGAGCCACTTCTAATGGAAATGATTCTCTTTAAGAACATCGAAGCTGATGATTTTACATTTATACTTTTCTGAACACTAATATGCCGGTTTTCACCGCATAATTACGTGAAGTCATTGCATGGGAAGGCGGTCCTACCCGCACGAACCCAATAACTTGACAAACCTTCACGCAGGTCAGATAAGGGTAAAGTTTTGCCATCCTACTAAGTGCAAGTGACGGTTCTACCCGCACAATCACGAAAGAGGAAGCAAGACTTCCTGTTATCAACCACGTTCAAAGGTTAACTTATCCTCAAAAGGTGAGAAAAACCTACACGCAGGTCAGATAAGGGTAAAGTTTTGCCATCCTACTAAGTGCAAGTGACGGTTCTACCCGCACAATCACGAAAGAGGAAGCAAGACTTCCTATTATCAACCATGTTCAAAGGTTAACTTATCTTAATGCCTTAGAAATTTCGAAAAGGAAAACCTACACGCAGGTCAGATAAGGGTAAAGTTTTGCCATCCTACTAAGTGCAAGTGACGGTTCTACCCGCACAATCACGAAAGAGGAAGCAAGACTTCCTATTATCAACCACGTTCAAAGGTTAACTTATCTTAATGCCTTAGAAATTTCGAAAAGGAAAACCTACACGCAGGTCAGATGAAGGTTAAAGTTTAGCCATCTTACCAAGTGCAAGTGACGGTTCTACCCGCACAATCACGAAGGAGGAAGCGAAACTTTAACCCATTATCAACCACGTTCAAAGGTTCTTATTCTAAACACTTGGAAAATTGCTAATTTAAACTAAGTATGCAAGTCATAAGTTTATAAAGCAAGGAACCCAAAGAAGGAAATAACAATCTTATACGCAAAAAGATTAATATTTCAAGAATATATTACAAGAATGGCCGGGTAACTACCCGCCTAAAAGAATAAAACTATACAAGTCTTAGCAATGGGAAGGGATCTTCAGGATCAAGCTTCAGGGCCGCTTCCACTTGGACCCGCTCCGTCAGAAGAACGGGGTGGTTCGAGGAACGCTTTGAGGACAGCTAACCCATCATCAGCAGCAGCTACTTCGTCCACCTTTTCCACCACTGGATGCGGGAAGGCGGCGTATTGGTTCAATGCTTGGTCATAAATGGCTTCGGTATCCACATCGAACAAAGGGAAGTTGGAAGGCGGGACGCCTTTCTCAACAAACCCTAGACCAAGCAGGAAGCCGGCCTTTTCCCCATCCTCATGAGAAGCGTTGAGGGCTGCGGTCATAGCATCATCGTAAGAGGTCTCTGAAAAGACCCGACGCACAACCTACAAAGAAAAAATACAAGTATTTGAACCTTTTCTTACAAAAGAAAAGCGAGAAGATAAAGCTAAACATACCTGAGGCAACGCTTCTCGAAGAAGCCATTGGAGGGCAGCTTGAGCTTCGTTATGGGCGCGTTCGGCTTCGCTCTTGTTAAGGTTGGCAAGTAAAACTTCCTTTGCGGCAGCCTCTTCGACGCCCTTAAGCTTCCGCTCGGTGTGGTCAAGCACCCCTCTTTGGTCCAAGATTTCCTGGAGTTTCTTGGCATCTTCCATTGCCAAGGCATCATGAGCGCGTTGGAGAGCCTCTAATTTGGCCTTGAGCTCCTCATTCTCCACACGCAAAGGCTCAGCAACGGCTTCAGCCTTGGCAGCCCTCTCGGTTGCGTTTCGCGCAGTCTCCCTGGCCAGCCGAAGCTGTTCATTCACAGCTTGGGCAGCCTTGGAGCGGGCCTCGAGTCGCGCCTGAACTTCAACCTCGAGGGCCTTGAAGGCCTTCTCCTTGTCGGCGGCAGCTGCCGCCAGCTGTTGGTTCTCCTCCCGGAGAGCACGCGCCTCAGATACGTCCTTGGCGCGAGCTGCTTTCAACTTGTCGTTTTCACGACAAAGCAGCTCGACGCGCGGCTGCATCCGGGCTTGGAGAACCCGAAGCTCATTGGTTAGCCTACCCTCCTGGTAGCTAGCCATGGCTTCCCCCAACGCACCATGAGGAGCAACGTGGCGAGCCCAGTCCACGCACTCCACAGGGGTACGAAGGGTTGTTCCTCGGCGTATGTTCCATCGCGGAACATACGCTTCATTGGAATCCGACACTGCAAAAGAAACAAAGGCAGTAAGGAAAAGATGATAAAAAACATAAGGGAAAAAGAAAGGAACCCTACGCACCTGTAGGGTCAATGACAGGCCGATAGCCGCCAAACCCATCACCTGAACCTAAAGGAAATCCATCCAACAGGTCAGGCAGACGGGAAGGGGGCAAAGATCGGCGGGAAGCCCTGCGCGTACCTGATGGTCCGGCCGTAGGTGCCGGTGGCGCGGGCATGGTGGCAGCCGCCGTGGTCGCCGTTGTGGTCGCCGCCGCGGTCGCCGCCTCCTCAGCAGCAGCAGTAACCGCCGGCTCCGTGAAGGATGCTGTAAAAATCGCACTCACGGCCGGCGGTGACGTCATCTCGGCCGGAACAGTTGGCTCAAAGGAACGAGCAACTGGACCAGCGGATGCAGGCGCAGGCGCCTAGGTCGACGCCTCAGGAAGGCTGACCGAGCCTACCGTCATTGGCGGGGAGGTACTCCCCTGCGCTTCACCCCGGAATGCGTCAACATCCACGCCTGCACAAAGAAGAAAGTGTTAGATAAATTTAAGAAGTAATAAATCTGCAAAGACATTATGATTGTACTTACGGGTTTTCTTGACCCTGAACGTACGGACGGGCGGGGAGGAACCCGATGGAGCCGGCATCTTGGTACCGGTCACGCTCGTCTTCGTTGGTTCTCCGGAGGTAACGGTCGTAGCCTCCGGAACAGTGGTCTTCTCACCACCGGGCTTCCCCGCCACCTCTTCACTATCTGACTCCGAGTCAGATAGAACCACCGGACCAGCCGTGGAGGCCTTCTCCTTCCCTTTCCCGCCGGCAGCAGCTTTCTTCTTCCGCACCAATGGAGGAGCATCTGAGGATTCCTCAGAAGAAGACAGGTCAAGAATTCCAACAGCGGGTACAGCATTGAGAGATTGAGGAAAGAATATCGCCTTACCTGGCCGCCGGTGGCTCAGGATCTCGTGGCCCAGCGGATAGACCTCCACAAAACGATCTGCCGTTTGCTCCAGGATGGGCAACTCGCCCTCGTCCAGAGCACGAGTACCCATCCGCGCGGGACCGTCGGTTTCCCGCGGGAACAGAAGTGACTCCAAATTATTTCCCTCTGAAAGAAAAGAAACAGTTAGAAGACAAACTTGTATCAAAAAGAAAGACAAGACATACCATAGGGAATAGAGTTCAAACCGTATTCGAGAAGGATGGGAACCTGGGACGCATCCTTCCACACCCGGCTCATCCCTAACATGACCATCCCGGACTCCGCAAACCGGTAAACCGGAGATTGGATCCGGGATATCTTCGAAAACCATTCCGCCTCCTGGTAGTTGGGGGCGTGAAGGCTCGGTATCGCTTGGCCATTTTTAAACTTCATGGCAAGGGGGATGGCGCGGGCAGAAATGTAGAAGAATTCCTGCTTCCACGCGCGAAGACTGCGCTCGGTGTTGCAAATCTTCAGACCCTTAATACGGGTCGTCAAGGTGTACCACCCCTGGATGCACCTCCAGGTATAGAAGGTCATCAGGCGGTCCACATGGGGCTCGATGCCCAAAATCCGGCACACCCACTCAAAATGGCGAACCTTGGCGATCGCCATGGGGTGCAGCTCGGTCAAATGAACACCGTGCTTCTCAAGGACACGGTAAACAAATTTTGTCAACGGGAATCTAAGATTCCCATAGACAAAAAATGCAGCATAAACCCCGATCTTGCCTCTGGGGGCATCATACACGGTCTGGTGGGATTCAGGAAACTCAGGCTCGAGATGATCGAGCATGAACTTCCTGACAACATACCGGTACTGATCGCCGGGCAGAGCACACTGGCACTCGCCAGCAGTACCCCTGTCGTCAGCTATAGCTTCAGCATCACGAGAAGACATCTTGCAGAGAAAGAAGAGAACGATTTCGAGAGAATGCTCGATTGAATAAAGGAGTATTCGCCGGAAATCGCCTTAAAGATGAAGAGAAGAGTGAAAAGTGTGAATTGCAAAGTAACCCTCTCCCCCTTTATATAGTAATCGCAATTAATGCGGTGAATTTAATGCGGAGGAGAGAGAAATCGAAGGTGCAATGAAACTATGACACGTGGCAAAAAGCAAGCTGGCAACAGCTGTCGACAGGACGCGTGCCAGTAATTTCGCGGCCACGCGCCCGAAAAATCGTGCCCACGCGCCAGAAAAAGCGACTGGAATGACCATGTTCTGTCACGTCACCATAACTTCCTGCACGTCCTGACAGTCAGAAGAAACCGTCGCACGACGTTTCAGAGGTTTGGACTGTTCTTATCTTTTCACCAACTCTTCGAATTTCAAAATTCAAAATTCGAAAATATTAAAAAATAAGCGGGAAAATACCCCTTACCCCTTGGCAAACAAGTAACCGTAAGACGGATGCGGGTACAGTGTAAAGGCAAAACCCTTCACATACCTAGCACCCGCAGGGAATTGAAGTCAAGAACCTTGGCAAATAAGTAACCATAAGACGGATGCGGGTACAGTGTAAAGGCAAAACCCTTCACATACCTAGCACCCGCAGGGAATTGACGCCAAGTAAACCTTGGTGAACAAGTAACCGAAAAACGGATGCGGGTACAGTGTTAAGGCAAAACCCTTCACATACCTAGCACCCGCAGGGAATTGAAGCCAAGTACCTCGGCAACCAAGTAACTATAAGACGGCTGCGGGTACAGTGTTAAGGCAAAACCCTTCACATACCTAGCACCCGCAGGGAATTGACGCCAGGAATACCTTGGAAGTAAAGTAACCGTAAGACGAGCGCTGGTACAGTGTTAAGGCAAAACCCTTCACATACCTAGCGCTCCGCTGGGAATTGAAACCAGGAAGGATCTTCTGGGCAATGCTTGCGGAAACGGAAATAACATCCCCGCATAGCAGGAACGTCGAGAACTACGTTGTTTGAAGCTCCAGAATGGAATTTGTGGTTTTAACATAATTGATCACTATGTTCAAAACTACCAAAACCTCATGGAAAATACATACAACTGGGACTCAATGCTCCTGACTTGCGAGGAGGTTACAGACCTACCCGCATCATACCCAAAGACCAAGCAGGAAACTCGGGCATTTCTGCAAGTGACAAGGACTTCCGCGGAAAGAATCCCCATGGAAAACCTTACAAAACCCTTTTCAAAACCCTTTGCTTAAGTCCAAAAGTTCACCTCACTTTATTAAACACGCATGAGAAGAACATTGGACTGGGGGGACTTGAAGAGGTAGGTCCCAGCAGAGCCCAGTTGGACCCGCAAGACTCACCTTAAACAGGGACGTCTGCGCAGAGACCAACTGGATCCGCAGGACCAACCATGCTCAGAGACGTGACGTCCTTACGCGCAGTACGCAAGCTGGTCCCGCAGGAAATGCCTCCCAATGGTGAAGGACTCCGCCTGTCCCCGCAGCCTCGGATACAAGCCATTAGGGAAGGCCACCCGCGCAGCATGGCTACACGCACAAGGCACTTAGCTCTCGATCAGTGTCACCTGAAGGAATGAGCAAAGCCGGGAGCAATCCCGCACAGAGGCGGGAGGGGGAATACTCCCGCCCAAATAAGCCAGTCTGTATACTGAAGGATCTTTTACTGTACCTGACGAGGTATGGGCGAAAGATCTGATCAGAGATACGACAGCTCACTGATACAGTATGGCGAGCAGCATGCTCCTATACTGTATCACTATTAGCCGCTGCCTACTCACCAACTACTGTCATACCACGTGCGTAGCCGGCAGTTGGTGGAAAGGGAATAGTATACAGCAGGCCTGGTCACTATCAGCCGCTGCCTACTCACCAACTACCAGCAAGGCACGTGCGTAGGCTACTGTTGATGAACAGGAACACTGTTGCAGCTGGCCATACCTCCTTGGAAACCTACCTTCGGCTATAAATACCCCAAATGGTATGATCATCTGAACACAACATTACATTATCTTATATCATCATAATATACCTGATATCTGCTCTAGCAATCTCTTAATATACTTTTATATTTAAAGAGCAATCTAGTCTGATTCTCACGCCGGAGGGTGGTCACAAGGAGGAACCCCCCCCCCCTTCTCAGTGACGAGCTCACGGTGTCTGTTTTGCAGGTTATCAGAAGAACCATCTTCCAAGGGTCTAACCCCTCGTGGGAAACAGCTATCCAACCCCCAGGTTACCAGTAATCTGTCCGGGGTCCGGTTAGTGTTTCTTCACCATCATATAGATTGCAAGAAAAAGGAAATTATATCGTGAATGTACGTATCAAATTTGGTTACATAAAACTAAATAATCAGAAGTAAACAATTATTTATAAAAGCTTTTACACTTGCTATTGTATTCAAAGTTGTAACAATTAGATACTTAGTTGAATGAGCTTTTTTGCAAATTTTAGCTATTTAAGATACTAACAATAAAACTGAAAAATTATGTTTTATTCGAGAAAATTGCATAAAAAAGCTGCCTACTTTTAGTGGTGGTGGTGGTAAACGAACTGAACGCACATGAACGGAGCATGTTCATGTCCGTTTGGTTAACTTTAACCGAATAAGCGATCGGACACAACAATTAAACGAATGGGTATGGCAGCCAAGTTTCCATAATTTTAGTTTATATAAATAGTTCTGAAATGGTATTCTTTTTCAATTAACATATTAACACCCTAAGTCGGGTTGCAAAGGGAAATCAAGAACAATGTGTTCGATTTCATGATGTAATATAAAACAAATGTTAATACAAAATTGTGGAAATCATATAATATGCCTCTAAGTCATAAAAGTGTGGGTAAACAATATATATATCACAACTAAAAAAATATTCATACATAAATTTGTGTTGCTTTCATATAACATCAAGGATTGCGTACCTCAACAATGGCATCTAAAGAGGATAAAAGCACCTGAAATTTTGAACCTCTAATGGCAGCCGTGGCATCTTTATCCCCGACATTTACCGACTTTGACCACTTTGAAAGCTCGATTTCCCACAATGAAACACCACCGGAAGAAGCTGCTATTATTAGAATAGGCTTGTTCGTGTTATCCAACAATGATGATACAAAGGAGAACCAACTTAACTGTCCTGTCCAGCACCATCCAATTCACAAAACTGCCTAAAAAATGCAAGAGTATTTTGTTTGTTAAAAGAAAGATTATCGTTTAACGCTTAAACAAACGAAAATCTCACCTGCCCCTCAAAGAAAATAACATTTTGACATCTGTCCGAATGACCATGAAGCTTGTTAACATAAGGAAGAATACGATTATGTGTTTCGGTTGAGACCTCAAACTGAATATCAGCTAACTCACTGATGCATGTTGCTCATGTAATTAATGACTATCAGTAAATATTAGTAATAAATAAAATTAAATAACGTAATTAAAAATACTAAACCAAAAAATTAAACTTTTTTAATTTAGATCTAAAATAAATAAGACATACCTGATTGGATATTATCTTTTGTACCAGATTAATGTTACACACCTCCACATCCTTGTCCATAACATAATCTATAAACAAACAACTTTATAAAACATGAACAATTAGAGTTAATTTAAACAAATATATCAATAACTTATTCACCTCTGTTTGTTAAGAGAAGAAGATTCCGCTATAGGTGTGTCGTTAACATCATTCCACAGTTTCACATTTTTTCTGTAAATTTAAAACAACTTTATAAAACATGAATAATCAAATATTAATGTATAAACAAATATGACATTTACTGAATCGTAAAATAATAAGTAGAGTGCCATATCTATCACCCAAAAGACATAACAAAAGCTATGAACATAGAACACAATTCTGACACGCCTCAAAGAAAAACATTAACAAAACAAATAAGACTTAAGACGTTTCCTTATAGCCAACAGCTTGGAACTGCAAAAACACAGCTGAAATAGTCACAACGCCTCATAGCCGTCATCCACATAAAATTAAAACAAATAAAACTTGGTTGAATTTAACCTTAATATGATGTTTTAGAAAACACAAAATGAACAAAAGTAATCAGGAGTGAAACCAATTCCAACCATCTGCTCAAATTCAACCAGATCTTCATATATGACAAACCATTACCCACTTTGACCCATTTGGAAGAAAAAAACTGTTAAATTCAAAACGCAGTGTAATTTTGTCATAGGTAACCTAGAAATCTAGAATCAACATATAATAAATTCATATAATCCAGTACCCTACATACATCGTAAACAAAATAGTCTAAATAGAAATTAGAGTTTCTTCAATTATTTGAATCGGCTGTTGAAAGAATCAACAAAATAGAAATTATTAAACGAAACTCGAATTGAATTAGTGTTTACGTAAGATTAAATAAAAAAACAAACCATAAACGAACCTCTTATCACGAGCACGTACTGAATGGTTTATATTATGAGTTTCATCTGCTTACATCAGAGAGACACCATCAACAACACCGCGGTCGTCAACCTTGCCAACTAATGGAGGCGATGAAGGTGGTTAACAATGAGAATCTTCCAAAAACAAGATTAGCGATCGAAGCTAAATAAATGGTTTTCTTATACATGCATTCGTTTCGATCAGAAATCTTGTTTCTTGGAAGGTTCTCATTCTTGATCATCTTCCAAAGAAAATGGATCCGAGTTTCGGTCCATAATATTTTATTTATCTTTTGAACTTATTTCTTATAAGATGTTTGTTGTATTAAAAAACTTGAACCTCTTATCACGAGCACGTACTGAATGGTTTATATCTTAGTTCTAATTAAGTTTTCTTGTCCTTCTCTACCTTTTGATCACAAGCTTCCGAGTTGTGATCACAACCGAGTGGACGTTTCGATTTTATATGTGTAATTTATTCGAATTAAAGTGATATGTTCGATGCCCACCGTCCTCTATCGTCCCGTCAAAGTTCAACGATTCCATCCACCGTCACCGTCGTGAGCATCGTCCTCTTCCTTCGCTATCATCGATGCCCCACTTATTGTTGTTCACATTTCACATGTTTGTATATTTAGCCAGTTGATCAATTAACCAATTAAAGTTGAAATTGTTGAAGCCTACTGATCAAATAACCTTAAAATCGATCAAATTAATCATTAATCTGGATTTTTAATGGATCAAATTTTGACCTTGTGTAGAGTGAAAGAAAACTCGCGTGTAACAAGGCCGCTCGGCATGACTTCAGGTGATATAGTTTCACGGTACCATATATAAAACTTTGGGTTACCATATTAAAAACTTGCATGGTGTCGTATTAAAGAGTTGTGAGGTTAATTATGTGATTAACGAAATTTGAGAGTTACTATATTCAAAAGTTGTGTTACTTTTGTTGTTATTCCAATTTATGGGCTACCACAATAAAAAGTTGTGTGCTTAAATATGTAACTAAATGAAAGTTATCGTATATCATGTGTAAATAGGTGTTAGCATGGTTTCCAATCATGCAAAATTAGTACCAAGTGTAACATAATTGAAACAACCTCAAGTTGTTAGTTAAGTTGTTAGTTATAATACAAATTTTGAATCGAAAACCACAAATACCATGCATAAAAAATCGAATCGAATGTTGAATGTGTGATTTTCAAATTGAATAGAAATTCGAAGTGATTTTCGACTCAGGGCCGGCCCATACATATATTAAACCCAAGCTAGGGCTTTGGGCCTCCAAATTCTTAGGGCCTCGATTTAGGGGAAAAAATCATATATAATTATTAAGTTGATCCTTTTGAATTATATATAGTTCCCAATGCAAGTAACCATATTTTGTTTGAATCTCAGCCCTTAGATGAAGCTGAGAAGCAATCTCAGCCGTTATAAATCATGAAATACCTTCTAGAAGGGGAGGTTACCAGCAGTTTGCTCTCACGTCTCTCCGCATAACACTCCTCTCAAACCCTAATATATACACAAATGAGGGGGCGGTTCCTCGCTCTCTCATACGCACATCTTCACTTCATCTTTCGATTGTAAATGGATGAATAGTGATCATACAAAAATCAAGTTTCTCATACCAAGGGTAACTTTTAAATTTCTACCAATCCAACAATCTATTGTTAACTTCGCATGTATCTTCTGGGATTGCACCAAACCTGAGGGTTCAGATTGACAAAACTAGATTGCAAGTTTAATAGTCAAATTGCAGATTCGGTAACCAGAAATAAAGGAATTTGAGCAAGTGTTCATTGTGGCGTCGCCATTAATTCTATGGCTTATAGTTTTTGGTTGCGATTGGTATAGCATCAACTAACATTTGCATCGATACGATTTCAAAAGTTCTTAGATTGCTTCATTTTGATTATGATTATGTTACTCTTCTAATCCTTTGGTGACATTTTTTTTATTTAATTGCAGTATTTGCTCATGCTATGCTTGGTTTTGGTGGGGATTATATATTATCTATAGAAATGGTAATTTCATGTTAGAGATCCTAATCTGCTTTAAATTTCTTTGCTCAAACATAAATTTGACTTGAATGTAAACCAATATTCAATTGAGCTTACACGGTTAAACCTAATGTTCTTTCTGATTTACAATTTTATTTGAAAATAATTATATAATTGCCATGATAAAAAAAACTTTCATTTGACTTTATCTTGATATTTAAAATGTTTGTTTCTTCATACTTTCTAGGCCGAACAGGACACCGATGAAGTTATTGCTCAAATCACTTTACTCCGAGAGAAAAATGTAAGAAGTTTGATGATAGTTTACATTAAAATAACAAGTTGTTGGTTTTTCCTAATTATAAATATAATGGAAAAATATACTGCAAGGTGATCTGAGGAGTCTGGACGAATGCGTACCCTCACAAAATATTGATATCTTCAGATACTCACTCATGATGGGATCTCGGTGCTCCGATAAGGCACAAATGAGTTCGTACCTGCTTTGGTAAAGTAGCTATTCATTTTTCTTCCTTTTACTTACAAGTAATGGATTAGCTTTTAATAAAAATAAAAACAAAATATAAGATCACACATAGTTTATAGTCCTTAACTCCTTATTAACTATATTAGCTTTTGACTAACATCCATCAGTTTTTAGAATATTTTTGATTGGATCTTCTTATTTACTTCCAAATGTTATTTCTATATCAGGATGTATCATCAAAATTAATATTCTTTTAGTTTCAGGTTTATACCAGTAAAAACCGAGAGTTGACTGACCGAGCTGATTACAAGCTCTATAAATTGGTGGTCCAAAAGGGTAGGTTTTATTACATACTCAATGTATAGCAGAATGTTATGATCTTAATAATATGATGCGTAATTTTTTTTTCCAGGGTTGCCCTTTCATAGATTTTGCTGACTTTGATGCATTGAACAAGGCTATTGAACTCTATGAATCTGAATTTTATGGCGGAACCATAAGTGTGAAGGAAGCAAACCAAGTGGCGATGGAGAAGGTTCTAGACGTGGTGGAGTTTGTGGTGGCTTTAATTCGTGGTAGGTTTGGTGGCAGAGATGGTGGTTGTGGTGGTGGCAGAGGACGTGGACCTAGCGCACCTCGCTTGACAACACCCGTTAATGGTATATGCTCTTTATATTCCCTTTTTAGTTTAACCAAGTCATTAGGCAAAAGCGTTTTCTTATAAGCAAATGGTTTTCTTTTTCAGGAAAGAAGACAACTTTTGGTGACGATTAGATCTTTAACAAGTGTTCATGTAGGCTGTGATGCCTGTTTGGTTAAATATAATAAACATTTACAAGCTACATGTTGTGAAATTGACTGTATACCATTTCAAATACAAGGTTATCCATCCATTCACATCTTCTCGGGAAGGTGAGTTCAAGGACGATGAAGCCGATGGCGACGTGATAGAAGAAAGAGGCTTGTATGTCAGCTGTTGCAATGGACGGAAAAGGTTTGTTTTCCGTCTTCATTATATGATTTTTAATTTTAATTTTGAAATATAAAACTGATAATTGTTACCTAAAAAAAAAGAAGAAGAAAAAAGAAAGAAACATGTCAATCATCTGCCAGCAAGAAGATCCTACTTGATGCAAAGCTGAACGAATAGGAGGCACAGCTATTTCTTTTTCTTTTTCTTTTTTGGTTAGCTTTGTAATTGCACACTTCTAATTCAATTTATATTTTTGTTTGAAAGACGTAAAACCCGGTCTACCAGAAGTGATTGAATTGTTGAAGAAGTTTCATGAAAAACAGGGTAATAGCCGGAGAGCTCGGTATGCTTATGTTTCAAGTATAGGAGAAATGGCGGCAAATGATTAAACTTGCAAATTTAGAAGAGGAAAATGGAGTTTGTTTATGGTGTTGTAGTTAATTTTCTTTCATTAATTTTGTTTCATTAAAGCAACTAGAACAATATGTTATGTACATATGTTTTTTATATGAAGTGGATACTTTGTGGTTTAAAGAAAGGATTCTATAGCAAGGGTGTTATTAATATTAATTTAGTAAAGCTTTTTTTTGGGTGAATATATTGGTTAAGTTTTAATTTTATTAATACTAAGAAGATAAAATACATCTACTAGAAACTTAGTTCTGTATTATACAAATAATGTGAATAAAATATACTTATGTCATAATAACGTTAAAAATGCCCGTCCATCGGACGGGTATAAAACTAGTTAATATTATCCTAGCGGAGTGGTACAATGCAACCTTTTCGTACAGGAAGGCCAGTGAAGAAACACTAACCAGACCCCGGGCAGATTACGAGTAACCTGGGGGTTAGATAGATGTTTCCCACGAGGGGTTGGACCCGGCAAAGATGGTTCTTCTGATAACCTGCAAAACAGACACCGTGAGCTCGTCACTGAGAAGGGGGGGTTCCTCCTTGTGACCACCCTCCGGCGTGAGAATCAGACTAGATTGCTCTTTAAATATAAATGTATATTAAGAGATTGCTAGAGCAGATATCAGGTATAATATATCAGATACGAGATAAGATGAGATGATCATACCATTTGGGGTATTTATAGCCGAAGGTAGGTTTCCAAGGAGGTGTAGCCGGCTGAATAGTATTCCTGTTCAACCAATTATGGCCTAAGCACGTGCCATGCTGGTAGTTGGTGGGTAGGCAGCGGCTGATAGTGACCAGGCCTGCTGTCTACTATTCCTTTTCCACCAACTACAGGCTATGCACGTGGTATGTCAGGAGTTGGTGAGTAGGTAGCGGCTAATAGTGACATACAGTACAAGAGCATGCTGCTCGCCATACTGTTGTCAGTGAGCTGTCGTATCTTTGGTCAGATCTTTTGCCCATACCTCGTCAGGTACAGTACAAAAGATCCTCAGTATCGTACGGACTGGCTCATTTGGGCGGGAGTATTCCCCCTCCCGCCTTTGTGCGGGACTGTTCCCGGCTTGCTCATTCCTTCTTCAGGTGACTGCTGAATTATTATGAGAGTTAAGCCTTGTGCGTGTAGCCATGCTGCGCGGGTAGCCTTCCCTGATGGCCGGTATCCGTAACTGCAGGAACAGGCGGAGTACCTGGAAACCATTGGGAGGCGTTTCCTGCGGGGACAGCTTGCGTACCGCACGTGAGGACGTCACGTCTCTGAGCGTGGTGGGTCCTGCTGATCCAGTTGGTTCCTGCGCAGACGTTCCTTTAGTTAAGTCTTGCGGGTTCAACCGCGCAGACGTCCGTTAAGGAGTCTTGCGGGTTGAAGTGCGCAGACGTCCCTTTTCAAGGTGAGTGCGGGTCCAACTGGGCTCTGCTGGGACCTACCTCTTCAAGTCCCCCCTGTCCAATGTTCTTCTCATGAATGTTTAATAAAGTGAGGTGAACTTTTGGACTTAAGCAAAGGGTTTTTGAAAAGGGTTTAGTTTTAAGGTTTTCCATGGGGATTCTTCCCGCGGAAGTCCTAATGTCACGCAGAATTTGCCACTGTTCTGCTTGATCTTTGGGTATGATGCGGGTAGGTCTGTAACCTACTCGCAAGTCAGGAGCGTTGAGTACCACTTGTGTAGATTCTACATGAGGTTTTGGTAGTTTTGAACATAGTGATCAATTATGTTAAAACCACAAATTCCATCTTGAAGCTTCAAACAATCTAGTTCTCGACGTTCCCGCTATGCGGGGATGTTATTCCCGTTTGCGCAAGCATGGCCCAGAAGATCCTTCTTGGTTTCATTTCCCTGCGGAGTGCTAGGTATGTGAAGGGTTTTGCCTTGACACTGTACCCGCACTCGTCTTATAGTTACTTTACTCCCAAGGTATTCCTGGCGTCAATTCCCTGCAGGTGCTAGGTATGTGAAGGGTTTTGCCTTAACACTGTACCCGCACCCGTCTTATAGTTACTTGGTTTCCGAGGTATTCCTGGCGTCAATTCCCTGCAGGTGCTAGGTATGTGAAGGGTTTTGCCTTAACACTGTACCCGCACCCGTCTTTTAGTTATTTGGTTGCCGAGGTATTCTTGGCTTCAATTCCCTGCGGGTGCTAAGTATGTGAAGGGTTTTGCCTTGACACTGTACCCGCACCCGTCTTATAGTTACTTGGTTGCCAAGGTAAGGGGTATATTCCCGCTTACTTTTGAATCTTTGAGACTTGCGTTATAAACGTTATATGAATTGCGCATGCATATTTTAGTTTATTTTAGCAATTTTCCCAGTGCTTTGGATAAGTTAACCGTTCGACGCGCGGTTGTCAATAGGTTCGGTTTCTTCTTATGATTTGTGCGATTAGGACCGGCACTTTCATTTAGTGGCATGACCAAAGTTTACCTATGACTGACCTGCGTGAAGGTTTGCCGTTTTTTGGGTTTATGCGGGTTTTGCCGCCTTCCCCACGCAACGACTTTCCACGTAATTATGCGGTGAAATCCGGCATCAGTGTTGAATAAATTAACCGTTCGACGCGCGGTTGTTAATAGGTTAGTGCAGTTTCCTCTACCATGATTCATGCGGATAGACCGGCACTTTCATTTAGTGGGATGACTGAACTTTACCTTTAACTGACCTGCGTGAAGGTTTGCCGTTTTTTGGGTTTATGCGGGTTTTGCCGCCTTCCCCACGCAACGACCTTCCACGCAATTATGCGGTGAAAACCGTCATATCCGTGTTGGAGGTTTATAAGTATAAATGTAAAATCATCAGCGTTAATGTTCTAAGGAGAATCATTTCCATTAGAAGTGGCTCTGGGCCTTTTACAAATTTGGAATTGATCTACATGTAACATTTGCGTAATTGAGCTCCGTTCCATGTTCTTGGGATGGGAGTGCCATCGAGCCTTTCGAGCCGGTATGCGCCCTTTCCCAGCACTTGTTTGATAACGTACGGTCCTTCCCAGACAGGGGTCAGCTTTCCTGGGCGCTCTTGGTTCGAAGCCTCGTTGTTACGCAATATGTAGTCTCCTACGTTGAAGTTGCAGAGTTTTACCCGCGTGTTGTAGTACTTTTGCATTTGTCGTTTGTAGTTCTCTTCACGCATTGCGGCTAAGTCTCTGCGTTCCTCGGTTAGCATAAGGTCTAACCGTCTTTCCGCATTATTGTCCTCTGGTTGAATCATGACCCTTGGTGAGGGTAAACCAATTTCGACCGGGACCATGGCTTCAATGCCATAAGTGAGGCTGAACGGGGTTTCTCCCGTACTTGCCTTTTTCATCGTTCTGTTTGCCCAAAGTACGTGTGGAACTTCGTCCACCCAGCCGGATCTGTGTTCCAATAGTCTTCTCTTTATGCCGTCGACGATGCTCCTATTTGCTCTTTCCACCTCACCATTACCCTGCGGGTGCGCCAACGAAGTAAAGGTGTGGGTGATTTGAAGTTCTTTAAGCCACTGTTGTAGCCTCTTGTCAGCAAAGTTGGTGCCGTTATCGCTCACCAAATTCTGTGGGAGCCCGAAACGACAAATGATAAATTCCCAAATGAATTTTTTGATATGTTTCGCGGTCGTTTGGGCTAAGGGTTTTGCCTCTATCCACTTGGTGAAGTAGTCGATGGCGACCACTAGAAACTGGACGTTCCCTGCTGCTGTGGGAAATGGGCCTGTTACGTCGATGGCCCATTTCTGAAATGGCCATGCAGAGGTGACTGGAACAAGTTCATTCTTCGGGCAATGCGTGTTGGGTGCGTAGAGCTGACAAGACCTGCACTTTCTGATGTACGCCAGCGCATCCGTATACATCCCCGGCCAAAAGTATCCCGCGTTGTTTAGCTTAGCTACAACTGCGCGTGGACCTGCATGTATCCCACAGATGCCTTCGTGTACTTCCCTTAGGAGGTAGTTGGCATCTTGGTCGTCAACGCATCTGAGGAGGGGCCAAGAAAGTTACGTCTGTAAAGGATGTCATCGATGAGTTGATAGTTCAGTGCTTTACAACGTAGTTTTCTTGCCTGTGTTTTTGACTCTGGTAGTATGCCCGCCGCAAGGTAATTTATTATTGGTGTCATCCATGTTTCTTCCAAGTTCCTCCCAATTTGGGCATGAAACTCTTTGTCCATCAGGCGTTGGTATGTGGACCCGGCATTCTTAAGTCCGAATGGCATCATCTGATAACATAATGTGCCATCGGGCGTCCGAAATGCGGTTTTGTCCTGATCGTCAACGGCCATGTGGATTTGATGGTACCCTTTATACGCATCAAGGAAGCATTTAAGGCGAAACGGTGATAACGAATCTACCTTAAGATCAATTTCGGGTAACGGGTAACAATCTTTGGGGCATGCTTTGTTCAAGTCTTTGAAATCTATGCACATGCGCTATTGCTTGTTAGACTTCGGTACCATAACGGGATTTGCAACCCAAGTTAGATATCTGCTAACGCGTACGATGCCCGCGTCAAGGAGTTCCTTGACTTGGGTTCTACACGCGTTAGCTTGTTCCGCCCCCATTACTCTACGCTTTTGTATGACCGGCGTAAAAGCCTGGTCACACTTGAGCTTATGCTCTGCTTTACTTCGAGGTACACCAGTCATGTCTGCTGGTTTCCATGCGAAGATGTCAGCGTTTTTTTGTAGTAAGCGTTTGAGTAATGTGCGCGTAGGATCAGTTATTGTTGGGCCAATGGTAACCGCCTGGTCGGGGTATTTTCCATTAAAAGCCCATTCTTCTGGTTCGGTGATGGTGGGTTTAGCCATCTTTGGTTTGGGTGTTGATGAGACAGATGCGATGCATACCTGGGGAATACCGGTGACCATCGCCACGCCCTCAGCTGTTGGCCATCCCATCATGCCGTGGACTGAAGATACTACGGCATTGAATCTTGCCATCCCGTCTCTCCCGAAGAGATAGTCGTACGTGTGGTGTGCCTTCCTCATTACGACAAAGTCCACATCCTCTGTGCGGGAGAGTTTTCCGTCTGTGAGAGTGACGGGGAAAGATAGGATACCCAGAGGGGTGTTTGTGCTGCCGTCGAACCCTTCCAAGCGTTCCTTGTCTTCATCATCTAGCTTGTCGAAGAACTGCCTGTACATAACTGTTGACGACGCACCGTTGTCAACAAGAGTGCGGGAAGTGATGTAGTGTCCCAGCTGGCTTTTGATGACGATAGGGCCTTCTTTGCTGGGTCCTCCTGGCACTCGCGGGAAGCGCACCTCAGCTTCTTTCCATGCGCATGGTTCTGTCGTCTGTCTTTTTCTTCCTCTGATGTTACCACGAACCATGTGAATGCTGATGTCAACGGGCTTTCGTCCGTTGCTTTTGTATCGGTTGTCATTCTTCCCTCTATTCCTGATTGATGCCACCAGGTGTGTAAGTTTGCCCTCCTTGACGAATGTTTCGATAATATTCCTCAAAGATGAACACTTCTCAGTGGTGTGACCCTTTGTGCCGTGGAAGTCACAGTATTTGCTCTGGTCCGCGTCAGGTCGTTGTCGGACCGTTGGAGCTTTTGGCCATGGGAGTTTCTCAGTGGCAAATATCTCCGTGACGCTTTTGGTGAGGGGCGTCCACCTGGGGTGTCGGCTTGATGGGTGTGTATTACCCCTTCCGCCTAATAGGGAGCGAGAGCTGGATGAGGTGTCAAAGTTTACCCTTGACTGCCATATGCTTGGCCTCCTTTTGTTTTGCCAGGCGGTCTGGACATTGTTTTCTCTAGTCCTCTGCGTGTAGAAGTTTGTAGTCTGGGGCAGATTCCCACCCAGTTGCTTCTACGTTTCGGCAAAGCGCTTGGCTGCCGTCATGATGGCATCCCATGTGGGTGGCATGCCATCTTTACCCGTCAACGTGCGGATAAGCTCTGGGTATTCGGCGCCTTGGATGAAAGCGGCGCGAACAAGGTCCTCGCTTATAACGCCCAGACTCAGCTTTTTTGAGTTAAAGCGGGTGATGAAGTCTAGTAAAGGTTCATCCTTATCTCTAACGCAGTTGAGGATCGTCCACTGTTCTTCAATATATTTCCTCTGTTGACTGAAGTGTTGGCTAAACTTGTGTTGGAAGTCCGCCCAATCATAGATGTGGTGGACCGGTAAACGGTCAAACCATGCTCTAGCCGCTCCAACCAGTGTCATCTGGAACATATAACACCACGTGGGTTCCGTCCAGTTGCTGACGGTTGCCCCCGCTATGAATCTGTTCAGGTGATCATCTGGGTCGGATATACCATCATAAGTGCCGATGTTGGGCATCTGCTTGGCACTTTTCGGGGCGATTGCCTCCGCAATGTCCCTTGCAAACTTGGATGTTCCCGCGTTTGCAGCAGTTGGTCTGAAGGTTTTGGAGAAGTCACGTGGGTTTCCCCCCGCGTTCCTTTGTTTGAAGGTTTCTCCGAAATTCCTTCTCGTTTGGAAGTCCGTTTCCTTACGCTTCCCTTTCGCCCTAAGGCGAGGGTTTGCGTCGGTGTCGGATTCTTCCTGATCATCGTCCGAGGACTCGCACTCACTGCTCATGTTGAGCTGTTGGCGAGTGCTTCCAAATTCGTCAGCCTGTTGGACGGAACGCAAGCGTTCGTCCAACTCAGCTTGGAATTCCTTCTGACGTGCCTCCGCCCACGCTTTAACTTGTTCAAGTGTTTGGCGGGGGAGTCTCGTCTGTTGTCTTTCCACCTGGGTATTATTGAATCCCAGGGGATGGTTGTTTACTGCACTTGCCCCAGCTTCGGTAACTGGGGTAGTGTTCGTGAAATTTACTGCACTTGCCCCGGCTTGGGTAACCGGGGTAGTGTTCGTAAAAACTGTGTAGTCGCCGGTATCCCCCCCAGTAGCTGGGGTTGTGGTTACCGGAGTTTCTTTAACCATCTTTCCAGAAGTTTGAAAAAACTGAAAAGAAATGAAGTTCTAGCTTTTATGCACGGATGACGCCAATGAAGAAACACTAACCGGACCCCAGGCAGATTACGAGTAACCTGGGGGTTAGATAGATGTTTCCCACGAGGGGTTGGACACGGCAAAGATGGTTCTTCTGATAACCTGCAAAACAGACACCGTGAGCTCGTCACTGAGAAGGGGGGGGGGGTTCCTCCTTGTGACCACCCTCCGGCGTGAGAATCAGACTAGATTGCTCTTTAAATATAAATGTATATTAAGAGATTGCTAGAGCAGATATCAGGTATAATATATCAGATACGAGATAAGATGAGATGATCATACCATTTGGGGTATTTATAGCCGAAGGTAGGTTTCCAAGGAGGTGTAGCCGGCTGAATAGTATTCCTGTTCAACCAACTGTGGCCTACGCACGTGCCATGCTGGTAGTTGGTGGGTAGGCAGCGGCTGATAGTGACCAGGCCTGCTGTCTACTATTCCTTTTCCACCAACTACAGGCTATGCACGTGGTATGTCAGGAGTTGGTGAGTAGGTAGCGGCTAATAGTGACATACAGTACAAGAGCATGCTGCTCGCCATACTGTTGTCAGTGAGCTGTCGTATCTTTGGTCAGATCTTTTGCCCATACCTCGTCAGGTACAGTACAAAAGATCCTCAGTATCGTACGGACTGGCTCATTTGGGCGGGAGTATTCCCCCTCCCGCCTTTGTGCGGGACTGTTCCCGGCTTGCTCATTCCTTCTTCAGGTGACTGCTGAATTATTATGAGAGTTAAGCCTTGTGCGTGTAGCCATGCTGCGCGGGTAGCCTTCCCTGATGGCCGGTATCCGTAACTGCGGGAACAGGCGGAGTACCTGGAAACCATTGGGAGGCGTTTCCTGCGGGGACAGCTTGCGTACCGCACGTGAGGACGTCACGTCTCTGAGCGTGGTGGGTCCTGCTGATCCAGTTGGTTTCTGCGCAGACGTTCCTTTAGTTAAGTCTTGCGGGTTCAACCGCGCAGACGTCCGTTAAGGAGTCTTGCGGGTTGAACTGCGCAGACGTCCCTTTTCAAGGTGAGTGCGGGTCCAACTGGGCTCTGCTGGGACCTACCTCTTCAGCCAGTGATCGAGCCTACGAGCACTCAAATTTTTTTTGTTTATTTTGATCTTATCCTCCTTCAAGTCTTGAACTATAACTGCAGATAATAAGTCTAATATTATTTATTTTCAATAACATTCACTCATTTATCTTAATATTAAAACAGGTATATATTTTTTGGAAACAAATATTAGTTCAACAACTTGAATATATACAATTGTTTCTTCGGTTGTAGAAAAAAAATAACTTTGTTTTGAAGACTAAAATTCTACATTAAATTAGTTAAAACACTCATTTTATTTTTTTCCTCAAATATTGGATGATATATGGACCTTATAAGTGCAAATCTCCATGTTAAAATGTCGAGTGTGTGGCGTTGACCACAAGATGTTTTTTTTAATATCTCCATTCAGTTACTTTCATGTTGTGTTTTTAAACATTTACATTCGGTTGATTTTTTAATAGACAAATCTAGTTTATATTATAAAATAGAATCTAGACTATTTTGGTTTTTAACTTATTCATTTAAATAAATGTGAAGTATCATGAATAAAAAGAGGAAAAGAAAGGTACAAATCTATTTTTTTTTTATAAAAAATAAAAAAAAAGGCCTCGGAATTTTTATTTGCTTTAGGCCACCAAAATAGTTGGGTCTGCCCTGTTTCAACTACAATCAAAATTTGAGATTTTGGGGCCGATTCGAATAACAAATGCACCTAGAACAACTAACTAAAATGAACCACCTTTAAAAGTTGCATTCATAGATACAAATCATCCGAGTTTCACAAGTATTCAAAGATCAAACCATAACGAACAATTGTATTATTAAGCTAAAATATAAAACTGATACACCATAAACAAGACAAAAAATCAGTTTTCAAAAGCTAATATTTTATTTTTGCAACTAAGGCAATGCAAAGGGAAAATTGCATCATTATTCTACCTTACCATACCATTGATGATGATGACGAATTACCAATATCTTTAAACGGAGATCTCACCAAGTGACGCCATTTTCGACTCCCGTCACTCAACATTTCATTATTATTTAACGGGTTTTCCTTAAATCGTGAACTCAATATCCGTTTCTCCTTTGCAAGTTGTTTCCCACTGGTTGTGAGTCTCTCTTAATATTGATAGCATCACACTGTCCCTTCATTCGACAACTCAACCCATTCTTCACCTCCCGTTCGATTTGTTTACCTAAAGATATAATAACGTTATTGGGGGTTGAATCAAGTTCTTTCACTTGATCTTTCTTCAACTTCTCAAGTTCACCCTTCACCGTATTAACCTCGGTTTGAAGCATTTTTGCCTTTGCTTCTTACTCGTCTGCCTTCTCCCTCCATTCGTCAACCTTAAATCACCAAAACAAAAAAGTTAATGTTTGGGTAGCAAATTTTGACACATACATAGGGGCTGACCAATTATGACGTGACCAAGTAACATGACATGACACAATACGAAGTTAAACAAGTTTGTGTTGTGTTGTGTTTTGTTGTTGTATCATTTGTGTTACTGAACAAATTATATTTAAATTAAATGATACAACACAACAAAACACATGTTTATAAACAGGCTCATGTTTGTGTTTGAGTAATTGGCATGTTTAGTTAATCGTGTCAGAAACGTTTAGCACGACTAGACACATTTTGCCAACCCTAGTGATCGACATGTATACACACGAAGCAAGTGTGCTTACATTTGTCATGACAGATTGGATTTCTTGATTGGAAGCAAGTGCTTGAGTCTCCCAAAAGTCTTTTGAAGTTTGAAGCTCTTGCATTTCTTGTCTCAACTGTCCAAGCATCTCCTGCATTTGTGACCATTGTTCGGTATCTGCTCGCACTTGCTCCGCCATCCGCCTCACCAACAACTTGCACCGGCCCGAGCATTTGTTGCCGGCTTCTCGTGGCACCAATGGCTCCTGTCACATAAAGTGGTTTCTTGATTTATAGCAAGAAAATCAAGAACATGTGATCATTTGATTTATAACTAACTACCTTTGTTTGATCATAGAATCTGTTAGAGAAAGACAAATGGCCACTATAGTCGATTCGTTTTGAGGTCGAAGCAGAACCCGCAGCCGAATTGTTAACAATTGATCTGTAATCTTTCTCCATCTGATCAAGAATTCCCTTTGACTTTTGACTTTTTCGAGTCAAAATTGAGCCATCTCCGTTGACTTCACCAATATAGCTACTCTGCAACTCCTCTAGTTTCTCTGTTAACTTTCTTATTTCTTCCTCCAACACCACTTCTGTGTTATTCCCTTCACAAAGCTTCTTTCTTCCCTACAAAACGTTTGGTACATTAGCTACTCAAACATGCACGAGCCTAAAAAAAGCTTAGGTTAAGAAAATGAGTCCGAACCCGAGCTTCACTTATCAAGTTTTAGCTTGTTCACAAGCTTAAACGAGCATATTACTTTTATACATTTTAATAAGATGTATATATTTTTGAACAAAAAATTTATTTCCACTAAAAATCCTTGTAAACCACCACCTCCATTTTGAAAAAATAAACATTATATCACTAGACCATTATTATTAATGAATGTTATTTTTATTAATAAATAAAATAACGACGTAATATATAATATATTACACATACAACTATTGGTTAATTATAAACATATTCATAGATAATTAAGCTTGTATTAATAAAATAATAAACAAGTGAAGCTTGAGCTTTACTATAATTTTTTTTAAAATAAAAGCTCAAAACAAGCCGAGCTTGAGTACTCATGGGTAAACAAGCTGAGCTTGAGCGTAGTCAAACTCATTTTTAACCCAGCAACACAACTCGCAATCAATAAAAAAAATAAACAAGTGAAGCTTTTTGAAATAAAGCTCAATACAGGCCAAACGAGCTCAGACTTGGACAACACAACTCACTTACAATCAATAATATCATAACACAAACTTTAAAACAATAATAATAATAATAATAATAATAATAATAATAATCAAAAGAACAGCTTACCGATGCAACACTTTTCAAAGCAGATTTGACTCATTTGAGTGTTCTTTCAATCCGAACTTGATCCTTCTTCAATTTCTTCAACACTTGCTTCCTTTCCTTCCTCAAAACATTACACTCCTCCCGCAACATCTCCACCTCACCACCACCACCACCACCATCTTCCACCACCAGAGAACGCCTAAACTCTCTCTCCACACCAAACAAGCTCTCAAGTTTCCCCTTGTAATTATAAGTCTCTATAATCTCATTTGATTGTTTATAGCCAGTGGCTCTTGTTTTCCTACGGCGAGTAGTATGTCTTCTTGGTAAGTTGGTGAATATTATAGGTGTAGGTGGTAGGGGTGAAGTGTGCCATTTGACTGATCTCCTACATCTAGTTGACATTGTTGTTGACTTGTTAATTTGAGATATAATTACGAAGTTGAATTGTGTTATAAATAATGGGTTGGATAAAGAGAAGTGAGAGAAGGTAGCGTGCGGGGTAACCTCGTAAGAAGGAAAGAACATGGAGTTAAATTAATTACGTATGAAGGCTGTTTGTGGTTTGGTGTTCTTCCAAGTTCGAGGAACCAACAACTTGACGACGGCAATCAACACAAAGCAGTCTTGGCTCATGGGAATGCCACGGATGACGGAACCTCTTATTTTAATTATTAATAAACATTCACATTATTTTTTCTCTAGTAAAAAATGTAAGTAAAAACTTTTCATATTTAAGCGTTTTGTGGCACGTGACGGTTCAGTCAACATTAAAGAGTTTTGTAAAACATGGCGTAGTGATAAAAAAAACTCATAACTCTCAAGCAATCATTACCCCCATCTCTTTATCCTCTCACAAACGTCTCACAGGGAGGGTATGGGAGAGTTATGAGTCGTAACTTTACTCGTAACTCTCCCGCTACACATGGTCTAATAAACATTCATATTATTCAAACACTACATTTGAGAAGCTATTATACAATTAAATTAATTTATACGTGATACAGTAAATATGATAAATAAATTGATTACGTGACCAAAGAATAAGTGGAAGGAGTTAAATGAGTTGAAGTTCATTGCAACGAAAATGAAAGGTCATATCTCGAATCTTAAACTATTGAACAGTACTGAAATGACAATTTTTAACAAGCATAACCACAATATCAAAGCATTACTAACGTTTGGTGTCAATGTTTCGGTTTATTGGGCTTTTACTGAAATGTAAGGGTGGAGAGCAGGTACTACCCTTAGGTACCACAGTTGGAGCGGGAACACCGCCGCTACCCCTTTGATATTTGCCGTTGGGTACAAATCATGGTTTATACTACCCGATACCGGTGTTTTGAGAATGAATCTAGCTGTTCAGCGACTAGAATTTTGAATGCTGGGATGTCTTTTATAATTTTTCCCCTTTTAAATAAAATCCTACTCTCTACTATTTTTCTAAACACTATTGATCTATATTATACATCCATTCCTTGCATTAACATATATAGTTATCAGAGTTTTTAAGAAATATATCATGTTTGGTTGTGGGCTACATTGCAAATAATCCAAAAATGAGCTTAGATCTTTACTTCGGTCGTTTCTGAACTTTGGTTTATAACTTAGATAACTAGACAGTACATCAAATGTTTGTGAACTATGGGTGAATACACACAATTTAAAACTAAAACGCCATTTCTAACGAGTTTTTAAAACGTTAAATACAATTTGTGAAAATTTGCTTTACAATCATCCACCTATGACGAGTCAAAAACACATATTTCACCGTATGATCAATTCATCTCATCCATACACTTAGCCACTCAACTCAGGTACCATAAGAGTTAAGCCTACAGTTTTTCACATGCATACATCTTTAAAATCAAAATCAAGCACTAGACATGTTAAAAAACATTGCAAAATATTAGTGGTTTTATTATATTATCATGATTACATGAACGATCCATAATGTTTAATACTTTTTTTGGATGGGGGTATTATATTCACAACAACTAGCCACCAAAAGGGGCAAAAGTTTAAACTTAGAAGTTTGAACATCAATTTTGCACCATCTAATCCAATCTACTTTGATCTTAAAATCACCAATAGAAGCGTAAGATTTTTATATTCTCCATGGTTTGAATATAACGCGTATTACTGCCATTGAAGCTCTTTTCTTGCCCCTCAAATATATACCAAATTGTGACGCAAAAGATTGCTTGGATTAGTTTGCTATGCAATTGATTTCGGCCCAATCCATCCACGTTTTAAAGATTGCTTGGTTTGATATACTAAATGCTTTCTAAATCAGTCCAAAACTAAACTGTTTGATATGGTTTTAAAGAGTAAAATAATAAAACTTAACGGTTATCATCGGTTTGAACTTCAACTAAATCGTTAACACTCGTAGATTGAATAGCAAAATGTCAAAACTAAACGTTAGTTTTAAGTCAACAGGATGAAACCAATTATTATACATGTCGTACATTCAACCTCGATCGGAAAGCAGGTGAAGCAAAATACGGTCATTACGATGGCAAAGTTTGTTAGCCGTCTATTGTTTATAGCTTTTGGGAAAGGAACACCGTACACATCATGCATTTAAAACTTAGATAAAATGACAACAATCGCACCATACGAGGTATATGTTACATGTGCAATATTGTTCAATGTTCATGTTTATCCTGTTAGATAAACATGATCCTGTTAGATCCGTAGAAAACATTTCTATAGAGGGGAGAAGGGGTAGAGGACGACCTAAATTGACTTGGGATGAGAGGATTAGGCATGATTTGATAGACCTAAACCTCTCCGAGGACATGGTTGAGGATAGGAATTCGTGGAGAAGTAGAATTAAAGTTAAGGATTTTTAGAGAGAATTGAATAACTTAGGGCTTAGACTTAACTTATTTAGGTCACATACCATAATGGTATTTCCCTTACATATATTATTATTATTATTATTATTATTATTAGCTTTTATATTGCTGTTAAACTGTGACCTTATTATTAATATTATTATAATTAGTAGTAGTTTTTATATAACGGTTAAACTTTGATTTCCTTTATTTTGCTTCATACACATGTACTTAGAGCCGAGGGTCTCTCTGGAAGCCACCTCTTTATTCCTTTGGATAGAGGTACGGTGTGCCTACATCCCACCCTCCCCAGACCCTACCTATAGCTTTGCTGTCGGTGGGATTTTACTGGGTATGATTGATATATGATTGATGTTCATGTTTATACATATTCTAGTATCTAATATTTGACTTTCCAATAATATTCCGTTTGATTGCTGCAGCCCTTCTCTAGCATTTAAGTTTCTTTTATTTATTATACCAACGCAAGTTTTTTTTTTCTTTCCTTTTTATCCATATTAAATTCTCTTGAAAATATACATCATATATATTTTCTTATATATACTTAGTCCAATTTTCAATATAACACATAAAAGTGTTTTCCAATTTTTTTACTTGTTTCAATTAAAATTTGAGACAACAGAACACACCCATAAATAAAAGTATATAGCCTAGACGACACCCGGTGGATGAGAGACCCATGAACGCTACATTGTGCAGTTTCGTCTGTTGATATATAATAATTTTAATAATTTCAAGTTTTTATACGCTACTTCCTTGTCATTAAACTTCTTTTTATTGTTTATAAACTTGTATGGAACAAAATCAACGTATTTACTCATTTCAAACCTATACAACCGCATAATAGTTACACAACCCATGTTATCGTGGTCACCACACTAATCTAACATGGAAGCGATGCATGGACTTGTGGATCTTAATCCTTGTTCGAGGGTTACTACTTTCCACCAAATGGCCTAATAATAATTCTACGAATACCATCATTGTTCGAGGGTTACTACTTACTAACAAGTTCAAGTTCTAAAAGACAAGGGGGTTAGACAATTATAAGGTTGAGTGACAAAAGACAATGTTGCGAAATGAATGTAACGAGTTAGAGAACCCTGAACAGAGGTTTTAGGCCCCAACGGGTGTGCCTTTTGATTTAATTTAATTGAACATTTAGGTCGAAGGTAACATTGTCTATATTATTAGAAAACCTTATTAACACATAAAAGATAATAACTGTTGTTTAAAATAGTGAAGTTAGAATAGAATAATGAATGATTAGTACAACATTTGTATATTTAACTGAGATGGTCCAGATGGACACACCCGGTTAGAGCCTTAGAGGTCAATTATTATTACACTCGAAAATATTGGTTTGTCGTTTCATAATCTAAAGGTGTCGTTTTGTATATGGTTTTTCCCATTTGAATGTTTAATAGTGCTGTGTACACTCCAATTATTCATTATGTTTCCTCAATTTGCTACAATAAAATACTTAAGATAAATTATAGGTATTAGAGTGAGTGTATTTTATTTAACTATGGTATAAAACATAGGTTTCTTATACCATCCGTAGTCCATGCCAATTGTGGCGTTTTGGAGTGAAAACGCCGGGGGCACCCCCCCCCCCCTCTCCCTCCGGCGTTTTGGCCCAAGCGTTTGCCACAAAACGCTATAGAGGCACAAATTTTGATAAAATTGTGTGTGGGGGGGGGGGAGGGGAGAGAGAGAAATATATGTAATTATTATAGAAGAGTTGTGACGTTTTGCCTATTACACCACTTTTTGCAAAACTCTCAATTGCTGACGGGATGTCACAGGGCGCAAAATGCCCTAAGGGTTGAGCGTTTTGACTACGCATGGTCTTTGAACCTAAGTACAATGTTATTAGAATTAACTGCAGCGGCTGGTTGACTAGGAATCACCTATAGAGTTGATCTGGTTGGGTGCTTTTGAATCGTCTTTTTTAGTCGGCCGACTATCAGTGGGAAACCAAACTAATTGTTTGACTAGATTTTCACAATTTAACGTCTACCTTTTTTTGCTTGAAGACAGTTTTTTACTAGCTTTTAAAAATGCCCAACTTGCAATAGCAAAACCAACCACACCATCTTTTTAGTCTTGTTCGAACCCTTCACACCATCGTGCAAACTCATAAGATCTCTAAACAAAAAGGCATAGATAGATGGCAATCGGCACCATAAAGTAATCGCAATTCGCAGCCTAAATACCAGTAGAGAAGCTGCAAGCCTTGAACATATGCTCTACTATTTCTTGATACTCATCACATAACGGACGCATCACCAAATCAATTTGCATATATCTTTGTTGTAAAAATAGTGCTGCATAAAAAATTATAAATGTGTAAGTTTATATGTATCTAAAAATATTATATAACTAATTGCTAAAATGAAATGATTTTTTTTTCACACTATAAAATGACACTTGAGACAAAATTAATGGATAACTAGACCGTTGGGGAAGCATGTCATTTTCCAAAACTGAATTTCGAATATAACATAAAATGTTGTTAAATACAAGAAAACACCACAAACGCCAATATGTTGCAAGTAAACTACTTGTTTAATTCGATCAAGTCAGACTCTAGTTTCTAAACTTAGTTTGAATATAATTAATTATCTAGTATAGCAATATATAGGGTGACATATATAGTATAAAATGGAAAAATGTTACAAGTATGGACACCGAATTGACGGTCAACTATTAAAGAATTTATATAAATATTCTTTCTAACAAAATAACAAGGGTGATATTGACATGTTGTTATACTACATGTATTATGTCGATGATGTTAGTCTCAAACTTAGTAAAATCATATTTTATACTTGCCGGATACTTGTTTCTCGTTACATGTAAGGTAAACAGGTTTTTAGATAGATAAACATTTTGTACAAATCATTGAACATAAACATAGTCGTAAAAGCTACTTTCATTTTTTTTCTTTATTGATTTTTTTTTTCTTACTACACCCTAGGCTAAGGGTAATGAGGCTTGGCTGAGCCCCAAGTGATCCAATCAAAACCCGACACGTAGGCGATGACATGGCCCTGGATCAAGCCCCTCAATCAAGCCCCAGAGGGTATAGTGGTCCAAGTGATCAGGGGCTTGATCTAGTTTTTTATTTATTTTTTATTTTTTGTTATGCACACAATTATAAATTAAAATACTTCATTAAAACATAAATAAAAAAGAAAATAAAAAAGAAAATAAAAAGAAAAATAAAAAGGAAAATAAAAAATACATATAAATAGCGTTTTTATTTTTGTGTCGCCAATTCCTTACGGATACGATCTTTTTCTTCCTCCATTAGCGCTTGGTCGTATGGCGGTAGGTGGCTAAAGTCTTTGGCTAAAAAAACCAAACTCTTGAAACGATTCGTCGGATTGTGACATGTCCATGAACGCTTGAAACGATTCATCGTCCATGTAGTTCAATCCCTCGGGAAATTGAGTGTCGTTGATGTTGATATTACCGTAACCCGAGCCCGATATGGTTTGTAACTTGAGAGATTCTTAAATTATTAGAGAGAAATGTAGTGAGAATGGTGTGTTATTGTTAAAAAATGGGGTAGATATTTATAATGGGTTTGTAAACAAAAACCCTCCAATGGCTACTTTATGCCCCGCGGTCACAGTCATGGGGCTCAACCGCACCCTGGCTCACTAGAGGGGTGTAGTGGTGTTCGCGAGCCACTTCACCAGCCACATGGACCGCGCCCCTCCTTCACCCCCATTACCCACAACCTTATAAAATATGATGTTTAACCAACTTTCGGATGTTCTGTTACGGCATACTTAATTTTATCAGTTTTTTTACATGTCTTTTAAAATTGCATCCGCGGCATGCTTTTTTAATCTATGTTTTGATATTTAAGTTAGAGTTGCATCAACGTAAGACAATTCCCTTCACGTACCTTACCTCTGTTGGGTTTCAACAGTGGTTCGGAACGAAAACGGTCAAACTATTTTAACCCGTTTTAGTTAACTATTTCGTTTGGATAAATATTAATCAATATTAATATATATGTATAAACGAACTATAAAACGCAGCGGAATATAAACGATTAACACGAACCAAAAACCGAAACCCAAAACCCGGATCCGATTACAACGTAACACGAGCACGATTAATAAATAATAACGAATCAACCATAGTAAAGTTTGTCGATATACCTCGGTTATCGAAACCGGGAAGACACCGAAGGCTTAACGAACTAAGCTAGATATGAACACAAAGAGACCCGACAATGATTCCGGCGATGGACGACTGCAGATTACGGCGGCGAACGGCGGCGGGTTGTCGGAACTAGAACAGCAGGTTGACATTTATGGTGGACAGCAGCGCCGGCGACTAGAGGTTGGCGGCGGTGGTGACTTGCAGTAACTGATAGCAACAGTGGCCGGAAAATCGGTCTCACCGGAAAAACGAAGTGGCTGCCAGAAAGCTTAAAACGCCGCTGTGAACGACTTGATGTTTATCCGGTGGTGGTGCGGGTTTATAGTGGTGCTCTAAGGGTAAGTAGTGGCCGGCGTAGGGTGGTGACGGTTTTCCGGCGACATGAAAAGTGTCTGGCGGCGACGGCGGCTGTGATAGAGGTATTAGGGCTTTATTGATTGTTAAAGATTATGTGATAATATGTATATATAGTATACTATATATGGAAAATATCTTTTAGGGTTTAATCAATTAATCCATTGGGCTTAAAGCCCAAATACAAACTCAAAGCCTAATCCATTATTTACCCCTTTTGATTTATGTGTCGGCCCCAGTTAACATTTAAGTGAGCATGAACTTCGTTGCCCTCGGTGTAACTCATACCGGGTCACATTCGGGTCGGTCCGCATTGACTTGACCCGAACCGACCATTAAATCCAACAGTCTCCCACTTGGACGGATTTGGGTCAAGTATCACAACGCTAACAGCTAGAGGCGTTCTAGCTACACATAGCTATCCCCAACCAAATATGACATTTTAAATCCATAACCAAAGTATCTTGGAATACCTTATTGCAAGATAATGAATTTATAGTAATCGTTGTCATCTATCCTTTCTGTATAAGACATTAATTGAACAATGAGACATGGATCAAATCAATCTCATATGGTGTTCATGTAAGACCCTGTTACCGGTGCCTCACATTGGACGTTGGATTTACTCATAAACGCGGTCCTAAAATCAGAGTTAATTAAAAACTTTACGCGGAATGTAAAACTTTCATAAAACATTAAATATCAAATCATAAACATGTCTTAAAACATTCTTCTTGTCTTTTCAAAATCAAAACATAACTTATAAAACATAGAAGATCTTCAGATGCCAGGCTTTTATTCTTCTGCCATGTGTCACGCTCACGCCAACTGTCGCATCCTACTCACCTGCGTGCATACTAAAAGTCAGCTACGCTGAGTGAGTTCTAGTTAATCATACATCATACAATACATTCACTTACCTTCAATCATGCATCCGAAGATACATGATAATTACTATACTAATTTACTTATATATCATACTTTCATACATACGTACATACTTTATTAAGTTCATACTTTATATATTTACTGTCCATTCTATCTCAGATATTATTAGGGTCTGATCCCCTCCTTTTCTATCTCAGATATTATTAGGGTCTGATCCCCTCCTTTTCTATCTCAGATATTATTAGGGTCTGATCCCTCTTTCCTTTGTCTATCTCAGATATTATTAGGGTCTGATCTCTTTCTTGTCTATCTCATATATTATTAGGGTCTGATCCCTTTTTACTTCTCTATCTCATATATTATATCGGGTCTGATCCCTCTTTCTTCTTCTTCGTTCATACTATCTTTACATACTCATACATATACTTTCTTTATTCGTCATTCCATACTCATATATCGTACATATATTTATATCATACACATTCATCTTTCATGTACATACCTCCCTTATCAACACGTGCAATATCCGAAGATCGTTCACGTATTGAAAAGCTTTCATTCACAATCATAATATAATATCTATCACATAAATCATACATGGCATACACTTACCATTTAAGGTAAGTGTATTAACTATCACATCGAGTATGCACACAGCCCCGAAAACATAACAAGGAAATGGGGCTAGAAACTCACCTGAATGCGGTTACGTTCACCGTTTATCGTAATCCCTTTCTTGGGCTGTGCAGGGCTAACTGTATAATATTCACATGTATTAATTTACTATTACTATTCATATCGTATTTCTATCTTTATATGACCCACAACGAACGGGGGTCCAGGGGCAGCGCCCCTGGCAGCAGGGTTCTAGGGGCGGCAGCCCCTAGCAGGGTCCAAGGGGCAGAGCCCCTGGCTGGGGTTAAGCTGCCAGGTCAGCTTGGAAAAATTTAATTTCCCTTAACTATCCTAACACATTTTCCATTAACATTTTTAAGTTATATTCTAAGTTGGGATTATTTACTAAGCCAAGATAATGGACTTAACATTTATGGAATTAGTTAATTCAGGCCAAACTGTTCACTATCTGGGCCCAACAGAGGACTGGGATGACCGAGAACTCGTCCGTTGACCGAGAACCCTCTTGTCCGAGAACCCTCCTTGGCCAAGAACCCTCCTTGGCCGAGAACCCTCCTTGGCCGAGAACCCTCCTCGACCGAGAACTCTCCTTGGCCGAGAACCCTTCTTGGCCGAGAACCCTTCTTGGCCGAGAACTCGTGTTGACCGAGTTCCCATAATGGCCGAGAACCCTTGGTCACCAAGAACACTTGCTGAACGAGTTCACATGGTGGCCGAGAACACCCAGTTCAACTC
This sequence comes from Bidens hawaiensis, assembly GCF_021521415.1. Lineage (NCBI taxonomy): Eukaryota > Viridiplantae > Streptophyta > Magnoliopsida > Asterales > Asteraceae > Bidens > Bidens hawaiensis. The sequence continues at coordinate 238,230 of NW_027491722.1, read as the reverse complement.
ATTTTTCTATCTTATGATTCTGCCTTGCCCAGATTACTTGTTTCATGGTTCATATCATGAACCTTTAATCCTTTATCATCATCATCATCATATCCGCTTTACATTCATTAGTATTCCAATATCTAGATCTAATTCGTTTTAGGCATAAAGCTTGGACCTTTATACATTTAAAACATTCTAGGCTAGATCTAGGGTTCATTTGATGAACCGTATGTTGTCATAAGTCCATTAGGTTCATTTTAAACCATCAAGTTTGCAACTTTATGCAACATCTAGACCCGATCTACTCTAGGGTCAAGTTTCATGGCAAATCTATCACAAAAGCATAAACTTTAAGGTTAAAGCACATACCTTTAATCGTATTTAGGCCTCGGGTTAGCTTGTTTATGATCTTGAATCGTGTATCTAGCTTGTATCCCAAAGATCTATTAATAAAGGGTTTGGTTTTGATCTTGGTTTCTCACTCTAGGTGGCGGCCGAAAATGGAAAGGAGTGTGTGAGGGTTTTAGGCTTAGAGAGAGAATAAGATGGATATTATGGATGAAAATGGAAAGATTTAGGGTTTAAGGGGGTATTTATACCCCCTTAAGCCCATGGACCTAAGGCCCATCTTTCCTTTTTAGTCCATGATAAATCCATTTACTTAGCCTACTTATCTCTCCATTATTATTTACTAACTTGGGTAAATTCTCTTCCGTTAAAACAAATAATATATATTAAAATATTATTATGGAAATTTTGGGATGTGATTGTGACATCCCACATCGGTTGGGAAGGAGAACTAAGCCTTCTTTATAAGGAGGTGGATACCTTCCCCATTATAACGTGTTTTGGGCGCTTAATGGTAGTGGATGAGAGGAGAATTCCACAGTTAAGCGTGCTTAGGTGGGAGTAGTATGAGGATGAGTGACCACCTGGGCTACCAAAAGCAAATCCGTGAGGCGATGGTGGTACGTCCCGGCCAAAGCGGACAATATTATGGTGCGGTGGTAGTTGGGCTGTTACAAGATGGTATCAGAGCCAGGGCCGGACCGGTGGTGCCAGGTCCCGCGTGGACGCTGGACCCCTAAGGGGGGTGGATTGTGACATCCCACATCGGTTGGGAAGGAGAACTAAGCCTTCTTTATAAGGAGGTGGATCCCCATTATAACGCGTTTTGGGCGCTTAATGGTAGTGGATGAGAGGAGAATTCCACAGTTAAGCATGCTTAGGTGGGAGTAGTATGAGGATGAGTGACAACCTGGGCAACCACAAGCAAATCCGTGAGGCGATGGTGGTACGTCCCGGCCAAAGCGGACAATATTATGGTGCGGTGGTAGTTGGGCTGTTACAGTTCAATTATTGTAGTTCTCGATATAGAGTCAAAGTGGTCCAATCAAACACACAGTAAGTTTGGGTGAGGCCTCACACTTTATCAGTTTGAATCAACAAGGGCGCCAATATGTCTAACTGTTACATTTTAATGTAAGAGTAAAGAATCCCATCTTGACTACATACAACTCCCACTGAACTCTAGAACATTCCCAATCAATGCCTTTATGGCTGGAAGTTACGCAACAGCGGTTGACATGATCAAAGAATATTCCTCGGTAAACGAAAGTTCTAATATGTGTCTCAGGTCTTAGGATATTAAATGAGCATACTATTATCAAAACATCTTACGATCAAGATCCATGAAGATGATTTGATGCGAGTTACATCCAACGTTATTCATAATGAGGTATGTGAGTTTGGAAGTCAACTGCTTGAGTCTAAAGTCAGAATAGTCTTAATTCAGAATCGTTCCCACGAGTTTGACTGACTACGGATAATTTAGAATACAATATTTGTAACACCTTTGGCAAACACAACATTGTCCCACTCTTAGGCTATCCCACATCGGCCGTGGATGTAACATCACGTAAATTTCGGTCAAAAATGTAAAATTTTTAAAGTCAAGGGACCAATTCTGCCAATTTTCAAACTTCAGGGATTAAATTGAAATTTCTGTTTTCTAGACCCATCGCGCTACGCGATAGGGTCAAGAAAGACACCCATCGCGTATCGCGATGGGGTGTCTGACACATCGTGACACGTGTGCCACGCGGCACACGGTGGCAACGCCTGCCGCCACGTATCACCACGTGGCAGCACGTTCGCCACGTGTCGCCACGTGGACTCGGTGCCTGCCATGTGTCACACGTGGCAGGTCTACGTAGTGACTCAACAAGCCTATATCGCGATACGCGATAGGCTTGCCAAGTGACCTATCGCGTATCGCGATGGGGTCCAAATTTGGCTCTACAAATAGAAGTCACGGGTTCAAGCCAAACACACCTCAAATTCACACACATACTCTGTCTCTAGACTCTTTCTACCTCGAAGTTCGTACCCTCGATCCGTCTCGAAAACCGTGCCCCGAAACCTCATTTCCCGTGACCGTTACCTCGATTTCCGTGCCACTTTCCGTCAACATTCCGAGTTAAGAGGAAGTGTTGTCTGACGTCCCGACGTTTACCTCGAAGTACGTGCCAAGGGTGTTGGTGTCTCGACAAACGTGTCAAAGATTGATCGAGCGTGTAAAACTTTACATGAGGCTACGTGTCTCTAAAAACATTATAAATAAGAGTATAAGCCAGCCCTCAGGCTATGGTATACGTTTGTCTGGATCCTGTCATATGTGGAACGCGGTGGGCACATCGCACCACGCTTGGTCACGACCTCCAGCCACGATGGGCCGGACCTAAGTTACGTCCGAGTGGGGAATGGCCATGTGTATATTTATAGTACCTAAGTTATGTCATAAACGCTGCGGTGTTTCGCTGAGGTGACCTAGTGCAGAGACTCGAATTTATGATGATTGTTTAACTTCATTATTCCTAAGCCAAGATGGGCCGAGGCTTACGTGGTATTGAGGGGTAATTAAGTAAAGAAAATATTTTAGCGTCAGTATATTCACCAGCATACGTTGCTGACGTATTTTATTTAACATTTTGCAGGTAATCAGGATTAGAGCTTGAAAGGACGAAGAAGCTCAAGTATCCGATGGCTCGGATAACTTTTATGTAAATATTAAAGCGTGGTGGTTTTGTAAAACATATAAACAAGTAAAACCAAACGAGACTTTTGTCTCGTATTTTGTATTGTAAATATTTATAATATCGATCCTTATATTTTTATAAAACTTCCGCTAATAACCGTAACTCTGATTTATTTACAAATACGATACCAACTATGGTTCATACTCCTAGGCCTAGAATGGGGGTGTGACAGGTTGGTATCAGAGCCATCGATCTTAGCGAATTGGGTATCATAAAACAATACCCAAGCTTCGATTCAAGCATAGGAAATAATTACTTGTTTATTTGAATATGGATAAGATTGGTTGGTAACCCTTTCTTTCCCTCTCTACATTCTAAACCACCCAAAGATGTCTTACGAAGAATTAATGAAGTATTATGATAATGAAGCAAGAAGAGCAAGGAAGTATTACAAATTCCCCAAGGACATCATGAGCAATGATTACTTTGAGTCATTTTTCAACTTCAACGAAGGACCTAGCCAACATCCTAACATGGAACCAAGTCCTATCTATCATTTGGACAATACACCACATGAAGTATACCAACCACCGAGACATTCGAGTTATCATCCCACAAGTCTACCTATGTATCAACCATCGGAGGTACCGACATATTATCCTTCCGAAATTCCGACTTATCAACCCATGGAGACTCCACCCCATTACTCAGATCCAATATATGTGCCACCAAATCCACACCCGTCATATTATTTCCTCGCAAACTTACCAATCAAGGAGGAACCCAAATCTCCTTCTTCCGAATGGATGAAATGCCACTCCGACCAGCGAAGGTGGCATACCGGCACTTCAACAATGGATACTGCCAACTCTCACATCAACGAAGGAGAGCCGTCTCACAAGCCCAAGATGAGGGTGATTATGCCTTATGAGAAGATCCATATGCCGGCAATGACTGAAGAAGAGTTAGAGAAGGAACCGAAAGAGGAAACTGATCCAGAAATGACCGAAAAGGAATCAAACGAGGAAACCCACCCTGAAGAGGAGTATCCGGACAATCCAAATGAAGTAACCACACCAATGGAGGAGCAACAATCAACCCCAAGCTATGGATCTGTGGACCCGTACATGCAATTCCTCCTTGAACTCAAGGGAAAGTAGTCAACAAGTTTCCCACCATATCAAGGTGAGATTGCATCCATTGAAGACCAGGCCAATGAAATTCATGAGCAAAATAAAGCAGCCGATGCATTTTTCAGTTATCCCTCTGATGTGACTGCATCACCATACCCAGATCCCAAGAATCACTACGACATTGTGATGATGGGTTACCGCGACCCACCTCCAAGATATGGGTATCCTACCGACATACCGCAGTCCTAGGAGGAGCATCTGGATCGAGCCTTACAAGAAACTGATGAGTTGAGAAAGAAGGTTGATGCTGATGGAAAGAAGAAAAAGAAAATGGGAGACAAACTTCTTCGCAAATGCAACAAGCTCACTAAAGTTGTGAAGAAGTTTATAAAAAATTGAGAAGAGGATGGCATGAGAAGAAAAAGTTTATGTGTGTAAAATAGTTCGTATGATATGTGTACGATATGGATAGGATCTTATATATCGTTTTAACGATATATAAAGTATGTTGTAAATTAATATACATATCATTTATGATATGTATAAATGTGAAATAAATAAAACTTGTATAATAAGAAAAGAAATGTGTTAAATTTCAGATCAAAAAGATATAAAAGATAAAAGGATTTAAAAGAGAATGTCTAGACAAAGTGATAACCGTGAGGTTTCCCGAAAGGAAGCCGAGAAACGAGAAGCTAAAGGGAAAGGTCCCGAGAAAGAACGAGAGGATCCGATTCCCAAAAAATACATGAATCAAATACAACAAATGATCGATAAGGCTGTTAGAGAAGCATCTGAAAATAGATCCCAAACAAAACATTCTCGGTCTGAACATCCTTCTCAAAAGTCTGTTTCCAAACCCCGATCTAGACCCTCCCGCATGGATGAAAGCATGCATGAATAAAATGCCGATGGAGGCATGAGACAAGAATTTAAGAAACTTAAGATAAGTGGTTGCTCATTCAAAGATTTTAAGTATTATGGGCCGAAGGAGTTTTATGGTGACAAGGGAGCCATCAATACCGTAAGGTGGCTTGAAGATATGGAAACGATTGTGATCACGAGCAAGTGTACGGAAGAAGAAAAGATACAATACTCCGCCTTGATGTTCAAAGGAGAAGCACACGAATGGTGGAACGCATTAATCTTTAGTAGAGGAAGGGAGGTGATGTATAGTCTGACGAGGATTGAGTTTAAAGAATTGTTGATGTCAAAGTTCTGTCCTATGCACGAGACAGACCAGATCCAAACCAAGTTCTTAGCTCACAAGGTTTTCGGAACAAACCTTCGTGAGTACAACACGAAATTTCACGAGTACTGCCGTTTAGTGCCCCAGCTGGTTACCCCGGAATCCAGCAAAGTCACACGTTACATATGGGGACTACCACGTGAAATTCGTGACATGGTGAGATCGCACTTTCCAAAAACTGCTGACTCCGCGATGGAGTTAGCAGGATACTTGATGGGCGGAATGATCCGCAATAAAGAAGAAGATAAGAAGGTCGTGACGACTCACGACTCAAAGAAAGGAGGAGATACCCGCTTCAAGGGTAAAGGGGTTGACCAACGAAGGTCTAACTCCAATTTCGGCGTCCCTCAATGTAAAATTTGCAAGAAGTATCATCGAGGTAGATGCAACTTTGCTTCCCGAGTCTGTGAATCGTGTAATAGACCGATTGTTGGAAGAAGAAGATGACTTGCTACAACTGCAAGGAAATGGGACATCTTAGCTATGAGTTCCCCAAAAATAAGCCCGCGACTGGTGGTGCGGGTAGTAGCGGTCAGAAGAATGAGCCCAAGATGGGCAATGCGAGAGTTTTTGTCCTTGACACGAAGAAAGCGGCTGACATGCCGGAAACTATAACCGGTACGTTTCTTGTTAACAACGCCTATGCTAGAGTCTTGTTTGATTCAGGAGTTAATTTAAGTTTTATAGATTATAAATTTTGTAGTCTATTAAATGAACCTTTAATCAAACTTAATAAAACTCTAAGCGTCGAAACCGCCAATGGCGACATTGTTAAAATCTCCGAAGCTTTAGAAAACGGAAAAATCTTGTTAGCCGGTTATGTTTTGCCTATTCAATTGTTACCCATGACTTTTGCTGGTTTTGATGTTGTATTGGGTATGGATTGGTTATCCAACAACCATGCACGTATCCTTTGCAATACCAAGACTGTTGAACTCCAAGCCCCTGATAAACGTACTATACGAATCGAAGGGGACAAGGACGCTGGCCAAGTTAGCCTAATCTCCATGATAATGGCTAAAAAAAGTTTAAATCAAGGATTCTTAGCATTCATGGCCTACGTCACCGAAGAATCGAAACCCAAAGAAATCAAAGACGTTCCTGTTGTTTCTGATTATGCCGATGTATTTCCCGACGAACTCCCCGGCATTCCTCCCGATCGTGAAGTAGAGTTTAGAATCGATCTTATTCCTGGAACTACTCCGATCGCTAAAGCACCTTATCGCCTCGCGCCAACCGAGATGAAGGAACTAAAGAAACAACTTAACGAGCTTCTAGAGAAAGGCTTTATACGACCAAGTTCATCACCGTGGGGAGCGCCAATACTGTTCGTTAAGAAGAAGGATGGATCCTTGCGAATGTCCATTGATTACCAGCCCTCAACAAAGTAACTATCAAGAATCGTTATCCACTTCCGCATATCGATGACTTATTCGACCAATTTCAAGGTGCTAGCTACTTCTCTAAGATCGATCTTCGTTCCGGCTATCACCAACTTAAGGTTCAATCTGAAGACATTCCTAAAACCGCCTTCCGAATAAGGTATGGCCATTATGAGTTCACTGTTATGCCATTCGGACTCACTAATGCGCCAGCCGCGTTTATGGATATGATGAACCGTATCTGCAAGCCTTACTTAGATAAATTTGTTATCGTCTTCATCGACGACATACTTATTTACTCTAAGTCAAAGAATGATCATGAAATCCACCTTCGAACCTTACTTGAAATCCTAAGGACCGAGAAGTTGTACGCGAAATTCTCGAAATGTGAGTTCTAGTTACACGAAGTGCAATTTCTTGGTCACATAATAAACGTTAACGGAATTCAAGTAGATTCCGCTAAAATTGAAGCCATTTCAAAGTGGGAGGTTCCAAAGTCGCCAACCGAGATCCGAAGTTTCTTGGGATTGGCCGGCTATTATCGAAGGTTCATCGAAAAGTTTTCCCGAATCGCTGTTCCCTTAACTTCTCTAACTCGTAAAAACATTAAATATGAATGGGGAACAAAGCAACAAGAAGCGTTTGATATACTTAAACAAAAGCTTACTCAAGCTCCTATACTGGCATTGCCTGAAGGTATTGAAGATTTCGTGGTCTTTTGCGATGCATCACATTCCGGCTTGGGATGTGTATTGATGCAACGCAAGAAAGTTATAGCTTACGCCTCTCGACAACTTAAAGTACACGAAAAGAACTATACAACTCATGATCTAGCGTTAGGCATCATAATCTTTGCACTTAAGATATGGAGGCACTATCTCAATGGAGTAAGATTTATCGTGTACACTGATCACAAAAGTTTAAAACACATATTCGATCAAAAAGAACTTAATATGCGCCAACGACGCTGGATGAAAACTCTAAACGACTATGACTGCGAAATTATCTATCATGAAGGTAAAGCCAATGTTGTGGTCGATGCCTTAAGTCATGAAGAGCACGAAAAGCCAAAGAGAGTCCGAGCGTTAAGGCTAGAACTTCAAATTGATCTTATTGACCAAATAAAATCCGCGCAAACTCAAGCGATCAACGAAAATCAAATCTCCGATGAGAAACGAAACGGCACCATTGACTCGTTGCTCAAAGTTGACGATGGTATCCTTAGACTCGGAAATAGAATTTAGGTACCAATCATCGGAGAATTGAGCGAGAAAATCTTAAACGAAGCCCATAAGTCCAAATACACGATGCATCCCGGAAGCGACAAAATGTACCAAAATCTTAAAGCAAATTATTGGTGGAACGGAATGAAGAAGGATGTCGCTTCGCATGTGGCGAAATGTCTCACTTGTTTAAAAGTCAAGGCCGAACACCAAAGGCCTTCGGGATTGCTTCAGCAACCTGAACTTCCCGTGTGGAAGTGGGAATTAATAACTATGGACTTCATAACCAAACTTCCGAAAACGACTCGACAACACAATGCAATATGGGTGATTGTGGATCGTCTAACTAAGTCCGCACATTTCATACATATTAATGAGTCATACTCAATGGATAGATTAGCGCGTATATATGTGAACAACATCGTTGCTTTGCATGGAGTACCGCTATCTAAAATCTCCGATAGAGATAGTCGTTTTACGTCTCACTTTTGGAAAAGCTTCCAACAGGCACTCGGCACAAAGCTAAACCTTAGCACCGCTTACCATCCACAAACCGATGGGCAAAGCGAAAGGACTATTCAAACGTTGGAAGATATGCTCCGCGCATGTGTAATAGACTTAGGTGGAAGTTGGGACGACCACTTACCCCTAATGGAATTCTCATATAATAATAGTTATCACACGAGCATTCAAACTGCACCATTCGAGGCGTTGTATGGACGAAAGTGTAGGACGCCCGTGTGCTGGTCTGAAACCGGAGATAATTAATTATCTGGACTTGAGATAGTCCAAGAAACTACCGACAGGGTTATTCAAATCCGCGAACGACTCAAGACGACACGTGATCGCCAAAAGAGTTATGCCGACGTCCGTCGTAAGCCTTTAGAATTCAATGTCGGTGACAATGTTCTGTTGAAAGTCTCGCCGTGGAAAGGCGTAGTCTGATTCGGCAAGAAAGGAAAACTAAGTCCTCGATTCGTTGGACCTTTCGAGGTACTTGAACGAATTGGTACCGTCGCATACCGTTTGCGACTACCCGAGGAAATGCAAGGGATACACGACGTATTCCATGTTTCAAATCTACGAAAGTGTCTAGCAGATGAATCTCTTTCAATGCCCTTAAAAGACGTAGAAATTAATGAGAATTTAAAATTTGTAGAACGTCCCATCCAAATTGAAGATTCAAAACTAAAGAAACTTAAAAGACGAACCTTGAAAATCGTGAAGGTAAGATGGGATTCTCGACGAGGACCTGAGTATACTTGGGAACTCGAGTCTGAAATGAGAAAGAAATACCCTCACTTATTCTCCTAAGCAATCTCGAGGATGAGATTTATTTCAAGGTGGGGAGGATGTAACATCACGTAAATTTCGGGCCAAAAATGTAAAATTTCCAAAGTCAATGGACCAATTCTGCCAATTTCCAAACTTCAGGGATTAAATTGAAATTTCTGTTTTCTAGACCCATCGCGCTACGCGATAGGGTCAAGAAAGACACCCATCGCGTATCGCGATGGGGTGTCTGAAACATCGTGATACGTGTGCCACGCGGCACACGGTGGCAACGCCTGCCGCCACGTGTCACCACGTGGCAGCACGTTCGCCACGTGGACTCGGTGCCTGCCACGTGTCACACGTGGCATGTCTACATAGTGACTCAACAAGCCTATATCGCGATACGCGATAGGCTTGCCAAGTGACCTATCGCGTATCGCGATGGGGTCCAAATTTGGCTCTATAAATAGCATCCACGGGTTCAAGCCAAACACACCTCAAATTCACACACATACTATCTCTCTCTAGACTCTCTCTACCTCGAAGTTCATACCCTCGATCCGTCTCGAAAACCGTGCCCTGAAACCTCATTTTCCGTGCCCGTTACCTCGATTTCCGTGCCACTTTCCGTCAACATTCCGAGTTAAGAGGAAGTGTTGTCCGACGTCCCGACATTTACCTCGAAGTACGTGCCAAGGGTGTTCGTGTCTCGATAAACGTGTCAAAGATTGATCGAGCGTGTGTTGATAAGAAGAATAGAGTCGAAGTGCTGCCCGAGTGAGAAGGGAATACTAAGCCGACAAAGGTAGGCAAAATTCCCGACCAAAATAATAATAAAATATTGAAAGGGCTTAATACCCTAAGTCGAAGTTATTCTCGATAATCAAAGAAAGAAATAACAAAGAAAATAAAGAAAAGAAAAGAAAAGATATAATATATGAATAAATATATATATATATATAAGTTTATTCTTTGTTATTAAAATATATTATTTAAGTATAATGAGTATACTTAAATAATAAAGAAAAGAATACGTTTCTTAAAGAAGAAGAAACGTCGGGTTTTATAAATAAACTAAAGGTTTTTAAAGATTACTTTTTAACTAAAGGTTTTAAAGTAAAATAAAATAATGAACTAAAGGTTCATCGAGATGATAAGACTAAAGGTCTTAAGCCGGATCGTGTATCCGACAATTGAATGTTATACTCGTACTATAGGTGCGAGATAGAGAAGGAAAGACTAACGGACGGTGTTGGAAGCCGATCCCATTGAAAGGTGAATACGCCCCACTTTTACAAACTTGTTTTCAAACGAGTCAATTTGATTATATGAAAAACTTTACATGAGGCTACGTGTCTCTAAAAACATTATAAATAAGACTATAAGCCAGCCCTCAGGCTATGGTATACGTTTGTCTGGATCCTGTCATATGTGGAACGCGGTGGGCACATCGCACCACGCCTGGTCACGACCTCCAGCCACGATGGGCCGGACCTAAGTTACGTCCGAGTGGGGAATGGCCATGTGTATATTTATAGTACCTAAGTTATGTCATAAACGCTCCGGTGTTTCGCTGAGGTGACCTAGTGCAGAGACTCAAATTTATGATGATTGTTTAACTTGATTATTCCTAAGCCAAGATGGGACGAGGCTTACGTGGTCTTGAGGGGTAATTAAGTAAAGAAAATATTTTAGCGTCAGCATATTCACCAGCATACGTTGCTGACGTATTTTATTTAACATTTTGCAGGTAATCAGGATTAGAGCTTGAAAGGACGAAGAAGCTCAAGTATCTGATGGCTCGGATAACTTTTATGTAAATATTAAAACGTGGTGGTTTTGTAAAACATATAAACAAGTAAAACCAAACGAGACTTTTGTCTCGTATTTTGTATTGTAAATATTTATAATATCGATCCTTATATTTTTATAAAACTTCCACTAATAACCGTAACTCTGATTTATTTACAAATACGATACCAACTATGGTTCATACTCCTAGCCTAGAATGGGGGTGTGACAGTGGACAAGAGACATCACTGGTTCATAAGTAATGTCCTGCCTCTTCAATCACCAACGCGTTTTGGGCAACCAAAAACAAATCCGTGAACTCTTCGTGGGCAGAGCGCACAATATTGGTGGTGCGAGGGGCCGCATGTTACAATATTCACGGATTAAACGTATTAAAATGAACATAGATGTATCATTCAACGTTTGCATTTAACCATTAAATCAAAAGTGAACTAAAAAGTACAACTGTTTAAATGTTCATACATCCAAATACTAAAAATCAAAATAAATCACTAGCAAGTCTAAGCCCGATAGCATCTCTATGCTGATCATGCTTGTCCTGAGTTATTGGCTTAGTGAACAAGTCAGCTAGTTTTGATCTGTGTTTTCTTTGCTTATCACAATGTCTTTATGTGCCAGTAATTATCGTACATAGTGGAACTAAAATGTGCTTGGCCTTGTGATGAAAATTGGGCTCTTTGGCTTGAGCAATAGCACCTGTGTTATCACATATTACGTCGATTATGAGCGAGAAACATCTCGGTCATTCTGGAAGTTAGCGTCAGTGTAACACCTTACAATGAGCTCCTCTTCCACTCCTCCAAACACGCTTACGAGACGTCAGGTCTAGTGCATAATACAGCGTACATGACAGAGCCAATCGCTGAAGCATATGGAATTGCTTGCATGTGCTTTGTCTCAATGTCCGTTGCCAGAGATTGCGATTTGCTAAAACGGTTCCTTTAGCAATGGAACAGCTCCTATCTTGGAATTGTCCATTGAGAAGCGTGTCATGACTTCGCTTATGTATGTACTTTGACTTAGCCCTAGAAGCCGCTTAGATCTATCTTGGTAGATCTCGATTCCCAGAATATAAGCAGCTTCTCCAAGATCTTTCATTGGAAAACAAGATTCCAACCAGTGCTTAACTCCCTTAAGCATAGGAATGTTGTTTCCAATTATCAGTATATCATACACATACAAGATGAGGAATGATATAGTGCTCCCACTAGCCTTTCTGTAAACATAAGGCTCATATTCATAGTTGATAAAACCAAACTCTTTGATTTTCTCATAAAGTGAAGATTCCAGCTTCGAGATGCTTGCTTAAAATTCACTTGCTCCCTATTGCCCGACCTTCGGGGGGTAGCTCAATCAAGTTCTAGACTTGACTGTCGTGAATAGATTGCATCTCGGCATTCATGGCATCTCGCCGTTTCTCAGATTCCGTATCCAAGATTGCAGATATGTAGTTAGTAGCTTCGTCGCCAGACTCGGCTACTAATAAGACTTCCGGACCATCCAGATGCTATAGGTATCTAGGATTGGGTGCGAGAGTCCTAGTACTTCTGTGAGCGCTCGAGTTCATGTCTGATGTATCAGCAACAACAACTTGTTGATCAGACACTCTAGCTTCTCAGCAGTTGTTTGTGGTTCTTGAATATCTTCAAGATCGACAAAATAATCTCCAGTTCCATGATCGAGAAATTCTTTCTCGAGGAAGTGGTCTTTCCTTTTGATAGAAATCATATTTGAATAAGGATGAAAGAAGTAATAACCGCTTTGGTAGTAGTATTTGACGAATGCGGGAAACGGTCATAAGGGCGAAACTCCAAAATGAGTGAAGCAAGTTAGTTCTACACATCATTGATCGAACCATGTTTAGCAAAGTTCGATTCCTCCTCTCGCTCACGCCATTTTGTTGGGGTGTGCCAGGTGGAGTGAGCTGTGAAACAATTCCACGCTATTTTATATCAGTGATGAACTATGGGCTGAGATACTTTCTACCCCGATCTGATTGAAGTATCTTAATGTTTTTACCAAGTTGGTTTTCCATTTCGTTTTGAAACTCTTGGAACATTTCAGAAGTTTCATGCTTGTGTTTCATAAGATACACATAAGCATATCGACTATAATCGTCGATAAAAGAAACGAAGTATCTTTCATGGTTTTTAGGCATGGTTCTGAAAGGTCCACATACATCAGTATGTATGAGTCCTAACAGATCTCTTTCTCGTTCACTTTTATGAGTGAATGAGTCTTTGGCGAGTTTGCCAGCTAAGCAAGACTCATAATTGTCAAAAGATTCCGGTCCTGAGGATTCAAGAATCCCTTCGGATTGGAGTCTTTTAACTCTTGCCTTGCTTATGTGGCCAAGTCGGCAATGCCATAGAAATGTATCATTGATGCCAGATCTAATATGTTTTGAAAGATTATATATACGTTATTGTTAGTTTGAACATCAATCTAATAAATACCATTTCGAGGTTTAGCCTCAAAATAAAAGATATCATTTTAAGTAAGTAGGAATAGCCATGCCATTGAAAACATACATAAAACCTTGTTCAAACAGTAAAGAAGCTGAAACGATGTTGCTGGTCAAACCAGTAGTATACAAACAATTATTCAAATGAAAAACTAGGTCAGATGGACAAGTAAAATAAAATACTCCAGTTGCCAGAACTGGTACTCTCTTCTCATCTCCAACAATGAGTTCCATGCTGCCTTTATTCAGTTTCTTCCACTTCTCAGGCTCCTGCAAGACATTAATGATGTGGAAACCACATCTGGTATCAAATACCTATGTGTTGCTAGAGACAGTGAAAAGTTTAATAACCTATATGGAAATACCTCAAGAAGAGCTTTCACCATTGGCTCTCTTCATCTTGATCTCAGCAAGGTACTCGGGACAGTTTCGCATCCAGTATCCCATTTGGTTGTATCGGTAGCACTTGCGCTCCTCAGGGGGCGGCGGTGGTATCTTTGGAACCCCTTTGTTAGCATTGGTGGCACAAGTGGCAGCAATGGTAACATTCTTCATGCCTTTACCCTTATAACCCCGGTTCTTGGGATTAGGCTTCTTGAAACCAGCAGATCGGATCATAAGAACTTGATTGGTCCTTGAAGGAATGTTCATCTCAGCCGTCTTGAGCATGTTGTGAAGCTCCGGCACTGTCTTCACCCAGCCATTCATGTTGAATTCATTACGAATTGGTCGTATGAGCTGGGGAGAGAGTTGAGGATGAAATCAGCTGCCATCTCATCAGGCAGGGGATAATCAAGTTTCTTGAGCTGATCGATGTGCCCCTTCATCTTAAGAACATGCGCACTGACGGGAGACCCTTCTGCCATCTTGCAACTAATGAGTTGTTACATGGTGTCGAATCGTTCTTGACGGGCTTGTTTCTGGAACATGCCCTTGGGTTGCTCAAGCATCTCATAGGCACCAAAGTCTTCCAAGCCTTTAGCAAGCTCAGAAGTCATGGTGGCTAGCATAATACAGGAGACCTCAGCCGAGTCATCCTTATGCTTGTCAAGAACTTTTCGAGCAGCGGCCGTGTTGTTTTCAGGCTCGGTTGGAACAGGTCCATCGAGAACATACAGGCGCATTGCCATGGTGAGAACAAGTCTCAAGTTGCGGTGCCATTCGATGAAGTTGGTACCATTCAGTTTATCCTTCTCAAGGATAGTCTTAAGGGCGTAGGGTGAGTATTCGTTTGACGACATCTGATTAATTAAGCAAAAGTAAATTTAATTAGTATTTTCGACGTTGCAGTCCCATTATTAATGACCTAATAACATTAATGAAATAGGAGCATGAGAATCCGACTTTCAGTTATTAAAGGCAGTTGTAGCACACAACATTAATAAGTGGTTAGGCAGACTGACAACGATTGCCAATTGTGTATAGAGCACAACTCTCGGTTATGAGACCTATAGAGACAACGATTGTCTGTATTGATACGTTTAGCCTCATCTTTGCCCACTTTAAGTCTCCAAACAGCTTTAGCACGTAATAGGAAAGTAAAGTAATAGTTATCCTAGTATAGTGACGTGTGAAAGGGCCGAATAAGTCAACGAAACGCTTTCACCTTGATGGGATATGCTAGAAAACAAGTGCGGTGCTGTAGCTCCAAACACTTGAAATTTCGCAGTATGCCTCAAGTGTGACTTGTAGTAGGATTGGCATGAACTATTGGTTTTAAATTGGGATCACTTTTAAAATTACCAAATAGAGTAAAAGTCAAATTTTACTGTATTTATTATCGGGATGAATTGATGAACTCTTTCATCTCTCAGGACACTTAGTTTTAAATAACCTATTAAAAACTAAGTTTGTCGCGATACGACTAACCAATTTTAAGTTAATATAAATCTATTAAGTTATTAGTTTTGGAAATCAAAACGATTTTAATTTGCAAAACATTATTGGTTAATAAAATGTTTATTTTCAAATTTATTTGGTATTAGATCGGTGATATTATAATCCTATTATAAACAATCCAAGCAACCACAAAAGCAAATAATAATATGTAAATCCTTATGGCCAAAAGGTGATCGGTCTCGCTAGAGCCAATTAGGGAGACCGATCGGGTCAAGGGGTTCACAACACAAAACAACCACAAGGATGGACTTCTTCGTGCATCCCGTCATCTTGCTCGAACTCCCACAAACTCCAAGAAATCCTTGAGCTCGTCCTCGGTTATCTTCGCGTCTTCTTAATTACAAATTTATAAACTAACAATAATTTGCCCTATTACAAATTTGAACCATCTTTATGGCCAAAAGAAAACCGAAAAATAAATAATAACCGTTAACAACTTTTGAACCATCCATATGGCCAAAAACAAGCTCAACAACCAAACACAACCAAACAAACATAGGTCGGGGCCGGATTTATATATCCAAAATAAATAAAATTTCGGGTTCTTTCGACTTGGTCAAATAAAATAAACAAAATTTTGACCAAATCAAAATCACTCGAAGATAAATCTATATCAAAACTTTAAACTATTTAAAGTTTATGACGTAGATCCGGTTTTAAACGAACCGGGATCGACTCGTACGTTGTAACCGCGGCTTTGATACCACTGTTGGGTTTCAACGGTGGTTCGGAACGAAAACGGTCAAACTATTTTAACCCGTTTTAGTTAATTATTTCGTTTGGATAAATATTAATCAATATTAATATATATGTATAAACGAACTATAAAACGCAGCGGAATATAAACGATTAACACGAACCAAAAACCGAAACCCAAAATCCGGATCCGATTACAACGTAACACGAGCACGATTAATAAATAATAACGAATCAACAATAGTAAAGTTTGTCGATATACCTCGGTTATCGAAACCGGGAAGACACCGAAGGCTTAACGAACTAAGCTAGATATGAACACAAAGAGACCCGACAATGATTCCGGCGATGGACGGCGGCAGATTACGGCGGCGAACGGTGGCGGGTTGTCGGAACTGGAGCAGCAGGTTGACAGTTATGGTGGACAGCAGCGCCGGCGACTAGAGGTTGGCGGCGGTGGTGACTTGCAGTAACTGATAGCAACAGTGGCCGGAAAATCGGCCTCACCGGAAAAACGAAGTGGCTGCCATAAAGCTTAAAACGCCGCTGTGAACGACTTGATGTTTATCCGGTGGTGGTGCGAGGTTATAGTGGTGCTCTAAGGGTAAGTAGTGGCCGGCGTAGGGTGGTGAGACCGGAAAAGCGTCTGGCAGCGGCGGCTGTGATAGAGGTATTAGGGTTTTATTGATTGTTAAAGATTAGGTGATAATATGTATATATATAGTATACTATATATGGAAAATATCTTTTAGGGTTTAATCAATTAATCCATTGGGCTTAAAGCCCAAATACAAACTCAAAGCCTAATCCATTATTTACCCCTTTTGATTTATGTGTCGGGCCCAGTTAACATTTAATTGAGCATGAACTTCGTTGCCCTCGGTGTAACTCATACCGGGTCACATTCGGGTCGGTCCGCGTTGACTTAACCCGAACCGACCATTAAATCCAAAAACCTAGTCAATGCCAACGTTGTAATGTGATGCCACTATCACCTCGTTGTTCTTAAAGGTATTTGTGGACAGTATTATGGTTATTTATGAAACTATAGCCTATATTAAAGAATAAACTCATAATCATAACTTTCAATATTTATTTGGAGTTGTTTTAAAAGTAAAGGAAAAGAAAAAGACTATTAATCGTAATGATCTGAAAAAAAATAATTAAAGTTAAATAAAATAAAATTAATAGAGATTGGAACGTTAGCTAACATGGAATCTTGAAAATGAATTCAAATAATATTATAATGGTGTTTAATTTATTAAACATTAGTTAAAGACAAGAGGTAATTTGTAGCATGTAAAACACCACAAGCGCCAATGGCCCAATGTTGTCATGTTCATGTAAAGTAAACTATTTCCCTTTTTTGGCGTTGGTTTTTGTTGGCGATTATTTTTAATAATTAACTTTTTAACTAGTTCTAACTATATAAAGGATATATTATATTGCGTACGTTTGTACTTATCCAACTTAACTTTTCAGAATTACGTATATTGTTCTTAGACTATAAGCTACTGCATATGATAAATTATAATCAAGAAATATAGCTTAAACTAACAAATTTGATAATTCGGGGAGCATTAACCGGGAAACGAAAAGTGCACAATCTGCAAGTAACTTCATATGTGACAGTATATCTAGAACTAGAAGTACACGTTACTACGTTAGTGTTATATTTTAGTCTATGCATATGTGATTGTGTGAACAAGCTTGAGAGTTGAGGGTATGCTTAATAGGGTGAGTAACTGTGTACGATGAAAGATCAAGGGAGTATGTTGAAATATATGAATGTTTTAATTCAATAGAAAATTTATGAGAAAAAAAAATGTTAGTATAAATTAGCTAGACTTTATTAGATGGCCTTTTAGCTACAGCTGATCAACATGGGCTTGCAATTGATTATTAAACATTTAAACCAGTGAAGTGAAGCTGGCGTACAGTTGGGCCTCATATATTTTAGTCCAGTACTTTTTGCTGGCGTTAAAAATGCCAAAAGATAAAAGAGTTAAAAACGTTTTTAATTAACGCCCTAAACGATCTCTGATCTCGTTTTTCAAAATCGCTCTTAGTCTCAGTCTTCGTCTTCGTCTTCGTCTAATATAGGGTTTCATCACGTTAGCGATTTTTAGTTCTTTTGTGATTCTAATTGTATTCGTTTGTGTGTCAAAATCTTCATTTTGATTATTTGAATTTTGTTGTCCATTTGATCTAGTTTGTATTTCTTCATTTTTGTATAGTTGTAATTGCTACAAAGAGTATATATCATGACAAATAAATCGTAGCAAATAATCCCACGTAGAATAAAAGAGTTTATTTGTTTAACTTTACTTTGAAGATAATTATCCTTTTAGTTATTTTTTTATTAGCATCTAAACTAACCTATAAAATGTAGTGAATAATTCCTCGACCAAAGAGATTATTATTTATGTAAAATACTCCGAAAATATTACCCTCTTAATCATTTTTATTAACATCTAATTTAACCTAATAATTAATGCTTCAAACTTTATACCTACCTATAGTTTTCTTTAGCAAATTACCAAAATAGCCCATTTCATGAGAGAGAAAATACAAAATAGCACGTGAGATTTCATTTTCCTAAAATAGCCCTCGAAATCCAACTTCCACGTGAGATTAGGATATTCCCCGTGAGTTTTCGTGGACCAATCAAAATCTGCCATGTGTCAAGCATCCCTACCTACCACGCAAGTTTTCATCACAAATCCGTCTTAAACGTTACTTTTCGCATCAAATCTAACCTTATGAAAACCAAGTTTAACGTGATGTTTCAAGCAGTTTTCGTCTCCAACGTGAGTTTTCAAAATTATGTTTTTTTTAAGTTTTTTTGAAATTCATCTCCGAAGATGAAATGTAAAAGAATTTCGTCTTTTAAAAAAAACACATTCTTCATCATCTTCATCATCCTACTGGAAACCACCACCACCACAACCACCCACCACCACCATGAAATTTGAGCCGAACCATGTTCCACCGCCACCACCGCCGCTATCACCGCCGGTGATTATTCCGGTCACCGTCACCGCCACCGCCACCACAGACATCCACGATATTGTTGTTAATGGCAGCAGTGGTGGCGGTGATAGCGGCAGTGGAACATGGTTCGACTCAAATTTCATGGTGGTGGTGGGTGGTTGTGGTGGTGGTGGTGTCCGGTAGGATGAAGATGATGAAGAATATGAGATGATGAAGAATGTAATTATTTTAAAAAAGACGAAATTCAAATGAAATTCATCTTCGGAGATGAATTTAAAAAAAAACTAAAAAATCATCTTTTTTGAAAGCTCACGTTGGAGACGAAAACAGCTTGAAACATCACGTTAAAGTTGGTTTTCAAAAGGTTAGATTTGATGCGAAAAGTAACGTTAAGACGGATTTGTGATGAAAAATTGCGTGGTAGGTAGGGATGCTTGACACATGGCAGATTTTGATCGGTCCACGAAAACTCACGGGGAATATCCTAATCTCACGTGAAAGTTGGATTTCGAGGACTATTTTGGGAAAATGAAATCTCACGTGCTATTTTGTATTTTCTCTCTAATGAAATGGGCTATTTTGATAATTTGCTCTTTTTTTTAAATCCTCAAATGATATAAAATTTAAAGAAGAAAATAATAATATTATCATAAAATTGTTTTAAGGCCATTCAAACCAGACCACATAGGCACATTACACTTTTTCTCTAGATAAAAGGTTACACGTGGCATCAACCCATTTGTGATTGTCCTCACAATCCAGATAACAAACAGATCACCTTTCACATAACAACTTTAACCTAACATATTCAACCAACACTTTGTTTCTCAAATCACAAACTTCTAATCCACTTCAACAAATGGCATCAATGACAATGGCATCCTCATTCCTCGGTGGGTCCGCCGCCATCACAACCACCAAGCAACCCACCAGCCGCCGTGGAGTGGTGGTGATGGCCAATGCATCAAAGGTGGCTGAGAAAGTGGTGGTGGATGAAAAGAAGCCAAATGGGCGTAGGGACATGATGTTTGCGGTTGCGGCGGCTGCGGCGTTGTCGGTTGCGAACGTTGCGTTGGCGGATGATGAAGAGCCGAAGCGTGGGACGGAAGCGGCTAAGAAGAAGTATGCTCCGGTTTGCAACACGATGCCGACTGCACGTATTTGCCGGTACTAGGTCATGCATGGATGGATGATTGATTATATGTGAAATTGTTTGTGTGTTTGGTTGTTTATTTGATGGAAAACAAATGTTTATCATGCTCCTGGAACATTGTCCTTTTTTATATTATAAGTTATAAGTTATAACTGTTAACTAAATAATCAAAGATGGTATGGAGTGTTAGGGGTCTTAATTATATCAATGAAAATGAACCATAGTTTAAGTTTGTTGTCATACACTTTTGCTAATTAGGACACTAGAGGTGCACAAATCGGTTTAAAACTCACGGTTCGGGTTGAAACCGGTTCGATTTGGTCAACAAAAGTCAAAACCGGTTTATGATCAGTTTCGGTTCGGGTTGAAACTGGTTTCTTGACTTGGTTATAATCGGTTTCGCTTTGGGTTTTTGATCAGTTTCGGTACGGGTTTGACCGGTTTTTGCTCAATTTTGGCCGGTTTCGGTTCGGTTGACTGGTCTAAAACCAGTTTTGGTGAAGAAAATTGCAATCCAGTTCCGAACATACAGTTTCAATCGGTTCCAAACCAGTTTTTGCATAATCGGTTTCAGTTTAGATTTCGGGTCGGTTCGGTTAACCGATTTATTTGCCCACCTCTATAGGACAGTAAGAAAGATAAAGAAATTACGATAGACGTTAGGCCGGAGGGTGTTTCATTGTTGATATGTAATAAACTCTATTCTTCCGGCCAATAATATATGTTGCATATGTAGATCTTCTTCATTGTTGCATATATTTAGACTTCAAGAGAAGATTGAATATTTGACTTCTAGACTCTAGTACTTGAGGGTCGTTTGGTTCGTTTAATCTTTTAGAAGGACTTGTAAATAATCCAAACTAGGATTTAAGACCCCGCGTTTCGTGACGGGACCGTTAAATCGAACAAAAAAAGATAAGTAAAAAAGTTAACCCATAAACTCGCTGCAAGTCGATGCGAAGTCATTCTATATCAACTTACGGCATCGAAACTAAACAAAATAAATAAATCTTTCAATGTCAAAATACAACAAATTATCATATGTAGAACCAAAAAACCGGCACATTATAGTTGCAAACCAACACAAATCCAATTAGTATCAACGGTACCAACACAAATTCGTAAGTATAATAGTAAGCAAAAAAAATATTTTAGAGGGGAGGTATCAAACGTTGAAACACGAATATAAAACCATGCGATAGGATATTTTCAAGTCATGAAAAAAATTTCGCTCATGTAATGACGAACTATAAAAAATATGAAATAAAAGTTTAAGAAAATCGTTTTAAAACAAAACATGTAAAACCGACACTTTTTTAAATTTAATGTTTAAAAATATAGTTTATTAAATGTTTTAATTAGTTAAAATGAAAAGTAAAATATAATAAATAAATAGAATTATATTTATTTATGGAATAAGAGCTATTGATTTAGTGCTATAATAAGTAATTAATATAATACTAAAAAAATGTATAGTAAAAGGAATCGTGATTTTCTGGGAGAGTTCGATCCTGGCTTAGGATGAACGCTGGCGGCATGCTTAACACATGCAAGTCGGACGGAAAGTGGTGTTTTCAGTGGCGGATGGGTGAGTAACGCGTAAGAACCTGCCCTTGGGAGGGGAACAACAGCTGGAAACGGCTGCTAATACCCCGTAGGCTGAGGAGCAAAGGAGGAATCCGCCCGAGGAGGGGCTCGCGTCTGATTAGCTAGTTGGTGAGGTAAGGGAAACTCGATGGAATTCATAACTATCTCAATTTTTCCCGTTTTTCTTTTTATTGTCTGAATATTCGTGAGCTAAGACCATTCCAATGCTCCATTTCGCCATGCATAAACTAAACCAACGATTAAGATAAGCACAAAAATTAAAGCTTCTACAAATATAGATACACCTAATACATCGAAACTCATTGCCCATGGATAAAGAAAAATCGTTTCAACATCAAAAACAACAAAAACTAGAGCAAACATATAATAACGGATTCTAAATTGTAACCAAGCGTCACCTATTGGTTCTATACCTGATTCATAACTAGAAAACTTGTATCCTCATTTTAATATATATATTAATAGGAATTTAATGGAATTTGATATAAAGTGTAAGTACGAAAAGGTAATAGAAATTATGGGTGACAATCTTGACCTAAACCCTTTTAGATATATGTTGTAATTGTTTAGCGGCGGGGGAGTCGGTGGACCATATATTTGCTTCATGTTACGTTGCGAGCGTGGTGTGGCAAAGAATTGGTAGGTGGTGTAACATTCAAACTTCCCATATCAAAGACGTTCAAGGGCTATTTGTGGCTGTCAATCAAGTTCCAGAGGTGGAGCATAAAAGAAAAATGGTATATTCCATTGTAATTGCTGCTATTTGGTGCTTATGGGAAACCCGAAACAAGTTCATCTTCGAAAATAAACCGGTAAAAATTGATAAAATGAATGGAGACATAAAGGTTTTGAGTTTCTTATGGATAAAAAATAGGGCGAATAGTTTGAGTCTAGATTGGAATAGATGGAAAATGATAGTGTTGTAGTTTCTGTTCTCGTTTGTTTGTGGTTCCAGCCCTTGCTACTTTCTTGGTAGGAAGGGTTTTGGTTGTTTTAGTAATAAAAGTTGTTCAAAAAACAAACTAAATGGGTCAAAATGAGTCATTTGAAATTACATTCTTTTATTTTCGGGTCAAAATGGGTCGAAAGTTCACAAAAATGGGTTGATGTGGATTAGTGTCATAAGAAAATGTGACAGGTTTCGGATCGAAACGGGTTTTCGTACAAGACAGGTTTCGGCACGAAACGGGTTTCAGATTGAAACGGGTTCGGTTCACGTTTCAAGCCAACACGAGTTTTCACCCGTGACGTGTTGGGTTTTGGTTTCTTTTGTTTCTTTCTGGTCGATTCCGGACTCGTTTTTGTTCGTTTTTTCAGTTTTGTTTTTGTTCGGTTTGGATTCTTTTAGTTTCGTTTTGATTGATTTTTTCGATTTCGATTGATGTGGTCCGGTTTTGACTTTTTGTTTCTTTGTTTCATTTTCATCGATTCTTTCGTTTCGGTTCGATTCTAGGTGGTTTTTTTTATGGTTTTTATGGAACGAGGACAGCGTAGGAAACATTTTAGTGTTTTTACTTTTTTTGTTTATGATTTATATTTTGAGTTAAAAAATTTTTATTATTATTTTTAAATATTTCTTTGAGGGTTTTTGATCTTAATAGAAAACCCTTAAAAAAATTCAAAAAAAATAATAAAAAAATCATAACTTAAAGTATAAATAAAAAACGAAAAATCTAGAGAAAGTAAAATGTTTCCACCGTTATTCTCTTTCACAAAAAAAAAAAAAAAAAAAAAAAAAAAAAAAAAAAAAAAACTCCAAACCCGGTTAGACCCTAACCTATTTCGACCCAAACCAAAACAACCCTTTTTTTAATTGACTCATTTTGACCCAAACTCATTCTGACTCATACTCGTTTTGGCTCATGACTCATTTCAACCAATGACTCGTTCAACCCAACTCAACCCATTTGCCACCTCTAATAGAAATAGAATTTTGTTTTGGACACATTTTTATTGATAAAAATGACCATGTTTGATTTGTAAACAAGTTAAAAAGGTTAGAAGTTAGAACGTCGTAGTATCCATAGTGGCAACGAAGGAGGTGGATGTTCGCGTGCTAGGTGAACGCGGTGGTTACCATGTTGGTCGTGGCTACTCATTTGGTGATCCTGGAAGCAGGGCCGTCTCTAAGAATGCAAGGGGCCTTAAGGGCCTTGTGCGAGAAAAAATTGGGCTCTATATTTAAAATGTTTTAAAAAATAAACAAAAATATGACCCCTACTCATTTTATTTGGCCTAAAATACAAGTAAGTTTTATTCTTTAAATTATCCAAAACTAAATAGGCTTTTATTTTAACTTTTAGTTGGGTTTTAAATTTAATTATGGTTCTTTATAAATAAAAAGTATATATAAAATATATAACAAAAAAGATCATAACGTAAACAAATAAATGAACATGAATATACCACCAAATAATAAAAAGGTACGAAAATTTTGATGCAATCAAAGATACATAAATAAAATGAATAAAAACTTTCCTAATATAATCAAAGAAATTAACATGAGTATGTAATTAATAAAAAAAGATGGTGGAATAAAAGGGAAATATACATTCGAATTGGTAAACAATTAAAAAGTTAAAAAAAATGGTGAAATCAAAGGAAAACATTACACATCAGGGAATAGAACTCATGTGGCCCAACTTACTTATGGTACAACTTACCATGTGAGCTACAAAGGATTACTAGTTCTTTAGCATTTGCTTATAAGTTATCTATTAATATTTCAAAGTTGATTTTTCTTTCGGCCCCTAAAATTTTGGGCCCTGTGTGGTGGCCTAGCCTGCACAACCCACGGGCCGGCCCTGCCTGGAAGTGGGGACAACGTACAAGAGTAGTGGCGAAAAGAGTGATTTGCAATTGTGTGGAAAACGGCATTTTTGTTGGCAATGATGATGGGGTGCCAGGGTGGTGGTGAAATTTTAGAGTGTTGGCAATGATGATGATGGTGTGGTGGCGAAATTGTAGATAGGAGTTCATATAAGCTAGATTCAACTTTCATATAAAACCTGGCTATGGTAATGACACAAATTCTTAAACACTGATATTAACATGGTAGGTTATATAAACTTAAAAAAAAAAAGAATTATGAACGTGTTGTTCGCATAGAAACAAGTCAACAATTAAATAGAAAAGAAATAAAAGGCTCTGGTAATATGAAGATAAACACTTAAAGAGAGTCGAAAATGATATTGAAGAACAAGGTGTGCACGCTGATTCGAATGACAGGTCATGTAGCAACCAATGTAGAAAGATCAATTATCGTAAAACCTTGAAAGTGTTTCACAAATAAATCCATTGACTTTGAAAGTTTTGACTTGATAAAACAGTTATCAAGATTAACATAAAAATGATTTTATGTAATAACATTACAAATTAGTTAAGATAACATAACAAAATCAAAAGTACAAATCTATACTAGTTATGAATTCCCAAGGCTAACTGTTATAAATTTCATCATCTTACTTGTTTAGTAAATATAAAGTGACCTAGTGTCAAGAAATCACGGTCACAAAAATGAATGGCTCTTGACCGGTATCCACACACAAATTATCATGAACCACCATAATCTCAAGCGCTAGCAACCGAGATCTACTATTTACGAAACCTTAAAGTCAAATTTTTTATCCGGGCATGTTATGATCCCATACCATAAATGCATCATTTCGATTTATTTAACACGGTGGTCTCATATGAGCTCGAGGAAAGAAATTAAGAGTTCAGCTAGGTAAAGATAAGAAATAAGACAAGCACTAATTTAGTATCAAGAGAAACTAATAGTTTGATCAAGATTTCCTTCAAGTACAAGAATTAAAAGGACATAATATTATACACTATAAACTAGAACACTTGATCAAACACATACCAAACCTATAAGTTACACCACTCATGGTTACCTTATCTAATAAATATTTCATGGTTACCATGTACATGTACGAACTTCAAATCTACAAGATTTGGTCCATCATCATCAAACTAGTTGTTTCTACCACCACAACTCGTAGCTATATCATTGATTATCGTTTTTATTATCGTACCCCTTGGTGGAACCGGATCTTTCTTTTTATTCGCTAGCATTTCGTTTAAAACCTGCATCGTTCTTCGAGTCGTCTTGCCAACTAGCAGCTTGGGTTGGGTAGGTGGGCACGGGAGAGCGTGAAGTGAGGCTGGCACAAGAGAGAAGCAAGTAACCACATTATTATATAGATGATTGATGATCGAGTGACGCAATAAATAATGACAGAATACTTCTTATTTTCTATTTTGAATCATCAAGTGACGTAATAAAAATTAAATTATCATATACCGTAAGATATTATATTTCATACTAGGTTTGATGAATATTAGACGTATCTTGATAAGGTATAAAACAAATTAAGAAAACGCCTTAATACATTCTAAGATTATTAAAAACACAAAACACTTTCAAATGAAATGTGGTAAGGCTTTTGATGAAAACAAAAGAGCATAACGAGTACGACCAACGCCCCCTGGCGCTCGCGTTTTCATCCAAGCTTCACCAGTGATTAAACTTAAGTAATACTTAAATTTATAAAGGCAAATTCATTTCTTATCAATAATATATACAATTATTCAAAAGTAATATTCATGTCTAATACATCACCATTCAAGTTATTCAATGTACAATTGAAATTACCAAAAACAACAATTTATAAATTAAGTCCAACTACCACCCAAAGAGATAATGAAGATGCAACATCATTCTATGGGGGACCAAACGAGACACAACCACAGTAGTACCAAAGTTATATCAGATTATCAATAATTCACACAAATTGCTATCACCAAATTAGGTGCACCATTTTCCTCATTAAATTGACTCATAACTGCAACCGGTTTATCACACGAACATTAATGATATCTACTTGTATTATTTGTGTCGTCGCGACTCATAAATGACAAATAAACACACATGCTGGAATTTAATTATTATTCATTATTAGATTCTAAATAATGAACATTGTATCACCAATCAATTGACAAAAAGATCGACTTAAGTGACCAAACTTCATGTCAAATTATAAAAACACTAAATGAATAGAATCTAATGTCAATCATCCAATAATCTAATACAGCTTTGATAATCAAGAAGAGAATTGAAACTGCGACCATGTTAAGGCGGGCTCTTACCTTCATAATTTAGTCACTTTTATAACATAAATTGGTACATTATTTCCTAGTTAAAATGCTTTGTATAGGAAAAAAAAACAAAGGCGCGTTCGTTTCACATAATGGAATGAAATTGGAATTGGAATTTGCATAGGATTGGAAATTTGAAAGAATTAGATTTGGAATATGAACATTCCAATAAGAATTGGAATTAGAGGGAATTGAAATCCAATTGCATTCTTAATGTGTTCGTTTGACAAATGAATTGTAATCTATCACCACAAATGAATAGGAATCGTCTTTTTTTACCGAGGATAACGGTGAAAAAATTTTAGTTTCTTTAGATTTTTTGTTTTATTTATACTTTGCGTTATGATTTTTTTATTTTTTAATGGGTTTCTTATTAAGATCATAAACCATTAAAAAAATATTTAAAAAATAAAAATAATAAATTCATAACTCAAAATATAAATTAAAGCTAAAATTGTTTTTAAACTTTTTGTCATCACAATTAAACTTTTGTTAATTGTTCTTGAAATTGTTAAACTTTTTAGTTTTCCCATCATGTTCAACAACATTAACCGAGGATGAGGCTTGATATTTATCTTTGGTTTTATCCACTTCTTGAGCCCGAAGTAATTCTTCAATTCGGATATGACTTCCTAATTGAACCAAAGATAATTCCTCCTTTTGATGTTTGAGGTTATACTTGACATCCTTCCACAAAGATGGAAGTTTGTCAATTATACTCGAAACCGAAATCGACTCATCTATTTTTAAATCATGTTGTGTGAATTGACCCAAGATATGTAAAAGTTCATTGTATTGCTCCATAACGGGCTTGGAATCAACCATTTTATAGTTATTAAAATTACTAACCAGGAATTTCTTACTTGAGGCGTCCTCCCCCATATATTTTGATTCAAGCGAATCCCAAAGTTGCTTTGCGGATTCTGCATTTTGGTGAACATCAAAGAGTGCATCTGTAACATTCGTTACTTTTCAAATCCGAGACCTGGCCCGTTAATTTTTTTTACCGCAATTATTAATACATCGATGAATTTATTTTAGTTTTATAATTTGTTTAGAAAGAACATTTCTTTTAGTTAATGGGTGATTTATTTATTATATAAAGTGGAAGGATCATTTTTGCCAAATCTATAAACTTATTATGAACACCTTTCTTCTTCACGCACACTCCTTGAACATTCCGGCGAATCTTTAACACCAAATTAATGATCAAATCCGACAATTTATTATACCGTTTAACTCGGGATCTCATACCAAACTTGTCGCCACCATTTCTGAGGCCTAATTTCATTTTATTGTTTACAATTATTCAAGCATGAATCGCGGATTTACCAAATTTGGTTACGCGGTTATAACCCTATAAAAAGTGTAACGATTTTCACTTGTATACTACGCATCACAACATCCGCCCCTTTCCTCACTCAAATCGGCAGCCTCCGTTCTCTTTTCCTCCGCCGCTGCCGCCAGTACTCCGGTGAAGATCGCTGGTTATTGTTTAGCATTGGTTCCAGGTAAATCATTCCGCTAATCGTCTAATCGGTTCGCCCGAATTTTCTTATCAAAAGCTATTTCGTTCCATTTGTTAATTGCTAGTGTCGAGATCGAACTCCTGAGTCAAATGTAAGTTTAACTTGTGAAGAAAATATAGCAATATTATTAATATTATTTTCACATCTGGATATAACTTTTTTTTTTCTATTATTATTAACTTTATTTTATTATAACGTAACGCATATGCCTACGTGGTTTATTATTATTAGAGAATTCTGCAATTTATCTCCCTGGTCAATATACACATTCGATGGGTTTCCCCCTGAAAAAGATTTTGCGAAGTTTGGGCCCCTGTGTTTCTTCGGCGGGTTCCTCTGACTTCTACCGTCAGTTGACCCGTCGTTGACCGTTAATGTCGAAGGGTGATATAGTCTTTTCCTTATTTACACACCCCTGATTCAATAAAATCCCCGATTTAGGGTTTTTTTCCCCAAACACCCAAATACAAACCAACCATTCGAACATTGAACCCCTAATTTTTCCGATCACCGTTAAAATCAAACGTCAACTTCACACATCGCAATGTCGACCTCGTATTCTATTAGGCCGGGCAGTGAGTATTGTGACCCGTACGACCTATATGTTAAGGTGTTACTGTGTGTTCAAAATTTTCGTTTTATTTACTTGTGTGTTGTTAACGGGTTGATGTACTGTTGTTATAGGTGAAAATTATTCGAATGCGTTCACCATAAAACTTTTCCATGGAGGGTCTTTCGCTACCGAGGGGCAGCGAAGATATGAAGGGGGGAAGATCACTTACGTTGATGAAGTTCAAGTTTCAAAATTTTGTAAAAGTTTGTTGCTTGGAATACTTTGTAAGTTACAATATGGTTGTGGTACAGCTTGTTGTTTTCATTACAAACATCCGCGTATTAGTTTGGACTTGGGTTTAAAGCCGTTGGTTGAAGATTATCATTTTCAAGATGTTTGTGACATGATTAGAGGTAGTGATGGTATATGTACTCACATTGTTGAGATTTTTGTAGAACATGGCAGGACTAGTGGTATAGGTACTGAAATTGTGGTCTATGATTCTGGATTTGTACGTGGTTATGGTTTTGATAGTGTTCATGAAGTGAGTGGTCAAAGTGTCCATGAAGTGAGTGGTGAAAGTGTCCATGAAGTGGGTGGTGAAAGTGTTGATGAAGAGAGTGCTGAAAATAGTTATAGTGAGGAAGATGATGACAGTTATGATAGTGATCGATCAGATGAAAGTGATCCTGAGTACACGGCTGCCTTTCAAACACCTTTGGAGGATGTAGAAGTTGACATGAGGTTGTATAAAGCTATTATAGATTTTGATGTGGTAGAAGTAGCAGCTGATCATATTAGTGATGATGATGGTTTAAATCCTTGCATGGATACCTATGAGAGCTCTGATGATGAGCGTCTGAGTGTCTTGAATAGTATGCTAAGAAAGTTCAAGGGTAAGGAAAGGAATAATGATGATGAGTGTCCATTTTATGTTGGTCAATTAATACCATTAAAGGAAACATTGAATGAAATGGTTAAGAGTTATGCTATTCATGCTAGAAGAGATTTGTATATCAAGAAGAATGATCCTTTAAGGTTTAGGGTGATTTGTTTGGGGACCAATCCTAATTTGGTTGCTGGTGAGGGGTCAAATGTGTCAAGTCAGGAAAAGTTGAAGGTAAAAAAAGGGAAATGAAACCCACTTGCCCTTGGACGCTTCACATCTCAAGACAAAATGTTGAGGATAATTGGTGTGTGAAGGCCATTCCCAGAAAACACGACTGTCTAAGAAGTAGAACAATTGGTTTGTACACAATGTCTACTATTGCCAAAGAGATTGAGGTTGAGCTACAAACCACCCCCAACTTATATGCCAAAGAATTGAAGGCCAAATTCCAGCAGATGCATCAAGTACAACTTTCTGAATCCAAGATGAGAAGAGCAAAGACAATAGCCTTGCAAAGGAAGGATGGTGACTACACCAAACAATACACCCACCTCAGATCCTATATTGATGAGCTTCTTAAAGCAAACCCAGGTAGTACCATTAAATTAGATGTTGAACCATGTGCTAACCCTAACCTTAAAACAAGGCAATTTAGAAGGATATGTGTGTGTTATGCTGCTTTGGTTAAAGGATTTAAATTGCTTGGTAGAGAACTTCTTGGGTTGGATGGTTGTTTTATGAAAGGGAAATACCCCAGACAGATTTTGACTGCTGTCTGGACGGACGGTAACAATTGCTTGTATCATGTTGCCTTTGCAATAGTGGAAGCCGAATGCACAGACTCATGGACATGGTTCTTAGATCTCCTTGGAGATGATCTTGACTTGCCTCATGATGCCAATTTTACTTTCATAAGTGACCGACAAAAGGTATGTACACGTAGGATATATTTGTAATAGGCTAACTCATGTACACTAATTATGGTGATTTGACTGTTGTAGGGACTTATTCAAGCAGTTGAGAGTGTTTTCCCTAGGGCAGAGCATCGGTTTTGTTGTAGACACATCAATGAGAACTTGAGGCAAACCTGGAGGGGAGATTTGTATAAAGGCTTGTTTTATAGGGCAGCATCGGCCACTTCTGTCCCCTACTTCAACATGGCAATGGAGGAGATTAAGAAAACAAATCTTGATATGTTTCTTTGGCTTAGTGAGATCCCGGCAGCAAGATGGTCAAGATCACATTTTTCAGGAAGGGCAAAAAGTGATATGTTGCTGAACAACCTTTGTGAATCTTTCAACAAGCAACTTGTTGGAGCAAGAGACAAGCCGATCATTACATGCTTGGAGTATATTAGAGAGTATATGACCATGAGGATTGTCACTGTGAAGAAGATGCAAGCCACTGCAAGGGGCCCATTAACACCGCAAGCAACAAAAGCATGGGATGAAATCCAAACAGAAGCAAGCAAATTGACGGTTATGATGGTTGATGATGTGACTTACCAGGTATGAAAATTTGCATGACTATGATATTACAATCAATCTTTTGTTAATATGCAAATATGTTCATAGGTTAAAAGTCTGAGAAGCCAATGTGTGGTGAATGTGGGGGATAGAACTTGCACGTGCAGGAGATGGGACTTGACAGGTATGCCATGCAAACATGTTGTGGCAGCCCTATATAACATGATAGAAAACAACATGTATGACGGTCCATCGGAGAAGTGGGTTGATGAAGCTTACTGGTTAGACACTTGGAAGAAGGTGTATAATCACCAAATCAGGCCCATACCAGGCCCTGATATGTGGACACCATCAAATTGCCCAACAATAATAACTCCTCCAAAACATCATACCCAGATTGACAGACCGAAGAAGAACAGGAAGAAGACACTAGGTGAGAAGAAGAAAGTGGCAGCTAGCAAGAAGAGGAAGAGGAAGATTGAAGAGGTTCGGGAATTGTTTTCTGCAGGAGGAAGACTTACCAGGTTGGGGCATGAAAAAAGTTGTGGAAGATGTGGAGGTTACGGACACAACATCAGAACTTGCAGGGCACCAATTCAACAATAATGATGTCAACCATAAAGTTGTGTTTGAGATAGATTGATGGTATGTGTTTGAGACTATTTAAGACTTTTGTTTTGAACTTTCTGGTACCATGTCATGGTTTGTGTTTGAAACAATCTTAAGACTAGTAGCATGTGTGTTTGATTTGGGACATGATAGTTTTTGTATGCTATGTTTGATTTGGGACATGATAGTTTGTATGCTATGTTTGATTTGGTACATGATGGTTTGTATGCTATTTTAACAGTATTTTGGTTAATGCTTTTAAAACTAGTAGCATGTAGGCAAATAATGCAAACATTACAATAGTCAAATTAAAGTACAATTCAAATGCAAACAATACTAGAAGCCAACTACAATGTTACTTCCAATGACAATCATCGTTTGACCAGTCAGAGTCCCACACTGGATCGTCTTCATATGGATCATGATAGTAATCTTCTTCCGGCTTACCGGTGTACATGAAAGCTGCTTTCACAACCTCAGGGTCATAATCATCACCAGGATCCATCTCATGTTCTTCACTTGTTCTAAATAAGCCATCTTCTTGCACTAAATAAGCCATCAACTCATCTTCACCCAATTGATATTCCTTGTCTTCCCTTTAACTTTTGTCTTGGTCAAACTGAACATTCTGATCATCCTTCCCTAACTCAACATTATGATCATCCTTCCCTAACTCAACATTCTCATCATCCTTCCCTAACTCAACATTCTCAGTTTCATCATGGCTGCAACATGACTGATAATGTGGAACACAAATTTAAAGTAAAGATATGAAACAAGAAACTGTAAACATTTAACATAAACTACAATAACAACAATAAAGATTACATTATCCAATACTAAAAATACAATGTTAACAACTAATCAATAAACCCAAACATAAACAAAGAACAAAAACCAACTAATTGCTAGCAATATCTTCAAGCTTGTTACTTCTTTGGTTTTCATTCTTGCAAAATCATCTTTCTTGTTCATCATCTTCACCATTGCTTGTATTACCTTTTCACAACTAGGGCATGTGGGATCATCAACCCATTTTAGCCATCCACAACTCCCCTTCTGTAACGGACTAAATATATCAACAAACAAACAACCCTAATTCGATTCACAATTCACAGATCACCAAATCATCATCATCATCATCGATTAACAGATTAACAAACAAACAACCCTAAAATTGACCTAAGCAACACGACAGACCAAATCATCATCGATTAACAGACTAGAACCCTAATTCGTGAGTAATTAAAACTTACACAGCATAAGAATCGACGCCCCGGGTTTGCATCGGTCCTGGATATCCGGTAACATGTCGCGGCACCACATGAACATCTCACACAAACCTCATCTGCACGACAAGGCTTGGAAGGTGAACCCGAGGAGAACTGACTTGACTTGGATTGAGACATCGTCAATCGGGTCGCCGGATAATGCCGCTCAATTACAGCTTTAGAGAATCGCCGGAGATGGTAACATAAAGGGAAAGAGGGTAGATCAACTGATTATAAACGAATCAGGGGTAATAAAGTAATTTCCTTTTTTTAACGGGTCAACGACGGGTCAACTGACGGTAGGAGTCAGAGGAACCCGCCGGAGAAACACAGTGGCCCAAACATCGCAAAATCTTTTTCAGGGGAAAACCCATCGAATGTGTATATTAACCATGGAGACAAATTGCAGAATTCTCTTATTATTATTATTATTATTATTATTATTATTATGCATGTCAGTGTTTATTATTATTATTATTATACAACACATATGTCTACGTTGTTTATTATTATTATTATTATTATTATTATTATTATTATTTATTTTTTTGTCAAATAAAAGTAAACCGTGGATACATTGTGTTTTATTAGATTGTATATATTTTTGAGTTATAGAGTTTTAATTTGAGAAACACAAACCATCTTACAACGACAACTTAAAACGCAACACTTATTTATTCACTATAGCTAGTCTTAATACGCGTTAACTACTTTGTGGCCTTCTCGTTGACGACCTTTCAACCTTAAAACTTTCGTGTGGATCATCTAGTCACTTATCATGTGAGTTTACATATCCCTTTTTTTTCATCTTTTAAGTTTTGGGGGTGGCATGTATACCCTATTTACATTACTCATTTTTATTCCCACATCTTTTCGAAACACAATTCAATATATGTTTATGTGTGATTATTGCATGCTCTATGATAAATGCTCTATGTGCTTAATTGTTTATTTTATGTTTGGTGGTTGGTATCTCATCCTCATCTATCCTCGTCTAGTATGATCATACAGTTACCCAAGTACATTGATTTCGTATCAATAAGAACGGGTCTACATCTATTTAGTTGTTTACATTTTCATAGAAATAGTAATACTCATCATTTACATATGAATTGTGACTTTTTTTTATCTATGTATGTATCTCAACTAAAACTTATGTATTTTCTCCAACATTCGTGTTGACAAACTCTATTTTTATACATGCTACAGGTACAAGTAATTTACATTGTTCAAGATTGAAGAATTTAGTTTTACCTTAGGATATTATTCAAAATACAAAACATGATATAATTGTTGTTCTATTTATTAAATTTGTGTACTTGTTTTGTTATTAATGAATTTAATAATTATTGTCACTTTAATTAGTGTCTTTCGAGCTACTGTCCAATCAATACGTTACGTCCCGGCATATTCCACCTTTGGTCGGGGTGTTACAGTATCCGACATCCCATTGAGAATGTGACCCCTACAAATATAATCACCGTTTTCCCATTTAAGTCTTCTCCTTGTTTGATCAATTGTCTTGTTTTCAATTTCTTCCGGAAACAGCGTGGAGAGAACATAAACAACTTTCAAAGTTGTTAACAGGAAGTGCATCTTCTTCCTCCAACGTCTAAAATCTTGTCCTTCAAATTCTCCAACTTTGCAAACTTGCTTGACATATCACGAACAGATTCACCCGAAGCCATAATTGAAATAGTTTGGTCTTTGTTGTATTTCTGGAATTTAACAGTGAATCAAATGCGAAATATTGCTTGGATTATACTAAGAGTCGTGTAATCACTATCAGAACAAACTATTTGATCGGTACAATCAAATGTTTGAACGGATAAAACTTAGTATTTTTCAAGAATCAAATTTTTATTTCTAAGAGATTTCTTGTACCGTGTTTCTATTTTGATGATTCTGGTTCGTATATATATTCTCATAATCACTGAATGACTAAAGATAATCTCCACAAAAGTCGGAAAATGGTTGTATAGCAGTTAACTCTCAAAACTGATTTTTAATTTAATATTAAAAATCAAATACACATTACAAATTTGCCTCTTGTCAACAACTAGATGACACAACTGAGCCCGTGGTTAATTAATTCAACAAAAGGCCTAATACAACAATATTAATATTAGGCTCAACAAAACAATATTAATATATAGCCTATTATGTTAACTAATGATTCATTAAAGTAATCCGACCTGGCCCAATTATATTAGTAATAATAACTGCTCAAACAACAATATATGAATATCTTATTAGAAACAACCGAGCTCGCACTCCTGCATCACCTAACTCAGTTAATAACTAATAAGATCAGTCTTATCGACAAGTCAATTCAATATCACTAATCATGTCGATAACACTAAAATTACCATCATCACGCTCAAAGGCAAAAACAAAAAAGCTCAAAGACAAAAATACTAAAACGCTCAGCCAAAAAACTAAAACGCTCAAAAACGTTTTCGTGGAGAAAAGTAAAAAATTGATCGATTAACGATCCAAAACTGTTTATTTTGGTGAACCAATGATTAACTGGATATGCATTAACGATTTCAAGATATTGTTATGTGATTTCATGGATCGATATTTGTTTTGTCATTCTTCGAACACGTGGTTAGTGATTCGACCCAAATTGTTCAACACACTTAAAAGAAACTGGACCATGAACATGCATTATTATGACTAGTATATACGCCTAATGAAACTAACAATTACATCACCTTGTGTACAAAAACCATGTACATGTATGACTAGTATATAACCATGTACATGTACAATAACCATGATTCAAAATTACCAACTGTACATCTTTGGTTGCATGTGAAGCACTGCGCACTATCATCAACTTTTTACCAATATCAATACATGTAAACAGCTTTATTTTCAATGGCTTGTAGTTTACTTGTCTAGGCAGTACACTTTTAACCTTTTCTCATCATCCTCCTTAATTGATGCATCTTTGATCACATGACGATCGAATCTTCAGGGTGCATTTGGAACTACTAGAGATAGTGTGGATAAAGAGGTCCCATGATATATAGACATATATGATTGTCAAGTAAATAGTTTATAATAGGATAAATTAGTTCTTTAAGTGAATTTGAAATATCATGTTAAAAGTAAACTTTCATGATCGATAGACATACATGATTGTCAAGTAAATTGTTAAATAGGATAAATTAGTTCCTCAAGTGAATTTGAAATATAGATACTACATGTAATAGTTTTATGACTATGGTATGAAATAAAAGTAAATTTTCCGGAGTCTACAATGAATGGTCTTGTGGTCACGCCATACTTCTAGGGTGGGCGGACTTACACCCGAGGGGGATATATATTTCTTTTTGTGGTTTGGGTGCGGGGTGGTGTTAGAAAAAAAACGGATTTGAGTTTCCTTTAATAATAATTTACGAGGGGTAGCGGTTCATTAGACTTTTCTAAAGCCTATTCTAACCCTACTATAAAGAAAGGTCCTATTACTTGTGTGAAATCAATCACTTGAGAGCTTCTGGCTAGGTTATGGACGACAGGCTAGCTACTAATTTTGAAAATATTATTATAGTAAGACATCATATACTTTTTGAATTTAGACTTACACTTAAATATGAGAAAAATAATGGTAGTGTTCATATGTATAGCTACTGAAAACAATCATCTCCATAGAATAGAACCATCTTTAAAACATAAGATATGTGCTAATGTTGTTTTCTTATTTAACATAAAGTTCGTCTCCTGCTAATCAATGATAGATATCTATGTATATTATTATACATAAACAAACGTTTTTTAACGACGAGATCTATTATCGCTTTTTGCATGTCCTCGGAAATTTAAAGTAGGCGCAAATTCTCCTAATTTGTGTCCTACCATACGATCTGTTATATAAATAGGTAAATGTTCCTTTCCATTATGGATAGCAACAGTATGGCCCACCATTATGGGTATAATGGTAGATGCCCGGGACCAGGTTATTATTATTTATTTTTCTTCTTTTGTGTTAAGCTTATTTATTTTTTTTAATAAATTATTCGCTACAAAAGGATTTTTTTTAGTGAACGTGTCACAGCTTCCTCCTATTTTTTTTTTTAAGACGAAGAAATAAATTCTATTTTCTCTCCTATTTACTACCTTACACTCAAATAAAAAACCCATATGTCAGGAGGTGTAATCATAATGAGGTTTACCCCGAGATTTGTGTACAACACCATACCATAATAGTTTTAATAACAGTTCACATGATATTAGTATAAAACTATATAAACTGTACGAAACAAACAGTGGCAAGAATTGATGAACAAAGATGAGTAGGATTATCAACATATGATTACGAACACAAATATGAACAGAGGATGGAGATTGGCTCGATCAATGACTGCAGCACAGAAGAGGAAGAGGAGAGGCGATAGATATAGTAATCGGCAACCAAAATTCAACCCTATAATATACTCCCTCCGTCCCATTATAAGTGTCCAAGTTTGAAAAACACAAAATTTAACCTTGATTGTATAGTGTAATTTAACATCAATTTGTTTTTTTAATAAGGTGAAGCTACAATTAAATAAAATGCGATTCAATCTAATTTAATTAATTTCTTTTTTCTTTTTTGGTACAATTCTTTTGTTAATCATAATATAGTTAAATTTTATGAACTTTAAATCATGAAACAAACACACAAGTTTCATAAAACGTTAATAGGGGATACAAGACTTATAGTAAATAAGAAACCACACTTGAAGAAAAAAAAACAATACCCGATACCCACTTGGAAACAAGATAAAAAGACCATGAGATCAACCGACAAACAATTCAATAGTTTTGTTTTTTATGATATTATGTTGATACAACTTAAACTCCTTTAAATCTTCCTCCTTCACACGCAACATCGAAAAAAACTTGAGTTTGCTATCAACTCCATCTTCAAAAAGAAATTTACAAGTTAATTGTAAGTCCTCACTCATGCATAAACCCCGTAGTATCTGTCTCGCTTGATTAGTCAACATTGAAAATTTGAAATCGATGGGCAACTGAAACGTATTTGTGGAGCAGGTTCCAACGTACTGGACAGCCAAAGTACCGTCTCCCGTGCTTTCCCATTTCTCTCCGCTATAAGGCCACTAATGTTGGGGCGATAAAGGGGAGGGGGCGCTAACCTTTTGTCGTCGGCTCATGTTGTTTTTGTTATTATTATTATATTGTGTCTGTGAGAGAGTGATATATATATATATGTATATATATATAGGGCTAGAACACTGTTACAACCCAAAATAAAAAACCCATCATTTACTAAATGACCGTCACATGACACTAACACCACATTTTGTATAGTTTTACTTTAAGCTCCCTCAAGTGGATTCACCTGTTCACCTTTGGACAATTTTTGGCTACGACCCTCCTAGACATAAGAAAGAAAAAATATATAAAATGGATAGCTTATAGAGGCACTTTATCAACAAAAAAAAAAACAAAGAAAATAACAGACTCAAGATCTAGAAGAAAAAAAAAACAAGATATATATTATATGCAACCAGTTTGGTATTTATAACATGAGTATAAATTAGAGAAATCATCTTACAAGCGGCAAGGCAATTTGGTCACAAGCGCCGGTATGGTACAATGAAGAACGAATAGGGCAGAATCGATGTTTTATACAACCTTATTTTGCAGTTAGCTCCTCATACTTCCAGACTTTTCAGTTAGCCCCTCATAATATGAACACTATCACTTAAAAATAAAAAATAATAGGGGTATTAGAGAAAGTGGAAGGACTCTATGGTGCTGTTTGTTTTTCAGAGGTAAAATGTCAGAAGACTGCGAAACCACATCTGCCAACATCTGTAGCAGAAGAGGTGGACCAAAACTCTGCAGTCTGCAACAAGAAGACTGTTTGTTTTTTAACATCTGCAGACTGCTAAAATAAGCTGAAATTTAAATAATTAAAAAAAAATAAGTAGTATAAACGATGAAAAACAAGTAGTATAAACGATGATGGTTCGGGTGAAATATATGACTCAAAAATCTTCAAATACCATCATCTATAAATATCAAAAGAAACTGACATTTGATTTGGGTTTTTTGGATGGTTGTTTGAAATATAACTTGAAATTCATCAATGATTTAATAATCACTATAAAGAGGCTCAGACCTATCGAAACATTGGTGCAAAAGGTTCAAAGTACCATGGCTGCAAGGGTACCTGCCATCCTGCATTTTTGCCACGCCAGGCACATATCCTGAGCTGATGTTAACTCGAACAACATTAGATCATCACAGCCACAAACCTGATTTCATATTTCAAACAACCATCCAAAAAACCCAAATCAAATGTCAATCGACATCGACAGAGGCGGCAACCGGCGTCAGAAACCGTGGATTTAAAAGCCATCACTTCCCCACACCGGAGTACAGCCACCACACCGAATCCGGTAACAATCAGAGGTCATAAACCCTAGATTTAACAACCGTAATTTCCCAACATCGGAGAGCTGCCACCACCACACGATCGCTGCCTAGGGTTCGTAAATCAAACCCGGTAACAATCGGCGATGATGGCGGCAATCGATAGAAAAACACAGCCATAAACAAATATTATGGTGACAACAAATGAAAAGAATAAAATGAAGAGTGAAGAATTGCTGGTGGAGTCATCAGTAGCAAATTGGCTCATCACTTCTGGGAGAAGAGGTTAAAGAAGTAATAATACCAACACTTCTGGGAGAAGAGGGCGCGCAGACGTTTTTTAATGAAACGTCTTCGAAAAAACAAACACACTGCAGAGCCTAACGTATGCGCGCCCTCTTCTCAGTGCAGACAAAAGAGGTGGAGAAGTCCTTCTGAGGAAAAACAAACAGCACCTATGTGTCGTAACAATCAAATGCCTTATAATATTTTTTTATAAAGTGGACGACTGATATTTTCTATTATTATTATTATTATTAGAGTCCATATTTTTATGAAAACAATGGTATATGAAAATAAAGGTTTCGAAAACTATAATAATCTTCAGAAAAACAATATTATGATTTTCCAAAATGAATTAAGATTTATTCGTTGAATGCTAACAATCATGGACCCATGAAACACTAGGTACTAAACACTATTAAAAAGGTCTTTAACGAAAGGCTTACAATGACATGCGTCAATCTATGACGCGCAACTGTGTGTCATTAAAATAAGTCATGTTTTTAAGAAACTAGAATATTTATGACATTTATTTTTGTACGTTATTAAATCAGTGTCATAATTTTAAAAATAACCAGTGCTTATCATATTTATATGTTATCTTGCAATCCCATATAAAAAGCTTAACACTTGCCTAAATTCTCTCGAAACTAATGCCCCCAAATAAAAAAACTTAACACTCTGCCTTTTTCCTAACGTCTTGTTCTTGAGTTTTTTAATCAATGAAAGAAAATGAAAGGAGTTGGAGGGATAAGAAAGGGAAGGGAAAAGTTTTTTAATTAGGTGTGTTATTGAGTTAGAAGGAAGGATATCTATGTTCTTAAGTTGGAGAGAAATAAAAGGAAAATAACACTTTTACAATTTTACCCTTAAGTTGGATGTTCTTAACTATGTTCTCGGTGGGTAATATTGTAATTTGGTTTTTTATCCTTAGTAATCAGTCCATTTTTATAGGATAATTTGTTGGGAAAAAACATCAATTTAATTCCTCTTAACTCCTCGTACTCATTTCCTTTCCATCCTAAAAAAACTCAAGAACACCCATTTTTTAACCATCCTTAGTTTTCATTTCTTTTCCATCCTTTAAAAAAACTCAAGAACAGGGCGTAAATTCTCACCGTCCTCTTCTCCCCCAAAACAATTTAGTCACCACCACGTTGCAACACCACCACTGCCCACAACGACACACCGCCACCACCCATCAGAATACGTTCTTGCACCACCACTACGGTCTTTCTCCTTCAAGATGATCTTTCTCCACCACGACGCAACACCACAGCTAGGGTTTCGAGTTGATTGAAAGATTATTGGCAGGAGTTCATCTATAGTGAGGTATGTGCCTTTAATTTTACTTTGTTCTACTGTTAACTGCGGGTTTCATAATCTGTTCGTTAATTGCTGAAATCTGATTATATGGAATTTTTTATTGTTTTTTGAAACATGTAACCCGAATGCTGATTTCGGTTAGGTTTTAATATTGTTAATTAAGCTTAACAGTCAACATGCACTTTGAATATTGATGTTAAACCCTAAATTATTTTCATACAGACAAACAGTTAGTGTCAAAGAGGACCATATTATACAACGTACTGTAGAAGTTAATAAAGCATCATGTAATATGAAATTAATGCCCTAACTAACTAACGTAGTTTTAATTTTAATGTTGTTAATTAGTTATTTGCTTGTCTGCTTATTGATCAATAATCGTACAATCAGTATTAGAAAATATGCTTAATAATAACGAATATTAGGTGCTGGACGTGTAAAATGTAAAGGTTCTAATAGTTAAGTAGGTATAGTTGGATATTAGTGTTCTATTGTGTATACATTTTACATTTAGGTTGAAAGTTTGATTTTGTTTTTTGTCATGGTGTCAAGTAGAAACAAATAGGCATCGATAAATCATAGATTTCATGTGATAAACTATCAAATGCATATGACGAAGGTGTGGAGGCTTTTTTAGAGTTTGCACAAAGCAATAATCCAAACTCAAATGTTATACCATGTCCTTGTCTAAAATGTATCAATTTGTGTCACCATTCTATTATTGATGTTCGTTATCATTTGATTGCCCACAGTTTCAATGAAAATTATAAGGTTCGGTGTTTCCATGGAGAAAAACTTCCTAATAACTCTACGTCTCCAAATTTTGACGAAAATGGTACAAGTGATTATCACTATACAAAGGAAATGCTAGATGATACCAAAAACGCTCAAAGACAAAAATACTAAAACACTCAAAAATGGTTTTCGTGAATAAAAGTAAAAAATTGATCAATTAACGATCCAAAACTGTTTATTTCGGTAAACCAATGATTAATTGGATATGTATTGACGATTTTGAGATATTGTGATGTGATTTCATGGATCGATATTTGTTTTATCATTCTTCGAACACGTGGTTAGTGATTCTACCCAAATTGTTCAACACACTTAAAAGAAACTGGACCATGAACATGCATTATTATGACTAGTATATATGCCTAATGAAAAGATAACAATTACATCACCTAGTGTACAATAACCATGTACATGTATGTCTTCATGCATTATGGGTCATAATGATTCAAAATTATCAACCGTACATCTTTGGTTGCATGTGAAGCACTGCGCAGCACTGTCATCAGCTTTTTACCAATATCAATACATGTAAACAGCTTTATTTTCAATGCCTTGTCTAGGCAGTACACTTTTAACTTTTTCTCATCATCCTCCTTGATGCATCTTTGATCACATGACGAATCTTCAAGGTACATTTGAAACTAGAGATTGTGTGGATAAAGAGGTCTCATGACATATATGATTGTCAAGTAAATAGTTAAATAGGATAGATTACTTCTCTAAGGTTATGTAGTGGGAGTGGGACCGGCCGATTTTTGGGCGCGAAGGGGCTAGAACACCGCCCCCTGGCGATAAGTGGGCAAAAAGGGGCGGAAGCGGGTTGTTTTTGTCGTCGGATGGTTTAAAAAATAATAATATTATATTACAAATGACCATTGCAACTGTCAAATGTAAAATAAAAAATTTAATTAATTTAAACAATATATATATATATAAACATACACCTTTCTCTCTATTTTATATCCATTTTATACACAATTCATACCCAAATTCTTACAAAAAATTAGCAAAATGAATCTTAGAAACAACCCGAACCAACCGAACTACCAATTCTCTGCTTTCGGTCAAACGTATTGTCACACTCTCATCTTAGGCCTAGGAGTGTGATCAAAAGTTGGTACCACATTTCTAAGTATATCAGAGTTACGAGTTATTAGCGGAAGTCTTATAAAACATGTGGATTTAAGTTGTAAATATTTACATTACAAAAGATGAGACAAAAGTCTCAATTAAGTTTACTTGTTTATAAGTTTACAAAACAACCATTAATTATAATCACGATTAAAATATCCGAGCCATCGGAATCATGAGCACTTCGTCTTCACAAGCGTTAATCTTGATTACCTGCAAAATATTAGAAAATACGTCAGCAATGAATGCTGGTGAATATGTTGGCGCTAAAAATATTTTCTTTACTTAATTATCACTCAAGACCACGTAAGCCTCAGCCCATCTTGGCTTAGGAATAATCAAGTTAAAACAATATCATTATAAACTTGAGTCTCTACACTAGGTCACCTGAGCAAAACACCGCAGCGTTTCGACATACTTAGGTACCATAAATATACACATGGCCAGTCTCACTCGAACGTACTTAGGTCCGGCCCATCGTGGCTAGAGGTCGTGACCAAGCGTGATGCGATGTGCCCACCGCATTTTCCACATATGTAAGGATCCAGACAAATGTATACTACAGCCTGAGGGCTAGGCTTTTACTCGTATTCATTATGTTTTTAGAGACATTTAGCCTCATGTAAAGTTTTTCATATAACAAGTTGACTCGTTTGAAAACAAGTTTGTAAAAGTTGGGGCGTATTCACCTTTTGATTGGGATCGGCTTCCAACATCGTCCGGGGATCTTTCCCTTGCTATCTCGCACCTATAGTACGAGTATAATTTTTTGTTAGTCGGATATACAATCCGGCTTAAGACCTTTAGTCTTAGTTTTATAATCGCCACCTCGATTTACTTTAAAACCTTTAGTTTATAAAGAAATCTCTTTTCTTTTATTTTTAAACCTTTAATTTAAAATATCTTTCCTTATAAGATAACCTATAGATATCTTATTTATAAAATCCAACGTTTCTTCTTCTCTAAGAAACGTATATCTTTCTTCTTTATTATTTAAGAATACTCATTATACTTAAATAATATTTATAACAAAGATTTATATATATCCACACATGTATTTGAATATACATTTATATTTCTTTCTTTTCTTTTCTTTGTTATTTATTCTTTTATTTATCGAGGTATCGAGTATTTACTCGG
Organism: Bidens hawaiensis; assembly: GCF_021521415.1. NCBI lineage: Eukaryota > Viridiplantae > Streptophyta > Magnoliopsida > Asterales > Asteraceae > Bidens > Bidens hawaiensis. The sequence continues at coordinate 193,778 of NW_027491722.1, read as the reverse complement.
CCTTAGGTTTTAAGCCTTTTAAATATTTTATTATTATTTTATTCGGGCATTATGTCTACATTTTCTTGGCTTATCAAACCCTACACAATTGAGCAGCACTTCGACTCCTTTTTCTATTTTTCAACTTTACTTGATCAATACTTCACTTTAATCACGCAAATCGAGACACAAATTTTTCACAGCATGCGCTTCGGGATGATCGTCGGAATGCCGAGATAGTACACCTTCTTGATATGGACGTCTTCGGGTGATGGCACGAGTACTGGGTTTACGGCACGAATAACAAGGAATCGGGGCACACTTATCGAGGTGGATCGAGGGCACGCTTCCCAATGTTTAGAGAGAGAATTGTATGTGTGTTTTGAGGTGTGAGAGGATCAAATCCGGAGCCTCCTATTTATAGGCAAATCTGGTGTCCCTTCGTAATACACGATGGGCACCAGATTACCCTATCACGTATCGCGATATAAGGTTGGTGAGAAACCACGTAGGCTTGCCACGTGGCGACATGTGGCCGGCGCAGTGTCACGTGTGGACACGTGGCGGTACATCGTGCCACCGTCTGCCACGTGTCACAATGTGTCAGACTACGTCAACGCGATACGCGATGACGTTGGTTCAACAACGATCGCGTATCGCTATTGACTCCTTCTAGAATCTTTTGACCAAGCCCTTCGCGATACGCGATGGGCCTTTCCTTTGTCCCGTCGCGTATCGCGAGAGGACAAGAAAACAGAATTTTCATTTTAAACCTTGGAGTTTGAAAGTTGGCAGAAATGGTCCCTTGACTTTGAAATTTTGACATTTTTAACTCGAAATTTACGTGATGTTACACGTATGGTTCGCAACCGAGCCAACCGAACTTACAATGGAACCTGTTGAACCAACCGAGCTATCCGTTTCAATTTTCCGACCGAACCTAAACATGTACGCCAACTATCTCAGCCCCCAAAACACAATGCTGGCGTTCGGGTCTACACCACCGGAGTCAGAGCCGGAGACGCAAACGGCACGGGGCTCCGGTTCAAGCAAAAAGGCGACCCGTAAGAAACACCCGGGGGAGCCGATGGCGCAACGTGATCCATACAAGCATTGGAGCGAGGAGGAGGAGGTGGCCCTCGCAAGGGCTTGGATCGTCATTTCGGAGGATCCCAACGTCGGTAAGTTTTTTAATATTAAGTATTTATTAAAAATGTATTTAGTGTTTATTAAAATGTATAATAATTGTGACAAATAATTTTAATTTGTAGCTAAGTTTCAAGCCACCGGGGTATTTTGGAAGAAAGTCTTTGCAGCTTGGCTCACGATAACCAATAATCCCGAGGACTACCAGGGAAAAGAGCGGTTCAAGCCCACTGGAACGGGCTTAACGCCGATTGTCAAAAATTTTCCGGGATAATTAACCGGTTGCAGGGGTTCGGCTGGCGTAGCGGGCATAACGACGGCGACATTATAACTCAAACCTTGAGCGACTTTCGAGCTCAGGGCCAAACTTTTGAGCGGCCCGGAAAACCGTTCAAGTATTTGAATTGTTGGGAAAAACTACGTCGTTGTGCGAACTGGAACGGGGCACCAATCATTCAGGTCGCCCGACGAGCCGGCTAATCCCGGCCTTCAAAAAGGTCGAAGACATCGTCGTCGACAAATCCGAGCACACCGAACACACCCTCCGATGCTCGTAGCTTCTTCCTGGACGACACGATTAATTTAGTCGACGATGTTAATATAGCCGACGACGAAGTAAAGGAGTTGCCTCGACCACGAGGGAGATCGAGAAAAAATAAGGGGGAAGGTTCTTCGTCAACAAGATTCAATACGGCGCCCGATGAAATAAACGAGTTGGTCGGTCATTTGGAAACAAATGCCACGGAAATAGGAAACGACCTTCGAGCATCCAACAAACAACAAGAAAAGCTGAACCAGACGTTGGAATTACGTCAAATGAAAGAAGACTACGAATCCCTTAAAGCGGAGGGGTTTCACGAGGAAGCTGCATTATTGTTTCAACGACGACGTGAAAAAATGCACGAATATTACGGATATTAGTATGTTTTTTAGTCATGTTTTTTATTTTTATTTTTTTCTTTAGTTATGTTTTTTTATATTTTTAGTTATGTATTTTTTTTAGTTATTTTTTTTTTGTATTTCTTTTTAATTTTAATGCATTTTTATTTAATTATTTAAATAAATTGGTTTTTATTTGATTAGTTTAATTATAAAAAGAAAATAATAAAAAAAGATACTGTAGGCCCAACTTGTAGCCCCTACACCATTACAGCTCGAAAACAAATTTACACCCTTTGCTTACTGGGCGCCACGTGTCACAATTAGCCCCATTTGTAGCCCCTAAACTACACATAGCTTAAGTGAATTTGAAATATAGATACTACATGCTAATAGTTTTATGAATGTAGTATGAAATAAAAGTAAACTTTCATGATCGATAGACATATATGTTTGTCAAGTAATTTGTTAAATATGATAAATTAGTTCCTCAAGTGAATTTGAAATATAGATACTACATGTAATAGTTTTATGACTACGGTATTAAATAAAAGTAATTTTTCCGGAGTCTACGATGAATGGTCTTGTGGTCACGCCATACTTTAGGGTGGGCGGACTTACACGCGAGGGGGATATATTTTTCTTTTATGGTTTGGGTTGGGTTGGGTTGGGTTGGGTTGGGTTGGGTGGGGGGGGGGGGGGGTGAAGTGCTAAAATAAGTTATAAAATAAATAACTAAAATTATACTAATCTAGACACTAAGTAATAATTCTAGACTACTAAACTTAACTTAAACTACTAACCGGCAAGTGAACCGGTCGACTCAAGTACAGCTAAGTAAATCCGGATATCGAACCCACGAGACTCTTTAAATTACGAAACTAGCAAATTAGACTCAACTAAAAGACACGACTATTTATTAATAATATTTGAGGGGGATTTAAACTAATTATTAAAACTAATTAAAACAAAACCTAGTTAATAAAATAATAATAAAACATAATCATTACTTTAAACTAATTAATTAATTAATTAAACTTAAACTCAATTACTTTAAACTAAAGAAAACAATTAAGAAAACTTGGATTGTATCAGATGATTAAAATAACTACCAGGCCTGAATCCCCACAGTTACGGTTATTAATTTAAATGGAAAGACGCAAGTTATGGAACCGGGATCATAAGATAGACCTTTGACAGAAAACCCGAACATGACCCTTGAACTTCAAGAAGACGCCTATGGATTTCTAACAAGTTTTAAGACTCACCAGTTTTATATTAAACTTCCTTACGGTTATTTAATTGCTTATGTCTAAGTATCTTTTACGACGAAAGACTACCTTACAGCGCGGAATTCAAAAGATAGCAAAGCAAACCCAATTAATTTAATAGACTAAGCTGACAATCAAATCTAGACGGACTCCTTACGAATAACTAAATCTAGAAATCCCGACAAGCAAAGATCTATTAATAGCCTATCACTTTACAGCTTTTTAGACTAGCAGCTCACTTTTATTTGTTTAATTGATTTTATTGTTTCTATGATCTTAATCGATATCAATCATAAACTAGTCAAAACACACAGTAAAATGACCTAACAAAACCCTATCATATGAAACAATCAACAAGGTCAATGTGAAACAATAAATTCAAGTAAACAAAACCAAACAATCATACGCATCAACTAAATAAAACTCAACAGTTTACTTAGAACATAATATCCATAACGAAACGAAAATCCAAATAAAATCAAACCGTACTAAGGTTCATCACGACCTAGGCAGTCTATGAAATTTAACCTTGCATATTAAAATCTAATTCAAACAAAACAAATAATAACGAAAACATGGTGAAAGTATAAGAAACGGGGAATCGAAGATGATAAAACCCGTAAACTCGAACGTGAACGTGTAGCTCTTCACCAGATGTTCTCTCGCCTTCAAAATCACCAACAAACGCGTAAAATAGCTCCATGAACTCTCCAAAATCGGCTGGTGGCTTTCAGGTTATGTCAGGTTTAAGTTAAAGGTGTTTAAATAGCGAAAACAAGGCCCGACATTAAGCGAAAACGAAATTGATTAAGCCCAGTTTTGCCTAGGCGCCGCGCTAAGGGCATTTGGCCTTCCCCCTTCGCGCGGCACGGCGTGCTTCTCCATGGGGGCCAGTCAGATCGGCCCGGTCTGACCGGTTATCTGTTCTGGTTCTTCCTGACGCGTTCCGGATCTCCGTTTCCGCTCGTTTTTCGGCCTTTTTAATCACGATCAAATCCCGGAACCTACGAAACATAGAAACGTTGGTAGTATACAAATCTCGACTAAAAACAAACAAAAACTATTAGAATATTAATTAAAATGAACAAAGGAAACATATATATTTAACATTATATCAGGGGGTGTTGTTAGAAAAAAAAACGGATTTAAGTGTACATTATACAATAATTTACGAGGAGTAGCGGTTCATTAGACTTTTCTAAAGCCTATTCTAACACTACTATTAAGGGAGGTCCTATTACTTGTGTGAAATCAATTACTTAAGAGCTTCTTCCTATTACTTGTGTGAAATCAATTACTTAAGAGCTTCTGGCCAGGTGGTGTTCATATGTATAGCTACTGAAAACAATCATCTCCATAGAACCATCTTTAAAACATAAGATATGTGCTAGTTATAACCTTACACTCAAATAAAAAACCCACATGTCAGGAGGTGTAATCCTAAGACCATGCTTTATGGCCGGCGTTTTGGGTTATAACGCCGGCGTTTTGGGTTTATCCCGAGATTTGTGTACAACACCATACCGTAATAATTTTAATAACAGTTCACATCATCTATACTCTCTAATAAAAGGCTACAAGTTTTGTCACACCTCACCATTTTTAATATATATATATATAGGGGAGGGTTATTTTGAGAACCATGGTGAGTTTTAAGAACTTTAAGAACTCAATTTTGAACCACACATTTAATTAAATGATATGAAATATGTGGCTGAGATTAAATTTAATTAAAAAATAAAGCAGGAGAGAGAATAAGTATTTTTGATAATTACACAAGTTTAAACGTTAGTTACACATGTTTAAAAAGTCGATTCGGTGTGTAAAAAAGTACCGTAATTTTAAGAACCACTTTGAGTTTTAAGAACTCGAAAGAACTCAACGTAACAATTTTTTTTTCGAAATTTTTTTTACACATGTGTAATACGTAAGTGTAAGTGATGTACAAAAAATTACGGTACTTTTTTACACACCGAATTGACTTTTTACACATGTGTAACTAACGTTTAAACTTGTGTAATTATCAAAAATACTTATTCTCTCTCCTGCTTTATTTTTTAATTAAATTTAATCTCAGTCACATGTTTCATGTCATTTAATTAAATGCGTGGTTCAAAATAGAGTTCTTAAAGTTCTTAAAACTCACCATGATTGTCAAAATAAACTTCCCCTATATATATATATATATATATATATGGTTGAGTTATAATAAGAAGATTAGTTTTCCTAAAAAGGATAGGAAATAATCTTGTCCATTCATTTTAAAATTGAATGGTTGAGATTAGATTAGAGAGATCATAAAGTGTAAAACAATGGAGGGATAACACATTTGTTGACTTTCTCTCTCCACATGCAATGCACATGTCAAATATCCTCATCATTTTAAAACGCCCATAACTTTTTTACACGACATTTTATTTCAAAACAATTTCACCATAATAACGAGTGTTTTTTTATCTTTTATATTAGTACCATATTGCTATATAAAAATAAAAAAAATTCATGGGTTTCTTACAAAGTGTGTTTTACCAAAATTGTGTTTTATAAAATTGTGTTATACAAGTGTGTTTTATTTTTTCATAGTGTTTTTTGCATTGTGTTTTTTACATTGTGTAATTTAATTGTGTTTTTGTCATTGTGTTTTTATTTTTATAGTGTTTATTCCATTGTGTTTTTTACATTGTGTTTTTCATAGTGTTTTATTTTCCGACGAAATTTCCGAAGACTTTTCCGGCAAGGTGGTGGCGGTGGGTGGTGGTGGGCGTTGGTGGTTGTAGGAGATAAGTGAAAATTTAAGTGTGTTTTTGAAATTAAATTAAGTGGGTTTTCAATATTAAAGTATTAGACAAAAATACCCTTCTTCATAGCCTTCTTAGGATAATCAAACTTCTTATTTTATCTTTTCTCTCTATATATATACTCTCTAATAAAAGGTTACAAGTTTTGTCACTTATCACCCCTACATTAAACCTCACCATTTTTAACAAATTTATAATAGTTAATAATTGTTACCATTTTTAAAATTAATGCTTCAAAATTTGTTCATTTAATATTTATTTTCTATTTTTTTAAACATTTGATATTTATAACTATCTTTTACTATAAAATTGTTTAAAAGACTATTGTACAACGACTATATTAATAGTGTTTAACGAGTTTATTGTTTCTTGTATACTGAGTGTTTATTAAATATTGAATTTTCAAGAACTACTCATGTAGTACACGGGTCTCAAACTAGTATTAGTATAAAACTATATAAGTTATATGAAATAGTGGCAAGAACTGATGAACAAAGATGAGTAGGATTCTCAACACATGATTACCTAGAAATATGAACACAGAGGATAGAGATTGGCTTCGATCAATGACTGCAACATAGAAGAGGAAGAGGAGAGGCGATAGATATAGTAACCGGCAACCAAAATTCAACCCTATAATATATTTGATTAGAATTAATGGGTCATACATATTAAACCCATGGCATATGAACATCATAAATTGAAGAGAATAGAGATTAGAAAAATAAGAGGCTAAGAATGTATGTGGACTTGTGTTATGACAATCTTAATTATTTTTGTTTATTAGAATAGTTGGATTAAAATTAAATGTTTTGGATTATGTTTTCTAAAGTTTCATTAAAAGTAATAAGTTTTTTATATATATATTTATATTATTTATGACGTCATCTGGGTTAAACACACGTTCGTCCAGGTTGGTCTGACCTTTGACCCGGTAAAGTGTCAAAGACCAAGTCTGAAAACATTGATTGTATAGGGTAGTTTAACATCAATTTGTTTTTTTAATAAGGTCAAGCTACAATTAAATAAAATGCGATTCAATCTAATTTAATTAACTTCTTTTTTCTTTTTTGGTACAATTCTTTTGTTAATCATAATATAGTTAAATTTTATGAACTTTCAATCACGAAAACAAACACACCAGTATCATAAAACGATAATAGGGGATATAAGACTTATAGTAAATAAGAAACCACACACCAAACCACTCGGAAACATGAGATCACCCAACAATACCTGATACCCACTTGGAAACAAGATAAAAAGACCACGAGATCAACCGACAAACAATTCAAGAGTGTTGTTTTTTATGATATTATGTTGATACAACTTAAACTCCTAGAAATCTTCCTCCTTAGCAAGCAACATCGGAAAAAACTTGAGTTTGCGATCAACCTCATCTTCAAAAGGAAATTTACAAGTTAAGTGTAAGTCCTCACTCATGGATAAACCCCGTAGTATCTGTCTCACTTGATTAGTCAACATTGGAAATTTGAAATCGATGGGCAACTAAAACGTATTTGTGGAGCAGGTTCCAACGTACCGGACAGCCATAGTATTGCCTCCCATGCTTTCCCATTTCCCTCCGCTATAAAGTTTTACTTTTAAGCTCCCTCCAGTGGATTCACCTGTAGATGATTCACCTTTAGACAATTTTCGGCTACGACCCGACATTCTCCTAAACATAAGAAAGAAAATATATATAAAATGGATAGCTTATAGAGGCACTTTATCAACCAAAAAAAAACAAAAAAAATAACAGACTCAAGATCTAGAAACATATAAAAACCAATATATATATATATATACAACCAGTTTGGTATATATAATCAGGGGCGGACCCACATAGTGTGGATCGGGGTCCCGGGACACCAATGTTTTTTAAAAATTTATTAGAAGCGGTATATTAAATTTTTTGAGGACCCCATAAGATTTAATACTTGGAACCCATACTATTAATGTTGATGTGGTCTGGTGGAAAGTCCCTTGTTTTATCTTTGAAAGGTCATGGGTTCAAGTCTTACAAGGCTCAGTTTTTGGTTTTTTGTGTTAATTTTTAGTGTTAATCAATCATTTGATTGCTAATGTTGCAATGATAACTTTGGAAACATTCAAACACCTCTAAAATACATATCATTGTTTTCAACTTTATGCATGGTTTTCTTTAGAAACATTCAAACACTTTAAAATATCAGTTTTATTTTTCACTAGTTTAAGTTAATGGTTTTCAACACATGCTTATGAAAGGGTGGATCTAGGTTCTATCTCAAAAATGTTTAAGAAAGGGAAAACAAAGTGTTTATGTGTCAACCCGACCCATTTTGACCCGTTCAGGTAGTGATGATTGAAAAGAAAGTTTTGTTATGATATTGTTTTATATTATGTTCTTCGCCTCGACCCGACCTGAACAACGACCGACCCGAAAAATTTGAACGCCGAAAATATGGGACCCCATTGGCAAAAAATCCTGGGTCCGTCACTGTATATAATAACATGAGTATAAATTAGAGAAATCATCTTACTAGCGGCAAGGGGGAGGCAATTAGGTCAGAAGCGTCGGTATAATGAAGAACGAATAGGGCAGAATCAATGTTTTATACAACCTTATTTTGCAGTTAGCCCCTCATAATATCATGATGTTTGGAACTTTCTAAAGCGCACATGTGTTTTGTTTTAATATTTTAACTAAATAACGTAGGCAACTTTATGTAATAAAATCACACGTTGCAACTGGATGCTATTAGTGAGGGTTAAAATAGTCGAGTTACGCAAGAGTTCAGTTAAGATTAGCCCATATCCAATGCGACACCAAGTTAGATAAAGCCCATTTGAAAGGTAAACCAAGAAGGCGAGAAGCCCAACTGCAAAATATACTAAATTAGGAATCAGGAAAAATAAATATTTTGGATTATAAAATTGAATTGTTTAGTTTAACATACGGCGTGGTGTAAGGTCCCATATATATACGCGTTTTCGGTTAAAGATTTGTTGGAGTTGCATAGGTTCACCCGTTTCCCGAAAAGGAAAGCAAAAGCTTTTAACGTGGTTTGCTTGACGACAATTTGATGCATTTGGAGTGCGCGTAACGCCCTTGTATTTGAAGGTAAACCGATTAATATCAACAATGTGGTTGGCGAGATTAAGGCTCTTAGTTTCTTGTGGGTAAAGAATCAGGGAAGGAATGCGAGTCTTACATGGGAGAAGTGACGGGCTTTTAACTTCGAGTTGTAATGAGTAGTTGGGTTGTGTTGTTTTTTTGCGGTGGGTTTTTGTTGTTTAAAGTTGGTTGGTTTTGTACTCTTCTGGTATGAGCGTCTTGCTTGTATTCGTTGGTTCGTTTATATAAAAATTTTGATTGATCGTTCAAAAAAAAATTAACAACCCCCTCTATTTATTAAATCCAAACATATAATTATCAGAAATCATGTTGGGTTGGATTCATACCTTTAGTAAATGTATCTGTAGTCTCCTGACTGTTTTCTCAAAGCCAACTTTTTCAGTTTCTTTTAAGTTAAACACAGTATGGACCACTTTTTCGTGTAGTGTAAGAGTTAGTTAATGCACGTGACTACGTGGTCATATTTAATAAGTTCATAATTACAAAAGTTCATAGAAATAACAAAAAAAAAAATGTTTTGACATGTTGGCCCAACTAGGGCTATTCATTAAGCTTTAGCTTGGCTTGGCCTGGCTCGGCCCGGTTCAGCCCAACTCAAATGATTGACCTGAAAATTCAACTTGACCTCAACTCAGTTTTTAAAAAATAATTAAAAATTCAAGGTGGGCTGAACTTATATATGTTATTTGGCTCATTGGTCGGGCTAAGTTAAATAAAAACAAGATTAAAATATATGAGTGAACAGACGAGCAAGCTGGCCTATGCTCAAATTTTTAGTGAACGGGTCAAAATTTCGCTTTTACTAAACGGGTCAAACGTATATATTGGATGTGGGAAAACATTTAAGATTCTTACAACTCAACATTCCATCATCAATTATCATCTATATAGGCTTTGGTTCCTTTACAAATATATATGTTTAGTTATACGTTTTGTAAATGTAACATTAAAAAGTAAATTGCAAATGTAAAATATTCAAAATCATATGTATTTATTTGTTAAAAAAAATCTTAATTTTATAATTTTTTTTGTAAACAACCCCGATTGTATCACACTAAGTTTATAACTTAGTTTTATATTATTACAAGCCATGAAGGGACGTAAGATCCTTCACTTGGTTAGAACTATATAAAATTAGAAACTATTTTTAACAAGATTCTGAAAATTGGACCGGTCAGATAAAAACCAGCTATCCCAGAGGTTTGTTTCATATGCCTTGGTACATCCTTTTTCTTTTCTTTTTTTTTTTTAAAATAACCATTTAATTATTTAGTTGGATTGAGATTGTATGTGTGGATCAAATTAAAGAGACCTAATGACTTAATTGATTTATGGAAGATGAGAATTCGGTGTAATGTGTATATAACACATGGGCAATGAAAGATTGGTTTCCACTAATTAAAGTTACAATGAAAAACATTAGAAGGTTACAAGTTTCAGACTTGCCTTAAAACATGTTCACCTTTGCCATATGGCCGGTCTAGCACATGCACATGTCAACAGCCCCATTGAACCATCGAATCAGTAATGCAACTTATTCGGAGATCGATTCTCAAAACATTAAACATTACGTACCTGGTGTCTCGTTGTTTCAAAAAACTCTCACTACTATGTATGAAAAATCATTTTTAAATTGTATAAGTCTGTATATATTATATATAAGATCACCTATGTAACAAGTATAAGTGTATAACAACAATATAAGACTCCCAAAAATTAAGTTGTTTAAGAATTTAAATATTATAACTAAAAGTGTAATTTAAGATATTCATCTAGGAATGGCAACGGGGCGGGTTTGGGGCGGGTTTTGCTTAACCCGAACCCGAACCCGAAACCAAAAACCATCCCCGTACCCGCCCCATTACCCGTCGGGTTTAATTCGGGGATTCCCCGTTTGGTTTTTTGTACCCCCCCGACCCGCCCCGTCCCCGAACCCGAAAACCCGAAACCGATCCGACCCGACCCGAAATTGACTATTCTGGGTAATTTTGACCAAAACCTTAGTAATATGCTTATGAAGTCTATGGTCAACTGTTCAAGAATCCATCACAAAACTTACATATTGATTATGTAGCAGCGGCAACAACCAGTGGTGGATGTGCGGTATCGGTGCTAGCTGGTGCGATGGCGGGTGGAGGCGGCGACACAAGGTGGTGTGGAGGCAGTGACGCAAGGTGGTGTGGCGGTGCTTGGATTGCGGCGGTGCAAGTTATCGCTTCACCATTGGTGTTGGATTTGGTTGACCTCAAGCTATTTTAGTCAAAATTAACATGTAAGAATTAAGATGTCTGGATGTAGGTTTTTAATATATATATATATATATATATATTATTTATATTTATATTTATATATTATATCGGGGCGGGTCGGGGCGGGGGTACCCGAACCCGAACCCGAACCCGAACCCGAAACAATCCCCGAAACAATCTCCGAAACCCGACCCGAAACCGAAAAAACAAAACCCGACCCGACCCGAAATAAGCCGGTTTTCGGGTTTCCCCGTCGGATTCGGGGATTTTTGCCATCCCTATATTCATCACGAGATATTAACTTTTGATACGAAAATGATTCTTAGTTCTTAATTGCTTATAAGTCACGTGTTCTTCTGAAAATGGATAGTTTTCTTGGTTCAGTCAAAATGCACTTAGTTGAACCAAAGGTAAAAAGACACCACCTTATTTAATATAATAGTGATAAAAACTAGTCATTGTATCCATCATCCAACACCTCAATGTTAATATTACACGACAATTTGTTCAAAGAAGGCTATTCTAATAATTTTGTTTACTTTCGTATTTATTTCCAGAAGCGTAGATAACTAGATATCATATATATTCATGTATGAAATATAAAATAGGGTAAAGTTAAAATACAAAGGATAATAAAAATGAGAAGGGTGAGAAGGAATCCAGTCCATTGATCTTAGATTTGAATGACTGAGATTAATTTAATAAAAAAAATTGATGAAAAAGGCATGAATGTAATAATCCATCTTTGTTCAATTTCTCTCTCCACATGCAAGGCACATGTCAATTCCCCCATCATTTTAAAATGTCCATAACTTTTTCATACGACGTTATTTTTTAAAAAAAAAATTTCACCATAATAATAAGCGTTTTTTTATCTTTAATATGAGTATCATATTGTTATATAAAAATAAAAAAAATTAATGGTTTTTTTAATTGTGTTTTTTTTGTTGTTCATTGTGTCATTGTGTAATATGTTGTTTCCATTATATTTTACGTTTCAAGTAATTGTGTTATACGTATTCACCATTGTGTCTTACGTTTTAGGTCATTGTGTTATACGTATTCACCATTATGCCTTACGTTTTAGGTCAGTGTGTTATACGTATTCACCATTGTGTTTTACGTTTAAAGTTATTGTGTAACATGTATTAAGCATTGTGTTTTATGTATTAGATAAAAAGACACAATGGTGTGCGAAAAGACACAATGACGAAAAAAAGACACAATGATAAGCGAAAAGACACAATGGTGTGCGAAAAGACACAATAGTGTGTGAAAAGACACAATGACGAAAAAAGACACAATGATAAGCGAAAAGACACAATGGTGTGCAAAAATACACAACGAAAAAAGACACAATGGTGTGCGAAAAGACACAATGACGAAAAAAGACACACTGATAAGCGAAAAGACACAATGGTGTGCGAAAAGACACAATGACGAAAAAAGACACAATGATAAGCGAAAATACACAATGACGAAAAAAGACACAATGAAAAGCGAAAAGACACAATAGTGTGCGAAAAGACACAATGACAAAAAAAGAAACAATAGTGTGCGAAAAGACACAATAAAAAAGACACAATGATAAGCGAAAAGACACAATGGTGTGTGAAAAGACACAATGACGTGATTTTTGTTTTAAATTTTATATAACAAAAATCATACTCATATTAAAGATAAAAAAACGCTTGTTATTATGATGATTTTTTTTTTAAATTATCATACGAAAAATTATAAACGTTCTAAAATGATGGAAGTATTAACATGTACCTTGCCTGTGGAGAGAGAAAATGTGTATAATTACCTCTATACCTTTTTTGTTTTGGTCTCCACTTGACATATGTCAATTATTTATGGCTTCTCACACTTCTCATTTTTGTAACACTTTATAGAATAACTTGACCAATATAAAATATACATATATATATATATATAAAAGATAACTACATCGAAAGATGGCTTAATTTACGATGATCATACCTTTCATTTAACACACTTGACACACAAAATATAACTTTAGATACACTCATACACCATACCTCGTTAAGTTTATGAATGTCATGTTCTCTAGTTGTTTTTTAACATTTAGGTTATTGTTATTAAAGACATTTTGTACTTCATTGTAACCAAATACAGCATATCTTCCCGTTGTCAATCAATCAAATCCAGTAATATTTTCTCGCTGTGAAATCTTGAATTTATTTTTAGTTCTTGTATATGAATAATTTTTAATCCTTAACTGTTCTGGCTGGAGGAAGAAATGTAAGCCTCAAAATTTGTTGTAATTAAGATATTTGACATCCCTAGACGAAAGGTAAATAAAAGCTTTCCTGGAAGAACAGGAATACAACTTAAACCTATAAACCCAAAGAATCTATAAAAAGTAAAAAACTTGTGTACAAAAACAAATAAGTTAATCGAATATAATCAACCACAGATTGCAACAAGATTCAAGAAACCAACCCTTTGATGAAATGAACCCACAAAAGCATAATAACATTTTCCCAACAAAATTAAACCTATGCAAGATTTTAGCCGCAACAGCCTTCATTCTACACATTTTAACCGTGTATCATAATTCTGAATCCTCCATCAGCAACTTACCAGACAACAAAACATTGAATAAAGCCGCTTTTGTTTCTTCTTCACCATCACCATCACCTTCGCCATCATCGTTAGCGCATCTATCTCCGCCTACAAATGCTAGCCACCTGGTATTCGGTGTCTCAGGATCCTTCAAGGCATGGCATGACCGCAAGTCGTATTTCAGTGAATGGTGGCGGCCAAACATCACGCGTGGATACATATTCTTTGATAAAGAACCCACCGCGGATATTCTCCCATGGCCTTATTTTAATCTCCCTCCATACCGCGTGTCTGAGAACACCACAAAATTTAAGGTGTACTCCAGACACGTAAGGCCTGACGTTATCAGGATCGTGAGAACGGTCCTGGAAACGTTCATGGAGGGAGATAAGGATGTTAGATGGTATGTTATGGGAGATGATGACACCATTTTTTTCTTGGATAATTTGGTGGAGCTTTTAGGGAGGTATGATCACACCAAATATTTCTATATTGGTGGGATATCCGAATGTGTTAAGTCGAATTTCGACTTTTCCTATGAGATGGCCTTTGGTGGTGCGGGGTTTGCGTTTAGTTACCCGTTAGCCGAGGCTTTGGTCACGAATCTTGATCGTTGCATAGGGACTTATCCGTTTTATTTCGTTAGCGATCAGATTTTGAGTGCTTGCATTGCTGATCTTGGTGTTTCGCTTACGCCCGAAAAGGGGTTTCATCAGGTATATATATATGTATATATTCATCTTATATGCTATGCTAATGCATAATTGCATACCTTATGTCAAGTCCTGATATATGTCATGATGGTTTACAGATTGATCTAGTGGATGACATTTCCGGGTACTTATCGGCACCCACAAGCGCTGTTGATCTCTCTCCACCACCTTGACATTGTCACTCCAATATTCCCCACCATGGACTGACATAAGTCCGTCAGACATCTCATGACCGCGGCTAAAGTAGACCAGTCACGCCTTCTCCAACAAACCGTTTGCTACCACAAGCCAAAAAATTGGGCATTTTCGATATCTTGGGGCTACTCGGCTTACATTTATGAGCATCCAATCCCACGAAGCATTCTTAGAAGACCTATCGAGACGTTTACTCCATGGAGTTTGAAACGAAGACCACCGGATTATATGTTTAACACGCGATTAGTCACCAATAATTCATGTGAAACTCCCCATGCTTTCTTCTTTCATTCCATAACCAGACTCGATAACAATAACAGTAACACTAATAGTAATACCACAAAAAATGAAATCATGACGACCTATGTTCGTTACAAGCCACGTCAAGTGCCGCCTTGTTCTCCAAATCATTCTGCGGATTATATTTCAAAGATTCGAGTATACAATCCAGCGACAAAGCTAAACTTTGTAAGCCCGTGATCAACTATCCTAATAAACATATTAATGTGACAATATTATTTATAAATTAATGTGATTATATATACAATGAAACTAAAACTTGTTCTTTTGTTTCATCATTTAGGTTGAAAACAGAGGGGTATGTTGTGATGTAGTGAATGTTGTTGGCAAGAACACGGTAGAAATCCGGATAAGGGATTGCAAGAAGGCAGAGATCATAATAGTTTAGACAGCATACACAAAATGTGTAATACATGTATATAGTTTGTGTACACCTCACTTTTGTTTAGGTTTACTATTTGTAACTAGGATACCGTTGTGTAGAAAATATATCATTAGTTATTTGTAATATTGAAATATTGTAATCCTATATCTAAAGTTAGAATAGATCACACTTTGTACTGGTTAGTGATAATGAGAAGAGAAGCAATTCCATTATTCTCTTATATGGTATCAAAAACCTTAGCCGTCGCCCCTATACCATCTTCGTCCTATACCATCTTCGTCGACTTCTCTCTTCGTCCTTCATCGTCGTCTACCTCTTAATTCTTTTCCACCATGGATAACAAGCTTCAACCCGGATAACTGTAAAATATCATGAACTTAATTTATTCCAAGGCCACCCCTTCAACACTGACATTATCATATTCAACAGAGAATGAGAACGCCGGGGAACACAGCACCCCTTGGCGTTTTGTTTGTGAACGCCGAAGGGGGGAAAGGTTTATCCTATCAAAGTTTTTTGTTTATAGTTTTATACATATTGAAGAAATAACAATTGTGTAAGGTGTAATGGTTACTGCAATATTTTGACCACGTTATCTTTTTGCAAATCTCTACAAAGCTGACTGGACGCCATGTGGCTTAAAATGTTCAACGGTCAAAAGTTTTGACTACGTATGGTCTAAGAAGGTGTTGGTTATAAAAAAATGTAGTTCCCAGAATAATTTGGACTTGGGTTTCAGTTTGAAAATATTCTTTTGTTATTAATATGTGTTAAATTTATTATCAAATCAAAGTCAATATTTAAAATTTATCACTATATAATAATAATAATAATAATAATAATAATAATCAGGTTGCTAATTTATCATCAAAACAATGATTAATCTTAACTAATCCTTTCAGTTTAATTAAGGTTTTGCTAACATTTTAGTTATCACTAATTTTTTTGGTGCAAATTTTGTTGCAGATAAATAATGTGAACATATTTAACTAGTTTTTCTAGATACTAGTGTAAATTTGACAATAAACAAGAAATATTTTCACTTTGCCTCAAACTAAATATTCGTTCCATATATTAAAATAAAAAACTAAAAAAATAAGAAAACATGTATATTTGTATGTTCTTATTAACTTCCAGTAATAAATTGTTGTGTTTAATTAGTTCAGCAAGCTTAGAAAATAAAATTCATAAAACATTGCTTTCACAATCAATATTACATTTTTATACTTATCTACAAAGAAACATTTTCATGTCAAATTAGTTCACTTTTAAAAGTGTAGAGTTAGAGAAAATTACTTTGTACGCATTTGTCTAAAGAGGTAGGGTACGTAATCAAATGCCTTATGTACGAAATGTATCTTATCTAAAATTGATTAATTGTGTTCACTTTCATCTTATAAACATATGATCAAGGGCACGTAAACGCCTATACTCGGTGAAAAGATTTTAAAGTTAAAACGTTTCAAACATTTTCATAACTAATTCAACTTCTTTGGTTTTTCTGGTTGAATAATAAATACCGTCATTTTCCCAAACATGTGTTGGTAAAAAAATATATATTTAAAAAAATAATCGTTTTAAAAAAAAATTCAAAACGGTGCTTTTTATTTACGTTTTTATTTTTAACTGGTTTATTATAATAAAAAAAATTGTCTTTACTCAATCAATCTATTGTAGTTTTTCTTTAATTTTTACTCAACCTTATTTATTATTATTATTATTATTATTATTATTATTTAACTAATTTTTTTTTCTTGTTCTTTTTAAATAAACCGTGTTAGCGAAGACTAAAAGAATCATTCAAACATTAAAAGAGCTAAGCAAACATTTAAATTTTACGTTCTCAATATCAAATACAAACAAAAATAAAAATTTTAAATAAGGTCGACTCGTTAACAACCTTATATCAAATGCCAATGAAAAGAAAAATGTCAAAAGCTATTCAACCTGTTTTCACGAAGAAACTTTCTTCAATGACTAAACAACCGAATGAACAAAATAAAAAAAAAATTATAGTTGGTTTGAGTTTTAATGTTTGTTCATTTATTCGATTGAACGTAAACAAATAAGTGTGAACAAGTCCACCCTTGTACGGTACCTCCTTGATTTGTGTTTGTGGGCCTAATTTAGAAACCCGAAATCTTACTTGATTTATGGATCACTATATGACAAACATTTAGATGAGTACTTCAATATCACGAACCATAATTCCCCTAGAACATGTTCGCATTTGACATCTTATCTAGCTACATGCATGTTAACGTTTGTAGTTGTTAGTGATCTCTAAGTCATCAAATCATTTAGATAACCATGATTAACTTAAGATCAAAGAGAAACATGATCAAACTTTGATACGAGTTAGAATGTGTGAAGTACACTCCCGTTTAAAACTAATGTGATTTTCAGCTTCGGCAATATATTAATTAACATGGGCCAAGGGGGCAGTACCCGTGGCGAGGTCTGGGAAGCGTAACTAATTAAATGTTCAGAGCCTCTAAATCTCGCTTAAGATTTAACCATTAGTTGTTTTAACTGCCAAACTGTGATGAACTATTGTGTCATTTCAACAAAACATGTTGAAGGTTCTCATACTATAAAACACAATCGTTGGTCTACTCCAGGTATAGCATCGCGACATAAACATACATAATAGTTCTTGAATTATCTGATTATACATCCAACTAAGATTAATTTCGAGTGATAGCCTGGCAGGCCAATATATTTTATTAATTTTAAGTTCAAAAGCATAACACGTATCAGTTCGTGTTAGATAGTAATTTAATACCATTACAAAAAGAGGTAAGATAATGAAAATGAAGACTAGTTACATTTGCGAAATCTTAACATATTCGTCTAGTTAAAGAAGAAATCTTAGCCACAAATATGTTTATATGGTATTAAAGATGTATCAAACTTCTCTGGATGCCTAGGAAGACAACTTAAACCAAAAAACCTAAAAGAAGTAAAGATAACATAAGTACAAAAACAAGCAAGTTAATTAACAAATATATATTATCAACAATTGTACTAGGGAAGAAGAAAGCTTTTGTTGAAATGAACCCACAAAACAATAATGATGTGTCAACAAGATCAAATGTATACAAGATTTTGGTTATTTCAGCCTTTGTTCTATACATTTTTATAATGTATCATAATTATCAATCTTCTGTTCGTATATTACCAGTCATGAAAACATTGGAAAAGGCTGCTTCTTCACCTACACCATCACCACCTCCATCTACAACTACAAATATTAGCCAACTGGTATTTACTATCGCGGGATCCATCAAGACATGGCGTGATCGTAGGTTGTATTTAAGAGAATGGTGGCGGCCAAACATCACGCGTGGATACATCTTTTTTGATAAAAACCTCACGGCAGATATGCTCCCATGGCCATCTGATTTCTCCCTCAATACCGCGTGTCTGAGGACACCACAAAACTTGAGGTGTACTCCAGACACGCGAAGCCTTACATCATCAGGATCGTGAGAACGATCCTGGAGACGTTTAGGGAGAGAGATAAGGATGTTAGATGGTTCGTCATGGGAGATGATGATACCATATTTTTCTTGGATAATTTGGTGGAGCTTTTAGGGAAGTATGATCACACAAAATATGTCTATATTGGTGGTGTATCCGAATGTGTTAAGTCGAGTTTTGACGTCTCGTTTGAGATGGCTTTTGGTGGTGCCGGGTTTGTGATGAGTTACCCCTTGGTTGAGGCTTTGGTCGTGAATCTTGATCGATGCATAGAGACGTACCCGAATTATTTTTTTGGTGATCAGATTTTGAGTGCTTGTGTTGCTGATCTTGGTGTTCCTCTTACTTTGGAAAAGGGGTTTCATCAGGTAATTACTTTATATTAAGCAATACATATTGTCAATAAATGAATAAAAGTTATTTAAGTTGTAGTGCATGTCTTAATACTGTGTTAATAATTTTATAGATTGATCTAATGAATGACATTTCCGGGTTCTTTTTGCCCACCCACAAGCACCGATGATCTCCCTCCACCACCTCGACGTCCCCTCTCCAATTTTCCCCAACATGGACCGCCATAAGGCCGTTAGACATCTCATGAACTCGGCTAGAGTAGACCAGTCACACCTTCTCCAACAAACCGTTTGCTACCACAAGCTTAAAAATTGGGCATTTTCAATAGCTTGGGGCTACTCGGCTTACATTTATGAGCAGTTTATCCCTCGAAGCATTCTTAGAAGACCGTTTGAGACGTTTACTCCATGGAGTTTTATAGGAGAACCACCACATTATATGTTCAACACGCGATTAGTCACCAATAGTCCGTGTGAAACTCCCCATGTTTTCTTCTTTCATTCCATAACCAGACTCACTAATGGTATACGTAATAATATCATTAATAGTTCGACATATGAAATTGTGGTGACCTACGTTCGTTTCAGGCCCCGTCAACTGGAACCTTGTTCAAATAGTTCAGCGGATTATATTTCAAAGATTCGAGTTTACTCTCCAGCTACAAAACTAAACTTTGTAAGCCCATGGATATTCTTATAAAAATATATTGTGCACATCATTGTTAGTTATAAATAATCGTATATATGATGAAACTGATAGTAGTTTTTTTAATGGTTCAGGTTGGAAATAGAGGGGAATGCTGTGACGTATTGAATGTTGAAGGCGAGAACACGGCAGAAGTGAGGATAAGGGCTTGCAAGAAGACCGAGATGATCGTCGTTTAGATGATATACAGGTATACTTTGTTGATTGATATTTCGGTTATACGGTTGACTTTTGTATAAATGTATAATTGTAGCACATATATTTCACCAAAAAGAAAACTTAAATCAATCTTTTCTTCCTCTTTTGAAATAATAACTGGTTTGTTCTCTAAAACCTTTAATTGCCATGTTTTGCACAAGCCAGTTCTTGCAATGGGTGCAAGAGCATTCGAACTAGTTTACTGCAAAAACACCCCGTCTGGATCTTGCACCCAAATCATACGATTTAATCTGAATTAACTCATTAATTATCTCGAGAAAACGACTCAAAATGTAAGGCCCCGTTACCGGTAGCCCTACTTTGGTGTTGGATTTACTCATAAACGCAATTCTAAAACCAGAGTTAATTAAAAACTTTCGCGGAATAATAAAATAGTCAACCATTCGATACAATCATCCATAATTTGTCTTTTTAAAACATAACGACCAATCTTCAGATGCCAGCCTCTTCAGTATTGCCATGTGTCTCCCTCAAGCCAGCTGCCTCCGTCGATTAGCCTGCGTGCATACTAAAAGTCAGCTACGCTGAGTGAATTCTAGTTAATCAGGCAACGTATGATTCATTCTCATATCTACATATGCACCCGAAGGTACATACCTTCCTATTATCTTACATACTTACATACTTACGTACTTTCATTCTTTCTTTCATATTAACATACATACTTTTATTCATACACATACATTTTAAAGAATTTTCCGCCCTATAACATTCGCCGATATTATTAGGGTCGGTTCCCTACATTCGCCGACATTATTAGGGTCGGTACCCTACATTCGCCGACATTATTAGGGTCGGTTCCCTACATTCGCCGACATTATTAGGGCCGGTTCCCTACATTCGCCGACATTATTAGGGTCGGTTCCCTCGTTCTATCTATACCTTTCGTACCTTTCTATACATTCATAATTAAAACATTCATACGTCCAACCATCATCTATACATCATATATATGTCAATCATATCTTTATACTATCCCTTGACGGCACATGCAATATCCGAAGATCGTTCATGCATCGTCAAGCATTCATTTATA
Organism: Bidens hawaiensis; assembly: GCF_021521415.1. Classification (NCBI taxonomy): domain Eukaryota; kingdom Viridiplantae; phylum Streptophyta; class Magnoliopsida; order Asterales; family Asteraceae; genus Bidens; species Bidens hawaiensis. The sequence goes on along the minus strand of NW_027491722.1, from coordinate 172,359 downwards.
CATAAATCATATAAGGCATACTTTTTATACTATCATTTGACGGCACATGCAATATCCGAAGATCGTTCATGCATCGTCAAGCATTCATTTATACATAAATCATATAAGGCATACGCTTACCACTTAAGGTAAGTGTATTAACTAATCACATCGAGTATGCACAGTCCCGAAAACATAGCAAGGAAATGGGGCTAGAAACTCACCTGAATGCGGTTACGTTCACCGTTAATAGTGATTCCCTTCTTGAGCTGTGCAAGGCTAACTGTATAATACGTACATGTATCAATTAACTATTGCTACTCATATCGTATTTCTATCTTTATATAACCCACAACAAACGGGGGTCCGGGGGCAGCGCCCCTGGCAGCGAGGTTCTAGGGGCGGCAGCCCCTAGCGGGGTCCAAGGGGCAGAGCCCCTGGCTGAGGTTAAGCTGTCAGGTCAGCTTGGAAAAATTTTATTTTCATTGACTGTCTTATCACATTTTCCACTAACATTTTAAATTATTTTCTAAGCTGGGCTTATTTGCAAGGCCTAAGTTAATGGGCCAGTTTGCTTTATATTAGTTATGAGCTTAACTTCATGTGGACTTAGCTGGGCCCAACTGTCCATTACGGCCCAACTAGACTCAGCCCAGAACCCAATCAGTGAACTGGCCGAGAACTCCTTGGCAGATAACTCGTGGCCGAGAACACAATGTTGACCGAGAACTCTCATATTGGCCGAGATCCATACTTAACCGAGAACCCGTGTTTTCGGCCGAGAACTTGACCGAGAACACGTGTTCACCGAGAACACTGACCGAGAACACAAGATCGCCGATAACATCTGGCCGAGAACCCCTGTTGGCTGTCCGTTTGACCGAAAACCGTAAAGGTTTGACCATGGATTCCCAAACTTGGCCGAGAACTCCCAGTTCAGCCCCTTTTCTATCTTATGTTTCCATCCTACCCAGATTACTTGGTTCACGGTTTAAATCATGAAATTTTAATCCTTTATCATCATCGTCCATACCCGTATACACCCATTACTATCACGGCTTCTAGATCTATCTCGTTTTAGGCATAAAGCTTAGACCTTTATGGGTTCAAAACGTTCTAGGCTAGATCTAGGGTTCATCTTTGAGCCGTATACCATCATAAGGCCATTAGGTTCATTTTAATCATCAAGTTTGTATTTTTATGAGACATCTAGGTCCAATCTACTCTAGGGTCAAGTTTCATGGCAAATTGTTCATAAAAATGTAACCTTTAATCATAGGGAACATACCTTTTGATGTTTCAAGGTTACGGTTTAGCTCGATGATCAATGATGATCTTGTATCTAGCTTGAGAAATCACTATCTAGCAATAATCGGCTTGGTCTTGGCCTTGGATCCCGTTTCCTTTCTTGCGGCCGATTATGGGAGGTTTGTGTGTGTTTTTATGGTGTAAAATGGATAAGATGGATGGAAATGGAAAGATTTAGGGTTTAAGGGGTATTTATTCTCCCTTAAGCCCATGGACCTAAGGCCCATCTTTCCTTTTTAGTCCACGATTAATTTTCTTTAATTAACCTCCTTATCTTTCCCTTTTTACCATTTTACTATTTATCTATTCACTCAAGTAACTTTTCCACTATAAGAAATAATATGTAGAATATTATTATTTGAAAATTCGGGATGTTACACAAAACCAAAAAATAATATCATTTTCCAAAAATAGAAGCGTTAACGGATCACCTCACGTTAAACTAGTCTTTTATACACAACATATCTTTTTCTCCTACAATTTTGCAAAGTTGCTTCTAAAACTGAGACACGTACCCTGACTCTTAAAAAAGCTAAAATCTTGATTAAAAACACTAAACCAGATAGATGAAAATTGGCACATAAAATCAAAATATATAGTATAATTTGATCTAACTTGAATTAGCATTGGAGGTCGATTTCTTTCTCTTCTTGTGCTTTAGCTTCACTTCATCTTTTAGTGTTTCCGATTGTTCTTCTGGTGATCCAATGCTTAGTGTTGAAGCAGATGAATTGATATCACAAGATTGTTGAGTAGATTTGGTCTCGGGATTCACTTGTCTGGATTCTTCTTTACTCGCTGCAGATGAAGGATTGTGACGTTTGATTTTCTTTAACGATCTTTGTGTGTTATACGACTCAACCTGAAAACACACAGTTGCAGATGCAACAGTTTTGAAAAATAGCGACTTCCACATGTCATATCTATATTAAAATTAACAAACTCACAGCATTTTTTATTTTGCTTGTTATATCACCGGCCTTCACAGAAGCAATACGCAAACACTGCATAATAACACTCTGCAAGACTCCATCTCCCCCGGCTTTCTGAATAGCACAAACATCACCGTTTGTGTTGAGTGTAGCGGTCAATGCTCCTCCCATCACCGCCTCTTCATGGTATGTGGGGTCAATCACCTAACATCACGAAATAAATTAAAACGTTTCCGCAATGTTTGTGAGTCAACCAAATTATCAGAATATCTGATCATAAAATTCAATTTGCATACCACAATGTTTTCTTCACCAATAAACCCAAAAGTTACTGCAACTGGAAAATGATGAATTATTAATGGAAGCGGCTCCATCACCTGTACAACAATACATAACACGATAGTTAAATTAATGATAGCTAAGCATAAGAAGATGGGTGTGATTGATAAAAAGGTCAAAATGGGCTCAGATGAAATGGTCAGGCAAAACTTTTTTTCCTTTCTTTAATAAATAATTGTGTTACCAAGATTGCATTTCAATAATAATCTGGAACTTTAAGTGAAAAGGATTTAAGAAGTTTGGTGCATTAAAATAGACTTTGGATGTTTGGGCCACTTTCAACCTGTTGAGACCAATTTGATCAGTGCCCCTTTTAGTTAAATTTTTTAACTGACCGTTCGATAAAAACACAACCCAATTCAACCTCTTCAATCGTAAATGGGTCAAAATTGCCAGCTCTACTATCAGGACTCAAGTGATTTTTGTTGCATATATAAACAGAAAAGGCAATACACTAATATGTCGAACCAAGCGTTATCGCAAGAACTTTCTAGCAATGCATATAGACCTGTAAACAACCAGAACGACCACAAACAGGACTTGTTCATGTTCTATCGTTCTAACTTTAACTAAACAAACAATCAAACACGAACAATTAAATGAACGGAAGTTTCTTGTCTGTGTCTGCTCGTTAAGAAAGTGAATGCGTCTGTGTTCATGCTTGCTTATGTCCATTCGTTAACGGTATAAACATAGTTATAAAAATGCGCTAAGTGCACTCAATGCGCATAGGCCTCTCATGGTGCCTAGGCGCAAAGCGCAAATGGTTCACGAATGTAAACAACTGAACAAGAATAATTGAGTGAAAAACAATTAAAAGTAAATGCGAATACCAATCTGTGTTAGCCTAAAAAATAGTTAAACTAGACTAAATTGTAATGGGTAATATTTTAATTTCTTAAAGTTAAACTAAAATTTAACAATCTAAAAAAACTAAATAAGCATATAATCAATCATTCATAGAGGGTAAACAAATTTGAATGAACGTTCACAAACATAAATGAATAAAAAAACATTTGTTCATGTTCATGCGTTTAACTAAATAAAAAATTAATGTTGTTCGTGTTCCTTTGTTTATAAAATAAACAAGTATAAACGAACTTTCAGTCAAACGGTTCACAAACAGTTCATTGAAATCGAGAAAGACAAGTTTGTTAGTGAATATGCAAGATGAAACTCACATCAGGCGGGTGTACTATCAGCTCCTGACCATCTTCTCCACCAAATGTACATTCAGGCCTCCTGAATGTTGAGAGTGCAGCCAATGCAGCAATATTGGCAGCATCAACAAGATTCCTGTTTATCAACAAGTTTAATAAAAACATTAAAATGTAACAGCAAGAAGTTACATGCACTTGAATTTGCAATAATGTATTTATTTTTCCAACTTACCCTCCATTATCTATAATATGAAGGTCAATCCGAATAGACCATACTAACTTCCCTGCAACAACACAAAGTGACTCTGTATCTACAGCCCTGCTTTCCCTGCAAAATCAATCTCCTTTATAGTTAAAAGAACGCCATATTAATTAAAATATTTAATAACCAATACCTTAAACCACGATCAACAATTCGACCGAGTTCAATAGCCGAGTCACCAGGACGACCCGGTTCAAATGAAGGATCAGCCATAGGCGAAAACTCAGTAAAAATCGCAAAAGTGCCTTCGTTCGGTCTGTCTCTATAAGGCGGAACGAGTTGACCCGTAACGAAAGCAATCACTTGAGTCTGACCAAGTTGCACCTCTGATGAACCGTCTTCACTACAGTCACAAACGCGTGTCAACAAGATATACTCATCAATCTTCTAGGTTTTACACAAATAATATCTTACCTGCCAAATCTGATAGTTAGGTTTCTGTAGTCAAAAGGTCTTCTACCATCAACCCTAATGTCGGAAACTAACGCGGTTTCGATGAATTGCTTGTCGTTTACTGTCATTGTAAAGGAATTAGCTAGCCTCTGCTCCATTTTATGTTCTGCAGTTCATTAATTGAAATTAGGGCACCGGAATACATAAATATCATACTGACAAATACTCAATAGTTTCTCAGTGATGCTCTAGGTTTAATTCTACTAAATATAAAACCAGAAATCATATAATCGTACATAACACGTTTTCACCGATTAAAGTACATAGAAAGTTGAAAACAGGCATTATGCAACAGTTTACTAGTATATTATACAGACGCAATTGAAGATAATAAATACAAGTTGAATTGGCTTGCCTGTGGACGGAGTAGAAGGCGGCGGCGGCGGTGGTGATAGCTGTCACGGTGGCGCCGGCGAGGTTAGGGACGAGGGGTTTACAGAAGGGTTTTTGGCACAGGACAGCAATAATGTAAAGATGATATTATTATAAAAATAGCCCCGTCACTATACAAATGTGACAATAGTGTGGTAAAATTACTACATGTTTTGTTTGGTAATTATGATTTTTTTTTAATTTAATTAAAATTTGAAGTTAATTATAGTTATTTTGTAAGGCTATGTGTAGTGGATAAGCTATAAAATGAGACGATTTTTGACACGTGATAAAATGGGTGACATGTAACCCAGGGGGCGGTGTTCTCGTCCATAAATCGTCTCACCCTCCAATCATTGATCACCATGCCATCATCATCATCTCTCCACTCGGCGACAAATTCTCGTCGTCCCTTCACTTATCGCCCCTTTGTCGCCTGGGGGGCGGTGTTCTCGCCCTCGTCGCCCCTTATCGCCCATATTTGTAGATTCACTACGCATAGCCTAAATACATTAAAATTGTGGTCTTTTTTTTAATGATCAATCAATAAAACTCATAACAACCAAAAGAGGAAAAACAAAGTCAAGCGAGGTGTTGGGCAACCCACCAAACAAACCACCTATCCCAAGATCACTTTGATCTATGACGAACCCATAAAAAACTTAACGCTTTTATCTCACTAAATAAGTTCCCAACATTTGTCGGCTTCCTCTCAAACACCATGTCATTCCTGACTTTCCAAATACACCACATTGTCGTGAGACATATCGCATGGAACGTCTTAGCACAACATTTGGACAGCCTATAAAACTTGTGTAAATCCAAGATATCGCAAATGGAGAACGCGAAGACTGCCGGAACTTTGCACCAACTAGCTATGGCGTGCCAAACTGCTTGGGCAAAACAAGTTTAGTCTAACCGAGCATGTATAATGAAAAATAATCAAAGTAACCAAAAGTAGTTTTATTAACATTAGTCTTAGATGCAAAGCGTTATTGGTGTCGCTTGACTCAATAATATGTACATAATTCATTTTCATTTATGTGATTGTTTACACTTAACATCTTTCCAAGAATGCTATAATTTAGCAATAATTTACAGCCATTTACTCATTTACAGAATGAGATGACCATCCAAAAGCCCATAACAGGCCCAGTAAGAATCCAACCACTCAAATATTCATTGTACAAACAAATTACTAAAACATGGATATATACAATACTGTGGTTGATACATATACATACCATCCCACTAGCATAACACGTTTGAATTTCCATAACAAGTTACAATTATTGCAATACCATTCGGTATTCCCACTGATTAAAATCAATTACCTACAATTCATAAATTTATAGTGCCATTTGGTCTTATAGACATAAACCTTCACCTTTAAAATGCAAAGCCTAGACCATTTGGTTTTATAGTGTTTTAGTTAGAGGTGGCAATGGGAGTGGGTTGGGTTGGATTTGGGTGATGGGTCAGGATGGGTATGGGTCAGGATAGATATGGGTCAGGATGGATTTTTAAAATAGAGAGTTAGGATGGATATGGGTCAAGATGGGTAAAACTAACCCATCTAGACCCAAGTGAAGGTTGACATACAAAGGGTTTCAAAAACCTCTCAAAAAAATATTAAAAAAAACTATTAAAAAAATAATAACTCAAAATATAAATAAAAAACGCAAAATGTAAAATAACTAAAATGTTTCCCCCATCATCCTCGTTCATTAAAAAAAACTGTTTTGTACCGGTTCAGGTTCGAGTTTTTCGGGGGGTTTTCAGTTCGGTTTTGTTTTTTCATTTCGGTCGTTTCGGTATCTGCTCGGTTTCGATTTGTCGGTTTTTTCGGTTTTAGTGTTATTTTGTTTTAGTCAGTTTTTTTGGTTTCATTTCGTTTTTTTGTTTCGTTTCGATTCATTTGTTTTATTTGGTCGGCTACGTTTCAGTTTTTTTGTTTCGTTTTGGAAAGCTTTTTGATTGCATTTCGTTTTTTTGTTTCGTTTTGGTTAGTTTTTCGGTTTCATATCGGTTTTTTTTGTATCGTTTTGGTCGTTTTTCTATTTCGGTTCAGTTTCGTTTTAGTTTTTTTGTTTCGTTTGGTCGGTTCGGTGTTTTTGATTCGTTTTGGTCCGGTTTTTAAATTACATTTAGTTTTTTTATGTTTCCTTTTGGTCAGGTTTTCGATTTCAATTCGGTTTTTTTGTTTCGTTTCGGTCGTTTTTCTATTTCGGTTCAGTTTCGTTTCGGTTTTTTTTGTTTCGCTTTGGTCGGTTCAGTGTTTTTGTTTTGTTTTGGTCAGGTTTCAGTTGCATTTCGTTTTTTTTTTGTTTCGTTTTGGTTGTTTTTCTATTTCGGTTCAGTTTCGTTTTGGTTTTTTTGTTTTGTTTCGGTCGATTCGGTTTTCTTTTCCGTTTTGGTCGGTTCAGTGTTTTTGTTTTATTTTGTTTTGTTTTGTTTCGCTTTTCAGTTGCATTTCGTTTTGGTCAACTTTTCGGTTTCATATCGGTTTTTTTGTTTCGTTTTGATCGTTTTTCTATTCCGATTCAGTTTTGTTTCGATTTGGTCGATTCGGTGTTTTTGTTTAGTTTTGGTTAGTTTTTCGGTTGCATTTCGCTTATTTTGTTTCATTTTGGTCAGTTTTTCGGTTTCATTCCCGTTTTTTTTGTTTCGTTTTGGTCGTTTTTATATTACGGTTTAGTTTCGTTTTAGTCGGTTCGGGGTTTTTGTTTCGTTTTGATCGTTTTTTAGGTTTCGGATGAGTTTTGTTTCGCACGTGATAGTTTGGATATTTTGAATTAGATAAATTTTGGATAACTTGGGTATTTTGTTTTGACCCATTTTAACCTATAAATGAAACTCACCTGTATATTTTCAACCCATCCTGACCCACTTGAAGAATTATTGTGATCCATCCTAACTCATTTAACTTTTAAAGTTTATCCATCTTGACCCAAAACAATCCATTTGGGTTGGGTTTGGCACCCTTAGTTTTAGTGATTAAAACGTAAAGATCAAATTCATAATGTAAAGTTAATAATGAAACCCATAAAAAGCATGTTCAAACACCCACCCGTAGGCCTCTAAACAGTCAAAGTTAACACGAACATTTAATCAGACAAATACTTGTGTTTGTGTTCGTTCGTTTAAGAAATGAACATGTTTGTGTCAGCTTATGTTTGTTCATTTAAAATATAAATGAACAATTGGCGAACATAATTAAACAAACATATATGAATAAACGTAAATAAACACAACCAAACATTGATTAACACACTTATATCAACACAAGCATATAAACATAAAACATTTAGCAGATCATTCATCCAAAATAAACGAATGTTCGTGCACAAAATGAACGAACAAAACATGGTTCATGATTTAATTAAAGGAACACAGTTTTTATTTTTTATTTTTTTCGTTCAATGAACGAATATAAACAAACTTTCTGTTAAACGTAGATAAATCGGAAGGAAGGAAAGAAAGAGGCGTGTCTAGAAGATAGTATATAATAACTGTCATTGGTATTTTCGAACGTGACCAAAACCAGAGAGCCAGCCAAACACACCACACATAATAATAATAATTATTATTATTATTATTATCACACTCTAGATTCATTCATTCATTCATTCATTCATACGTCCGATACTCATCAAATGCCTACGGATCAAGCTGAGCTCACTTCCGATCAGGTATTATTCACCTCTCAATCACATTCTTACCTCTAATTTCTCATTATCCTACATACGTAAACCCTAATACTCCAACTTACTTCCTGTCCTGTATTAGATCCTTACTCAATTTTGAATTTCATCGAGATTAACCTAATTAGAGTTATTAGATCGTGACCTATCTAGTACGCAGAGTACTTATTATACTTTTTAGGGCTGCTTATTGAACAATTTCATGTGGAATTGTAAAATTGAAGTCAATTAGGTGAAAGCCTAACTGACTTACACTATTATTTTAACTGTTTCTGTTATTATTCTGATTAATACGTTATGTTTAGTTTTGCATAACTTATTGCATATTATTATGATTGATGTCAAGGTGTTGAGGAGGGACATACCATGGGAGACCTATATGACTACTAAGCTCATCACCGGAACAGCGCTTCAGTTATTAAGGCGGTATGACAAAAAGAGCGAAACCGAAAGGGCATCACTGCTTGACAATGTAAGACTACATTTTGTTTTAAGTTTATTATTCGTTTCCTGTGTGCTAATAAAATAAAAAGAAAGATGGTGTTATAGTTATTCAATGCCTATTTTTACATGGTATATATTGGCATTTAGGGTTGAACTGACGAGATATATCTTTGTCACAGGATGGCCCATCTTATATCCGTGTTTTTATCCACATCTTGCGTGACATACAGAAAGAGGACACTGTTGAATACGTGTTGGCTTTAATTGATGAAATGCTTACAGGTGAATATACAAATTAATCAAACCTACTCTTTGTTTTCCTGTGTGTGCTGTTTCATCGTTTCTCATCTTGTTAATCATGCATCCATGGCTTAAATTAATGTTGCAATCAGTTAACTTACTGAGCATCCTTTTTTTGCAGCGAACCCTAAAAGAGCAAGCTTGTTTTATGACAAATCTCTCGAAGATGAAGATATTTATGAACCTTTCCTAAGGTTGTATTCTTGCAATGTGGGCTGTTTACTTATAGTTTAATGTTAATGAAAGTGATTCATAAAATGTTTGTCACATTTATTTATGATTTTATTCATAAGTACCTGAAATAATCCAAACCCTGTTGCATTTCAGATTGTTATGGAAAGGTCGTTGGTTCATCCAAGAAAAGAGCTCTAAGATACTTACGTTGGTAGTTAGGTACTTAAAGCAATTTCATAATAATACATTAAGATTCATAGACGGTTACACTAAAACTTATTGATCTCTTTTTTTTTCTGTAATTATAGTGCTAGATCAAACAAAAATGGCCCGACTACAAATGGAGATGGCAAAAAGAAAGGCACCTCAAGTGATGATGTTTTGAAAGGATTAGTGGAGTGGCTTTGCATTCAGGTATGCTATATAATCTGATACATGGCTCGTATAAACAAATGTATTTTTTTTTATAATCTGAGTAAAATCTGTTGTTAACGGGTTTGTTTTTCACAGCTGAAAAAGCCTGCTCATCCAACCCGTAGCATTCCATCTTCTATCAACTGTCTAGCAACTTTGTTAAAGGAACCGGTTGTTAGGTCTTCGTTTGTTCAAGCAGATGGTGTAAAGCTTCTTGTGCCACTAATTTCTCCAGCATCCACTCAGCAGTCGATTCAGGTAACCTTAAAATGTGTTAGCTGTATTTTCACTGAATGTTGGAAGCTTATTTAGTTATGGGTGTAGGAAGAATTTTGGTATAAAACTACAAGGTTAATAGGTAGTCTACAACATGTCAAAACGGTAACAGTTAAAGAAGAATGGGTCAAGTGGATTGACTGGATCAAAAGTTGACCACGTTATATTTTAAAACCATAAAGCCTCTGAAGTAACTGAAACCAAACCAGACACGTCATGAAAACAGCGAACTGATAAGACCAAGACCAAATGTTTTTAAAACCCATTTTTGGTTTTGGTTTGCTTTGAGCCCAAAACTTACTGAAATCAACCTGTGCACACTCCTACTTGACGGGTGGGTGTTTTGGACTTTTGGGTCAACCTAACTGTTTTGCCACCTACAATGAAACCTTTTTATTGCATATGCTTCTTGTTTATTTTATCATAGAATATTACTAACTTGAGGTGTTGTGAAACAGCTTCTGTATGAAACATGCCTCTGTGTTTGGCTCTTATCCTACTATGAACCCGCAATCGAGTACTTGGCTACGTCTAGAGCCCTGCCACGGTTAGTGGAGGTTGTCAAAAGTTCAACAAAAGAGAAGGTGTGTGTTCTCCATTAACTTTTTTTAATCTCTTATTACTGTTGGGATGTTTGGGTCATCAATATTTAATGATTAGTAGGTTGTGAGGTTGATCGTGTTGACTTTCAAAAACTTGCTTTCAAAAGGAACTTTTGGAGCTCAGATGGTAGACCTTGGTCTTCCCCAGATTGTTCAAAGTTTGAAAGTGCAGGCATGGAGTGACGAGGTGAGAATTACTAATTTACTGTCGACATTTTAATATGTTTGGCTGTTTTGTTTATCTTTTTGGTTATTTTTGTAGGATCTTTTGGACGCGTTGAATCATCTGGATGAGGGGTTGAAAGATAATATCAAGAAATTGAGCTCTTTTGACAAGTACAAGCAGGAAGTCCTTCTTGGTCATCTTGATTGGTCTCCGATGCATAAGGATCCTAATTTCTGGCGAGATAATATTACAAATTTTGAAGAGAATGATTTCCAGGTATTTTTCTAGTAACTTCCTATACACTTTTTTTTTCTTTATAGTTATCGATCTTTAGATACTTTTGCATTAATAGATGCAAAATCTTTGGTTGTGACACCTTAAGCAGATTCCAGTATCCCACACCGTAGGGGTGTGGATGAAACCGAAAAAACCAAACCCAACCGAAAACCAACGATTTGTTTTTTGTTTTTGTGAAATTCAAACTTTGGTTCGGTTTTGGTTTTGCATGTAACTAAAACCTAAAATACCAAACTGAATTTATATATTTTCATTTTTCTTTATGAATTCTAAGTGATTTATAAGAGTTAAATAGATATGTATCTATGTGTTACCCAAATTATATAATTCGTTAGTTATTAATCAACAAAAAAAAAGTTTTGGGCCCAAGTTCATTGTTTTGGGCCAATTTTTTTTGCCTCTAAATTTTCAAGCCCAAATGGTAAAACATAAGAAACCTGAACAGTTTTCAAAATCTTTTTTGCAGTTATTTTGGCCGTTAACCTTATGAAACCTTTTTGTCCCAAATAGTAAAACCGAAAAAACTTTTTTGGCCGATTTTTTTTACCCTAGACTTTTTGGTTCGGTTTGAGCTCAAAACTTATCCAAACAGATTTCTGTGCGTCCCTATTGATTGGTATAACTTGCCAGGTGTTGCACCATCGATAAATGATTTACAATTTCCGGCCTTACCATAAAACAACAAAAAATTTCTACAACAAAACAAACTTTAGTAGTTTTGCCAAACTGACAATCTTATGTTATTTTTGGTAGACTTTACGGGTCCTGCTCACAATATTGGAAACATCAACCGACCCACGGGCACTAGCAGTTGCTTGCTATGATTTATCCCAGTTTATCCAGTACCATCCTGCAGGCCGGGTCATAGTAACCGACCTTAAAGCAAAAGAGCGGGTCATGAAACTGATGAACCATGAGAACGCGGAGGTCACTAAAAACGCCTTACTCTGCATCCAAAGGCTCTTCCTTGGTGCTAAGTATGCAAGCTTTTTGCAAGCTTAATCATACTCCCTTTTATGTTTACCGGTTTCCTTTTCGAATAAAGTTTCTGCCTGTATTTTTTATGTTTATGAAATAAAAAAGTTGAGGGCTATGGATATTTATGTTGTTATTGTAAATTAAACTTTGTCTATGTATTTAATTTGGTGTTTGCCTGTTGGGTGATGCATCATATCTGTAGGATTTGACTGGCTTCTTGTATGTTTTGTTTGTTTATTGATTTTTGTTTTTTGGTTTGTTGTGTCATGTTCATGCCACTTTATAGTTTTGTTTTATTCTCGATTAATTCATGCGTCAAGAAAATTATTGGGAGAAATGGGGTTTTAATTGTTGCCTAATTTTAATATCATATTCAATTGTTAATAGTTATTAGTTGGAGTATTAATAGACCATAGGTAAACATTTTTTTTATATATGTTTATGGTTAGGCTTCAATGCAACCCATTTTATAAACGGATTATCTTACATTTCATTTTAGTTTATTTTAGTAATAATTTAGAAGTATTGAAGACAGGCAATCTATTATGCCATTTATGCCAACAATAAGAATTTAAAACCATAAACAAATAATTTGAAACATGTAAGACCAAGTGTAAGGTTGGAAAGCGGAAGTGGGAAAAATTGCGACATCAACTGAGTCACACAAACACTAGGGGTCCTTGAAAGAACTGATGTATACCCCTTATGTGATGAGTTACTAGAGTCGGTGGAACATGTGCTAATCTCATGCTATGTGACTACGGTTATTTGGCAATGCATAAGCATTTGATGTGGTATTTCCCTAGTCTACGCCTTCAGGGTTAGAGATCTACTTCATGAACATTTAAAGATAAAGGCACACGATGGAAAGAAGAAAGCTATCCAATCGATCATTATCATGGCATGTTGTTGTGGAAAGCACAGACGGATACTCTATTTAGCAAAGCGTGGATATCAATTACTAGAATAAAAGAATACATCAAACGGTTTTCATTTTTATGGGTGAAGAGAATATGTCAAGTCTAGTTAGGGAAGAATGGTGTAATTTTATTTTTGAATAATTATAATTTTGGTATATTGTTCTTTGTTGTAGTACGTTTTGGTGTATGTATCTTCTATGGTTAATGGCTTGCTGGTATACTGTTATGTTATAAGAAAGTTGGTCATTCAAATAAAAAATGTAAGACCAAATGTAATGGAAGGTGGTTGGTTAACCAAAAGTGCAGTCACGTCATTGTCATGTAGCATGTGGCATTCACTGCCTTTTTACTAAAAAGGCTTAATAATTCAACAAAAAAACATTTATTATTAAATATTTTTATACAAAAAAGTGAGTGGATAGTTTGATTAATTGCAGGGAGGGGGTGGTCAAGGCAGAGCTTGTATTGTGGACCGGGGTGGCTCCGGGCATCCATATTTTTTTCTTAACAGTGTAAATTTATGTGTTTTCGTCATAATTTTTTTATATGTAGTGTATATTTACCTGCTTTCACCCAAAAGTTTTGAGTTTGCCCACCCCGGTTTATGAAAATTGTTATGTGTATAGAGTCCAGCTACCCCCACGGTTTTTTACAAGTTTCGGCACTTGGGCTGGTTAATGCATCGAATATCATAAACAGCTTCTTACACATGTTTCAATAGTCGACGGTTAATAGAAACCTACATGGTTTGTTTAATTTTGTGTTATCAAAAATGAAAGGGGGAAAAAGTTGTAGATGACAAAAGATAAAATCATAATAAAGATTAAAGAAGAAAAAGTTAAAAGATCAAGCAAAACATTTATAAAACTTTAAACTAGAAAAAACATTATTGATCTTGTACAAGTTCGTGTGAATTTATGGAAAAGTAATAATTACTTAACCATATACACATAAATAATTTGTAACGTACAATTGATCTAGTTTGTTGGATCTTAACTTTTTCTTATCCTCGTAAAAATTGAACGGCTTTATAGAACATAACTTAGGAGTGGGTCCCATAAACTTTGAAACGTAATGTCAAACACATGGTGTGATAAAAAGGTAATTAGATTGTAGGAAATGTGATAGCTCAAAGAAACTTGTATGAAAATTGGCTCCTTTGGATTTATTAGGCGTGGTGAATGGCAATCACAAGGGTCAAAAAGTGACGGAACTAGATCTATCAACATGCTTATAATTAGCAGCATCATTATACGAGTTAGATTCACCGTTGTATACATGACTTCTGTTATATACGAAGTTAGACACACTGGTATAATCAACAATAAATAAAATCCTTTAAAAAACTGAACGCCTATGAAAAAGTATAGCAAAATGTCACGGAGTAATTCCCAAACTCTCGTGTGGCTCTTAGACCCCTTCTAAGATCAGCCAAGTACACCCAAACGCAGCAGCGATTCAATGACTTCGACAAGGGAACTTAAGACTGTTTAAAGGGAACTTAGATTGCTTGAATTGCTTAGAGATCTTAGATGATTGAAGAGTGCTTTTTATTGCTGAAATTCTGGATGGATTACACACTGGGATTTCTGTTAAAAAGGAGGCCCATGTTAACTTTCTCACGGATCCTCTTGAAGGGAGGTCTACCTTACGACCAACTGATATTCTTGTGTTCGGATGGGCAGGGGGGAAACACGCCTGTGTGGATCTTACAGGAGTGTCTCCTCTTGTTGGGCTCAGGGACCGTGGGTTTGTTGTGGGTCAGGCTGCGTTGAAGGCTGAATCGGGCAAAGTTGTTAAACACGAGAAAGCTTGTTTAGATAATCAACATGTCTTTCTACCATTTACCTTTGATACATTTGGTTTTCTGGCTTCAGAGGCTGTGAAATTTTTGAGTATGGTTCAGCGCGTCGTACACGGAACCTCTTCAGCTTCTAGGTCCCAAAGCTTCGTTTTTAGCAGGATTGGCTTTGCTATTCAAAAGGGGGTTGCGGCGCAGCTTGTTGCCCGTTTGCCTACCACTTTATTGTAATCGTTTTATAGTAAATTATATAAAATGGCTGCAAAAAAAAAATTACAAATGAGCTGGTTACAAGTATTTATATTTACACCCTCTACTTCTAGATTGTTCCATCTAGGTCCTTCTAATATTAAAATATTACAAATATCTAAGATATTTTACAAGTAAATATCTATGATATTTATAAGGACCTTTCTAGTAACTTTGGTCCAGAATTTTCTAAGTAAATATCCAGGATTTTCTATGGAAAATATTCAAGATATTTTCCATGGAACTTGGCTCTTGATTCAGCCAGAAATCTCCGGAAAAACGAGTTGATGCGGTCTGATTGTAGGCGGGTCGTGACAAAAAGCTATTCTCAAATTGAAGAGGACTAAATTTTGGATTTTGTAATATAATTTTTCACTTTGCTCTAAACTTTTACAGTCGGTTTTAGTGATTTGATATCTCACTTGGAATAAAAAAACACACTGTGTAGAAAACTCAGATAATCATTATAGCCTAATCACACGCTTCACTGGAATTAGATGTTTTAAAAATGCTAAAGACCATAACATTAAAAGAAAATAAATAATAAATAAAATCCAAACGTGGGCAACCTTATCCAGGATTGATTTCACTATTATTATAAAAGATTAAGGTACAAGTTTCTAGCACTAATAACAAATTAAACAAAAATAATCACAAACATAGATGCCAACATGTTGACCAGACCCATCTCCCTATACAAATTGTCTTTTACTCCTCAAATTTGGATTAAACTAGTTGCATAAAACCCAATCGTTACAACGGATGAAAATACAATCTGTTTTCATGAACTCGTTGTAGCAATAAAAAAAAAAGAAAACAAAAAATGTGTATCCATAATATATTCAAAACCGAAAGGCAAAACCCAAAATATTTGAGTTGCGCAAAAAGTTTATGATCGAATTAAAATAAAAACTAACCAGGAAAAAAACTGAAAAAACAAAACAGTAAACCAGTTTTAGGGGGTAGGACGCGGATTCGAACCTATGCTGACCAGCTTTCAAGTCATTCGGACGATATATGTTTGCTTTTTTACGTTACCGACATTAAAACAGTTAATAAAAACAAAACATTAAAAAATAAGAGAAAAAATGAGAAACAAAAGGATGCCAAACAATCAAGCGAATAATGATGAAGCTTCAAGTCAAAGAAGCAATATGAACATATCATGTAACAACTTGGATTTTTCGTTTATTATTTTGTTAGCCGTTACCTGACACGTTGTTATGATCGGGTAATTTAATCAATAAAATATCGCATTTATCGAGTTATTATTGTTTTATTATTATTGTTTTTTATATTTATTTAACTATCAATAACAATTTTCAAATATATACATTTTTACCTCTAAACTTTAGTTTAACCTACTATGTATTCACACAAGAACTTGAATGACTTAATAGCAAATATGTCCACATCTTTTATATTATACCCAAACCCAAACCCGTAGACCTGTATTTGAACCCAAACTCGTATACATGTTGATTGCTTGAACCATAATTTTCGTGTTATAAATGGAATTTGATCTGGAGGATCGTTGTATTACCTTTTTCGACTTCACCGACACAGTTAATTTGGAAAACGAGATCATTATGATACGGATTTACATAATAACTAAACCGTCTTTATCATATTAGGGTTATACCATATATAAGTTATAATAACTCAATTAATCACGTATGCGTCTTCCTATATACCTCGTGAATCAAAACCCTATAAATTACATTAACACAACTTGCTAGTATCAATTTTTGTTCGAGTTCCAGCCGTCCTTAGTAGTTAGTACGATCAATTAAACATCGTTGTAAGTAATTGCTTTGTGTTTCTAGTTCATCGTTAAATCAACTACAACAACCCTATGGTTAATCGGCCAAACATCAAACGTTCTGGCTGACTGAATTAGTTAGGGTTCTTATGAGAATTGGGTTTGATCTGCTGGTGTATTTAAATTTTAGTTTTTGTATAACACATGAGTTAGTCACTAGCCTAGTGGCTGATGCGTTCTGGTTAAGTCACTGGACAGCTGGGGAAGCCGGTTCGGGTCACCCCCAGCCCATTTTTTTGGAAACTTTATTGTTTTGTTAGTTTAATCTTATTTAATCAATAAAATACATTATAAATTATATAAAAATAATAATTAATTAATATTTTTATGAAATTGGCTCGTTTAGTTAGTCGTTTTCCGTACTTTTGTATATATATATATATATATATAGAAAAAGGGTTCAAATAAAAAGAAGATGTTTCTAGGAATGGTAAGAACCAATAGAATTTTGACATTTGACATTAAAAACTACGGTGAAATAATAAATCTAGGAAACTATGTCGGTTAGAGTAATTCTAGGAAATTATGACGGTTTTCAATAATTTTAAATTTCAACCATTGATTGATATGATCAAATGACTATGATTTATTCTTAGTCTTCATAGGAAACTACTTATTTTTAGGATAACCCTCCCCTATATATATATATATATATATATATATATATATATATATATATATATATATATATATATAAGTAATAAAACGATAAGGTTTTTAACAAATAAAAATTATAATAAATATTTTAGAAGCCTTTTATTTAAAATAAATATTTAAAACATATATTATTACATAACATATTAAAATATAACTATTGGTCCAGGTATTTTACCAATAAGTATATTTTATATAGTAGTTAGATTTTACAAAATAAAAGTGTTATTTTTATAAATAATAAATTAAATAATTTGTTATTTCACAAATACACTCGATCATCATTCAATCCCGAATCTCTATCAATTATAGAATCCATATTAATCTATAGTTATTTTCTCGCTATCACTCTTAATTAGGGTTTTCGATTGATATTTCTCGACGAACGTGACGCCTTATATCTTATTCTTATCAAATCGTTCCTCATTTGCTTATTTGATAAGGTGAGTAACTCATCCCCCATTTTTACCCATGTTTAATCATTTTGAGGACATATGTGTATCATATCTTATTTACATATACATAGTATTCACATTAGCAAACTGTAAACTTTATGTGATATCAATTATTTGCCTAATATGCTGTATGTTTAATTGTTTATTTGAAAAATTCGGGGTGATCCATCATAATCACATTAATAGTATGATCATACGACCGTCGTATAATCAATTATCATGTGATTATTATGGCAGTGATTTAATGAAACATTTTTCTGGGTTATTTTTTACTTCATTTTAATATAAAGTGTTTTTTTTCACGGGTTTATAAAATATGTGTAACATCGTGAAAATATCGGATTAAAAATACCAAGTTTTAAAAGTCTAAAGACCAAAAGTGAAAATTTTGTTTTCCTGAGCCATCACGATACGCGATGGATCAGAAGGCAAGCCCATCGCGTATCGCGAAGAGCCTGTTTACAAACCCAAGAAAAATAGAGGAAGGCGATACGCGATCGCCTGATAGCCAACGTCATCGCGATGACGTGGTCTGACAGGCAAAGACACGTGTTGCCACGTGTCAGCTGGTGGCACTTGGTCTCGCTACGTGTCACCACGTGGCACCGTGTCCACCACGTGGCAGCCCTAGTTGTGACTGGGCAGACCTACGTCACAATACGCGACGGGTCAATCAAGGGACCATCGCGTATTGCGATGGGTCCCTTGAAATGCCTATAAATAGCAAGCTCGGCCATCTCATTCTTCACACCAAAATTTCACACATTTCTCTCTCTCTAAACATCTCTAAGCCTCGTAAAGCGTGCCCTCAAACACCTCGATTTTTGTGCCCGATTTCCACGATCACCATGTCCAAATTCTGACGTTCTTCGAAGTACGCGCCACACACCAACGAAATTATTTTGAAGTACGAGCCATCCCGAGACGACCCGACTATCCACCTCGATAAGCGTGCCAACAAGTGTCTTGAAGATTGAAGTGCATCGTTTTGCGTGCCAAGGTGGTGTTGATCAAGGAAGCATTAAAAGAGTAAAGGCGTCGAAGTGTTGCTCGATTGTCTAGGGTTAATATAAGCCAAACAAGGTAGGCATAATGCTCGAGTAAAATAATATTAAAATATTAAAAGTTAAGACGAGGATATACTCGATGCATCGATAAATAATAAAAGAAAACGTAACAAAGAAATGTAAAAGAAAGATATATATATATAAAGTGATTCTTTGTTATAATTATTATTTAAGTTTATTATTATTCTTGGATAATAAATAAAAGAAAGTATACGTTTCTTAACGAAGAAGAAACGTGGTGTTTTGAGAAAAGTAAAATGACTTAAACTAAAGGTTTATCTTATAAAAGAAAAGAAAAGTAAATAAGTTAAAAGAAAGATGTTTAACTTATAAAAGAAAATATACTTTTAAACCAAAGGTTTAAAGTAAAGAAACTATGTTTTGAACTAAAGGTTCATAAAGAAAATATAATCAAGGTAAGATTATAAAAAGAGACTAAAGGCTTTAAGCCGGATTTAAGATCCGACTAACAAAAGGTTATACTCGTACTATAGGTGCGAGATAGCAAAGAAAGGGAAAGACCCTCGGTCAGTGTATTGAAGCTGATCAAAATAAAAGGTGAATACTCCCAACTTTATAAACTTGTTTAATCGACTCAAAGAAATGAAATGAATTACATGAGATTACGTATCTCTAAAACATTATAAACAAAAGTAACCGCTAGCCCTCAGGCTGTCGTGTACGTTTGTTTGGATCCTTACATATGTGGTAAAAAGTCGGTGGGCACACCGCACCACACTTAATCATGACCTCCGCCACGATGGGTCGGACCTAAGTTACGTCCGAGTGAGACTGACCATGTGTATACGTATGGTACCTAAGTAATGTCGAACGTTGCGGTGTTTGCTGGGGTGTCTTGTGTGTGACTTAAGTTTATAATTGTGTTTTGTTGTAAAGCTTGATTATTATTAAGTCACGATGGGCTGTACCTAAGTTATGTCTTGAGGGGTTAATCAAGTAGCTTATTCACTAGCATGTGTTGCTGACGTATTTTCTAAACATTTTGCAGGTAATCAAGATTAGGAGCTTAGAAGCTCGAAGTGTTATAATATCCGATGGCTCGGATCATTTTATTAATATAAAAATATGTAATGGTAGTTTAACATGAACAAATAATCTTTTAAGTATAAACAAGTAATACTTTAAACGGGTATTTTATAATCCCGTCTTTTGTAATGTAAATATTATAATCCACATAATTATAAACTTCCGCTTTAATTCACTAACTCTGATTTATTCACAAACATGGTACCAACATTCGTGTCATACGCCCAGGCCGTGATCTGGGGTGTGACAACCTGTATGCATGCCGTTTAAACTCATTTACAAGTTTTACTCTTACACAAAAAATGATACCTGATTTTAACATATATAAGTTTCAAACAAACGTTAAAAGGTAAAACAAGGGGTGAGCAAGACAAGGGTCGGACTCTTGAAATCTGGTTACCCGACTCGTAAAACCCTTAATTAGACCCGGATATATAATATGGGTTGGGTAAAGGGTATTTAAATTTCACCATAAAGGGTAAAATGGTTTCAAGGGTCTGGGCCTTTATCAAGCCCTTAACCCGTTTACTAGTTTCTATATAGATATACATCAAATTCGTGATTAATATGAAATTTAGAAGAAACTTGTATTTCATATATGATTCATCAGAAATTACTGAATTACCAAGAAAAATAAAAATAGAGGGTCATACTATTGATTAGAAACATATATATGGAAATCACTGAATTGTTCTCTACATGTAATTTGTGAATGTGAATATTATTTGCATCAGTTCAAATGATAGATAAACTTTCGAAGTTAGACTTTTCTATGTTATTAAATGAAAGTATAATTGTTTTAGGATTCATATATTAAAGTCATATATGAGATATGGAAATGATAAATGCAGAAAAAAAATGTGATTATTGTCTTAGAGGGTAAAGGGTTGGACCCTTGAAACCCTTATTTATACCCGACCTTTTTATTGTTTAGAGGGTAGGGTCTCGAGTCCACGTTTCTTCCTAAAAAGGTAAAGGGTCCGGGTAAGATATTAGGTAAAATGCTCGGGTCTTACTCTTTAAACAGTCCTAGGTAAAACTCCACAGGCCACAACAACATGCGGGCTCTCATGCTTGTTGCTTGGAAGATGCATGTGTTTATGATGGATGTATTGTTGAATGAACACATTTATAAAAATGAGTGATGGTTTAAGCGTCTTCGCAATTGACCTTTTGATTTAGTGATATACATGTGATGGTTAAAGTTTGGAATTTTATGATCTCAAGTTCAAAACTTGACTCAAGAGGGGTTCCCACGGTGGTGGGTTTTCTCTTGACATGTTCCTGTGTGAGTCACGTTTGAAGCGTCAAATCAGTATGGACATTCGACATCATGTGCCAACAAGCCTCACTCAAGTTTTGAACGTAGTTTCAAATGTTGTTTAAGAAAATAGATAAATAATTCAAGTGCGCTTATAATCTTTTAAAACTTACAAAACATATTCATGCAATCAACGTTTTCATGAAGAAAACATGGCAACTCAGCCTTAGGTGTATTGACAAAGTTTTCGTTTTGTAGAGAATAACTCATGTATTGCTTCTTGTTAAAATATCTTTTTTTAAATACAAATTTTTTTTATCTTTTTTTACATTTATAACCTTGCAATAAAAAGTATTTAATAAAATCGATTGATAGCAGTAGTCTTCTTGTTTTTTTTATCGTTCCATAAATCTATTCTATATTATAATAAACGATCAATTTACCGTTTGACAGAGTTTAAAAAAACATTCTTTATACGTAATATTATAATCTTCTATTAAAACTTCACATTCGGTGTTAGTATCTTGTGTTTCTCGTCACATCACATAGACCCCCTCTATTAATATATACACACACATCTATGTTTACCGGAAGATAACTTATTAAAAAATAATATATATATATGTGTGTGTTTTTTATTATTATTATTATCATCATAAACTTTTTCTATGTTATTATTGATCACAATAATAATTTTCATATGCTTAGTTAAAGTAACGTAATTTTACACTTTATTGACCATAACAAATTACTTTTTAATTATACTTAAATATTGTTATTATAAACAAAGATATAAAAAAAGTTTAATTATTACTACTATTCTATTGTATCATTATCATCTCATCAATAATCACGACTAGAAGTATACACTGTTACGCTCGATAGGTACTAGTATAATCGCTAACTACAATTTTGAAGAAAGAAAGAAGCAAATTAGTGAAATGCCCAAACTAGAGTAATTTAACGTCTCAGTTTTAACAATTAAAATGCCGGAACCCATATTTTATTTGTATTGAAAATTTTAATATGATCAAATCATTCTTTATCAAAATACATATATACATAACTACTACATATTTTGAAAATAAAAGCATATAAATAGTAAAAGTATAGAATGAAAAACTAAGACGACGAACCGCCAAAAGTGAGCTAGAAACCAAAATAGTTGGATCTCAAACAAGCTAAACTGATAAAAGCTGTATTGATTTTGACAATTTTAAAAGGCAATGGTTATTCACACGTTAAAACACCACGCATTACCTGTATATTATTTATCAAATATACTCATAAGTCTCATTTTTACTATTTATTTTGATTGTACTTATTTGTTGTTGTATATTATGCTTTAAATCTTTAAAATAGTAGTTATCATCTATTTCACATTTTCCATTTTATGTTTTCTTTTTATGCTTAATTGATTTGTACCTTAACTGTCATTAAGGTGTTAGATATTTTATCGTATCTAATTATTTTATTTCATTCGCTTAGACTTTTGTAAGTTTTTTATTTTCTTTCCTGTAATAATATTAATAATAAAGTTTAGTTTATTTTCTTAAAGTATTAGTAAAAATACAATATAACTCTTATACTTTTGTTTGGATTATATTGAACCTTGTATTAATATACATATACTTTATACTTTTAATAATAAACTCTATACTCTGTAAATCTATTTATTTAACAAATTTTATATTAATTTGAATCGTTTTTAATAATGTTCTATACGTTTTCAACTTAGGTGGTGTTTGTTTTTTAAGTGGTAAAATGTCTGCAGTCTGCGAACCACATCTGCAGGGATCTGTGACAGAAGAGGTGGACCAAACCTCTGCAACATGCAAGAAAAAGACTGTTTGTTTTTTAACGTCTGCAGACTGTTAAAAATTATTTCTGAATGATATAAACAAATAATTCATAAACAAACCGAACCAAACAAACTAATGGTAATCAAACCTATTAAAATTCTTAACAAATCAAATAAAACCACAATTGACATTAATCAACAACCAAAACCTAAATTAATATTAATCAACAACAAAACCTAAACATAAACAAATCAAACCTACTAAAAATGCTTGAAAAAACCAAATATATAAACAAATTTGTGGTCCATTTTCTGGTGAGAACATCACACACATGAACAGAGTTTGTGACACCATCTAACCCTAAAATTGAAACATTTAACCTAATCAATCAATTTGGGGACAATTATACAAACTCAAGTAAACAATCAATCAATGAAGGATGGATGGATGGTTACGGATTCCAGGGACCGGAGACGAAGGTCCACCGCCAACAGCAGTGTCGCCGCCAAATAATACGAGGCAGTGGCGCCGCCGAATAATATGAGGCAAGGAACAGCGTGGGAGGCGGGGTTGTGTAGACAGGGCGTAGCAGCGGTGGATGGATGGAAGTGCAGGAGGAAGGTGGCGGAGGAGCGGCGGCGAGGTGGAGCAAGGTGGTGGCGGCTGAATCAAAGGTGGGAAGGGGCTGACGGGATTTGAGGGTTGAAGAAGAAGATGTATAGGTTTTAGGTTTGAGAGAGCTAAGGGAAATAAAAGTTGAGAAGAGGTTAGAAGTAGCACGAACAACACTTCTGGGAGAAGAGGAAGGGCAGAGGTTTTTTAATGAAATGTCTTCGGAAAAACAAACACACTGCATACCACAACGTCTGCGCTTGGTCTGCGCGGCGCAGACAGAAGTGGTCTGGAAGAGCTTTTGAGGAAAAACAAACACCACCTTAGTTATACCTTTTTATGCTACGTGTTTCGGCTTGATTTTTGCGAGTTAATGCGTATGCATGGTTCAATGTTTTTATACCTACTTCCCGTCACAACACACAGGTCTCTTAAGCTATTAAGTTTTAAACATCTTCAGAACATCAAACTTACACCGTATTCAAACCTACACAATTACCCATCACGAAACTAAAATCTTCAACAAACTTATATATATATTGAACGACCAACTAAGTAACGTCAGTTACTCCGTACGCGGCCCCCATTGGCTAAATGTAGTCCAAGCCGGCCACTAGTCTGGACGGACGGAGCCCCTAGTGGTCCACCTATTGAGAGATTCACCGGATAAAACCCGACTCTCACGCCCGCCAAATGGAACGACAACAAGGAGCCGGTAAAACCGGGTGAGATCAGGACTCGAACCCTGCAAGCCAATGTCATCCCTCATATCTCCCATATAAATGAGTGATAGTAAGATTTGAACCCCCTACCCTCTTCAACAACCTTATATGAACACTGTGATACCACTAAACTATTTTAATCCATGTAATAATTATAAATTATATAATAACCTATTCATGATCAAAATATACACACATTCACACCTCCTATATTATTATAATAAAATATAATTACCTAAAAAGTGTTATAAAAGACACATGATACCACCCCACACATACGACACAACCTATCACATTTGTTTTGTTTCGTTTCGTTTCATCTTCCCCAAACCCTCCTTTGACCCATATGGATTACAGCAAAGCATTAGTCTTGCATTAACTTGTACCCACTCTCATCTTCTCTCTCATCATTCACATACTCAAGACTGTAAAATTATTTATTTATAAACATTTTTACTCACACTTCAAAAAACCAACCTTTTTCTTTTCTTTTTCACTCTCTCTCTTAAAACCCATTTAGTAACAACTGAGAGTGACTGTTCTTGTGTGTGCTTGTTGGGTGTTTCTTTATTATTAATATTATTATTATTGACCACCATGGATACAGTTGAAGCCACGAAGCTTGTGATGTCAAGAATCCAGAAGCTAGATCCGGAAAACGCTTCGAAAATCATGGGTTATATTCTGATACAAGATCAAGGAGATAATGAGATGATAAGGTTAGCTTTTGGTCCCGAGAATCTGCTTCTTTCCGTCATAAAACAAGCGAAATCTTTCTTAGACATTACGTCGAACACCTCATCTGCACTACGAAACACTCCACAAATCACCATTCCGACAAATGGGTTTTCTTTCTCCGACCACCGTGGTAGTCCCCGTCCGGCGTCGTACGCCGCCGTGGTCAACGGCGGCGGAAGTCCGTCGTTTTACCCTAACGATGAGTTTGATTATTCTGACTCTGTGTTGAGTCCTGGTGGCCGGAGTGAATATTCCGACCACGTGGGTCAGCACCATTTGCACCGGAGAAGCTGTTCGGTGAATGATATGTTTGGTGGTGGAGGTGATGACGTGGCGGGTGGGTGGAGGCCGTGCATGTATTACTCACGAGGGTTTTGTAAGAATGGGACTGAGTGTAGGTTTGTTCATGGGAATGGTGGGTTTGTGGATGAGTTAGGGTTTGGGTCTTGTTTTTCACCTACTGGTAATAATAATAATAAAGTTGATTACTTTGAAGATTTGGTGAGGATTAAAGCTATTCAACAGCAGCAGCAGCAGCAAAGATTTGCAGCCATGGCTGCTGAAGGTGTTGGTGTTCCACATTTTCCGTTTAACAGGTGCATTACTTTCTTTTAAAAATTTAAGCTTTTTTTTATTTTTATTTATTTTTTAATGTTTTTTAGGGTTTTTTTTAATATTTTTTTAATATTTTTTAGGGTTTTGAATAATGAGGGACAGAATGATTGTGGTTCAATTATATGTTATAATTAGTTTATTAAAGGGTTCTTTTTGGGGTTTTGATGTTGGAATATTTCTTGATATGTTTGAAAAAAGAAAAAAATATGGAATCTTGGTTGTGTTTCTTGATAAAGTTATGTTATTTTTTGTAAAATTGAATTTTATTTTTTATCTATATGCATGTGTATATATGTGTTTATAGATCAGCAGCAGCTGCATTGATGATGGGAGACGAGTTTCACAAATTTGGTCGGTGTCGGCCCGACCGAAACGAATTTGGACCGATGGGGTTCTTGAATGCGAATTCGAGTTCTCGACAAATTTACTTGACGTTTCCGGCTGATAGTACTTTTAAAGAGGAAGATGTTTCAAATTACTTTAGGTGATTGATGGTTTATAATTTGAATTAAGCAATTAGATGATATTGTTTTTTATTAATTAAGGATTTATTAATTGTTTTGAAGTATGTTTGGACCTGTTCAAGATGTGAGGATTCCGTATCAGCAAAAACGAATGTTCGGGTTTGTCACGTTTATGCTTCCAGAGACTGTGAAAGCGATCTTGGCTAAAGGAAACCCTCACTTTGTTTGTGATTCACGGGTGCTCGTTAAGCCTTATAAAGAAAAGGGAAAATTACCCGACAAGTATGAATGTTTTTGACTTCTTTTGTTTTTTTAATAAAGTTTAGTTTTTTATTTATTATTTGTTAATCTTTTGCATATTTTATGTAGGAAGCATCTGCAACAGATTGAAAGAGGGGATTTTTCTAGTTGTTTGAGTCCGACTGCACTTGAATCTGCTGAACCGTTTGATCATATACCATTTGGTAAGCGAAAACATAAACATGAGATGATTTTTAATTCTTAAAATGTCTTCCTAACAATTGTTTATTTGAACAATATTATTACAGGGGCACGAATGTTTAATCATGAGATGATGATCAGAGGAAAGCTAGAGGAGCAAGAATTACAACAGGCGATTGAACTCCAAGATAGGCGCTTGATGAATCTGCAGTTAAGCGACGTTAAAAACCATCATTTCCAAAGGAGTTTATCCGTTTCTTCACCGACTCAGATAAACCAAAATCTTGTGTTCTCATTTGATGACAACAACAGTGAAGAACTTGTTTCAAAATCATGCGATGAATCTGATCCCAATGTGGAAACCACCAAGAATGATGAAAGGTTTGATGTTGACACTATTATTATGCAAGTTTTTATTTTTAAGGCATGCTATACAAACTTATAATTGCCCGTGAATCTGATCCCACGTGTATCGTTTTGTTTATATATCAGCTTATTAGAGAATGCTCTTCCTGATAATTTGTTTGCCTCCCCGACAAGATCGGCCACCACCGACAACAGGACTAATATCAATATCTCAAATGATGTGTCCGAGGGTGATTTTGGTGCTGCAAATCCACTTCGTGTTACTTCGAAATGTCAAGGTATATCCAAAACATTCTTTTTTTTTAGCTTAAAAAAGTTTGAAACTTTTTAATCTTCTATTAAATATTTACCATTTTTTTTTGTTTTATGGACAAGAAGCCATTGAAATGTAGGTGATTTCCGGATGTGCAATGGCGATCATGGATCAATTTTATCTTTCTTGGTAAGTGTTTATGCATCTTATAGTTGTCTATGTCAACACTTAATATGTTAAGATGATATTGTTACCATAATGGGAATTGTTTGTTGTTGAATACTTGAATATTGTTTTTTTTTTAATATTTTTGTTTTGTTGCAGGAGTAGGAGCATGATATACAATAGGGGAAAAACACCATCAACAAAAAAAAGTTCTTTTTAGGATTATGGTCATCCATCATGAATACTACCTCCATCCCCATACTACTTACAGCTATACATAAATATGCAATACATAAAAGAACAAGGATAGATGAAGAACTGATTTTATGAGTAGGGTATCTTTGTTTGTTTAACTTTTGTACCCCTCTCTTCTACTATGTGCTGGACCCCCTACCCCACCAAACACTTATTGAACCATGCATATATAACAAATCAAAAGACAAAGGGTAGTGGTTAACTTTTTTTTTTACTTGTCATATTTAACTTGCAGCCTTTTATAATTTTATATGGTATTTGTACAAGCATGTGTACCAAAAGATTTGACCCCTCATGGGGATCTTGAATGCTTGTGTATTTAGTTTTAAAGAATCACGTTTGTGTCGATAGGCGACCATGAACATCGCCTTCTGACACAAACGTGTTAACAATTTAGTAAAGTTAAGGTTTGTAGGAGGTTGATACAGAAGACAACCAAAGAGGTAGTGGTGTGCTAGATAAATTAACTCGTATGTAATTATCCGAAATATAGGGTATGCGTGGGTAGGTATTATGTTAAATTCAAATAAAAAAACAGAAAGTTTAATCTTACAATTTTTAAAAGCTGTTTGATCTAGGTTAATGGTTTTAAGTTTTGTTTTGATATTATGTTTTTGCTTCAATATTTGTTGATCGGAAAATAACTAGCTCTAAATTAATGAATTTGGGTCTAAATCTTTTGTTAATTTTTAATTACATCTATTATAAAATTTTTATAAATTATTTTTCTTAATAAATCTTTTTAATTATTAAAATTCAACATTAAAATTGTTAACCCACAAATTCGGTTTGGTTTGATTTGTTTGTCTTTGGTTTAGTTGCATGCAAAATTGAAACTAAACCAGAGGTTTAGCTTTTAAGAAATCTTAAATCAACCCGTTGTTTTTTTGGTTTGTTTCTTTATGTTCCATCGACACCCAATGCAGACTTTAAGTATTTCTTTGTACATAAAGCAAACCTTGTGTGACCTTTTTTAAAACCAAAGTGATGCATGTATGTAGGAGTGCATGTTTAGATTGGATAAAAGTTTTTTTAGACATGCTAGTGTTAATTGTACATTTGACAATAAAATGCTATATTAAGAGATGTTTTTGATTGAGAAATAATAAGAAAGTTGTTGGATGAAAGTAACTAGATTTAAAGTATACTTTAGGGTTTCTTTTATGTGATTTTCTGGTTTCTTTGAGGGTGGACATGAATAGGAAGAGGTCCACATAAGATCACATGGGGGGCTGACACCCCATTTCATTGGTATCTTCATTCACATATTTACTGTTACTGTTTTGGCATTTATCTCAATAATGGCCTTGATGGTACAAGTCCTTTTAAGATGGCAATAATGTTACTCTACTTGTACATGTTGCTGCTTAAGTTGTACATTTGGATTTAGTCAAAAGGGTTTGCCCTTGTTAAAGCTGCTTTGCAGTTAGAATATCCCCAAAAGATCAAGATTTTGAGACCCAATTAGGCTGAGGGGTGTGGGGGATTTTAATGGGGGCTTTAATGAGGGCTCCAACCAATAATATTATGACGTGTGGCAGTGAGAGAAACTGGATAAGGGGGGTGTTGGAGCCCCCGTTGGAGCCCCTGGCCCTGGTGTGGAGGGGCTCCAGCGAATTTTTTTTTATTTTTTTATAAATATATTCAAACAACGTATTATTAAATAAATTAGATTTCCATTTAACTTTTATATTTAACTTTTTTATTAAAAATCATTTTTAAAAACGTTAAAACAATTACCGCAACGCCGATCCTCAGAAATGACTATCCAAGCCCGACACAAGGCTTCCTTCTCATCCGATGACCACGGAGTGGCTTTCCGTTTCGTCCTCGGAGTCGAAGCCGGTCCCGACCCGTCCGTTGCAAGTTGTTTTTTCCGGTGGACGCATCTTTTTGGTCCCGTAGCTTCACCGTGTAATTCTTGTGTCTTCGGAACAACAAAGTTAGGAGACGGTTGTGTGTTGGATGGTTGAAAGCCGGATGATTCTTGCGGCTCCGAATAAAACATCGGTTGGTGCGGTGACGACCATAAATCGTCGTCAATATAATCTGAATCAAGGTTTGGGTACCAATTTCCAGCCATTTTTTTTAAAAAAAAGTTGAGAAGATAAATTGATTTTGGGTGAAGGTTTGAAGTTGTGGTATAAAAATGGGTGAAATGAGGTATTATATAGGAAATTTTTTTTTTTTTTTTTAATTTAATAAGAGCCCAACGGCTCTTTTTCTAAAATTCAACAAGCTCCTCTCTCTCTTCTCCCGCTAACAGGCTCACGCCTGCATGGATTTTCGCGTTAGCGCCCCGTTAGCGCCCCGGTGATGTGATGTTAGTGCCTGGGGGCGCGAGCGGAGGGGCTCTAGCGCCCCCGTTGAAGCCCCACACCCCTCAGCCTTAGATTTAGTCAGAAGGGCTTCAGTTTGACCATGGTGTTGACGTACAACCAAAGATGCACATTGTACAACTCTCTTTTGCATGGCTAGGTGGTAGCTCATAGATGGATGATGATACAACTGTTTTGTTTTTGAGTCTTTAGCCTTAAGTCTTAACTAGGTTTTAACTTTTAACTTTCTAGAGGTACAACCAGAGATAAGTATGGTACAACACCCTATTGCATGACTTGAAAAGTAAAATTAAAATGGAAAGATGTTATGATTTTGACTTTTTGAGACCCAATTCGTTGACCTTGGTTGGGGGACAATCAAGTTGCACACGGTACAACACTTCAATGCATGACTTGAGAGTTCAAGATTATGTGACCCAAGTCCTTAAATGCTATTTATTGAATTTAGTTGAGGTACATGCATAGATGCATATGGTATAACCCTTGAATGCTTGATCTTGGTATGTGCTTTTTGGGGAGTTGGTCATGATTGTATGTTGTTTTTAATTTGATTAATAAGTTAACTGTTCAAACATCTAAGTTGGGGAATATTAAAAAAAATAATTTGTAGGCATGTGGTTACATCACATAAAATCTAATGCTGTTACATCAATGGTCTATTATTAGGCTGAGGGGTGTGGAGCTTCAACGGGGGCGCTAGAGTCCCTCCGCTCGCGCCCCCAGGCGCTAGCACCACACTACCGCACCACACTACCGGGGCGCGAGAGGGGCGCTATCGGGGCGCGAGCACGAAAAACAAAGCAGACGCAAGCTGGTTAGCGGCTGAGGATGGCGTAAAGTGACATTGGGAAGGGAGAAAGAGCCGTTGGTGGTGTTTCAAAGAGCCGTTGGCTCTTATTTAATTAAAAAAAAACGTTTTTTTTTATATAATACCTCATTTCATCCCATTTTTATACCACAACTTCAAACCTTCACCCAAAATCAATTCATCTTCTCAAATTTTTAAAAAAAAAATGTCGTGGTACTCGTCTGATTCCGACTCCTCCGAAGAGGATGATTTGCTTCTTCATGTAGGGGGAGTTTTGACCGCAACCGTGGTCGAGCTCTTGCAAAATCAAGCCCATCAACCTCGAGTCCCGAGGGTTAGAGCACCACCTCGTGATCGTGATCGATCGGGTGCTAACGATACTTTGATTAGGCATTATTTTAGCCCTCAACCGGTATACGAGGAGTCGGATTTTCGAACTCGTTTCCGAATGAGCAGACAATTGGTCATGCGTATAGCAAGTGATTTAGAGGCACGGTATCCCTTTTTTCAACAAAGGGAGGATGCTAGGGGTCTCCCCGGTTTTACCCCTCTTCAAAAATGCACGGCTGCTATCCGTCAATTAGCGTACGGCATCTCGTCGGACGCTTTGGATGAGTATTTACAGATGTCGAAAAGGGTTGCACGTGAATCCCTTCATTTTTTCTGCCAAGGTAAAAAACATTAATTTTATTTTTTATTAAATATTTATTACATTTTGTAATATATATTATATGTTTATAGATTATTTTATATACGTAGGAGTCATATCGATTTACGCTCGGGGATATCTGCGTAAACCTACAATGTATGACATCCAACGCATATATGAGGTGCACGCAGAAAAACATGGTTTTCCTGGGATGCTAGGTAGCATCGATTGTACGCATGTTGGATGGGCTATGTGTCCAACGGCCTGGCGAGGTCAGTTCCACCGTAGTGATCATGAAGGGCCGACCCTTATACTTGAGGCGGCGGTGTCACAGGATCTTTGGTTTTGGCATGCTTTTTTTGGTGTTGCTGGGTCAAATAACGACCTTAATGTTATCGATCAGTCACATTTGATCAACGACCTTATCGACGGGGTTGAACCACCTCAATCTTTTGTTGCAAATGGAGAACTCTTCAAGTACGGGTACTATCTGGTCGATGGTATTTACAACGAATGGGCTTTGTTAGTTCAAGCTTTTACAGATCCAATCGCCGACAAACGGAAGTATTTTACGAAGAAGCAAGAGTCTGCTAGAAAAGATATTGAAAGAGCTTTTGGAGCTATTAAAAAACAATATTATGTACTGGCGAACCCGATACGTTATTGGACTCGGGAGAGGATAACTGACGTCGTCTACACGTGTCTGATCCTACACAACATGACGTTAGAAGACGAGGGCAAAGCTATCTGCCAAAACTACCAAGGTGACATTCCGCCGCAACCGTCCACAATCAGTGATCAACAAAGACTTCATAACATAGCAAATATCAAGAGCCGTGAGATACACGGGGTTCTTCGACATGAGTTGGTTGAACATTTGTGGGCGATGCGACCCGATGATCTTGTATTAGATTAGTGTTATTATTAAGTATTATTGTTTGTTTAATTTTTAGTATGTTTTTTTTTTGTAATTTGAATTTTAGATATTAATGTGTTTTTTTTATTAATGTGTGTTTTTTTAATAATTTATGAGTTTTTTTAATAATACGTTGTTTGAATATATTTATAAAAAAATAAAAAATAAAAATCGCTGGAGCCCCTGCTGGAGCCCCTCCACACCAGGGCCAGGGGCTCCAACACCCCCCTTATCCAGTTTCTCTCTCTGCCACACGTCATAATATTATTGGCTGGAGCCCCCACTAAAGCCCCCATTAGAGCCCCCCACACCCCTCAGCCTTAGTGGTTATTGACATGTTTTCTTAATGTTTTTGTCTTCCAAACATTTTTTAACATATCGAATCTATGTCATGTCCTTTTTATCAGGCTTGTTATTTAATCGTTCGAGCTGTCTAAATCGAAGCAAGTGATTAGTCTGGCCGGTTTAATTTAAAAAATTTTCTGTTCAATTGGGTCTAGTTCGGTTTGGAATTGGCTGTGTAAACTGAACTTTTATATGTAGTTAAGCACATGTATTATAACAAAAAAAAATCATTTTATTATATATACTTTTTTAAATACGATCAATTCATGTCAAACCAGTCAAACCGGCTCATCTCAACGCCCAACGGCCCCAACCTACCAGACATATTTGTTTTGTCATTCTTCGAACCCATGGTAAGTGATTTGACCCAACAAACTAGACCATGAATATGCATTACTATGATTAGTATGCCTAACAATAACAAAAACAAAAATAATTACATCACCTTATGTACAATAACCATGTACATGTTTACATGCATCATAGAGTTATTATAATGATTCCAAATGACCAACTGTACATCTTGGTTGCATGTGAAGCACTGAGCCACTATCATCAGCTTCTTATCAATGGCAGTACATGACCGCTTTCTTTCTTTCTTTTCAATGCCTTGTAGTTTTCTTGTCTAGGCAGTACACTTACATAACTAGCTCTATCCCTTGATCCACTTTGATCACATGCCGAATCATCATGGTACATGATTTGGAACTACTATAAATATTGTGTTGTGTAGATGAAGAGGTCCATGATCGATAAGACATAATTGTCAAGTGAACATGTAGTTGAATAGGGTAATTTAGTTCCTCTTGTGAGTTTGAAATATAATATATTGTACATTTTATAAGTTTCATGATCAAGATGATTTGTAATCTTTTCGGATGGTCTTGTGATCGCACCACGCTTCTAGGGTTAAACACCGACTAGGCAATTAATCTTTGTAATGGTGCAATGATGACGAGAGAAAGCCATTGAAACGTGATAGTCCTCATGAAGTGAGCCTGAGGGAGTATGTAGTATACTTCGTAATCGAGTTGGTGTATAAGTGTATGATGAAATGAAGACGTATAATAAATAATATGAGGTGGTGTAAAGGAGTTGGACATTGCATTATTTCGTGCACTCGTATTTAATAGACAACTTGATCTCTATACGAGTATTCATATTAGATTCTCAATCTTTATAATATTGTTTTAAGTCTATCTTTATCTCTCTAATTTGTTCATATGACAACTCTACATCGTATTTGTTGTATACATATTAAGTTAAATAATATTTTTTTTATTATTAATAAGAATGGATGAGAGTGAATCCCAAAAATTTAATCCCTAGAATATATAATCATCTTCACCTTATTTGCCATATAATCATCTGGAATATATAGCCTCTGATTGTCATTTTTTGAAGTAAATGTTCTTGTTGGATTTTATAATAAACTAGTCACAACCAAGAGGTACATACATTAACGGGTCTTTTTTTTTTTTTTCCAACCGGTGGTCACAGATTGTGTAGACATCTTGGGCTTTCGTCAACTGTTTGAAAGTGCAAGACACAATATTTGCGTAGTTGGATTTTTCACTGAATCGGCTACCTTATCGTTCATTGATCGTACAAACCGAACCGGTCAAAGTGGTTGAAGTCATACTTAAGTCTTAAAAAAAATTGAAAATACACAAAATATAAATACTAAACTAAATTGAGAGTTCAATAAAAGTGTGGTATCATGTTAATTAAATTCTTAAAAATTAAAACATAGATTGTTTTCTTAAAGATAACAAATATTAAAAAAAAAACGAATTTGGAATTGGTTTAGCAAAATAGATAAATAAATAAAAATAACTTGTCCATATTATTGGACGTTGATTTGGTTCGATATAGTTTGTTTAGCTAAGAAAATAAAAAACATTATAATATAGATGAAATCCACCTCCTTGTAAAGAAAGTTTTATTTTCCTTATCAACTGATGTGGAATGTTACAGAATAAAATAGAAAGAACGTTTCACGTTAGTGACAGGTGGGGGTGATCAATAATGATCAAAATTCAAAAAAGAACAAATTTGTAGAAGTTTAAACAAGAAAATAAATGCTGAAAAT
The DNA here is from genome assembly GCF_021521415.1 of Bidens hawaiensis. Lineage (NCBI taxonomy): Eukaryota > Viridiplantae > Streptophyta > Magnoliopsida > Asterales > Asteraceae > Bidens > Bidens hawaiensis. The sequence continues at coordinate 137,341 of NW_027491722.1, read as the reverse complement.
AATAATTAAACAAAAATATCGGAAGGCATGTGCCTAAATTCTTTTTTACAAACCGTGGAGTACCAGACACGAGATAGATCATCCAAAGAACAAGGCATTTTTCAAATAAGCCAATTCATTTGGGACCCTGCAGATCCACTCTTTTTCCTATTCAAAGCCCGGCTCTTTGTCTTCGTGTTTTGGATTACATTATATAAAGCATGTATTATGAGCTCAAGCAAGAAGCGATGTAGAGCATTGACAAAGATAAATTCTTTAAACACCTTAGGTTGGGAAGGGTTTAGGATGTCTTGGATTAAGTCTCATAAACAACAAAAATTAAATTTCGCCCTTAAAAAAGAGGATGAAGAAGCTATTAGCTATGAGGAACATTTACCAAACTACTCACCTCCCTTTGACTTTTAGTTGTTTAAACTCTAAACGGACTACTCGCTTGCTAGCTGCTCTGTGAGGTCACTAGGTCAGTGGAAAGTCCAAACTCAGCATTTTGACTGGTCATAGTAAAGACCATAACTCTAGTACTAGTAGTAACAACACAGTTATTTTGCTACATATTTTATTGAAATATATAGTCTTTTCCATATAAACAAAAATTAGCTTGGTCGTCATCAGTCAAGAAAAAATAAATATTTTTTTCAACAGTGTTAGTAGTTTTCAGTTTTTAGATGTCCGTCTCTCCGTTATAGATATTTCGGTCAACTGGCCGGGACACATCCTCTAAATATTTGACCAAGCATCTAAATTCTAAACAAGATTACACGAAAGAATCAAAATACCAAATGACTAAAGGGGGACAGTCGCGGAGGCGTGAGGAGCGACAGATGTGGCCGGACTACAGCGGCGTTTTGGAATTAACTTCGGCTTAGAGGCCAAATAGCGACAGGGGAGGCTGCATTTATGCTCACTATTTAGTGGCTTGTACTCTTGTAGGTTATGGGTTTACTCGATTTTATTGTTAACTTAATTGTTGTTAATACTTTGTTTATTTGCTTGCTAAAAAATTTAAAATAATTTCTTTTGTTGTCTTTGATCACAAAATTTTCATGGGCGTCACTGTCAAAATATCTTAGGTGTCACTTCAACTTTATGTTGATTTAGGTAATTTAGATTTGCTTAACAGGTTCATTTAAGTTTGCTTAAATTATACACTAGGTCAAAATGAGTTAGAATTGATCCAAATGAGTCATCAATTATTGTCTACAGCCGCGACTACCATCGTCCTCACCATCACTACTCCACTAGCCGTCATAAAACAAATATAGTGAGTAAACCCATTATAATTCCTTTTCTTCTAGACGACTCGCTTCTATTGGGCTCATTTTAGTCAAGACCCGTTCTAACATGAACCAATTTGATACTTTCTAAAAACATGTTTTGACCCGTTACCTAGCTCAGCTGGCCTGGTCGTATATGTATACAAATTTGTGAGTTTTTAAATCGCGACAAAGGAACAGAAAAGATAGTTTTTATATATATTTTAAAGCAGTGATTTTGCTAATGAATAAAGGTGGTGAAGAAATATAACAATGTAATATAGTAGGATACTTTCTGTGTAACCAGTCTCTGTCACAGTGTGTGGTATGTATATATTTGTGCATATGTTACACGTATATTCCAAGTCCAACCAGCTTTGGATTTGTTTCCACCATCCATGGAGACCTGTATGCATGCATAAACGACTTTTTAACACATACATATATTGTATGTACATGTGTATATACGCATAATGAAATTGATTGTGCATAATGAAGGGAAGAGAAGAATCATACTTGTGCATTACAAAATTAATGGTTCCTTGTGCAGCACGTTCAAGGAGAAGTTCCCGAGCTTCAATGGCGATCCCTTCCGGCTGTAAAAAGAGTGAAAAACATAAATGCCGAGAATCATAGAACCATGTATGGAACGTCATTTTTATACCGCATGAAACGATCCATTCACTGCTAAAACTTTCAATATTACAAGTTTACCCTTTCATTTTTTAAAATTATGTGTTTGTGGCGCGTACCTCTTCTGGAAACCATACGCCTGGTTGTGTGCTGCCCTCAAGAACAGCTAGAGCAAATGCAGCTACGGAATAACCAGCTGATCTGGAAAACATTCAACCGCATACAATTTTTTAAATTTACTCATTTTTAAGATAAATTAACACAAAAGCCAACCCATTTACTCATTATAAGGCCAGAATTGCGGAGTCCAGATAAATATGACTTACATAGAGAGTCTTTTATGAGTGAAAACACCGATTGTTTGACGTCCTCCTGAACACTCCAAATCAACCTGATAAAAAAGACTTATTAGTGGAGATTATTATTAGTATACTTATTATTTTGTATAAGAAGAAAAATTTTTGAACTAGTTACTCTTAGTGAGACGCGTTCTCCAGCATAGCCATCTATGACGCGAACTACAGGATCAAACAACCGAACCATCTCTTGTACTTTGCTTCTGTCTCTTAGTACTTCCTAAAACATTGCAACCATAACCAAACATGTAATGTCAATGTGGGCCCCTTGTTTAATTCTACAGGTGATAATATTAATGAATTACAAGACTAAGGGGCTGTTTGGTAGCTGTTAACCATTAAGAGTCTACCTCTGAATCGGTCAGAGGTAAAGAGTGTTTGGTTAGACCTCTAAGAACCATGTAGCCTCTTAGACAATGGACGAGAAGAGAGGGAGATTGGGAAGAAACACCCCCCCCCCTCTTGAGAAGTGAACAAGAAGAGGAGTGACGAGAAATATTTCTCGGCCAAATGTTTGTGGGCCCACCCACTTTTATTAATTTTTTATTCACATAACCACTAAAATTGTGACACCTCTCCCTCATCACTACACCCCTAAAATACAATCCATCTTCTTGTTGACTGGCGTCACGTTGCACAACTCTCCTCCCATTCTCCCCTACCACTACGCATGGTCTTAATGGTAAGATTCAGAAGCATGTTGAACCATTCAGAGGTTTCCTCTAGTCGGTCAGATATCTTAATAGTTCATCACTAGATTGACAAACAACCCTTAATAATTTGAGATAGAACAAAACACACGTGATATTTAACAAACTGAAACATGATTTGCATACAATATATTCAAACGTGCCAAAAGTCGTGCAAAGTGTAAATTTCATTTATTAAACCTTCTAAATCATTTTATTTAAAACAATATATTATTATTGAAATAATTAAAAGCTTGTAATCATATTAGATGTTATTTATTTATATGAATTTCAGGTCAACGGTCAACCCACCCCATTTGGATCCATACAAGAGGTTGCATGCATTGACCCGAATCCGATTTGGCCCGTTATCCAACCTCTTTATTTTTTCATCTCTAATGTTAATGTAGATAGGCCTGTAAACGAACCGCACGCTTAGTGAACCGTTTGTAACCACTCGGTGGGAAGTTCGTTTATTTAATAAACAAACATGAACAAATCATTTTGTTCATTAAGTTAAACGAACAAACATAAGCACAGGTCTCGTTCGTTTATTTATGTTCGTGAACGCTCGTCTATTTACACTCGATTATGTTTGTACGTTCGTTTACGTTCATTTATGTTCGTTGGTTTACTACTTTACTTTTATCAAGTTCGTTAGTTTATATATTCATTTAATTTTCTTTTGGCCTCATTAAAATTTATCTAGTTTATACAATTAAAATACCACCCATGAAAGTTGAGTCTGCTTTTATTATTTCTTCAGGCCCAACAGATTGATGTTCACGTTTACCTTTAATTGGTGTTCCCTCGGTTATGTTTATTTGTCTATGTTCTTCGTTCGTTTCTGTTCGTGAACCGTTCACTTATACTTTTAACGAACGAAATCCCGTTCGTTTAATTTTTTGTGTTCGATCATTTGTTCGGTTAAAGTTAAATGAACGAACACGAACACACCTCCTTCTTGTTCGTTTTTACAGGCCTAAATGTAGAAAAATGGATTGTGATTCTTCACATGTATATCTTACAGAAGGAAGGAAACCGGTCATTGCATCCATGGCCCAGTTCCAGATAAACGGTGCTGTTCCAAATCGAGCACTGACAGTTGGAACTCCAAGAATCTCATGTGCACTTGTCACTTCTGGTAGATTCCTAACATTAAATGGTTTATGTGTTAAACTTTATGCACGCATATAATATAAAGATTTCAAATTTCAAATGATTACTGGTTCTGTTGAATGCTGATAGAATGATGGTTGAAATATAGAACTTACAAGAGATACACATCTCTTTTCCCAATTCCTTTCCCAAAGTCAATGTTGATCATTCCACTATAAGGCCTTAATTTGATTTTCTCTCCTGTTATAAACAGTTACTTGTTAGCATCATGAAACATGTATAATGTTATAAGAGAAGCATAAACAGTTAGATAGACCTTTATTATATGCGATAACCTCCTCTCCAAGAAGTAAAAAACTAGTGGCTAATATTGTCGGGCCCGCACCACCAGTTCCTGCTGTGTAGTAGTAGAACCTGAGACGAACATATCATTAAATCCAATATGTAGCATCTTCATAAACAAGGAACGAAACACATAAGATGTTGACTTGTTAAGCAAATTAATACCTCAATCGTTCAGGCTCACCCTTATTTTCACTTTTTGCAACACGCACTAACTCTGCTGCCATCACTGTCGGGATAAGTAGATAAACGATCACGTCAAAATCTAATGTCGATACATAGTAATTATGTTCTATAAATTGTTTTCAATCTTTAGTTATTTGATCATGTAAAGAAGATGGTTGTAGTGAAAGTAATGTTTATTACTTGAAGGTGTGTGAAATACATAAACAACTACATTTATTTATACACAAATAAACCCTAGCTATCAACCCATAAAAGGCCCATGGGCTTTAGCCAACTATATGGGCTAAAACCCTAATTATAACTAAATACAACTAACACTCCTCCTCAAGTTGGAGCATAGATGTTAATCATGCCCAACTTGTTACAAATAAAATCTATCTGAGCTTTCCGGAGCGGTTTAGTTAGAATGTCTGCTAGCTGAAAATTTGTCTTCACATGAACTGGTTGAATGGAAGGAGGATCAGTTTGTGTGCCTACTACTCGATCTCTGATAAGGTGGCAGTCGACCTCAATATGTTTTGTCCTCTCATGAAATACTTGATTCTTGGCTATGTGAATGGCTGACTGACTATCACAGTATAACCTCATCAAGTCATTAGAAACAACCCCGAGCTCTCTGAGAAGACGACGAACCCATGTCATCTCTGATGTTACATCTGCCATGGCTCTATACTCCGATTCGGCACTCGACCTGGAAACCGTGTGTTGCTTCTTACTCTTCCATGATACAAGATTTCCTCCAACAAACACACAATATCCGGTGGTAGATCGTCGAGAAATCGGACAACCTGCCCAATCTGCATCTGAGAACCCTGATATCCGACCATCTCCTTCTTCCGTGAAGGCACCTACATGACAATGACCCTGATCGGAGTATAATATACCCAAGCCAGGTGAGGTCTTAAGATATCTTAAGACACGAATGGCAGCATCCCAGTGACCGGTGTATGGTGTAGCCATAAATTGGCTCAGAACACTGACAGTAAAGGAGATATCCGGTCGTGTGACGGTTAAATAATTAAGTTTACCAACCAACCGTCTGTATCGCTCAGGATCTTTCATTGGATCTCCTTCCTTTGGGAGGAGTTTCTTTGTAGGAAGCATTGGGGTATCAACAGGTTTACAACCCAATAAGCCATATTCAGTTAACATATCAAGAACATACTTTCGTTGGGAGAGAAGTATTCCTTGTGGAGAGCGGGATACTTCTATGCCAAGGAAATACCTCAATCGACCTAAGTCGCTGACCTGAAACTGAGACTGAAGAAACTGCTTGAGTTCGATAATCCCGACCTCGTCATCACCTGTGATTATAATGTCATCCACATAAACAACTACGATAATCCTCTTTCCTTTCTGGTGTCTAAAGAAGACAGAGTGATCGTAGGCACTCCGAGTCATCCCAAACTGTCCCATAACACTAGAGAATCGACCAAACCATGCCCTGGGAGACTGTTTAAGACCATATAGAGAACGACGTAGTCTACAAACTTTTGAGGCCTCCTCCTCAACAACGAACCCTGGGGGCTGCTCCATATATACCTCCTCCTCAAGAACACCATTAAGAAAGGCGTTCTTGACATCAAGCTGATGGAGCGGCCAATGATTAATGGCAGCAAGAGCGATACAAATACGGACAGATGACATTTTAGCAACCGGAGAGAAGGTTTAATCGTAATCAATGTCATATGCCTGAGAATACCCTTTTGCAACCAACCGAGCCTTTAAGCGGTGTAAGGAGCCATCCGGGTGTAGTTTAACCGTAAACACCCAACGACAACCAACAATACGCTTCCCTTTAGGAAGTGTTTCAAGATCCCATGTATGATTGGACTTTAGAGCCCCAATTTCATCTTCCATAGCCTGTCTCCATCCTGGGTGAGCGAGAGCGCTCGTCACATTCTTGGGAATCGGGTAGGAATCAAGGGTAGTGGTGTACTCATGAGATTCAGGAGATAGGTGGGTGTAGGCAACATAGTCCTGAATTGGGTAACGAGTACATTTCCGGGGTTCCTTGCGAAAGGAAATAGGTATATCGGGAAGCGGGGCACCAGGAGGATCATAAATGGGTGTATCAGAGGTTGTTGGATCGGGTAAGGATGTATTAGTGAGAGGTGTGGATTGCTCAGATGTAGACGGAGTATCGGAGGGTATTTCGGGGTCGTGGCCAGGGTGTGAATCAAGAGTCGCTGATGTTTGACCCCTACCCCGCCTAGCATATGTGAAAAGCAGTGGCGGAGATTCTGTCGGTGGGTCAGAATCAGTAGAGATTGGATCGGTAGAAGGAATTGACACAGGAATGGTGGGGATGAAGGGAGATGTGGGTATATCGAGGTCGGAAAACGGGTCAGAAACAGGAGTGGAACACTTGAGAAAGTAAGGAGACTCGTGAAAAGTGACATCGGCACTGGTAAAGTATCGGTGAAGTGATGGGCTATAGCATCGATACCCTTTTTGAACCCGTGAGTAACCAAGAAAGACACAACGAATGGCTCGGGGATCAAGTTTGATGGTTTTTGGACTATGGTCATGAACATAGGCGACGCAACCAAATACTTTAGGTGCGAGAGGAAATGGATCATCGTTGGGAAATAGTACAGAAAACGTGTTTTACCATGAAGAACGGTTGAGGGCATGCGGTTAATCAGATATGTGGCAGTGAGAACGGCATCTCCCCAAAAACGATGAGGAACACGTGATTGGATCATGATTGTGCGAGCAACATCCAATATGTGACGATTTTTGCGTTCGGACACACCATTTTGTTGAGATGTATAAGCACACGATGATTCATGAATAATGCCGTTGGTTTTTAAGTATGAAGAAAAGTCGGTGGAAAAATATTCTTTAGCATTATCAGATCGAAAAGTTTTAATGGTGGTGTTAAATTGGTTTTGAACATAAGCATTAAATTCTCGAAATATGGAAAATACCTCACTACGAGATTTCAACAAATAAACCCAAGTAGTGCGAGAATAGTCATCAATAAAGGTAATAAAATATTCAAAACCCAACGTAGATTTGATAGGGCAAGGACCCCATACATCAGAATGCAACAGTTCAAAACAAGAACTGACTCGATTGGACACCCTACGGGGATAGGGACGCCTGGTATGTTTACCAAGTTGACACGACTCACAATGAAAATTAAAAGACGAAAGTGGTAAATCTGGTCGCATTTGCCTCAGAACCGCTGTAGAGGGATGACCTAACCGACAGTGAGCCTCCCTGACAGCGGAATCACATAAGTTTGCTACATGATGCGAAAACGGGGATATACGATAGAGACCTCCTGATTCAAAACCAGTACCAATTACCCGGTTTGTTCCTAGTTCATGAAAAACGCAGTGAGTTGGGTGAAAGGTCACAGAACAGTTGTTTTGTTTGGTAATCTGACTCACTGAACAAAGACTGGTAGGAAATTTAGGAACAAATAGGATAGAAGACAGTTTTAGGTTTTCCGAGTTACTGATGGATCCTATGCCGAGAACGGGACATGAAGATCCATCGGCAAGACGTACCGGTGCATGGGAAACATTTTGAAGACTAGAAAAAATACCCCGATTCCCAGTCATGTGATGTGTGGCTCCAGAATCAATCACCCATGATAAGTCAAGGCTAGAAGGTTTACCTGAATGTGCCGAGCTGGTTTGAGGATGAGGCAACTGGGAGGTAAGAAACCGTTGAATGCTCCTCTTTAGTAAATGTATACATGTATGTATTTTCGCCCATAGTGATACACGAAACTGAAAATTGACTGTGAACAGTAACAAGTGCGGGTGGAGGGCGGGAACAGATTCCGGCGTAAACAGTTAATCGTCGCGAACAATTAATCCCGGCAGCGAACAGTAATTCCGGCAGCGAACAGTAACTTTCCGGCAGTGAACAGAAATTCCGGCAAACGAACAGTGACTTCCGGCAGTGAACAGTGACTTCCGGCGTGAACAGTGATTTCGCGGTCAAAAAAAAATTTTTCGTGACAGGACAGAACAACAAGGCAGGGGCTTGTTTCAGATCTGAAGGCTGCTGGTGACGGCTGGTCAGACTCGGGTTCGGGTCAGATCGCGGCTAGGGTTTGGATCGAGAGCCGTAGCTCTGATACCATGTAAAGAAGATGGTTGTAGTGAAAGTAATGTTTATTACTTGAAGGTGTGTGAAATACATAAACAACTACATCTATTTATACACAAATAAACCCTAGCTATCAACCCATAAAAGGCCCATGGGCTTTAGCCAACTATATGGGCTAAAACCCTAATTATAACTAAATACAACTAACAGATCACATGTTTTTAACAAACAACTGTAGTCGTGTAGGTACGGGTGTGCATGAAACTGAAAAAACCAATTCGTAACCGAATAAATCAAAATTATTGAACCCAAACAAAGACCGATGGTTTAGTTTTATGTTTTGTAAAAACCGAATATAGGTTCAGTTTCAGCTTTTAATGTAATTAAAAATGAAAAATCCCAACCGAATGTATAGGTTTTAATGCTTATTTTTGAATGTTATGTAATTTATAATCATATAATAAATAGTGTAGCCTAATTAGCTAATTTTTTTGGCCCAAAAATTTCAAGCCCAAATGGAAAAACTGAAAAAACCAAAATCGAACCAAACTCTAATTAAAAAACCCAAACGGTTTTCAAAAACTCAAAACCCGAATTATTGGGTTTTGGTTCAGTTTGAGCCCAAAACTAACCCAAGCAACATCCCTACATGTAGGTGTTTTGGAATAAGGTTTGCACCATTGCTCACTCCTGGATAGATTCCACCAGTAGTTATAGCTGGAACTTTTGCAGCCAATGCTTCATTCATAAACGATTTTGCACGCAACGCGTAGCTTGTATCATCACACACATCCAGATATGCTGTCTAGCAATGGATGGAGATTAGTTGAGTTGCATTCAATGAAAACAATGCGTCAGAACTCAAAAGTATTTCCAAAAACGACAGATTGCTATAACTTGAAGAAATTATGGAATTAGGTTTACCTTGTTCTCACCTTGGCCCTTAGGGCGGCTTTCAGAACTGTGCAATTATCTGTTTGTTGGAATGGCCCTGCAGCGTGTACCACAAGATCGACATCTGCAGAAGTACTAGACTTAGCTATTTGTGCTAAATTAAAAGAAATATATTAAAAAAAATGCAAAGTTTCAAATATTTTTAAGAGCTAACATACCGGTCAAAGCCGATTCCAGTGTTTTAGTATCGTTAATATCAAGTTCAGTAAACTCAGCATTTTCCCCGAGTGTGGCCACCATACTAGCACCTTTTTCCCTAAAATACATCAGAGTGTTCAGCATGCAAGTTACAGAAATAACGGGTGTTATTATGTTAAGCACTTCCAAACATGATATTGAAATGGGAACGTGGACGACAATTAGGTTAACCCGAAAAACGAAGGCATATGATTAATATCATTCATCGCCATTATTATGTGTTTGACTAATTCAACATGGTTGGAGATATGCAAATCCAAGAGCTTTCAACTGTATTAATGTGGCAGCATCTGAATTGCTTACGTGTATGGGGACTTTGAATCCATGTGATAATTTCCATGAATCAGATACATCAAAGTTAGTAAGAATTGTAGGATTAGAATATCCCAATGATCAGTCATGTGTGTGTATTGAGAGAGATATCAGAATTGACCAATGTGGGATTAAGCAAATGAGAGTTACATGTATATATAGACTAGTCAGGTGCCCGCGCTATGCAGCGGAGTAAATGCGCAAACCCGACGACGGTGCGTTCGTAACTCGAAATTGGACGCGTAACACATGCAAAGCCAATACGTGTGTAACTGACAGTTGAACACGCATAACCGGCACCTGAATGCATGCTACATGCATTAAACATGCTTAACCGACATGATGTGTGTAACTCACGTTGATTACTTGTGTGTTATGTGGTGTTGGGCGCTTACCAAGGTTGGGTAACGCTCATTACGTGGTGTTGGACACGTGTTTATTGGGTCTGATACGTGTAAACAATGTCATCACGGAACTGATGCCTAAAATGTACAACAATTTCAAATAAATCGATTTTCAAACTAGCCCGTTTTGACCCGAAACCCATCTGGACCAGACACCGTTTTAACTCGAAACCCGTTTCGATCTGATACCCTTTTGACATGACCCCTTTCGTCCTGAACCCATCCCGAACCAAATTAACCAGCTTTTGTATTGATATGTTCCGACTCTAATTCATTTTGACCCATGATTCGAACCGCCCGACCTGACCCGCTGTCGTTACAAACCGGTAATCACGTAAATGTTAAATTTTTTGAAATGAATAAACTCTAGCAATATCATACTCAAACTAGAGAGAATAAAATGTTCGTTTTTATTGAATAATTTTCTTAAAAAAATATTAAGTCGTGGAGGTAGTTTGTTTTAAATAAGGAGTAAATGTGTAATTATTCTATAAATTAACAAAATTTGATAAAAGTTAGAGGACTAAAATTGAAACTATTATGTAAGAAACTAAAGTAACCATGTTGTGCTATAAAGACAACATTACGCTTAAAATTTCTTAAATCTATGCATAGTATGTTGTACAATAAGCAACAAGTTAGGTACCTCTTAAAATTTAAGAGGTCCCTAACTCATGCTTTATATATAGTAGAGATATACAAACTAACGGTTGTCTATGCCGTCGATATTGCCGGAATATCACCGATATATCAGTGATATATCGGTTAACAGTCCCTTGATAAAATATCGGTCAGAATATCGGTACCGATAACATCGTCGATATTGACCGATATTTAAATGATATATCACCGATATTCCCTATATCAATGTTTTAACTTTTAAGTCTTAATTATCAATTTTTAGTTTTTTTAAGTCTTAGTCAGTTCCTGCTTGCCAGGATTGTTAGTGTTTTGAATGTTTTGCAAGTTCCAAAAGATTAATTAGTTAATGGTAGAAAAGTATACTTAAAGTATTAGTGTTAAATTGCTATACTTATAAATTTACATGATATTGAAATTACCTATATCTCACCGCGATAACCGATGTCTCAAATATCGGTCCTTGACTGATATCCGATATTTTCCCTCAATAACTGCCTAGATGGTTGTTATGAACGTTATGGATCCGAGCCCAATTAGCATACATGACACCATAATGGACTCATTATACAGCCCAATTCAAGAGTTTGAATGGCCCAACAATTTGTGAAGGATTTCCAGTACCATTGCATGTTAAAAAGGACAGGTAGATTAGAGTTAGGGCATGAATGAATTTGTAGATGAAAGTCTAATCTCCCATCTCCTTCTCTCTGTAACCAATTTACTTATGGATCAATTAAATACAACCGATTACTCCATTAATCTCGTGTTTAATTGTTTAGCTTGTATCGATTTGCTTCAACAGGAATAAGTACTAACGGCGAGTAGGGGTGCAAACGAGCCAAGCTGCTCGCGAGTTACTCGAGATCGGCTGGCGAAAAAAGATCGACTGAGCCGAGCCTAAACGAGCCCGAGCCCGAGCCTAAAAGTAATCTCGTTTAATAAACGAGCCCGAGCTTCACTTGTCGAGCTCGAGCCGGCTCGTGAGCCTAAACGAGCCTAGCAATTTTATAGCTTTTATAATCCACACACACACACATAATAACTATTAACAATTATATATTATGTTTTGATAAAATAACTAAATAATATAGTATGTTACAAATAAAATTATAATTGAAAAAAGTATAAAAATAATTATAAATATATAAAAATTAATTAATTAATAGTAAACGAGCCGAGCTCGAGCTTGAAAAACTACTCACGATCCGAGCTCGAGCTTTAGAAATAGAGACCGAAATGAGCTGAGGTCGAGCTCTATGCAAGTTAAACGAGCCGAGCTCAAGCCTAGTCGAGCTCAGGCTCCTCATTTGTACCCGTGGCGGTGAGTAGTTATCTGAAGAGCAAAACATGATCAATACAAAAGAGTTGATGATGTGCCTACTTCATAAGTGCAACTAAGCTATCATTAACATTAGTTAATTATCAATTTTATCACAACTAACTACGACTATTTACTAGACGAATAATTAAAAAAAATTAGGCGTTTAAATATTGAAAGAGGATGAATTAAAAAAACCTACCTGTTACGACCAGCAATGATGATGCGGAGGTGAGGTGAAAGCTTGGAGAGAGCGATGGCGGTAGAGCCACCGACTCTGCCGGTTCCACCGAGTACCAGAACCCTAGCATTCACCGGTTCCGGTTGAACACCGGCGCAAGCCACCGTCGGAGCCCTGATACTGCTCCAGTGGCGCATACACCCCCACGCCATACTCTCTTCCTTCGTTCGTTACAATATCCGTTATGAAAGGTTTCTATTAATTCTGGTTCTATACTTTAAAATAATACTAAAATGAATAATTTAAAAAAAAAAAAAACGTTACGTCTGGAGTAAATATTTATTCATTTAAATGGTAAAGATTATTGAGCTTACTTATAAAATGATTAAAGTGTTTATAATGATAGATTAAGATGGTTAGATGAGCAATTATTAAATGAATTTAGTTTTTTAAGCATAATAAAAATGTGTTTTTTTCGACTAGGGTCTGTCACAGTTAGGTTATCTCATTGCGCGAATACACCGCGCCTCGCCACCCCACTTAGGCCAACTATGTTGACATGACCGGGATTCCGAGTTTGGCTTGGCGATCCCGGTAAAACCCAGTTGGCTCACCCCGCCCGAAGGCACGACAGGTTTTAATGCTCTGGTAAAATCCGGTCGGAATCAAGATTCAAACCCAGGACATCTAGGTCATCTATCATGTTCCTGACCATTGGAGCAAGCTCCACTGGTTATAATAAAAATGTGTTAAGCATATCTATCTATAAACAATAAAATTTATTTAAATAAAATAAAGAATAATTTTAGTAAGATATAACTAAAACCAAAATCATATTATCGTTATTGAATTAAATTAACAATACAATAAAATATAAGTTAAAAGTTAAAGAGAATACTAAGTTTCAAATTTTAAATATGCAAAGGGTAAATTACAGAAATTAGATTTTGTTTTGAAAGACCTACCGAAATTAGATTGAGTGTGCTTTTTTTAATCTATACTTTTATGAATTGAAATGAAAGGAGTATTACTAAATGAAAAGAAGTTAAAAGTATATGTCTAACTACAACTTCTTCTCTCTTCAATTTTCAACAACTTTCTTCTTCTTCGTTTTACAATTACACCTAACACTATTGCAGACCTTTGTAGACAGTAGTTGCCAGATACACTCTAAAATTTAGAAAGCTTGTTTTCTCTTTTCACCTAGATCCTCCAATAGTCCTATTAACGGGGGCAAGTGGCGTATCTACTTTTAGAGCAGGGGGGTTGGCTAACCCCTGTGAGAAATTTCTTTTTAGTGGTATATGTGTTAAAATCTCGACTGACCCTGTGAAATTTTGACATCGACCCCTGTGAATTTCGTGAATGACAAAAAGACCCTGTGAAAATTCGAGAACGACTCCAATGAAATTTCGAGACCGGCCATAATAAAAAAATAAACTTTACAAATTTACATTTATAATTATATAAATGTATATAAATAACTAAATTTGAGTTTAATTGAAACAAATTTAAGCCCAAATACTCGATCAATCTATTCCTAAGTTTTAAGTTCAAGCTCAAAACTCTCAACCCAAAATACATCTATCTTATTAAAAAAGGTTACAATGACGCAAGTAATTTGTTAAGTGAGTTCAACGGGATTTTAAGTGTTTTAATCTTCAAATAAAATGTTTCGACTTCCTACATACGTTGGTTTGCTCGCCAACTTCATTTCTATTGGTTTATCGTTTATTGAGGCTAGCTCTTGGATTACCCGTCACAACCGCAAACGTTGAAAATACTTTTACGTGAAGTTTGATTTGCATAATAATATGGGCGATAAGAATTTAAAGAACAGTTGTATTTGTTTTATTGAAAAAGACATGTTTACCATATGATATTTTTGTTAAGCTTCAAAAAATGAAAACCCGTAAAGAACAATTTTAGACATGGCATTTTATTTATGCATTTATAATGAAATTCACCTTATTTTTTTTTGTTTGATTATCTTTTTTCTATATTACTCGAGCCGACCCAATTCTAGCCAATCGGAGGGGCCAAACTTGACCAAAAATTATATACCGATTACTTGACACGGGCGGCCGAAACATATCGGAAAAAAATTATGTAACGATGGCCAACTGAATACCGACTAAAAAGTTTTCCGACACCTGTAAAAAAATTTCCTGAATCCGTCACTGCGGGGGGGGGGGGGGTGAAATAAATCACATATATACTTAAATAAGATAAAATTTTAAGGTGGGCGGCCGCCTTCCTTATCTACACCCTTCATATGATATGCAAGCCTATGAACTTAGAAACTTAAAAGCTTTTGAAAACTCACGTTATCCATTCTTATGTAACTATTGAAGACAATAAGATTCAAGTCTAAACCTTTATTGTATTGATTAGTAAGTTGTTGTGAATACTTGATTACAAATAAACCCTATTTATAACCATACAATTACTTGTTAGACAATAATAGGAGGAAAACTAAATCAATAACCCCTAGGTTTGTAAGTACGACAACTAGGGGTCCCCGCACTTACGCAAGATTACACTAACAATCACCCCCTAATCTTGTGACACTGATGAAGCTTCGCATCTCGTTAAACTTCAACCGTGGCAACGCTTTTGTAAGGATGTCTGCTCTTTGTAAATCTCCACTGACATGCTCCACCTTGATTTGTTCTCTCTCGATGCACTCCCGAATGAAATGGTACGTGTGTTGATGTGCTTGCTTCTCCCGTGAAAAACCGGGTTCTTCATCAAGGCAATAGCCGATGAATTATCCACCTTCAACGTCACGATCTCCTCCTTTTCTCCGGTCATCTCTGACAACAAACCCGAAGCCATAAGGCTTGACATTCAGTCGATGTAGCTGCCATAAATTCAGCCTCACATGATGATAACGCTACCGTTCCTTGTTTCTGAGAAACCCATGATATCGGTGATGTACCATAGTATAAAATCAAACCTGATGTACTCCGACCATCATCCATATCCACCGCATGACTACTATCACTATACCCGTGCAACATACTGTTTCCGCCTCTCGAGTAAGTAATACCAAAATCTAGTGTACCTCTTAGATATCGGGGAATATATTTAACCGCTTGAGCATGAGCTTGAGTTGGTGATTGCATGAACCGACTCGTATAACCAACCGAGTAGCTAAAATCGGGTCTCGTATGAGTTAAATACCGCAAGCTTCCGATTATCTTTCTATAACAAGTCGGATCTACCTTCGGATTTTCATCTTCCTTTGACAACTTTAAGCCCGGTTCCATAGGAAATTGAGTCGAGTTGCACTCCCAAAGACTTGCTTCTTTTAGGATCTTCGTTGCATAACCGCTTTGCTTTAACGTTATCCCACGATCACTTTGCTTGACTTCGATCCCGAGATAGTAATGCAACAACCCGAGGTCACTCATCTCGAACCTTTACTCCATTTGTCTTTTGAAATTTGCAATTTCTTGCACACTTGTACCCGTGACTATCAAATCATCAACGTAAACTCCAACGAGTAGTAGCCTTTGACCGGAACACCGTTTGTAAACCGCTTGTTCTTGTTTACATCGAGTGAAACCGAGTTCTTTTAACGACCCGTCTAGTTTAGTATTCCACGCCCTTGGAGCTTGGCATAGACCGTATAACGCTTTAGCCAACTTGTACACTTTTCTTTCTTCACCTTTCTTAACGAACCCATCCGATTGAAACACATACACCTCTTCTTTAAATCACCATGAAGAAACGCGGATTTTACATCCAAGTGATGAACTTCCCAACCTCGGTTTGCTGCTAACGCGAGTAAAAGTCGAACGGTTTTGATTCTCGCTACTGGTGCGAACACTTCTTCGAAATCGATCCCATATTTCTGAACATACCCCTTAGCTACGAGTCGGGCCTTGTACTTGGTTATTTTCCCGAATTCATCTCTTTTGATTTTATAGACCCACTTTAAACCTATCGGTTTTACTTTGGGTGGTGCTTCGACTAACCGCCATGTCTTATTTCTTTCAATCGACTCGATCTCCACTTCCATTGCTTTTCTCCAATGTTTTTCATTATTCGCTTCTCGAAATTTACCGGTTCATCATCGAATAATAGGAGATTTACCTCGTCGGTTGTCGGATCTTGCTCAGCGGGTGTCGGTATACCTTCAACTAGAAAGTCGCTAAATTTCTTGGGTAAAACCGTCTTTCGAGTAGTTCGACGCGGCTGGATAACTTGTAACGGTTCTTCGTTTAGGCCAGTGTTGGGCCTAGCCGGGCTTACAGGTGGGCTGCCACCTTCTGAACTTGATGACTCATTTCCGTTTCTGAGACGAACCAACTCACCAGTATCATGTCGGTCTACGGACCTGGTGTCAAACCCGGATGTCACTTGCTTCGGTTCGGGATCAATGTCGCACCTGACAATTAACTTGGTCCATTCAGGACCATTTTCGCCCTCTTGTTTGTCAAGATTAGCCCACGCGTACCTTTTACACTCGTCAAACTTAAGAGGTTGGCATCGACTAAGTGACCCTAGCCTCGTGCGAGGTATACAAAGGCAAGGAGTCAGAAGCTGGTATCAGCTTTTTGCGGGGAAACTTGCAAGTACAGTTTGGGGGGAGACGGGCGTCGACCCAACCTTATGAGTATTTGGACTATAACAGTTCCGATGAACAGTCACTCACTTTTGACAGTTATACGCTCTGCCTTTCTTTCCTAGTCCTGAGTTTTTCTTCTTGACTATTGCTTGGGATTGGAATGAAAGTTGCTATGAAGCCCCTACTACTTACTTTGTTTGATTCAAAAGGCGAACGGCCTAGCGAACAAAGAAGCGCAGCCCCTCCATCGACCAAGACTCCTTCAATATGCACTTTCCCGCGTAACATGTACTCACCTTTTGATCGGATCAAACATACGCTAGGCTTTTGTTCCAGGTTGAGTACCTAAGTGAATCATCACAATGCTTCGGTCGTCTAATTTCTTTTGACCGGTACCAAGGACTTTTACATACATACCCCGTGCATCCGAACACTTTAACGTGTGAAAGGTTCGGTTTTCTTCCTTTAAAACTCTCGTACGGAGTCGAATCCTTCAAAGATTTTGTTGGTGACCGGTTTAGTAAATAAACCGAGTGATGAACCGCTTCTCCCCATAGATCTTGTGGTAGTGACATCGCATTTAACAAACTTCGAGTCGTACCAAGTATGGTTCGGTTTCTTCTTTCAACCACTCCGTTTTGATGTGGGGTGTACGGGGCCGTAAACTGATGTGCCACACCTATACTTGATAAGTAATCTTCCAACACATGGGATGTAAACTCACCCCCGTTGTCGGTTCGTATGGTTTTGAGTTTCTTGCCCGTTTCGTTTTCCACCATTTTCACGAAATCAATAAGTAAACCCGCAACTTGGTCTTTCGTCTTTATCGTGAAAACCCACATATAGCGGGTGTAGTCGTCAACAACAAGTAAAAAGTATCGGTTGCCACCATGTGTTTCGGGAGTAATCGGGCCACAAACATCGGCATAAACGAGCTCGAGCGGTACCTTTGCACGATAATTAGATTCTTTCGGGATATCCGAATCTTGTTTGTTTACCTAGCATACATGCATCACAAATTTGCATCGGGTGTTCGATTCTTGGCACTCCATCCGCGAGTTTCGAGAGTCCCCGAAGGGCATCGAAATTCAAATGCCCCAATCGAGCATGCCATATCCATGCAACATTATGAAAATTGACTTGTAAGCAAACCGAAGAAACAACCTTTAAATTAATTTTATAAACCCGGTTGAAGGAACGCGGTACCTTGATCAGAAGCCTTCCATCTTGTTCGAGTATCCATAAGATACCATCTTGTATCCCGATCTTGCATCCTCCTTCGTCTAATTGCCCGAGACTTATAATATTATTTTTGAGAGATGGAATAAAATAAACGTCACTCAAGGCTCGTTGTTCTCCCCTTTGGCCTTCTAATACTATCGTGCCCCGACCTTCGATTTCAACACACGAACCATCACCGAAACTTACTTTACCGGTCTTGTTGCGATCGATGTTGGAAAACCATTCCGGATTTCCCGTCGTGTGGTTACTCGCCCCGTTATCAAGAATCCATGTGTTTTTATCACATGGGGTTGAAGCATATTGCTTTGGATCAACCCGACCTTCTTTTAGAAAAAATACATCTTCCTTACTCCGAGCTACCGTCATCATGTTTAGAACCGGTCCGCCATCTTGAGCGAGGTTACTTTGATCGTTCGTCTCCTTGTTTCGGTTAGGACATGACGTGGCAAAGTGCCCTAGCTTATCACACCGATAACATTTAATCTTTGACCGATCCTTCTTCACTCGGGGTTCTTTCTTTTCCCGATCCACAACCTTACCAACCTTACCCTTTCTCTTGTTCTTTTGACTTGATTCGGTTCCCATCTTACCTTTCCCATGACGCCTTTCTTGATTGCTTTTAGCTTTCCATTCTTCATATGTATATAGGAGTTGTTCTTGCTTACCGGACATGGGTTTGTCTTCATCTCCAGATCGTTCCTCAAACGCTTTTAGGCGTCCAACAGCTTCATGGAACGTCATGGTCTTTATATCGACAAACTGTTCAATAGTAGCAACAATCGCTATATACCTCTTTCTCGGAACGGACTTCAAAAGCTTTCTCACAAGGGTCTTTTCTTCAAACGGTTCTCCAAGATTACTTGCTTTGGAAGCTATTTGGCTTATCTAGGTCGAGAAGTCATCAATCGTGTCCGTTTCTTTCATCTTGAGTACATCGAACTCATGTTGAAGAGACTCAATACGTGCTTCTCGAACCTTATCAACCCCAACGAAACGAGTCTTAAGTGCATCCCATATATCTTTAGCGGTGGAAAGGTGAGCCACTTGCATCACCAAAGCCTCCGGCATGCCTTGATAAAGATACACAATTGCCAACCCATCTATCTTCGGGTCAACCACCGTTCCCGTTCTTGGTTCGATAGCCTCCAACAACCCTTGAACCTTGAAGATAGCTTTGATTTTTACCGTCAAAATCGTGTAATTGGTGGTCGTAAGAATCGGAAACTGAATCGAGAGGGAACTCGATTCTTTGGGAAAACCGACTTGATTACTTGGCCCACTAGTATCACCCATCTTTTTGCTAATCGTTGGTACTTCTATCGAAATCTTGAATCAACTTTCCTTGGAAAGCTTGAACAACTAATAATGGTATGTGACTTGAAAGCAAAACAAAAATTCGTGTTCTGCTTTTCAAAAAAACTAGCTGTGTCCACAAAACAAACAAAAACCCTTTAATGCACTTTTGTCTGCTTGTGACAAAACCCTCTTTGTTTTCAAGAAAACCTTTTTTTGACTTTCGTGACCCTGCTTTTATCAATGAACCAAAAGAAACCTCACAAGCTTTCCTATTTTGATTTTCCGCCAACAAAACAGATACACCAACGTTCGTAACCAAACCACACAATCAATCGATCGCACCTGCTACAAAACCCTATCGCAAAGAAATCTTACAGTCGTGGAGATGGCTGACTTTTTCTTGCGGAACTTGGTTTTTGCCGTCAACACCTTACAAACAATTTGTCGGAAAATTTTAGATGGGCCACCGGAATTCAACGAACACCAAATCTTTCTTTTGCGGGTGCCGCTCTTGATCTCCGATCTGTCTTCAGAACCCGTCGCGGAGGTCTTGCAACCAGATGTGATTGCCTTCCTCGTCGGACTCGATCTTCGATCAGAGATGCCTTGCGCCGCCGGTGGTGTTGATCGGTATTTAGGCTGACAATAAGATTCAATTCTAAACCATTATTGTATTGATTATTGTGAAAACTACAAATAAACCCTATTTATAACCATACAAAATAGGAAGAAAACTAACTCAATAACCCCCTAGGTTTGTAAGTACGACAACTAGGTCCCCGCACTTACGCATGATTACACTAACCTATTATATGATAGATATGTCGAAATGTGAGTATTTATAGTTGAACTTGATTGGTCTTCTTCATCCTCAACATCGTCAAATAAGCATTCTAAGACTCTTTGCGTCTTTCAAGATCGTTAATTAGTCTAATGAAACTCTAATATCTATAATTTTATTTTAAAAAAATCACAGAACATGACATATTATTAAGAATTATAAAAGCAACGATTATATTTACTTGATTGTTCAACGCATTACAGATAAAAAGCTAACATTTAAAAGTCTTAAATGGACGAGTTTTTACTTTTTAGTAAGTCTTAAATAGACGAGTTTTTACTATTCATCTGCTTACAAAATTAGAGGTTCTTTTACTACTTCTAAATGAAGTATCTTGACCACAATTATAACATCTTATTTTCCTATGGGGTTTAAACTCTTATAGTCTAATGAGTACCATGTTCCCTTTTTTTTACATATGTTTAATACTCACAAGCAAAAGCAAAGTTCATCATTTTTTTCCCTACTTAATTAGCTTTTGAAGTTTTTCTTTCAAATGATGCATACTATAAAGGCATGTGAACACTTAATCCGGTAGACATGCGTATATGAGTAATCAATATTCAAGAATACCTTTTTGTCGATAAAGTGTGTATAAAAGTTCGTTGGTTTTATATATACATATACAAAACCCACCCACATGTACACATACTAGATGCGGGTTCGATTTGTACACCTTCATTGTTAGTATTAGTGTATGGGTCGCCTTATATCTACTTTTGTTCATTTTTTTTACCATGATTTTATTTATTTGTTATTTTTTTATCTATTTGTTGCGACTTGCGCCCTCAACACTCTTTAATAATGACATGTCTTTTTCTTGTAATGATATGTCTTTTTCTTGATTTTTGAATACACCCTCACGACATGTTTTCTTTATATATATTTTGATATTTAAGACCGAACCGTCGTAACCCCTTACACTTGCTTTTGCATGTTTAACCACACTAGATGATTTACTTAGGTGCTGTTTGTTTTTGAAGACAAAATATGTCTGCAATCTGATTTCATCTGATTTAATGTCTGCAACTGAAGATGTGGTCTGAAGGTCTGCAAGCTGAAAATATAATACTGTTTATTTTATAAACTGGAAATCGTCTGCATAATCATATATATTACAGTAAATAAAGTCATTTAATGTTTGTAGACTGCTAAAATAATTCGTAGTGGTGTACGAACTATGGAAGTGGGTGGTGGTAGACGATTGTGGTAGGCGGTGAACGGGGGGTGGTGGTGATGGACGGTTGTGGTGGTGGACGGTGATGGTGGCCGACAAAGGGTGGTGGTGGTGATGAACGGTGGTGGTGGGTGGTGGACTATGGTGGTGGTGTATGGTTGTGGCGGGGTGGTGGTGGTGGTGGTGGACGGTGGTGGTGGGTGGTGGTGGCGGCGGACGGTGGATGGTCGTGGTGGTGGCGGACGGTGGGTGGTCGTGGTGTTGGACATTGGGTGTTGGTACTTGGTATGATGTTAAGAAGTGTGAAGATAGTGAAAAAAGCTTATTTTTTAAGACAATAAAAACAGTTTTTAGATCTTTTTTTAAAAACAAACAGTCTTCAAAAGCTTATGTCTGCGCGCCCGCAGACATAGGCTCCTTGCAGACCTTATAAGCAAAAACAAACACAACCTTAGAGCATTCTCATCCCATCCCCTATATTTATGTATGGGGAGTTTGCAAATTATAGGGTGAGGTTGTGAGTGTAAATTATAGGGTAGAGAGACGAATGTAATGATTTTTGTAAATTTGGGGAAACATTGTTTGCCCCTATTTATTTTTTAATATTTGTTGGATTGGTTGTGAGTAGAGAAGAGAGAAAACTGTAATGATAAAGGTATAAAAATATTATTTAATTAAACAAGAGAGAGAAATGTAGTATTTTTTAGTGTAATTATAGAGATAAGGATGAAAAATGGGATAAGAATGCTCTTACTAAGAGCATATACAAGGGGAAAACCCCCTTGTCTGAATTTATATGGCACCACTGCAAACTAATAAAAAAGTAACTTCACCATTGTAGCAATTAAAGTTGTGAATGAAGTCCTGTTCTGCAAACTTGTAAAGGACTTCAAAATGTGGCCCACTTTCTCTCTTTCTCTCACATACATATATATACACACACTATATATATATTAATATTTTTTTAATTGGTTTGTTGTTGTGGGAAAAAAGTGAGGTTTTTGAGAAAATATTGAAATCAGATATGGCGATAATGTGGCGATGAGGTGTCAGTTTGTACGAGTTTGTTGTTGTGGATGCTCTAATTTAATACTAACATGTAGTCTATAATTAGCTGATTCCATATCAACTATGAAACTTTATTCTCTAATCATTGTACTCACAAAAATAACCAAAGTTTTTGATTCGTTGGATGGGTTAATCAAGGTTTATAAAAATAAATTATGCTTTCACAACATTGAAACATCTATAAAATAAACGCTCCACATATGTAATGATACCCGATATAAATAAAATTAACTTATTGAAACATACAAATAATGTTAAAATGTGTTGTTTGTATTTTGGTAAAAACCATGAACACCAATTAATTTGACCATTCCCTTACTTTCTGAACCCAATCGCCAAAGAATTACAGGCAGAGACAAAAACCCTAATTCCAACCCAATCATCATCATCATCATCATTATCATCATACATATACATATACATACACATATACATATACATATACATATACATATACATATACATATAATCAATCTCACTGCGCACCAGAGTTTGTATCATATTTTGCCCTTACATTCATATGTCTTCTTCTTCCATTGCTTCTGCTCACACTTCAGAGCCTCAGTCTTCTTCTGTCACACTCCATGGCCAACACTTGTCCTTGATCTTATTTCCTCAACATGACTGACCACAACGTAAGCTTATTTCCTTTAATTTCACTCCGATTTACTCATTTTGTGCTACTTATCTTGTGGAAGAAGTTATCGAGTTACGGATTTTAGGTTTAATTCGTGCGATTCGTCACTGTCACTCAATTAGGTTAACTTTAGCTTTAGCTTTAACTGTGGTGCTGCTGAATGTTATTGATTCTATCCGAATTTACGATTCGTACATCGTTATGTTACTGTTACTCATTGCTGTGAAGTTGATGAAGCTATGTAGTAACTGTTATTTAGGTATTTCTTTTACTGTTGTTGTAAGACTGCTAAGAATGTGTTATCATTTGCTTTCAATACGTGCAAAGTTTGTTTATATCATAATTTGTGAAATTATCCTTTTGATATGATTCCATCATGTGATCAAATAACAATATATGGAACTGGAAGTTACTAACGTACTATAAATAGATCTACAACATTATTGGTGTAACGTTATTACAGATTATAAGTAACTATAATCTGTTCATTCATCGATAAGAATTCTAACTTCCAACTGACTGGATGTGTCTTTGAAGTAATATCTATAGGTTACTAGAAATAGCTTTACAGTGTTATGTGTGTCACTAAATTAGGTTAAGTTTTTAGTTTTAGGTTTAGCTTTGGTGCTTTCTTGTTGCAAAAGAATGTTATAGATTTGATCCTAATTTCCACATCGTTTCTGTGCCTGTGAAGTTGATGAAGTTATTTACCAACTTTTGTTAATGGTGTAAACTTGTTTCTCTGTTTTTGTCAGACTGCTAGGAATATATTTATCATTTTTCTTTTCATAAGTTTATGGCTTATATGTCTGTTTATATATGATTACATCATTTTTTGATCAAGTATATCTGGGAGTTACTATAAATAGATCTGCAACTTTGTTGGTGTAACATTATTACAGATTGTGACTAAGCAGCAACTTCAAACTGTATTCTGTTCATTCGTCATGTTATTGTTAGTAATTGTTGTGAAGTTGATGAAGCTATTTAGTAACTTTTTTTTAATATGATTACATCATTTTTTGATCAAGTATATCTGGGAGTTACTATAAATAGATCTGCAACTTTGTTGGTGTAACATTATTACAGATTGTGACTAAGCAGCAACTTCAAACTGTATTCTGTTCATTCGTCATGTTATTGTTAGTAATTGTTGTGAAGTTGATGAAGCTATTTAGTAACTTTTTTTTAATATGATTACATCATTTTTTGATCAAGTATATCTGGGAGTTACTATAAATAGATCTGCAACTTTGTTGGTGTAACATTATTACAGATTGTGACTAAGCAGCAACTTCAAGCTGTATTCTGTTCATTCGTCATGTTATTGTTAGTAATTGTTGTGAAGTTGATGAAGCTATTTAGTAACTTTTTTTTAATAGTGTGAAGTTTTTAATTTTTTATGAAGCATAAGGCATATCGGGAGTTTTATATCTGTTTTTCTAAGACTGTTAGGGATGTATTATCATCTTTCTTTTAATGAGTGTAATGTTTTTATGTTTGTTTATCTTTCTAATATGATTACATCATTTGATCAAGTAACAATATCTTGAAGTTACTATTAATAGCTCTGCAATTTTATTGCTGTAACATTATTACAGATTATTATTGAGCAGCAACTTCAAACTGTATTCTGTTCATTTGTCAATAAAAGTTCTAACTTTCAACTGATTTGATATGTCTTTAAAGTAATTTGGTTTGGCTCTAGTTGATAAATACAATTACATGACATGTAAAGTTATTCTTATGTTCAATGATAGATATATCTTGTTCACCACTTTTAGGTGTTCGTGTTTGGATCATTTACTGAGGATGAGACCAAATCACTGCAAAGTTCCCCAAACGAGAATAGTGTACAGTTATTGTTTGGTACTCTAGATGCTGAAACTCTTAGATCTGTGGGATTTAACAACATACCAACTGAAATTACCAAAAAGCCCCAACCATCAAAACTTGTAAAGAAAGATAGCACCAAAGAAGTTGTATATAAAAATGGGAGCGTTCATGATTTGAATTCTCCTTCCTTTAGCAATGGTATAAAAGAACACAAACAAAAAGATGAAGAACCAAATGAATCGGTTGTACCCGGAAGTCTTGACAAGTCAATTCAGGTTGAAGCTCTGGAAGTAAAGGATACCAAATGTCGTATTATCAGTCCATCTGTTATTCCGTACACAACTGCAACTGAGTTACTGCCTCGAGGTTTAATCAACTCAGGAAACTTGTGCTTTCTGAATGCAACTCTTCAAGCTCTTTTAGCTTGTTCTCCATTTGTAAATCTTTTACAGGAGTTAAGAACGCGCAAGATACCTGAGGTAGAATACAGTTTTATCTTTTATAGTGATTATAATTCATAATGCAGTGTACCCTTTTGGAATTACGCTGTTTTTTAACCTTATTTCAGATTGGAAACCCGACATTACATGCATTTGTTGAGTTCATTTCTGGCTTTGACATGCCACCTGGCAGGCGTTCAAAGAAAGAAGATGAGTTTGTTCTGGAAACTGGGAAGCCTTTGCGACCAGTCATGTTTGAGTCTGTTTTGAACAATTTCTCACCAGATATGCCAAATAGCTTTTCAGGGAGACCAAGGTTTGTTTTTTGGATTCTTGTTAATTCATGTCTGTATATATTTGGTATTTTGATGAACTTTTATATGCTGCCTTTTGTGCTGAGTTGAAGTTTTTCCAGGCAAGAGGATGCTCAAGAGTTCCTAAGTTTTGTGATGCATCAAATGCATGATGAATTACTTAAATTTGAAGGACAAATTTCTGTTGTGAACGGAGGAAAAGTTTCACTGGTTTCATCAGTGAGCGACGAAGATGATGAGAGTTGGGAGACAGTTGGTCCAAAGAACAAAACCGCAATTACCAGAAAACAGAGTTTTATTCCTTCAAAGTTAAGTGAGATATTTGGAGGTCAGCTGAGAAGTGTTGTGAAGGCAAGAGGTAAGTTAGAGGTATCTTTATATACTGTGTGTATTGTCTGTACACACATATAACCTGTTACGCTCATATCTGGCTCAAAAAGAAGTTGCATTGCTCACTTGTTTCAAGAGCACCATTTTACTAGTTTGTTAGAGCTAAAATTTGAAACTGATTTTGACATGCAAAGTATATATTTTATTATAGTTAACTGAGTTTATGTTCTTTTCATGTAATAAAATTACAATATTGAGAGAAAGTAACATTTTTTTCATGAAGGTTTCAAAGAAAAAGTATATTAACAGTACTCTTCTCAAGCTTTGGATGTTCATCCAAAAATAAGTTACTGCTGTTTATTAGTTACAGTTCTTAATTCATTAACATTTTTCTCATCAGAAGTTGTTTTAAGATGATTACAACTTCTAAATTCATGTTAGAGATTGTGCGCTGTAAAACATTAAAAAACCTGTTCTTAAATTATCTAGCTTCATTAAATTAGAAAGAATAAATAATCATGATACAGAAGGTTGTTAGTTTAGCAGTTGCATATTCAGCATGAGCCCTAATGTCAGGATGACGTGAACTTATCAGTTATGCAGTTATGTTAAGATTGTGTTCATCATCTTTCTATTGACTGTTCTTTTTTCCTTGATCAATTCTTAAAAGAATAATTTTGCTTCTTGCAGTTTAACACTTGTATTTTTAATCTAAACAGGTAATAAAGCCTCGGCTACTATAGAGCCATTTCTTCTACTCCACCTTAATATATGTCCCGAGCCTGTTCATACCATTGAGGATGCACTTCATCTTTTTTCTGCACCAGAAACGCTTGAAGGGTACCGTGCGTCATCAGCAGGAAAGGTACCATACTTATAGTGTGTATGTGGTGTACAATGTTTTTACTATTATGATAAATCTTTTCATAGCTGCATCACTTGGCAATTGTTATCATGATAAATTTCTTTATATCTGCATTACTTGGCAATTGTTATTAATACAAATTTTTATTTATCTGCATCACTTGGCAATTGTATTTATAAAAGAGACTGAAGTTTGTATTTAACTGAAAGCTGTAATTAGAATGTAGGGGGGCCCTCAATATATATGTAAAGAAACCTTAGAGAAACCTTTCTTGGCCTCTTGGGCCTACGGGGCCCTCAATATATATGTAAAGAAACCTTAGAGAAACCCTAATAATAACACACTAATAACTATAATTAACACCTATCCTTAAGTTAGAGCATAGATGTTAATCATGGCCAATTTGTTACAAATTAGATTTCGAAACTGGCATTAAAATTTAACTGAATCCTGAAATTAGAATGATGAGGGAAGTCTCTCTATATACAAGTGAGAAACCTTACTAAATATATTTAATATTTGAATGAACTTTCTATAATCTCAGTTTTCCTATTTTCCCTTACCATCTCTTTTAGATCATGTTCCTTTTTTATCACCTTTTACATCTTGTATATTCTACAATTTGTGTTTTATGTTTTATATATGCTTAGAGGTTTATTAGTAATATGGTCGACGCAAGCGACCTTTTGGTTATCAAAAGCTTCAATACTGTTAAATATATATTTGACTATTTGTAGCAGGGTTTAATTGTGTTTAGCCTACAGGCCTGAGTTAGGTTTATCTAGGTTTTGTTACTAGTTTCTGGTATCCTATGTATTGATGGTTCTCCCTCCATTTTAATCATAGTTCAGAAGTCAGAACTTCAGATATTATTAATCACGGTCTATTTTACAAATATTAACATGACGAGTGACACTAACTGAAACAAATGGTAAGGCTTTAGTGTTAGACTTCACCGTTTAGTAACTTGGTTTCACATGTGAAACAGGTTAGAATTGGGATGGAGTCCGATTTGGGTTAAGAGTATTCTAGAGTCGGTTTTTTATTATTAGTTTATTTTGGTTTGTTTATTTCTGGGTTAAGAATATACTAGAGTCGTTTTTTTTAATACTCACCGTATTGTTTTGATTCACTTAAGACAGGCCATGCAAATAAAAGGAATCCAGAATCTGCAGTCTTAGTTTGCAAAGAACATCTTTTAGGAATCGATAGATATACAGGGAGGAAATGTTTCTGTTTAAAATCCAAATTGGGATTCTATCTTTTTTCTAGTCGTTATATACGTTTTTTGAAATGTTCTGTTTCAACCCAGACCCATTTTGAACCAGTTACCTCAGCTGACCCACCCTGCCTGACCAGGCTATGTTAAATAGATAACTGAGTTCAACATGATTATGAACCTTAACGTAGATGATTGTTAATAACTGAAATGTGTTCATCCGATTGATTATCAGGCTGAGTTGGTAAGTGCGAGCAAATCAGTGAGGATACTCGAGCTTCCAGAAATTATAATACTGCACTTGATGCGCTTTAGCTATGGAAGCCAAGGGAGCACCAAATTACTAAAACCTGTCTACTTCCCTCTCCACCTCATTCTTAACCGTGAACTGCTCGTTTCCCCCACAACCAAGGTATCATCATTCTCAAATACATCATAGTAATATCATTGTTTTCATAATCCATTTAACTCATTCATTACCTGTAAATCTCTTCGAAATGGACATAAAATTACAATTTGTATACAGGGTCGAAAGTATGAACTTGTGGCAACAATAACTCATCATGGGAGGGAGCCTTCAAAGGGTCATTACACTTGTGATATTTTGCATTCAAGTGGCAAATGGCTGCGTTATGATGACGCCTCGGTTATTGATATTCCTACAAACAAAGTGCTTCATGACCAAGCTTATGTTCTCTTCTACAAGCAGCAGTAGATTTATACGCGTATTTAACAGGTTTTCTTACCATTTTTTGCTATATAACTTAAGTGCATTATGTAAGAAAAACATATAATTTTTATCTGCATTATTATGCTTTATAAGTTTATGGTAATGTGCCAGTTTTTTATTTGTTACGGTTGCTTAAAACACTCTCGCTCCCTTTTCTCTTTGGACCTGGAAGTTTTACACAAAGTCATCTGATGGGTATTTAATACATTTACAATAATTATAAAAAATAAACGGGTCAACCCATAAGCCTGCAAGGTTGGCCCAAAATGACTCTTAGCTACACGTGTTCGCTAGAGATGCCCAAATTGGTTTTTGGGCCCAAACCGGTTGGTTTCGGACTTTTGGTCAAAGAAAGTTTCTATCAGTTTTTGCTCAAATAGGTTAGGTGAGAAATTGGTTTATAAGTGGAAAATGATCGGTTCGGTTATAACCGGTTTCAACGAAGGTGTTCGTTTTTTAAACCGTTTTCTCTCAAACTGTTTCCATAGTGCTTTTGTTCAGTTTTATCCGGATTCTCTCAAACACGTGAAGTTTGTGTTGTATCTGGAACTCATACCCTTAATTTGGATTGTGTTAAGTTTAACCAAAGGTCAAACGACCGAACAAGTTTCATATTATACATTTCAAAAATAATTTTTATTTTTCTTTATATGAAATGGTTCAAACATAATCATTAAGAGTACATCTGACCATCTGTATGGCTTTTGAAGCATTTGACTTTTATAGTTTGATGTTTTAATTTGCATCATGATATTATACGGGTGGAAATTGTCAGACATAAGTGGTTGGTCATGCCATTCACTCGTCACATTCATGTCTTATGTATGTACTTTGTATCGAATGTATTGCAAGAGAAGTTATTGCACATGTTTTAACATTTTTAGAAGCAACATTTTACCCCTTTTGACTACAGAATATTTTTTACATATCCGATCCACCACATAAAGCTCTAACATTTTTATTATTATAAGACTTCGAAAATTGAATCATGGTAAAATACATTTGTTGATAGTTTTGTATTTATATTTAATAATATCTCAATCTAGGGTATCGAGAAATGCGTCGCTCGTAGCACATCGAAAGACTGAAATCGGCTTCTTGTAAACGAGCTTCTTTAGGTTGAGCCAAGATTTTATTATTTGTAAGTTATAATTCAACTCCATTTATAAT
Organism: Bidens hawaiensis; assembly: GCF_021521415.1. Taxonomy (NCBI): domain Eukaryota; kingdom Viridiplantae; phylum Streptophyta; class Magnoliopsida; order Asterales; family Asteraceae; genus Bidens; species Bidens hawaiensis. The sequence continues at coordinate 106,942 of NW_027491722.1, read as the reverse complement.
AGTTCAATACGATATGGGGCCAATTATAGACCGTCTTAATATTAGCTTATTTATAACAAATATTAATCACTAAGCTGTGTATAATATTTGAGCCCACGCAGCCACGCTCGTTTAATCTTGACTTTATATGAAATTTTATTAAATTGATATTGAATAACTCGTGTTGCTTGGCTTGTTTAAGGTCAAATGATTTGGTCATTTGCGTTAAATAAATTGTTGTGGGAGTATGTATTAGAAACAAGAAACCTTGTCCCTAACGAAGGTGATTCCATCTTTCTGGTCCTTCACAAAACCCATCTAACAACATAAACATGACACACCTACCAAAGTGATTCTGGTTTAATGATATAAAAGGTGTACAAAATGATGCCCAGTTCCATATGGTTAGAGGAAACGAGTCTCGTAGCAAAAAACAAACAAATATGTAACAAGTCTTGTTTTAAGAAACAGCTAGGATTAGGATCTCACGTTTCGTGATGAACCGTTGAATCGACAAAATAGCATAAGTAAAACCATTAAACCATATACTCATTGCAAGTCAATGCAAAGTCAGTCTGTATCAAGTTACAACATTGAAATTAAACAAAAGAAATAAATCCGTCAATGTCAAAATACAACAAATTATCATAGGTAGAACCAAAAAAACCGGCACGTTACATCTGCGAAGCAACCCAAATTCGGTTAGTATCAGCGGTGCCAACACAAATTCGTAAACATGAATTAGTGGGCCAAAAAAATATTTTAAAGATGAGGTATTAGACATTGAAACACGGATATAAAACCATTTAAGATGGAATATTTTTAAATCATGAAAAAAGTTTCGGTTATTGTAAAGACGAACTATAAAAAATATGAAAGCAAAGTCTAAGAAAATCGTTTAACCGACAAATAAAACATGTAAATCCAACCCTTGTCCAAATTTAGTGTTTAAAAATCTAGTTTGCTAAATATTTTTATTAATTGGAAAAAAAAGTAAAATGAGAAAAATAAAAACCATTATTATTATTTATGGAATTATGACTAAATATACATATCATCGTTCCCTTTGTTTCTTCAACATCCACCAATATAAGTTGCAAGTTCCAAGCAAATCGTTCAATCCAGCTGCATACGGTATGTTTACATTAGCTGCATACGGTATGTTTACATTAGGTGTTGTTATAAACTTTAATGTTAAATAATATAATACACAAATTGTATGAAGTGTTTTTTTATATTTATACAATTAGACTAAATATTAATGACTTATGTTTCTTTTAGTATCTCATATGGATCTGCAAGGAGTTCGTTACATAGGCCTCAACCAAGTTTATAATAATATAAAAAATTTAAATAAACCCGCGAGTTTATTAGTAAAGCATCTAACATAAAATCAAGACGAATCTGGATGTGGTCAAACCTATAGAAACAAAGATTAATAGTTGTAAAACATTGTACTTATAGCAATCAGATCTTTTAACATCGATGAATAGCAGCTATGGCTTTCTTCTAGATCAATTAAAGTTCCATTGTAACAAACCGCTCCAATCATATACAAAATAATAGCACTACTGCTACTGCTACTGCTACTGCTACTGCTACTGCTACTGCTACTAATAACAATTAACAACAACAACAACAATAATAATAATAAACGTACATGATTTAAAAGGTGTAAAGTTTCAGCAACTTATCCAGTCATGATTTTGTTATCAGGATCATAAACCTCAAATGATCTTCAATAACCAACAAAGGCATAACGAAAACTAACCCCTAATCAGAACACTAACGTAAATAACCTTTTGAAATTGAATACAATAATAATAATAATATATATCATAAAACCTTAAAAAAATTAACGAAAAAACCTAATTAATAAAGAACTATGAATCTTTAATAGTTAACAAAGGCCGATCTTAAATATAGAACAATATCCAATCAAATTTAGGTATACATATAGGGGCAATTATACAACTTACTTATTGAATTCGATTTGAAATTACCATAATAAGAAAACGACGCATGCCAAAAAAAGGATTCAAAATTGCGCAATTAATGTGTTGTTGAAACTGTAAGGCCCCGTTCTCGGTGCCTCACTTTAACGTCGGATTTACTCATAAACACAGTTCTTACAATCAGAGTTAATTAAAACTTTTGCGGAATAAATAAAACATCAATCGTTCGTTACAAAACATTTAACCTTATCTTTAAAACCATAACTTAAAACATCATATTTAAAACATCATTTCTTCTATCTTCAGATGCCAGCCGTTCAATCCATGCCATGTGCCGTCCTCATGCTAGCTCCTTAGTCTGCTCACCTGCGTGCATACTAAAAGTCAGCTACGCTGAGTGAGTTCTAGTTAATCAAGCAACTTACCATACAACCACTTCATACATTTATATACGTGTCCAAAGATACACAACCATCTATCTAACTTGTTCACCTTACCGCTTAACCACTTAGTTGCCCCTTACGTCTTAGCCACTTGTTTACAGAAACACATAGAGGCTTACCCTCTCACGCGCTCACGTTATGCCACTTAATAACGGAGGCACGTATAGGCTTTCCCTACCACACACTCACGTTATGCCAATACTTGGGTATTCAATTCCCGAGTAAATTTTCAATGTAAATTAATATTATATTCAACCTAAAGTCTTCTGCTAAAATTAACCCATAAACTCTGATATATTTACAAAACAGGTACCAACTTGTGGTCACACGCCTAAGCCCGAAGTCGGGGTGTGACAGGTTGGTATCAGAGCCATCGGTTTCAGTGAATTAGGTATTAAACATTAGTACCTAGGCTTTAACCACTATTATCATCGTTATTACTATCAGTAGGGATAAGATAGGATTGGTAAACCTCCTATCCCTAACCTAACTAAAGTGCAGATGTCTTATATTAACTACTTTGGTCGTAGACACCGAGTAGCCATACGATCAGTACCGACAATCATCACGAACCATCCGATATGGAAAGTAGCAATAGTTACTACACTAGCTTTTTCAATCGTGATCAACCAATCAATCCGGTGTTACCGTACGGGAGTCAACCTGTGTATCTCCCAGGCAGTCAACAATGTCCAATCGAAATATCAGACAATACCGAGGACAACGTTCCCCAGTATTACTCCTCCGACATTCCAACATACCATCCTTCCGAGGAACAGGAGGTACAGAGTAAAATCAATCAAGAAACTGAATCGGAATCATCAAGCTGGATGAATTGTCACTCTGATCAAAGAAGATGGCAATTCGGATCACCACCATTGGGTTATCAATACCAGATCCCACCGACTATAGCTGAACCAAGTCGAAAGCCAAAGATGAGGGTCATCTTACCATACAAAAATAGATCAGTTCAATCGCCAATCAAAAATCCTTATGAATCTGAGGAAGATCCCGAGGAAGAGGAGGATTCCAAGAAAGAAGACGAGGAGAATCAATATCCTTATTTTCTATCCTATAAGGGATCAATACCATCGATCTCCCAACAAGCAAAAGAGATTCGGGAGGAGGCAAATCTCATCGAGGAGTTTTACACCAACAACATCCCCGATGAAGAAATGCATGCATACGTTGCTAAACCGCATCTCTATCCACAAGAGAATGCTTATCTCTTTCTAGCCGCATCCGCACCAACGGGATATCCGAACCCGCCAAATTCGGTGATGGACGAGCTGAAAAACGAGAAAGTGGACAAAAAGAGAATAGGGAGAAAGATTGCCAAGAAATGTGACAAGATGAAAAATCTTGTTACAAAATGGATTAAGGATTAGAACTCATAGCTATGTACTGTTGTAGTTGTTATGATCTTTTTCTTGTAAGATAAATAAATGTAATATAAGTGTGTATTTTCTGAAATTTTGTTTTATTCATGTAACAGCATGTCTAAAGCAAATAGTAATCAAGAAACTCAAGTAAACAATAAAGGAAAGACAATCGAAGAAATCATGCAAGAAAAAGTAACTGCGGAAAATATACAAGCCATACCACAAAATTATGTGCTTGGTATCCGCGGTCTAATAAAAGAGGCTGTGAATCCAATCTATGAAATATTGAAGAATGATCAAAGTCGTACTGCCTCGCATTCCAACAAAAGAACAAGTCGAAGTAAAAGCGAATCTGCTACTTCGAAAAGAGAATCAAAGAAAGAATCGAAAAAGGAATCGGAAAAGAAAGAAAGTAAGAAAGAAAAAGAACCGAAAAAGAAAGAAGCGAGTGATGAAAGCTCGACTGCGGAAAACAACCTCCATGAAAAGACAAAGAAACTTAAAATACATGAAGGTTGTGATTTCAAGGTGTTTAAAGTCTATAACCCCAAAGAATTTCACGGGGATAAAGGAGTGATACATACCCTCCGATGGTTGGAGGAAATGGAATCAATTGTGCTGATTAGCAAGTGCACGGAAAGTGAGAAGGTGCAATATACCTCCCAGATGTTCAAGGGAGAGGCATTAGAGTGGTGGAATACCCTGATTGGAATCAAGGGTAGAGAGAATTTATACAATCTAGACTGGACAACATTAAAAGCTATGGTAATGAAGAAGTTCTGTCCAATTAACGAAATGGATCAGATTCAAACCAAGCTGTGGAACCACAAGGTTGTGGGAACCAACCTCAAGGAATATAACACTAAGTTTCTTGAGTATTGTAGGATCGTACCTCACTTGGTCACTCCTGAAATCAATAAAGTGACGCGCTATATTTACGGGTTTCCAATAGAAATCTGTGACTTAGTTCGATCACATATGCCGACCACAACGGAATCTGCCATGGAGTTGGCCGGATATTTAATGGACGGGATGTTGAGGAACCGAGATGAGAAGAAGAAGGATGATGGAAAAACAAGTGTGGGTGAAAAGATAAAGAAGACGGAGAAGAAAAGAGAGGGGGATTTGTGTATAGTCACCCCATTTGCAAGACTTATGGTAGGAGACACTTTGGAAGATGTCTTCGACCAAACAACTCGGTTACATGTAATTTTTGTAAGAGACCGGGTCATGTGGAAGCAAATTGCACAAGAAAAACAATAGAATGTTTCATATGTGGTGAGAAGGGACATTATAGCAACGAGTGTTCGAAAAGAAACTAACGACGGTGACGGTTGGAGCAAGTGGCAGCGGTACGAAGACCGATGCCAAGAAAGGAAACGCTCGTGTCTTTATGTTAGACACTCAAATAGCAGCTGACATACCGGACGTGATCACCGGTACGTTTCCTATAAATAATGTTTATGCTAGAGTTTTATTTGACTCGGGTGCAAACCAAAGCTTTATAGATTATAAATTTTGTAGTCTATTAAATGGGCCCTTAGTTAAATTAGATAAACATTATGAAGTCGAGACTGCTGATGGTAACGTAAGTAGAATAACCGAGGCTTTAGATAATGCTACAATTTCTTTAGCCAATCACGTCATACATGTCCGATTGTTACCCATGACATTAGCAGGTTTTGATGTAGTTTTAGGTATGGACTGGTTATCATTTAATCAAGCCCGTATCCTATGTAACGATAGAGCCATCGACATTCGAACACCCAATAACAAAACCATTCGTATAACCAGAGATAAAGAAGGAGGAAAAGTACGAATCATTTCCAAGACTAAAGCAAGTCATTGCATAGGTAAGGGATGTCTTGCATTCATAGCCTATGTAACCAAAGAACCCGAACCAAAGAAGATGAAGGAAGTGCCAATCGTGTCCGAATTTCAAGATGTATTTCCTGATGAGTTACCAGGAGCTCCACCTGATAGAGAAGTAGAATTTAAAATCGACCTCATGCCAGGAACATCACCAATTGCCAAATCACCTTATCGTCTAGCACCAACGGAAATGAAAGAACTAAAGAAATAGTTAGATGAACTTTTGGAGAAAGGATTTATACGACCGAGTTCCTCACCTTGGGGAGCCCCAATTTTGTTCATAAAGAAGAAGGACAGATCGATGAGGATGTGTATAGATTATCGAGAACTGAACAAGGTCACGATCAAGAACAAGTATCCATTACCAAGAATCGATGACTTGTTCGATCAGCTTCAAGGAGCTAGTTGTTTTTCCAAGATTGACCTAAGATCGGGATATCATCAATTGAAGGTGCAAGAAGAAGATATACCAAAGACAGCCTTTAGAACCCGATATGGACATTATGAGTTCACTGTGATGCCTTTCGGACTCACTAATGCCCCAGCAGCTTTTATGGACATGATGAATCGGATTTGCAAGCCCTATTTGGACAAGTTTGTTATTGTTTTTATCGATGACATCCTTGTTTATTCAAAATCCAAAGACGATCATCAAGTTCATCTTAAGATCATACTTGAAACCCTAAGGAATGAGAAATTATACGCCAAGTTCTCGAAATGTGAATTTTGGTTGTCCGAAGTACAATTTCTTGGTCATGTTATAAATGAGAAGGGTATTCAAGTAGACCCAACAAAGATTGAGGCTATAACCAAATGGAAGAAACCCAAGACACCGAATCAAGTCCGAATTTTCTAGGCTTAGCCGGATACTATAGAAGATTCATACAAGATTTCTCTCGAATAGCTGTCCCATTAACTTCACTTACAAGGAAAGCAATTAAGTTTTAATGGGGACCGAAGCAAGAGGAAGCATTCGAAACACTAAAACAAAATTTAACTAATGCACCGATTCTGGCTTTGCCAGAAGGGCTAGAAAACTTTATCATTTACTGTGATGCTTCGCATACGGGAATGGGAAGTGTTTTGATGCAAGGAACGAAAGTGATTGCTTATGCTTTGAGACAATTGAAAACTCATGAAAAGAATTACACCACACATGATCTTGAATTGGGTGCTATAATCTTCGCGTTGAAGTTATGGCGACATTACTTGTATGGTGTAAGATTCACGGTATATACTGAACACAAAAGTCTGAAGCATATATTCGATCAGAAGGAATTGAATATGAGACAAAGGCATTGGATGGAAACACTTAATGATTACGACTGTGAGATCGTATATCATGAAGGGAAAGCCAACGTAGTGGCTGACGCCTTAAGTAGAAAAGAACATGAAAAGCCAAAGAGAATTCGAGCTCTTAGATTAGAACTTAAAATCGATCTAACTAGTCAAATCAAAGAAGCTCAGAAGTTGGCACTAGAAGAAGGAAACATTAAAGCCGAAAAAGAAAATGGTACAATCGATCAGTTGATTAAAGGAAATGACGAAATCCTTAGACTTGGTACTAGGATTTGGGTACCAATGGTCGGAAGTCTAAGAGATAAGATTTTAGAAGATGCACACAAGTCAAAGTACATGATGCATCCAGGAAGCGACAAGATGTATCATAATCTAAAAGATGATTATTGGTGGATCGGGATGAAGAAAGACATTACTTTGTATGTAGCTAAATGCCTGACGTGTTCTAAAGTGAAAGCTGAACATCAAAATCCATTTGGATTACTACAACAACCGGAAATCCCGATATGGAAATGGGATATGATAACTATGGATTTCATCATGAAGTTACCGAAAACTTCACGCCAAAATGATGCAATTTGGGTTATTGTCGATAGACTTACTAAGTCTGCCCATTTCATTCCAATTCAAGAAACGTTTAGTATGGATAAGTTAGCACATCTATATGTCGAAAACATAGTATCCTTACATGGTGTGCCGCTATCCATCATTTCTGATAGAGATAGTCGTTTCACTTCAAATTTTTGGTCAAGTTTTCAAAAGGCTATGGGGACTCGATTAAACCTAAGTACTGCTTATAATCCCCAAACTGATGGCCAAAGTGAACGTACAATTCAAACGTTGGAAGATATGCTTCGTGCCTGTGTTATCGACTTAGGAGGAAGTTGGGACACTCATCTCGCGCTAATGGAATTCTCGTACAATAACAGTTATCATACGAGTATCCAAGCAGCACCATTTGAAGCATTGTATGGAAGAAAGTGTAGAACACCTGTATGTTGGTCAGAAACAGGTGATAGTTAGTTGTCAGGACCTGAAATTGTTCAAAGAACCACTGATCAAGTTATATAAATCCGAGAACGATTAAAAGCAGCAAGAGATAGACAAAAGAGCTATGCGGACGTTCGTCGCAAGCCATTAGAGTTTAAAGAAGGCGATAGAGTTTTATTGAAAGTGTCGCCTTGGAAAGGTGTAGTAAGATTTGAAAAGAAAGGAAAACTGAGTCCACGATTCGTTGGACCATTCAAAATACTTAAAAGAATTGGACCAGTTGCTTATCGGCTAGAGTTACCCGATGAAATGAAAGGCATTCATGACGTGTTTCACGTATCTAATATGCGTAAGTGTTTAGCCGACGAAACCCTTGCTATGCCATTGAAAGATGTTAAGATCAATGAAAAACTTAAGTTTGTGGAACAACCTATTAAAATAGAAGATAACATAATCAAGTTTCTCAAACACAAACGACTCAAGCTCGTGAAAGTCAAATGGGATTCAAGACGAGGACCCGAGTATACGTGGGAACTCGAGTCAGAAATGAAGAAAAAGTATCCCAATCTATTCCAATAAATCTCGAGGACGAGATTATTCAAAAGGTGGGGAGGATGTAACACCGCGTTACCCTCTTTAATTTAAGCTTAAAAGTAATAACTTAGGAAGTACAGGGACCAAAAGTGCATATTCTGAAAATTTGTTCCCATCGTGATACGCGACGGGGTAACAATCAACCCATCGCGTAGCACGATGGGCTTGGTGAGTCACCAGACACGTGTTGGACACCGTGTCGACACGTGGCGCAATATGACAGGCCGCGTGTCATCACCACATAAGGCTGTGTAAAATAGCGGCGTCGCGATACGCGACGGGCCACAAGAGACCTATCGCGTATCGCGATAGGGTTCAAAAACGGCTATAAAAGGGGAGGACGGGTATGAACCCCATTCATCTCAAACTCACCTTCATTTTCACATAGTTAACCTAGGGGCCGTGCTCAATAGCCATGACGAGCCGACGTGCCATTTTCTCGTAATACGTGCAAGAAACGAAGTTGGAATTAAGCTAGCAATCACATAAGCGAGTTGATCAAGTCCTGCCTTATCGTGTTATCAATCTAAGCATCCGAATTAAGGTAGGAGTTATGTTTAAGTTATTTGAATTATAGCTTAGACTATCAATCGAGGCAATGGCCTTTAACCTTGATCATATTTTACAAACATTCATTCACAATCATATTTTCATAAAACGTTACTTCATGATGAAGTAATGTTAAACAAAAGATATATTTTGACGGGCATGTAATAACTGGAAGGGGGATATCATTAGTAGTAAGTTTCTTGCCTAAAGAAAAGTAATTCGCATAAATCCCAATCAACCGAGGGACCCGTTTACTTACCTGGAGAAACTTACTAACGTGATAGAACCTATTAGGCCAAAGCATGCTATATCAAACGTCACATAAAACTAAGTGTTTTCATTCACAATCAAAGATAAACAATTTATCATTCAAAACATTCATACAAACCTATTTATGTATAGGTTAATATCATTCACAGTCGATCAATCAATCAGTCAAGGTTTACAACACCGACGGTACAGGTGAATACGTTCAAACCTTTTTGATCAGTCAAAATATATTTATACTCAATGAGACGAACGGGTGTTTGTCTTAACGAGTCAATCAATGTCTACATGAGATCGAGTAATCTCTAAAACTTTATAATACAAGATAGAAAATAAAGTCAACTCAGACCGAATACACATGTGTCTGGATCCAAACATAACCGTTCAGCCTAATTATTCTAAGGCTACGTGGCCGCGGGCTAATGGTCATAACTAGTCTCCCGAAAAAAGGGCTACGTTGCTCGTGAACAATTGTGTGTGTAGGGCGGTGGTACATAGACCAGAAGTAGAAATGCTTCTGCTGAGCTTGTAGAGAAAACTATATTTGTATTATATTGCCATTCAAATGTTTTATTGAGTCATACGTGTTCACCAGCATATAGTTGACGTATTTTTCCAACCCATTGCAGGTAACTAAGCATAAGTAGCATTAACAAGGATTGGAGTCTTATTGAAGATAGAAACGCGTACAAGATGGCTCCGTTTTTGATATAAAATCCTTGTAATATGAAAACATATCTTTTGTAAACCAATACTCGGGTATTCAATTCCCGAGTAAATTTTCAATGTAAATTAATATTATATTCAACCTAAAGTCTTCCGCTAAAATTAACCCATAAACTCTGATATATTACAAAACAGGTACCAACTTGTGGTCACACGCCTAGGCCCAAAGTCGGGGTGTGACATATATATACTCACATTATATATTTCATTTTCCTTTTTCTTTATTTTCTTTTTTATATATTTCTTTGTTAATCGAGAATAATTTCGACTTGGGGTATTAAGCCCTTATAATATTATATTATTATTTTATTCTGGCATTATGCCTACCTTTGTTGGCTCAATACACCCTATTTACTTGGGCAGCACTTCAACTCTATTCTTTATCAACACACGCTTTAATCAATATTCCACTTGGGCACGCGAATCGAGACACCAACTCTTCATGGCACGCACTTCGAGATGATTGTCGGGACGTCGAGACAGCACCTCCTTCTTGTTTGGAATGTTTGTCGGGGAGTGATACGAGTATCGAGATATTGGACACGGAAAACGAGGCATCCCGCAAAACGAGGTGGATCGAGGGCACGTTTTTCGAGGTCTAGAGAGAAGTTAGAGAGAGTAATATGTGTGAATTGAGGTGTGATGGATCTGAACTCGTGGCCTTCTATTTATAGGCTGATTTTGGATCCCATCGCGGCACGCGATGGTTCCCTGGCTAACCTATCGCGTATCGCGATATAGGTTAGCTGAGTCACTGTGTAGACCTGCCACGTGGCAGGCGCCGCGCCACGTGGCGAACGTGTTGCCACGTGGCGGCAGACGTTGCCACCGTGTGCCAGGTGGCACACGTGTCACTGCGTGTCAGACACTCTATCGCGATACGCGATGGGGGTCTCTCTTGATCCATCGCGTAGCGCAATGGGTCAAGAAAACAGATTTTTCATTTAAGCCCCTGAAGTTTGGAAATTTACAGAATTTGTCCCTTAACTTTGATTCTTGACATTTTTGGCTCGATATTTTCCGTGATGTTACAATTTTGAATGACTCAAGCTCAAGTCTAGAGTTCCCTCCCAAAATACGACAACTGTGTGTAACTCATTTGTGACTATGACCCATGCATGATTACATGCAACCTTGATAAGAAAGGAATTGTCATTCGGGGGAGTTTACAAAGTAATTACAGAAAGATACAGTCATTTATTTCATTCATTTGCCCATTCCATTACAACGTTTATTTCATTCCTTCATTCATTCCATTACCTCATACCAAACAGACCTAAGTCTTAAAAAATATAAAAATATGTTATAAAAATAAGGAATATTGGATTTTAATAATCTCTATTAACTGGTATTGGCCGATAATAATCCATATTCGATTTATCGCCACTGGCGGTCCCAAATTCAAAAAAGTTGCCCCCCAATGGTCCCCCGTTAAAAATGACTTAACGGCGTTATAGTTTTTTCTGAATTTCAAACCAATGTTTTAGGGCTTTTGATCGTTAAGTGGATACGAGTTGATTGGAGTAAACTTAGCTCGAAACAATGATCAAAACGACTCGATTTTGGTTAATTGTAAGTTTAAACACCCGAATTGAAGCATTGTTTCGTCATTTTGAAGCACTATTTCAAACTAAATTTTACACCAACTGACTCGTATACTCCTAACGATTAAAAGCCCTAAAACATTAGTTTGAAATTAAAAAAAAACAATAACACCGTTAAGTCATATTTAACGGGGGACCATTGGAGGCCAACTATTTTGAATTTGGGACCGCCAGTGACGATAAAACGAATAGGGATTATTATCGGCGAATACCATTTAATATGGATTATTAAAATCCAATATTCCTAAAAATAATAACAATAATATAAGATAACAAAATAAGAAGAAAAAAATAAAGAAAAACCATGAAAGGTTTGAACGGTATGTAAAACTTGGATGTTGCGAATAAATAAAAGTAAAACCCAAGAAAATCGGCAGAAGAAAAGAAAGCCTCCTCCTCCGAGCTTTATCTTGTTATGGAAAGTGTTGTCCATAGCTTCGTTTCACTTTCACCGGCTGCTGCTGGCTTCAAGCCGTACTTGACACCTAAGCCGATTGCATATAAAACCCAAACCCTAACATTTCACAACCTCGCTTTACATTCTCCGACCATCAAGCCTTCTAAAGGTACCTCCAGTTACATTATTAATTATTCAAGGATTATTATTATATAGAAGTGTGCTAATTATATTATATCTATACTAGTATGAAACCCGCGCGATGCGGCGGCGACAACAATTTACAACACGATGCTCGTTTTCCTGTTACTTTATTTATCCTCTTGCAATATATTGTATTGTACATAGTTTTCTTAATCGTATAATATTGTAGTAATACCGAGAACTAGGTCAAGCTTAAAAAGTTTTTAGTAAACCAAGCTTTTAGTCGGCTCATTCACGCCTTACCAATGACCCTAACAAATAATTCAAAATTATCAAATAATTCAAAATAAAAAATACACAAAACAATCTAACAACGATGAATAAAAGTTCAAATTGCTAAACAATGTAAATTACATGATGTAATATATTGAAAGCATAAGACTTTCATCACCACATTATCGTTTAAATTTTACAAACAATGTAAGAAATATCCATAATATTTTCAACATGCATTGAGCTTAAACAATAACAAGTTACATCCAAATTCTTTCACTAATTGTTTAACTTCTGATAAGCAAACAACTACTGCTCGAATACAAGTTGTTGATACCATTGTTGTTTCAGTAGCATTGTTGTTCTTCAACTTAACAGAATATTGTAATAAATTCATAATTGAAAATTAGTTAATTAATAAAATTAAGGATAAATATATAACTAAAAATGAATGAAAATTTCCTAAATGAGTCGAGTCCAAGCCGAGCTCAAGCTTGAAAAACCAATCATGAGGCAAGTTCGAGCGGTCGAAACAACTTAAAACTACTCAATTTAAACAATAAAATATTCAGCAAACAGTTTTAATTTGTTTGACAAAACCGATTCAATTTTGACCCGTTAATAAAATTCCAATTTGAAACTGAATATCTAATGTGGCACAGTGCACCACCTGATACAACGCGTGAGATATTGCCTAATAAAAATTTCATAGATGCCTTTCATGTATGAAAACAATATATGGCCCGTTTCCAACCAAACAAGCACGTAATCAATCTATGATCCGAAGAAACACGTTGTCTATCATATAAATAAACTGAATCTTCTTTTAAATTAAGCCGAATCAGCCCCAAAACAATAGTTGACCAGAGTACACACTTTGACTAACAAAAAGTTAAAATACATTTCACCAGTTTTTTTTTTTTTGTTTTTTTTTTTTGGAAAAATAAGAAAACAAAAGCCCATGTTGACTCATTATCCATATACAACAAATATTTAACAAACATATTTCTAACAATGGAAAAGAAATATCAAAGTTTGATAACTGACAATGATCAGTTTGACCAAAAAAGTCAAAAATTAAAAATGTGGCATTGCTTTAAAAGGGCTTGAAAAGTTTGGTGAACTTGAAATGCTACTTCACCATTATGTTAACCATTTATTGTCTACCAATACAAAGTTAAAGTTGACGATATAAAAATAATGCATATGGTACCTCAAGCATAATTCTGTAAAACAGTTCTTCATTGAAGTAATCTCTACGGACGAAGACAAAAGGTAACTTGTATAATTGTATGTTGGAGCTTCACTTCAAGTTCCATATCCATTTTTTCCTGAATATTACATAATATATTATCCATATTATCCATATAAAGGAGAATTGGAAAAGAAAAAACATATTCTCAATGACCAAACATACACTCATATGCTGCCATTACAACAAGGGTATATTTGTCAAAATACAGCAATACGCAAATGACAATATTAGTGGCCTCATACAGGGTGGCTGCCCTACGAGCCTATTTATTTTCGCTAAACCGAGGTATTTAAAATACTCGGGCCGGCCCTAGCCTCAAATATGAGCTTTGTTAAAATTTAACATCAATTTTCTTTCAGACAATTTTCGTTATAACGTTTGACAGCAGTTGTACACAATATACTTTTCTTCAAATAGTTTCATATGCCCAAACTGACAACCCTCTAAAGTGACTGCAGCTTTTAATCATCCCAATAAAACTTATCCCTACAAGTCACATAATGTTAAAGTTAGCACATGCCAGCTGGTTTATAAACTGACTTAAATTGAATCCGCTCGTTTAACTTAAGGAGCGAAAAAACTGAACTCGAGCTTGGCTTATGAAAAGCTTGAACCCAATCATGTACTGTAAAAAGATATTTAATTTTATAATATATGCATTAATACATAAAAATGAAAACTATTATTAACAAACATAATGCATAAGAACTTATAACTCATATGTTTTAAAATTAGTGTTATACATTTTGGGTAGTGTTTTGTATATTTTGAAAGTTGGGCTTTAATTATAATGAATCAACAAGCCATCAGAGCGGCCTAAAGCAATCTGAATGGCCTTGTTTAACCCAAGGAAAAACCTAAAACAGAAAATACATATATTATTAAAATATATGACATGTTTTGGTTCAACAACTCAACCTAAATAATTATAACCTATGTAGTGTTATAATTCAAATATATTAAACAAATAGCTCCCACATGCTCCACAATGATTAACTATCAAAAAAACGAAATTATAACGAAGCCATGAAAAGTAAACGAAGAATAAGAGATTAAATAAAACCTAAGGCAGACTCTTTTCCTTTTATGTAGCAGTTCCATTTTTCACCTGCAGTATTAACAAACTTGATATATCAATCGCGTACATGTATTATATAAGCAGAGATATGTATAAAAATACATGCATAAATACTACAAGTACACTTTTTTATCTGCATAAAAACCCTAATTTTGATCGAATTACCTCAACGATATGATCTTCTTCCTCTTGCCGATTGCCGATGGAATTGGAGAATATGGAGAAAGTTGAAGATGAAAGTCGTTTCCCTAGAAAGTGGTGGTGGTGGGGTTTTTCTAGTACAAAAACAATTAAAACAAATATTCAAAGTGAATTTTTCATATAAAAAATAATATATAAATATTAGAATAAACTAATTACTACTGTGATGCATTTCGATCCAATTACAAGCATATAAACCGACACTACAAGAACAATTATATGAAATGAAAAACTTTTCATATATAACCCAAAAAAAAGTCAAAAGTAATTGAAAACTGTCAACACTAACCAGTAAACATGTTTGACTCAATGTGTACATTAGCGATTCCTCTTATGGAACTCAACGTGTGCGCCATCAAGTTGGCGAGTCCTATCCTCGGCCCATAGAACCTATGAAATCAAACCACAATCTCATCAATATATATATCCAGATCATACAAACTAAAACAGCTCTGAGCTTTAGAAATAGAGCTCGAAACAAGGCAAGCTCGAGCTCTCGTAAGCTAAAAAATCGACATGCCTCGTTTACACCCCTCTTCGAGACGAACTCAAAAAGTCTTAAGAAAATCAGCTCGATTCAGACCAACTAAGCTCGTGTATTAAAATACTTGAGTTGTTTTTACGCTTTTACCCTTTTACACTTACCTCAATAAAATACGACATAACTTAAACGACTTCTTTAGTAAATGTCTGCCCTGCCTCTGATGATCCAATCATAGATGTTTTAATTCTTCAAGAACTATGAGTACAGCAATGCTTGTGCTCGCATGGAAAAAAACAGTTAACAACTGAAACAAATCAAAAAAAGATAAAAATCAAACAATTTAAGTAGAAGAAAGATGAATCAATCAATTGTAAGTAGGATTAACTAACCTCTATAGCTCAAAGAAATATAAATTCATGTTTTGCCAATGATCCACCTACTAACTTTAATGCAGAAATAACCCTACAAGTCTTAGCCAGCCAATTATTATGTATATTAGGAATAGATTATAGTTAGTTATTTAGAGATAATCATTGTATTCATTGTGTATATCCTTTCCTTATTTCTTGGTTGTATTCTTCCCTATATATAGGGTCATTGTTTATCAATAATAATCGATCGATACTTTACAACCAAAATCACTTTCATGGTACCAGAGCCATAATCTGATAACCTACTCTCTTCTTCTTCTTCTTATTATTATTATTTTCTCGATCCCACCCTAATACTCACCGGATACGTCCGACCCCGTCACCATGACGAAAGAAACCGTGGCTGAATCATCGAACAAACCCGATCCTCTTCATCCTGCCTACTCCGTGTCGAACATTCAATCCAAGATCCGGACTTTGGACGGAACGAAGGTTACTTATTCGGCATGGGTAAAAACTGTTTCGCCTTCATACTGTTGCGTATAAGGTATTAAACCATATCGATGAATCAGCCCCTCCAGCCGCCACATCTCCCGAATACGCCCAATGGAAAGAACTCGATGCATTGGTTCTTCAATGGATCTACATCACCGTTTCGGATGATCTTATGAAACGCCTTATAGATACAACTGTGGCTAGAGCGGCTTGGACAAAGCTCGAGAAGATCTTCTTAAGCAACAAAAAGGCTCACGCTGCGGTGCTTGAGACAAAGTTTTGTAATCTCACACTGACAGCATGTTCCTCGGTTGACGACTACTGTCAACGGCTGTCCGATTTAGCCAGTCAATTGGCCGATGTTGATCAGCCCGTCTCTGAATCACGGCTTGTTCTTCAGCTTGTTCGCGGGCTTCCACCTGAATATAACACCACTGCTTCTCTAATTAATCAGCAGGGTGTTGATTGGGACCAGGCTATCACTATGCTTAATGACGAAGTCATCCGGATTGAAGCTCAGAAGGGCTCACAGAATACAGTTTTGGCTGCTACTGTAGCGCCGCCTTCAGCTGGCTCTTCATCCAACAACAACCAGCAATCTGAAGCTTCCTACTCCACCAATAATCGTCGTGACAGCAGAGGCAGAGGCGGGGCTTCCAACCGCCGGGGCAGATCTCAGCAACAACCCCCATGGACCGCCTATCAGGGACAGCCGTCTTCTTTTCCTAATTGGGCTTGGTGGACACCTCCACCATGTCCTTACCCGACCCAGCAGCAGTGGTCTGGCAGCAAGCAACCCGCCCAACCTCGGCTCCTCAGGTTCAGTTCACACTTACCTCAATAAAATACGACATAACTTAAACGACTTCTTTAGTAAATGTCTGCCCTGCCTCTGATGATCCAATCATAAATGTTTTAATTCTTCAAGAACTATGGGTACAGCAATGCTTGTGCTCGCATGGAAAAAACAGTTAACAACTGAAACAAATCAAAAAAAGATAAAAATCAAACAATTTAAGTAGAAGAAAGATGAATCAATCAATTGAAAGTAGGATTAACTAACCTCTATAGCTCAAAGAAATATAAATTCATGTTTTGCCAATGATCCACCTACTAACTTTAATGCAGAAATAACCCTACAAGTCTTAGCCAGCCAATTATTATGTATATTAGGAATAGATTATAGTTAGTTATTTAGAGATAATCATTGTATTCATTGTGTATATCCTTTCCTTATTTCTTGGTTGTATTCTTCCCTATATATAGGGTCATTGTTTATCAATAATAATCGATCGATATTTTACAACCATAATCACTTTCATGGTACCAGAGCCATAATCTGATAACCTACTCTCTTCTTCTTCTTATTATTATTATTATTATTATTATTATTATTATTTTCTCGATCCCACCCTAATACTCACCGGATACGTCCGACCCCGTCACCATGACAAAAGAAACCGTGGCTGAATCATCGAACAAACCCGATCCTCTTCATCCTGCCTACTCCGTGTCGAACATTCAATCCAAGATCCGGACTTTGGACGGAACGAAGGTTACTTATTCGGCATGGGTAAAACTGTTTCGCCTTCGTACTGTTGCGTATAAGGTATTAAACCATATCGATGAATCAGCCCCTCCAGCCGCCACATCTCCCGAATACGCCCAATGGAAAGAACTCGATGCATTGGTTCTTCAATGGATCTACAGCACCGTTTCGGATGATCTTATGAAACGCCTTATAGATACAACTGTGGCTAGAGCGGCTTGGACAAAGCTCGAGAAGATCTTCTTAAGCAACAAAAAGGCTCACGCTGCGGTGCTTGAGACGAAGTTTTGTAATCTCACACTGACAGCATGTTCCTCGGTTGACGACTACTGTCAACGGCTGTCCGATTTAGCCAGTCAATTGGCCGATGTTGATCAGCCCGTCTCTGAATCACGCCTTGTTCTTCAGCTTGTTCGCGGGCTTCCACCTGAATATAACACCACTGCTTCTCTAATTAATCAGCAGGGTGTTGATTGGGACCAGGCTATCACTATGCTTAATGACGAAGTCATCCGGATTGAAGCTCAGAAGGGCTCACAGAATACAGTTTTGGCTGCTACTGTAGCGCCGCCTTCAGCTGGCTCTTCATCCAACAACAACCAGCAATCTGAAGCTTCCTACTCCACCAATAATCATCGTGACAGCAGAGGCAGAGGCGGGGTTTCCAACCGCCGGGGCAGAGGCAGGGGCAGATCTCAGCAACAGCCCCGATGGACCGCCTATCAGGGACAGCCGTCTTCTTTTCCTAATTGGGCTTGGTGGACGCCTCCACCATGTCCTTACCCGACCCAGCAGCAGTGGTCTGGCAGCAAGCAACCCGACCCACCCTCGGCTCCTCAGGTTCAGTTCACCGGCTTCCCTCCAGCCACCGGTTACTCTCCGGCTCAGTTTGCAACACCCGGATTCAACCAGCCCATGTATAACCCTCTCTGCCCAACTGATTTGAGTGCTGCAATGGCTAATATGCAGGTTAATTCTCCTAATATGGCTTGGAACTCAGATGTTATGGATACAGGGGCCGAGTCTCACGTCACTAAAGACCAAGGTAAAATCGTTATCCCTGATTCTACTCCTGTATGTCGTCATATTTTGGTAGGTAATGGTATGCTTTTACCAATTAAAGGATCATGTACCAGCTTTCACCATTTACCAAACCGAACTTATATACTCCGAAACATCCTTTATAGCCCTCAAATAATTAAAATCTTATTTATGTTAGACGTTTTACTCGTGATAATCAAGTGTCTGTCGAATTTGACCCGTTTGGTTTTTCTTTGAAGGACCTCAAAACTAAGAAGACACTATCTCGCCACAACAGTATCGGGAAACTTTATACGTTCACGCCGCCTCAACTGCCGCCTCAAGCCACCTTTATTGCTTTCCACCGTTTACCTTGGCATGATCGTCTAGGACATCCCGGGGCGCAAGTTCTAGATATTTTAAATCGTAGTTTTAATTTTCAATGTAATAAGGACAAAAGTCACAATCTTTGCAATTCTTGTCAACATTCAAATAGTAAAAGATTGCCTTTTTATTCGTCTAATACATTTACTTTTGCTCCTTTTGATATTATTCATTGCGATTTATGGACTTCGCCAATCACGAGTAAAACAGGATACAAGTATTATATGGTGCTAATTGACAATTTCTCACACTTCGTGTGGGTTTACCCCCTAAAATATAAATCCGAAACCTTTCCCACTTTTGCCAGATTCCATCAATTAATCTTCACCCAATTTAACCGCAAAATAAAAACTTTTCAATGCGACTTAGTGGGTGAGTTTGACAATTTAGCGTTTAAAACTTTTGCCCAACAAAACGGTTTGCTTTTCCGTTTTTCTTGCCCTCAAACATCCTCTCAAAATGGAAAGGCAGAACGTAAGATTCGCCGCTTGAACGACATTATACGGGCTCTCTTAATTCATGCGAATCTACCTCCTTCGTTTTGGGTTGAAGCCCTACACACCGCCACTTATCTTCACAATATATTACCAACCAAACGCCTAAATTTTACACACCTACATTTGCTCTTTATCTTCGTCACCCTGATTACGAACACTTACGTGTGTTCGGCTGTGCGTGTTACCCTAACACATCAGCTACTCAGCCTCATAAACTTCACCATCGGTCCATCCGATGTATTTTTCTCGGGTATCCACCTGACTTTCGGGGATACTGTTGCTTCGACCCTACCACAGGCAAGGTACACATCTCACGACATGTGACCTTTGATGAGCACGTGTTCCCGTTTACACTTCCTCATCATCCTACCTCATACAATTTTTTGGACAACACCACCCCACCTGGATTCACATTCCATTGGCCCATTAACCAGCCCACACCCAACATTAACCTGCCCACACCCAACCCGGTCACGGCCCCATACCCGTTCACATACTCGCGTCGTCCTCGTCTTGCACCACCTTTGACCAACCCCTCTACCACCATACCAGCTTCGGCCCAAGCCCAGCCCCATCCTATCCAGCCAACCGGTCCGATTACTAACCAACATCCCATGACAACTCGTTCCAAATCACGATCCAACACTTCGACTATACACAACACCATCTCCCTTTCCCCGGTCCCTACTTCCTATGCCAAAGCCCTAACTGATCCAAATTGGTTGCATGCAATGCAAACTGAGTATACGGCATTACAGGATAATGAAACATGGGAGCTTGTTCCACGCCCACATGACCGTCCCGTAATTCGTTGCATGTGGTTATTTCGGCATAAATTTAAATCGGACGGATCGTTGGAACGTTATAAGGCCAGGTTGGTGGTTAATGGAAATTCACAAACAGTTGGTGTCGATTGTGATGAGACATTTAGTACCGTGGTCAAACCAGCCACTATTCGCACGGTTTTGTCTCTTGCTGTGTCAAGGACTTGGCCTATTCATCAACTTGATGTAAAGAATGCTTTTTTTACACGGGGAACTACATGAGACAGTTTTTATGCATCAACCACCGGGTTTTTATGATAAACGTTTTCCTAACCACGTTTGTCGGTTGAAGAAATCACTGTATGTCTTAAACAGGTACCGAGGGCTTGGTACACCCGTTTTGCTAATTTTATTACCTCCAAGGGGTTTCGTAGCAGCACCTGTGATCAGTCTTTATTTGTTTATCAACAGGACCCGTCTAATATTGCATATTTATTATTATATGTTGATGATATAGTCCTTACAGCTTCTAATGACCGTCTCTTAAACAACATTATTGGCACGCTCTCAAGGGAATTTGCCATGACTGATTTGGGTCGTCTACATCATTTCTTGGGAATAAAGGTTACTCAGCAAAAGAATGGTATTTTCTTGTCACAGACCCAATATGCCAAAGACATAATCACCCGCGCTTCCATGTCCTCGTGCAAACCTTGTTCAACACCGGTTGATCTTTCATCTAAATTAAGTGCTACAGATGGAGCTCTATTTTCGGATCCGACATTATATCGGAGTCTGGCGGGTGCACTGCAATATTTAACTTTTACTCGTCCAGATTTGTCATATGCAGGTCAACAGGTGTGTCTCTTCATGCATGAGCCTCGAGATCCTCACTTTGCCTTTATGAAGCGTATCATCCGTTATTTGCAAGGAACAATTGACTATGGTATACGGATCATGAGATCTGATTCACATGACTTGGTTGCCTATTCTGATGCTGATTGGGGCGGTTGCCCAGATTCGAGACGCTCGACATCGGGTTATTGTGTCTTGGTGACAATCTTATATCTTGGTCTGCTAAACGTTAGCCTACTGTCTAACGATCCCGTGCAGAAGCTGAGTATAGGGGAGTTGCAAATGCGGTTGCAAAAACGACTTGGATTAGGAATCTGCTGCTCGAACTTCACACTCCTTTAACGCGCGCATCAGTAGTTTTTTGTGACAATGTTTTAGCGGTCTATTTATCCAATAATCCGATTCAACATCAAAGGACAAAACACATAGAGATTGACATACACTTCGTCAGAGAGAAGGTTCGTCTTGGGCACATTAAAGTTCTTCACGTCCCATCCTCTATGCAGTATGCGGATATATTTACCAAAGGATTATCTCGTGAACTATTCCAATCATTTCGGTCCAGCTTGGGCGTCTGTCCTCCGCCCTCTCAAACTGAGGGGGTGTCTTAGCCAGCCAATTATTGTGTATATTAGGAATAGATTATAGTTAGTTATTTAGAGATAATCATTGTATTCATTGTGTATATCCTTTCCTTATTTCTTGGTTGTATTCTTCCCTATATATAGGGTCATTGTTTATCAATAATAATCGATTGATACTTTACAACCATAATCACTTTCAACAAGCACTGCAAGCATCACTGATGTTGTCCTCTAAAACAAAATAAGAAAACATTTAGTTAAATAATGCCAAACAAAGTAACTTCCAAGTTAAAAGAAACACACAAAAAAAAACAGCTCACACCATTGAAAAGTTATTAATCCCATAACCCAATACATAGTTATTTTGAATATGATTATGCCGGTCCAGAATCTTAAATGAGTTTAAAATCATTCAAAATATAGAAAGTTTGCTACATTACCGAAGAAAAGATGATAAATTTGGTAAACGTGTACAAAATGTAGTCAACTTAAAGACCCATATATGAAACTAAGGCCAAGATTTATCAACATGTGGTCAACTTAAATACCTGAGAACTGTCTCGAATGTGGTTTCATCTAATGAAAAACGTACCCTCAAGAAATGACTGGGTGTGGCCTGTTTACCCACCAGAATATAGCCAAATTAGAGGCAAATAAAATGTAGATTAATACGGTATTGGTGGTACCCTAAACAAAAGCATATTCATGTACTACTTTCAATGAACTTTCCATAGTTACAACTAAGATCAACCTGGTTAGGATATTACCCCTTAGTTACAAATTTACCTATATGGTTGTATTTAGTCAAAAAGGTTTCTAAGGGATAACGGAATTCATTTTAGTTTCATCTTCTTGACCTTGCAAGATATGTTTGTTATAAAGTATAACCCAAAACACACTGATATCCAAACTCAAAATTTACCATTAAAATGACAATATTTTAGCTTAATCTCGTTTCTAATATACACCGTAAATCCAAACACAAGAAGAATAAAATTAACATCATAATTTTATACCAATGAAAGAAACCCTTTATCAGCGTACTATGAAATTGTAGAAGCAGATTCACGAAATTAGCAATTGACTGATTACCTAGGTAACGCACAGTTTGGAGGATTCCGGCAGCTGTCGGACTGTTCACCCGCCTAATACATAAGAGCCGTTTTTATTCTTCATCTGTAAGTTGAAGTGGTCACTGGGAAAATTGAGTTCAATTGGAAAAACTGACCACCGCCACAGGCGATTTTGGCAGTAAAAAATTGTAGCTATAGATTTATTACCTTACACAGCCTCTCTGCCTCTATCTAACAGAACCACCGGTGGAGTCACCGAGTGACCATGAACCACCGAAGCTGGTCAAGATTCTCACACATACAACCACCACTACAGCAGAACACCACCAGAGTGTATCACCACCGCCTAAAATGCTTTTGTCTTCACTGCCTCTCGCTTTAGGGTTTCTTTTTTACTGGAGGAATGTGCATAATGTATTTGAATTTTGAATTCTCTGCATTTGGATGCGTACATATAACAAGGGTTTCAAAACAATGTTTTGATTTTTGTCCATTAAGAATTGTACCTTGTGTCTTATAATTTGTACATCTTTTATTTTTTAACATCTCCGTTTTCTCTCTCTCTCTCTTATCTCCGATCCATTATATATAGTAATAGATTATATTATTAAGCATGAGTGATGGGAAATTAACGTAATTTCACAAATACATGATAGGGACGAAAGTGACATTTCATAATTAGGCTGAAAAAGTAATTTTGCAATCCCTTAATTCGTTTTTAAAACATTAGGTACAACTTTGTGTTTTATAAAATTACTCAATCATCCTTTGTGTTGTGATGTAATCAATTAAGGTAAGGGTCACTGCAGTGGGTATTGATTGCAGACGAAAAACCCACAATGAAAACCGTCAATGCCCGATCACTGAAGACAACATCAAACCAGTTACCCTATCATTATTGAGGAAATAGATAAGTAACTCCAATTCATTGTCCGGTAGTTTGTTCATTATATCTTTTGTGAATTTGGGTTAACCGAAACGGTTGTAATCACTTCCTTGCAATGAAGTTTTGAAACCCCGTAATCAATGTGCAATCCAAGTATCAAGAAGCAATCAAAAGCTGCAATCAATGTCTTTTATGGTATAAGTATGGCCGATGTTTCATTGCATTTCTTCAATGAACAAGTCAAAATAAACATAGCCGAATTGACCCATTCATAAGTAAACAAGTCAAAATAAACATAAAAACTGAGACCTGAAACCGTCGGTTGAGTTTCGGAATTGGTACGGTACCGGTATTTCCCGAATTTTGGTATTTTCGGTACCGGTACCGGTCGATACCGATACGATACCAAGCTCATCCCTATTCAACAACAATTCATAAAAGTTTGTACAAAAAGTTTTTTTTTTGGGTAATCCTACCAATTTGACCCATGCAAAAACTGCCGGTTTTATCCGTTAACGAACCCACCAGTTCTTTCACCTCTTCAGCTTTTCCTCACTTTCCTCCTACCTTATTTAATTTTATTGATGGATTTTTATTTATTTATCAATAACAAGGAAAAAGAATAATAAAATTGATATTTTATGAAGGTCAAATATGTATTTTATATTTTCTGCCGTGGGTCATAATCATTGGCTATCTTTTTCAATCCTTTGGCCGTTATTGATCAACCAAAAGTCCAAAAGATTTAAAAGTTGATATTTGATGAAAGTCTTTTAAGTATTTAATATTTCTTTACTCTAAAAATGATAAAATTGTGAAAATTAAACCATAATTGTTTTCCACTTTTCAGGGTATGGCTGACCGCATAATCGTAATGAGAACTTCTCTTAGAGAACATTGAAACTCCTCTCATGGATGATGACTCCTGAACAAGTTCATCGTTTGACAAAAGAATTTCATATTTATATGACCAATGGCCATATTAGGTAATAATAGTTCTCAAAACACTAGAAAGAAGTTCCAAATATATTTATTTACACTTACTTTTTTTAATTGAAATTTAATAATGCTAATATGTGCTATACAGTGTGGCAGGGGTCACAAGTGGAAATGTTGAATACTTAGCAAAAGCTATCCATCAAGTTACAAAAGTTGTTTCATAAATTAGGCCGCTTAGGAGACCTGATCTTGCAGGCGGCCCGGAAATTTCAAATACAGAACCCAATTTTCTTATTGGCTCCTTTTATATTTCATAGAAACATCCAAACGATTTACAATGAAGTGGCAAGTAAGCGGGCAACAAGCTGCGCCGCAACCCTCTTTTGGATAGCAAACCCAATCCGACTAAAAACAAAGTTTTGATTCTTATGGGCTGATACGTTACTATACACATGGGAATAAAATTTTATTTACAAGGACCCAACTCTTAGTGCTGCTTCTGGCACCTGAAATCTATGTATCATTACTTGTGTAGTAGTTTTATATACTATTGTAGTAATCTCTGGAGCCACAAGGAGTGGTACAATTTTGGTCCAGTGAGAGGACATAGTTTGTGAATCAAACTTAAAACTGTTCACGAGTCGAGCCCGAGTCAAGCCAGGGTGGTTTCGAGCTTGGGCTTGAAATTAAACGAGGCATCTCAGCTAAGGCTCTAGCTTGATTTTGAAGCTAAACGAGATTTAAATCGAGCCAACGAGCCGAGCCATTATCGAGCCGAGCCTAGGTCGAGCCGAGCTTGGTTACAAAAATGAGCCAACTCAACTCAGAATGTTTCAAATCAAGTTTTTTTAGCTAGTTTTATTCGAGCTTTTATCGAGCGAGCCACGAGCCCGAGCTTCGAGCCTCGAGCTTTTTGAACAGCCCTATAATCAAACTAAACATGTATTTCAAGAAATTGTAAAGGGTGGAGGGGGTGCAACTGGGTTGACTTCCTTAAAAGTCAAAAGTTTTATCACGATAATCCTGCCATTGAATCCCATTGCTTATGATGCAAAGCATGAACCATTTACTGTTTCGGGTTCGGACGCTGACGTGTTTGCAAACAATGTTGATATGCTATACATTTTGCGCCAAATTTGAACATGCGTGAACCGATTTTACATTTTTTCGGTCAAGTTGACCTTATTGCCCTTGGTGCAAATGAAAAACTTGTTCTCAAAGCTTGGGATCCAAGAGCTTTTGGAGGGTGTTTATGGTATTTCAAATGCAACAATATTACGGCGGTTGAAAGTTTTGATGGCTTTCGTGTATGTTTGTATTTGAAGAATCATTAGTTAGTGTATGCATTTGGCGTGCTATGTCTCAATGTGCGCGTAATAATACTTTAAGTTAGTTTTACTATAAGTTATGATGTTATTTAAGTTAACGGTTCATCAATATTAATTTCTATATGATCACGAGAATACAGAGTGTTGATGATATGTTTTATTAATGACTACTAGATTAGTACCCGTGTTACACACGGTGGAACTTATTTAAAATCATAATATATATGTAACATCATATAAATTTAATTAAATACAAATGTTGTACTTGTAAACAAATGATAATTTTGCATGAATTATAAAATATTATAACTTACTAAATCATATATAAAAACATACAAAGAATAACAAAGATAATAAAAGTTAAATTATTTTATAACTTATATCATTAGTACAATAATAAGCAAACAAAGGAAATTAGTCTCCAAATCAATAAAACAATTTTACAATGTCGATTCAACAAAACTATTATCTCAATGTTGATTTAAAAGATGAACTCTCTATAAGACATTATTACACATCAATGTTAAAATGTGTTAAAAGATAAACAATATTTAAGACATTTCTTTTTATAAGTATATTATAATATTATGTTACAAAACAAATTGTTATGACAATCAAAAATATAAATTTAGTTTTTCATAATAAAATAATTAATTGATCTTTAAAATAAAGTCTTAATCAATATTCAATAACATATTAAGTTTCATTCAAGTGTAGTTGACATATAGTTGATTCCTAATATATATCATTCATGAAATATCAAAACGCTTTCTCATTTAATTCTTTATAACTATTTTGTAGATAAATTGTGCTAAATAATCATTGAATACATATAATAATAATAATCTTATATTGTTTTAATAGAATGTGCTTTTTAGCTTTATGTTTCTTTCAATATGTATTCATTTAACCCGTTTCCTTTGTAACTATATTTTTTTACCCATTTAGAGATAATGTAATTTGAAATGGTTGATGACTATCTATGAAATTTAAAATGAATGATCAACTGTGTATTGTAAGTCTCTTAGACTTGCTTGGTTGTTGCAAATTTGAATTATTTTCTAACAAATGTCAGACTGTAAAAATATACATATATATATATATATAGTTAGTAAATTTTCATCTTAAAAATCCACTTTTGAATTAAATAACCTAGCGAGTGACCCGTGTAATACATGAGCGAGAATTATAGAAAACGTATATATATATATATATATATATATATATATATATGTTTTGAATTTAAATGAATTGTAAATGTTATATTTATAAGAACGAATTATTTTAGATGAATTATAAGGTATTACATCATGAATATTAATTAAACGGTAAGTGCATCATTTGAAATTAAATTATTATTATTATTAATTATTATTATTAAAATTATAATAACGTACACATTTACCAAAATTAGAGTCAAGTCATATTAATAAAAATATTCAAGTTGTTAACCTATTAAAATTCGGTTTTTGAAAGTATGGTCAAATTCCAACTGTATAACCTATTTATGTAAATTTAATATAAGTGGTAAAATATCCGTATTTCAAAATGGTTTAAATAAATAATTTTTATTACTGGAAAATATAATTCAAATATAATTGATAAATAAATTTGTAAATAAAACATATTATGATAAAAATAGAAATCATGTTGGTTTTTAGTCAAAAATAACTACTATTATGTAAATTTAAGTTGACATAATAAAATCAATATGGTTTTTAATATACGTTTTTTATGTAATTTTTGATATATTATTATTATCTAAATTTATGATAAAAAATTTCAAATTAACTTATACAAAAATAAATATAAGAATAATAGTTTTTAAATTATTTTAGTCAACATATACCAAAAATATATGGTTACTTATTTTTCTAATTAAATTTAATATTTTCAAACAACTTACCATAATTAGTCCAATTATTTACATATTTACTTATTTTCAAACGACTTATATAAATTTACTTATTTAATTTATTAATAACGTTTTAAGTTTAATATTTGAAGTAACGGTATATCATTTGTACCAAAAAAATTGTAACTTGTAATTTATACCACGAAGTATGATTATATACCAAAAAATTATTGTTATTATAAAAATATTTAATTAATATTCACGTTAACTATAAATTAATATTATACGATTATATACTATAAATTATTTACTTATTTATGTAAAGATAATATAAATAGAAGATTTGCAATTATTGTAAATTATAATATGAAAATTGGTTAAAAATAATTGTAAATAAATCGTTGCTTTGGGAGGAAATCATGTTGGTTTTTAGTCAAAAATATAATTTAAATAGAATTGATAAATAAATTTGTAAATAAAACATATTTTAATAAAAATAGAAATCATGTCGGTTTTTAGTCAAAACTAACTATTATTATGTAAATTTATTAGTTGACATAATAAAATTAATATGTTTTTTAATATACGTTTTTTAAGTAATTTTTTATATATTATTATTATTATCTAAATTTATGAAAAAAATTTCAAATTAACTTATACCAAAAATAAATATAAGAACAATAGTTTTTAAATTATTTTAGTCAACATATACCAAAAATATATGTTTACCTATTTTTCGAATTAAATTTAATATTTTCAAACAACTTACCATAATTAGTGCAATTATTTACATATTTACTTATTTTCAAACGACTTATATAAATTACTTATTTACTTTACTAATAACGTTTTAAGTTTAATATTTGAAGTAACAGTATAACATTTGTAACAAAAAATTTGTAACTTTTAATTTGTACTACGAAGTATGTTTATATACCAAAAAAATTATCGTAACTTGCAATTATTGTAAATTATTTGAACTAACAATATTACATTTTAATTAATTTATTGTTATTATAAAAATAATTAATTAATATTCACGTTGACTATAAAATAACTAATTTCAAATAATTCAAATTAATTTTAAAATCGGTTTGTTTATAAATTAAGGAAAGTTAAAGAATATAAAATGTTTTAATGGGATAATTAAATTACAATATTTATGTTAATGAAGTTATTTAAAACAATAAGGAAAGTCAACAAAATAAATGGTATTAATGAGATAATTCATATTGAATAGATTAAAACACGCCGGAAAAAAATATAGATCAAACTTATCTCGGATCTCCGATATACAATCGTATTTTATTTTTTATAAACACAAGAAGATGAATATACATGAATATTAACAAGTTAACAAAATAAAATATACATCAACATTAAAATTAAAATCAATATATATTATAAACTCATAAGCATTCCGTGAAATTAAATTATATGAGTCGACAATTACCTGAAATAATAAAAAAGAATATTAATATTGATATTATGGATTATTTTAATTATAACTAAAACAGGAAAATTTTAAAGGTGTTAATGGAAAAACAAAATTTAAAGATGTTACCGGAAAAAAGATGGTATAAGCCGTGACACTCACCGTAAAATGTTATCGGAAAATGTTAACTAAAATAATAAAAAAGAATATTAATATTGATATACGGAAAATGTTACCGAAAAAAATTACCGGAAATACTTACCGGAAAAACGTAACAATGGAATATAAGATTTTGATTAACAAACTAAAATGTAATCTTCAGTAAATTAAACGAGTAAATAACCTGAAATAATGTAAAGCAACCATTGTTATAGGTATAAAACATAGCCGAAAAAATTTAACATTGAGTTTTACCGGAAAAACGTAAAACATCTAAATATCACATTCATGCCCGTTTATGATTTACAACCTAAACTGATTTTATAAAATCAGTTAACAATGAAAATAAACATAAAAAGGTTAGAAGAAACAATAACCGGAAAAAATAATAAGGTTGCCGGAAATAAATAGATAAACAACCGGAAGTTTATGTAAGGCCCCGAACCCGGTAGCCTTACTTTAGCGTCGGATTTACTCATAAACACAGTTCTTGCAATCAGAGTTAATTAAAACTTTCGCGGAAACGTTTACTTGAAGCATTCGTTACAAAACATTCAATCTCTTCTCTGATACTATAAAACAAATCATTATATTTAAAACATCTTTTCTTCCATCTTAAGATGTCAGCCGTTCAATCCATGCCATGTGCCATCCTCATGCTAGTTCTTTGGTCTGATCACCTGCGTGCATACTAAAAGTCAGCTACGCTGAGTGAGTTCTAGTTAATCAAGCAACTTATCATACAACCACTACATGCATCATATACGTATCCGCAGACACGTAGTCCACTATCTAACATGTTTACCTTACCACTTAGCCTCTTATTTACACCTATCACCTTGCCACTTTGCCACTTTAATAACGTATAACGTTATGCCACTTTGCCACTTTAATAACGTATAACGTTATGCCACTTTGCCACTTTAATAACGTAAAACGTTATGCCACTTTGCCACTTTAATAACGAAGGCACATATAGGCTTACCCTACCACGTACTATCGTTATGCCACTAACACTCTTACTAGACTCTTGCCACTTCTAACACGCTCTACCTCTACTTGTCTACAACACGCTTCATATCATTAACATAATAAGCAAGTCACATCAACAATCATTCACACATAATAACGATGGCACGTACAGGCTTTCCCTATCACGCGCTCACGTTATGCCACTAACACCCTTACTACACCCTTGCCACTTCTAACACACTCTACCTCTACCTGCCTATATCACACTTCATATCAGTTCAGTATTTACGTAATAAACAAGTCACATCATAACATTCATACACACTATCAACCACTTGGAATTTACTATCCTTGGCGATACGTGCAATATCCGAAGATCGTTCACGTACCGACAAGCATTATAAAATATATACCTCGTATAACATCTATAGCATACACTTACCACTTAAGGTAAGTGTATTCACACTTCACATCGAGTATGCACACAGCCCCGAAAACATAACAAGGAAATGGGGCTAGAAACTCACCTGAACTCTGCCTCTTCCTCCGATAGTTGTAAATCCCTTCTTTAACTGAGCTCGGCTGACTGTATAAGTTACACGTATTAATACTCGCCTGATCTAATCTGGTGGCCTAGTATTAACTTACTTTTACTTATCGTTTATAATTTATTTTCTAATCGAACTCGACTTTAGGCGAAGTTAAACCTTAGGCGAACTTAGCTTTAGGCGAAGTTAAACCTTAGGCGAACTTAGCTTTAGGCGAAGTTAAACCTTAGGCGAACTTAGCTTTAGGCGAAGTTAACACTTAGGCGAACTTAGCTTTAGGCGAAGTTAACCCTTAGGCGAACTTAGCTTTTAGGCGAAGTTGTCATCAGGCGAACTTAGCTTGCAGGCGAAGTTCATCAGGCGAACTTAGCTTGCAGGCGAAGTTGTCGGCTGCAGCTACTGTTCGTCCTTAATCATCTTCGTTTCTTAACCAAATAACTCGATTTAGGTATCCACGTAATCGTCTGACCTGCGCCTACAAACCCCAACCATCAAATCGGCCTAACATCGATGTTTAAGGGGTGCGATTTAGGCATATAGGTTACGGGTTCTTTTAGGTTAACAATTAACCTATCAAATGCTAATCAATTCCAGTAATATTTGTTGTTTTAGGTTCGTTTATAACAAACTAACACAGATCTATGATTTCCCAAATCAAACCGAACCTATACGAACGATTTCTAACTATAAACGTACCTTGAACGAGTCGAACTACGAACCCGGTTAAGCCTTGATGTTGTTTTGGTCCGTCACGACGTTCCAGCACCAACAAGCTCGGGTTTTCGCCTTCGGATCTTGGTTCGGGTTCTAAGATGGTGTTGTGTGTGTTTTGGTGGTGTATGGAATATGTGAGAATGAGGATTAAATGGTGATTAATGGTATTTATATTTAGGGATCATGGGCTTAAGCCCATGGACTCTCCTTCCTTCTTTCATAACCCAAGTCCATAACCCATATCCATTACCCAACACTAGCCCGGCCCATACCAACTCCTACTCTATTTATTTATTTCCCGATAACCCGAGTAAACTTTCCCTCTATTATTAAGTAATACAATTAATATTATTTTGGAAATTTCGGGATGTTACAAGTCTTCCCTCCTTAAAGAGGTTTCGTCCCCGAAACCTAACTTATTCCCTATAAAAGGAAAACTTCTTATATTTACACACTTTATTGAATCGCCGTTGCTTTCTGGGTTATCCCTCTTACTCCTGACTTGTAGTCATCGAGCGGTGATCATGTGTTTTAGCTATTACGGTAGCTTGTCCATGAAGCCCTCGATGTACCAAGTCTCGTATCGCCTTCCCGAGGAACCTTGTTCTATATAATAACGCTAACTCCTAAGGCGACGCTTTACCATCACACAACTATTTATCATAACCAACATGCATTCAAGATAAATTCATAGGTCGTTCATACAAAATCACAAGAAGTCACAAGTACTTCATAACATAAAAGGAAATCATTCAAGCTTGCTAAATGTAGGTTCCTTGGATGGATCGCACGAGATATCTCGATCTACTCAGGTGCGGAATCCCTGCGTAGATCGTTACGAGTATAGAACACGAATCACACGAACACACGAAACGAACACACGTTATAAATAACTCAAACACGTGATACGATATCACTATTACAGACACACGTTACAGCTCTCGTAACAACTCGAACAAACTAACACGAACAACTAACTGGTTCTTCACTAAGCCGTAAGCTAGGTATATAAATACACGACAACTTCGCCTGGCATGTTTAGGCGAAGTTGTCCATAACTTCGCTTGACTAACAAGTTCGCCAATTAAGCGAACTTGTCAGTAACTTCGCTTAAACATACAAAACATAATTAAACATTACAGACTCGATTACAGACACTAGACTATGAACTACTGGCATTATGCACCAACAGACTCCCCCTTGGCAGTAGCTTCATATCTTGATCTTTAAGCACTTGTCTTGTAATCTTCAACCTTGTATCTTCACGCATGCACTCCTTCTCTAACACAAACTGACACAACTATTTGATACTTCCTCGCTTCGTCCTTCCAAGCAGGAATATAAAAGATTTTCTTCTCATTTAGCACCTGAAGATCAGCTTGCGATAAGTTTACCAAATGCATCGGATCGTAAACTCTTAGGGAGCTCTTGTTCATCCTCGTCTTCCATCACTGCCTCTGCTGTCTCACAATCCACAAACCACCACTTTAGGTCTTTAAGCACATCCTTGGGCATAAGCTTCATCGGTACTTCTTTCAAACACCGGATCGGTTTATACTTCATGACCATCCAAGGTTTTCCATCAGCTCTCAAACCTCTATCCTTGTCTTCAACAAGTTTTCCCTTCTGCGGTTTCAACAGCTCAAACTTCTTCTCTTTTATACTC
Source organism: Bidens hawaiensis (assembly GCF_021521415.1). Taxonomy (NCBI): domain Eukaryota; kingdom Viridiplantae; phylum Streptophyta; class Magnoliopsida; order Asterales; family Asteraceae; genus Bidens; species Bidens hawaiensis. Next base: position 73,356 of record NW_027491722.1, on the reverse strand, counting down.
TCTCCCCATACAATTTTCCCAATAACTTTAGCCATATTATCGTCACTCCGATTGATTAACCACAATCTGGCTAAGTCTTTCACTTCACATTCCGGCAGTGTATTCAACGACCTTAACATTCTTTTAAAATACTGAACGCCGTCATACCGTTTAATCACAAAGAGCTTCAACTGCTCATCATAGATCCAGCAAATAATCCCTTTCTTCGCTTCAGCATAGCCTTTAATATTGTAACTCTTCTTAAACATTGTAGGGACCGCCGGTTTCTTCGTTTTGACGAACCACTGAGCATAGCCTTCCACCTAGGCTGCTCTTCCCATTCAGTCTCATCGATTACTGTCTCATTACCCATATCTGCTTTCTCCACACCTGGAATGTCATGCTCCACATTCTCTTCTTCTATTTCACCTTCTTCAACATCTTCTTCAATCACAATCTGAGCACCAATCTTTTCAATCTCTTTGACTGGCAATACATCATCATCAAACAACACATCATCACTAAACATATCATCATCTAATTCTTTCAAAGCATCAATCACATCATCTCCCATTTCTTCATCATCAACCATCACCACTTCATCACCACCAGAACTGCCAGCCGCACCTGCAGACTCCCCCTGAGCTGTGGAAGTCCCAAGAGCTTGAGTAGTTCTTGGCAACTCACCACCTGCACCTTTCGATGCATTGGGATCATCGTCTCTATCATTTCTCTTCTTTGTCCTTAACTCGTCGCCTTTACAGCGTGTCTCCCCCTGAGATGCCAAGAACTCCTTCATAGCATCTATAATTCTCCCATGTTCAACCAGGAGGGACGACTGTAGTTGATTTTCTGCTACTAGGCGTTGAATAGCCTGGGTCTGGACAAGATTCACCCTTGATTGTTCTGCCACGACCCGCTCAAGTGCAGCTATTCTCTCCGAGTCTGAGAGGGTTGCATCGAAATCAAACCTCATGTGAGATGTGTCTTGAGTATACTCAGCAGGGATTTCGAATGAAACCGGGACATCAGAAGCAGCTGTGGACGTAACCGCAGGTGGTATCGTGACCGACAACCCTGCAGTTGCAACGACTGTGGACTCTACAAATTGTGCAACCACCTCTGAAGGAGTAAGCGTTGGAGGTGGTAAAGACACAATCTCCGGAGTCGTCCTCTGGAAAGTAGTAGATGGAATGCCGAAAGCTGATGATGTAGCCACCACGGGAACATCCGCGGCGCTTAAACTTGTGACCTGTAGTGATGTAGGAACAATCGACATACCTGACAGTGCGGGCGGAGCGAAACGTACAACTCTTGAAGTCTCTCCAGCTCCCATACCTGCACCTGCCTTTCCCGTCTTGAACGTCTAATCAACTTGTGAATATCCTCTTCTTCTTCTGACTCACTATCATCAGCTGTCATCTTTCTCTTTCCAAACGTCCTCTCTTGAGTCACCAACATCCTTCTCGCCTCATCCATAACATCATCAAGATCTTAGTCAGCCACCGTCGTAGCTGCTCTAGTAATACGCACAGTCGAGACACGTTCAACTGGGATCTGAACGTTCTCCTCTGGATCCACCCGATCCATATCGAAGAATCCTTGACCTCCGAATTCTGCATCAAGGTCCACTTCCTCCTCCGGTGACACAACAGGAGCAGCAGGTATAGCTTGAGATGCTCCTGCCTGTTGTGGTGCCGGGTCTCTGAACTCATCCCCACGAGCTGGCACATACCCCGGGTTTATTAAGTACCCAAAGAGTGGAGTATGCCTTGGACGCAGTTCAGGCTTGCTCCTCTCACTGGATGTTCGGCATTGAGCGAAGATACGTTTGCTCACACTCTCCACGTATCGTATTGGACGTCGTTGAGGCAACGTGGGAGCAACATGATTCAAGATCATCTGAATGAATCTTGGATACATGATGAACCTCTCACGGGCCATCGCTCTTCTCTGTCTATCGATCTCGTAAAAGACCATCTGACTAAAGCTATAACGTTTGTTATAAGTCAGAGCAGTCATTGCTGACTGCATGGTCGCACCCATGCCATCAGTGCCGGCCTTCCTCCCAGACATGCAGACAATCATTACGTGCATGAGGAAGCGCCACTGATCAAGTAGGAAACCCTTCCTCCGTTGTGTATCGCCCAATGGACCAGAATAGCCCATTCGTAGAAATGCTCCATCGCGGAACGGAGCAACAAACTCTGTAGGGTCATCCCTAGTCTCCTCTCCAAAACGTAAAGCCACCCGTATTTGTTCAGAAGAGAACTGAACTTCTTGATTGTTGACGGTTGCTCGCATAACCGGGGGCTCAACGCGGCAATCGTATTCCACTGTCTGCCAAAAATCCTCAATATTGGGTAAGGAAATCGGCAGAGTCGTAGTGATTGCATGGAATATCCTCGAGCGAAGGAGGAAAGTGATTATCTCGCGGTAATCTTCAACTCCGTTCGCTTCCGAGTCTAAGGTGATAAACATATTGTGACCTGGGAAGAATTGCCTCTGATTATCTCCGTCATCTCCTCCAGCACCTCCAGCACCTGCTACTGCAGCCATATCTGCAACAAACGAACCAAGTTAGATAAACGTTAAGGCATAACACAAGTTCGCTTGTTACCATGAGCGAAGTTGTGATAAAATCTGTATAGGCGAAGTTAAAGTTGGGGCGAAGTTGGGAACAACTTCGCTTCATCTTTAAGTTCGCCTGATAACTAATAAGTTAAAAGGTCCAGGCGAAGTTAATGTTAACTTCGCCTCACCACAACATCGCCTCAGGCGAATTTAAGCCTCAGGCGAAGTTACGGATAACTTCGCCCAAACCTTAAGTTCGCCTGAATCTGAATCGGCGACAGTAAGCAGATTCAAACTTCGAAAAATCTGATGTTTTAGGTTAGTTTGACGATTGAGGGTTCCGAAACACATGATGTTAAGACAATATGGATGATAAGTTCGTTCATGACCACGTAGAGACAAGTTTTGAAATAGGGTTCAAACATCCGACGGTCGGAGGTCCATAACCGGGTCAAAACGACCACTGATTAACATCGGAGAGCAATGATTATACGATATAATGACACCACGAACCTTGAATCGTAACGGAAACTGAGAAAAAGAACAAAGAATCGGAATAAACGACAAGTTCGCCGGAAAACTGGATAAGTTCGCCGATAAATACGGAGGATAAGTTCGCTGAGTTTGAAAATAATGAAACTGTTGACCTTAAAAATTCTTTTATATAGGGGCGGAGTTACACACGCGAAGTTGTGGATAACTTCGCCTAGGGCAGGCGAAGTTAATCACAAGTTCGCCGATTTTACTAAATAAACCCCTATAGTTTGAACATTTTGCAATTAAGTTTTAAACTTCCCTTTAAGAATTAAATAACACGATCAAGTCCAAGTAACCAGATATAAAAGCATACAACTACATAAAAAGAAAACCTTTAACAATTAAAGTTTAAGGGATCAAATTTCAGTCTTTACAAGGGACTACTACGTTTTAGAAAAGATCCGAACAGGAATCATACTAATTACGTGACTGTCACATAGATCCGTGTTTAGCTGTATTATGACATAAAGAAACAGGTTGTAGGCAGGTAAATAACTTAAAATGATTTTCATCATTTCTGTGATACGAGTTAGGTTCAATTATGCCTCAAAATTTAAGTGGGCAACAACTCAGAGATTATGATGCCTCTTATCTATTCTCAAAGCGTATTTGGCTTTTCCCAAGTCACCCCGAATTGACTTCGACCCATAGTGTCTGATTAAGTTTGTAAGTACTCTTCATCTGATTCCCGTTCTCTTTCTTACTCCATGATTGAGAAGTCTTGACATTTTCAGCTATAGAATGTTTCAATAACTCCTAATTTTTTTTTATTTTTTATTTTTTTTTATGATAAACATTTACATAGACTTCAGAGTAGTAAACAACTGCAAGTCCCGAATCTGGATCACTGCAGTTTCTTCACACACTATCTTTGCGGGAATCAGAACACTTACGGGCTCGTGTATGACTGGGTAATCGCTTTTCTGCCTATCATTCGGAAAGATATATATGAAGACATGCAAAACTCGTAAGGAGTTTCCACGTAAAATCGAGTAGATTTAGTTTGTATCACATCTACTTTTACGCACCATAAAAAGCTACCATGACATACAATGACTGTTCTAAAGCCTTTTAAGCCTAATAACTTCACTAGTTAAGCACACAAAAGCAGTATATCTATCGTTTTCCAAGGTTGGATCAATTTTCTGTTAAACATAGCAAACGAACTTCTTACGAAGTAGTAGACTTGAAAAATAATTTCATTTCCCTTTAAAAAATTTTAACATTAATCGCCCCGACCAAAACAAAGTCTTCAGGTAAACGGCTATCCCGAAGATCCAATGGATCAGCTGAACCGACCACATACTAGTATGTGTCCTTCTAACTAAGTATGATCGACTAATTTTAAGCGAAAGAATGAAAACTCATCATAAACCGCCCCGGTCACTTTCAGTCATCTGGTTAATGGCTATCCTCAAATTCTACAAGTAGAAAATGAGGACCAAATATATCCTAAGACATGTCCTTCAAACTGAGGCAACCGACATAATTCTAAGCGATAGTGACCTTTTTTTTTTTTTTTTTTTTTAATAAACATAAAAAGCATGGTTACTCGGGATTGATCATCCCATTCAGCCCAATAAGGTTTTGAAATCTTGTTTTGTCAAACGCTTTAGTATAAAGATCAGCGAAATTATCAAGCGTATCCACCTTTTCAAGCACAATCAGTTTCTTCTCAGCACAATCCCGTATAAAATGATGACGTATGTCAATATGTTTAGTTTTACTGTGCTTCACGGGATTGTTAGTTACTGAGATAGCAGCTGTGTTATCAATGCAAATAGGAGTAAGTAAGAAATTCAGACCATAGTCGCGCAACTGTTGTTGAATCCAAAGAACCTGGGAGCAGCAGTTGGATGCTGCCATGTATTCTGCTTCACAGGTTGAAATTGCGACTGAAGTCTGCTTCTTGCATTGCCACGACACCAATCTGCCACCAAGAAACTGACATCCTCCAGTTGTTGACTTCCGACTCTGATTGCACCCTCCATAATAAGAATCTGGTAAGCGACTAGCTCCAAGTCTCCTCCTCTCGGGTACCACAACCCCAGCTTCGGCTTGCCCTTGAGATACCTCAGTATCCTCTTCACACCCTTCAGATGAGATTCTTTTGGGTTTGCCTGAAAGCATGCACAAAGACAAACAGCAAACATTATATCAGGCCTAGAAGCAGTTAAGTACATTAAAGAACCTATAATAGCCCGATATTGAGTTGGGTCCACATCTGCATCACCGTCTGACTCAGCACCCAATTTGTGATTGACGCAGATTGGAGTGTCGAATGGAGTGCTGTCCTCCATCTTGAAGCGTTTGAGCACATCATGGACATACTTGGTCTGATGAATGAACATCCCATCCTTCTTCTGATCAACCTGCAATCCTAAAAAGAAAGTTAGTTCACCCATAGCACTCATTTCAAACCTTTTCTTCATGACAGACTCAAACTCCTGACACATGGAGACTTTTGATGCAGCAAAAATAATGTCATCCACGTAGACTTGCACCAGCAGGAAGTCGCTTCCTTCTCTTTTGAAGAACAACGTGCTATCAATCTTCCCTCTTTCAAACCCATTTTCAAGCAAGTAATCTGATAAAGTTGAGTACCAGGCACGAGGTGCCTGATGAAGTCCATACAACGCCTTGCTTAACTTGTACACATGGTCTGGAAAGTCTGGGTCAGGAAAACCCGGAGGTTGCTCAACATACACAACCTCATCAACTTTCCCATTTAGGAATGCACTCTTTACGTCCAACTGAAAAACCTTCATCTTTTTATAAGCAGCAAATGCCAAAAACAATCTAATGGCTTCCAATCTTGCCACAGGAGCGAACACTTCATTATAATTAATCCCCTCTTGTTGATTAAAACCTTTAACGACTAACCTCGCCTTGTTCCTTATAATAATCCCTTTCTCATCTCTCTTGCACTTAAAAACCCATTTTGTGCCTATCGCATGCACATGCTTCGGTTTTTCAACCAAAGTCCAAACTTCCATTTTCTTGAACTGAGCCAACTCTTCTTGCATGGCTTCGACCCACGAGCTGTCCTTGAGAGCCATTTGATAATTCTTCGGTTCAATCTGGCTGATAAAGCAGGTGTACAAGCATTCGTTGATTATGCCTGTCTCCTTAATGCTTGTGTAAACACAGGTGTGCTCATTCAAGCTACGTCTTGTTTGTACACCAGAGGACACATCACCAATCACATTCTCCAAAGGGTGATCTTTATGAATTCTCGTGGTCGGAACAGAACCGACATGCAGATTGTCTTCCAAGTTAGAAGAGAGCTCGTCAATGATTGTTTCTTGCTGAGAGTGAAACGGATTGAAAAATTCTTCTTCAGTCGAGGCCGCAGGGGTATCGATAGCATTTGATGAGGAAGGTTGACATTTATCGATCAGCTGTCTTTGCAATAGATTTTCTTCCTCATCAAGGATCATCTTCGTAGCAACTCTCTCTTCCTCTTCAGCAATATCCAAATACGGTATGTTAAAAGACTTAAAAAGTTTAACATAGTCGAAAAACTCAGCAGGTCCGTTGCTTGGTTTTGGCGGTTGGTAACTTGTGATATCGGTGTTACACACCACCTCAACCTTGCTGGTCGATGTATTAAAGACACGTCTGTTGGGTGTCCCAACAACATAACCGACTAAGATTCCTTCATCGGCTACTTCACCAAATTTTGAATTTGTCTTTAAAATCGAACAAGGGGACCCGAATGGTTCAAGACCACTCAAGTTGGGCTTTCTCCCATGCATAAGCTCATAACACGTTTTACCAAGTCTTTTAACAGTTAAGACTCTATTCAGAACATAACAGGCTGTAGCAACAGCTTCATCCCAAAACACCACAGGAAGCTTCGAATCAGCCAGCATTGTTCTGGCTCCTTCAATTAACGTTCTGTTCTTCCTTTCAGCCACTCCATTCTGTTGCGGTGTATACGGAGCGCTGTATTGGTGTTCGATCCCTTTCTGAAGGCAGAAGATCTCCATCTCAAAATTCTTGAACTCCGTTCCATTGTCACTCCTGATGAACTTAACCCTTTTATCCATAACGTTCTCAACTTTGGTAATCAAATTCTTCACCATCTGAGCCGTTTCATCTTTTGATTTCAGGAAATATACCCACGAATATCGTGAGTAATCATCAGTGATCACCAAGCAGTAAGAAGTACCTCCTAGACTTTTTGCATTCACGGGACCGAAGAGATCCATGTGAAGCAATTCTAGGGTACTGGCAATTGAATTGACTTTCTTGGTGAGATGGGATTTCTTGTGCTGCTTTCCCTTCTTGCACGCTATACATTTATCTTCAAAATTGAAACTCTTCAAGGGAACGCCTAGCACAAGTCCATTCTTGACAATGTGGTTCATCTTCCGAAGATGAATGTGCCCCATTCTCCTATGCCACAATTCGGACTCCGATTCGCTCGCTTTTGTCATAAGGCATGATTCTTCCGTGGCCATTTCAGTCGACCTCATATCCATAATATACGTATTTCTTTCACGTGGAGCCTTTATCACAATCCACTCCTCTGGTATCTGAAAACCAGGTTGCAACACAATCGCCTCATTCTTTGTAAAATGAACGGTGTACTCCTTATCACAGATCTGCGACACACTCAGCAGATTGTGCTTCAATTCTTCCACAAAGTTAACTTTCTCCAATGTCATCTTTCCGTTCGACACCGTTCCCATTCCTGTAATCTTGCCTCCACTTTCACCGGCAAAGCTCACTCTCCCTCCTTGAGCAGGTTTCAAATCGTGTAACAAGTATTTGTTACCCGTCATGTGCCGGGAACAACCGCTATCCACAACCCAAAGATTGTTGGCAGCCCTGTTCAACTGTTCCTGCACAATAAAGCAAAAGATTAGAATTTAGGGACCCAAGACCAATTGGTCTTGGATCTATACATCCCAAACTTTGGCTTTCCAAAGTTAGTCTCTGGATAATTCCTGTAAGTCCTATAAGGATATCTCCTTGAAGATTGATTGTGAGGCCTTCCAAACCTTTGTGAATTGAAAGAATTATAGCTTGTGGTTTGGTTATTAGCAGTGTAAAACTGAGATTTGTTTCTATGAAAACCTGAATTAGTCACATTTTTGAATTTTGAATGGTTTTCATTTTTAGCAGCATGATAATTACTATTAGGCTTATTCTCAGTTTTAGTAGGCCTTACACCTCTGAATCGCTGCTTCAGAGGGCAATCTGCAACTAGGTGCCCTAATTGATTACACCTAAAACAACACCTATGCTCAACCTTTTTATCAACCGGTGTTTTAGATGTCGAGGCTTTATTACCGCCCGTTCGTCTCACATATGGTGGGACGTACGGGTTTAGTGGAGTACTCTTTTTATTCGTCTTATCTTTCTCTCCACCATTGGGTAATACCACCTCCTCTTTTGCCTTACCAGACTCGGATGACTTATCCGAATCCGATGAGACTGGACTTGGATCAGAAATTTTAACACTTGAAACAGGCGAACTTGTTTCGCCTCCACTAACATTTGGTTCGTTACAAGTTACTTTAACTGGTACTGTCTGAGCAACCTCAAAGTCAACAGATTTCTGAACACTAGGGTTAAAAGTGTAATTGTGATTATAAGGTGGTGGAACCTCATGATAACTGATTCCTCCTCTCTTAGTAGAGGAACCTTGATCACTAACAAGGTGATCAAGAATAGCAGAGGAATTTCTGAACTGCTCTAGTTTTCTATTCAGTTCCACCACTTTTACCTGGTGATCAGCAATCTGTTTTTCTCTATCAACAATTAGTTTGGTTTTTTCTTCCAAAACTTCATAGCTTAAATCAATCACTTCAATTTTTTCAGCAAGTTTTGTTTTTAGACTTTTAACATCTTTTTCACAGGCTTTTATTTTGACTTTATAGCTATTTTCTCTTGCTTTTGTAAAATGATGATCTTCTTTTAGGGTTTTAAATTCAGCATCCAACCTAACATACTGATCGGTTATAGTTGCTAATTGCTCAGACAAGTCTTCACATTTAGAACATGTAGGTTTAGAACATACCTCGGAGAGCTGGTCTTTAACATCTGCCATGAAAGCTTTTTCTTCTCCGGTAACCTTCTCATTTCCTTCAGTTTCAACCTTCGCCAAATTGGCCTGTTCGAAAGTTTCTTCAGAATGCAAGTTCCAGTTGTATTCACCATCTCCTCTGGAAATCATTGCACTATAATCTTTAGAACCCCCACTTTGCTGTGTAGACCTGCCCTGACTTCGTTCCACACGCTCATTCCTGCATTCCTTTGCAAAGTGACCGTTTTGCTGACAATTGTAGCATCTTACCTTCGTCTTGTCAAACCCTGGCTTTCCACCCACAAACTTTCTTCCGGTCTTTCTCATAAACCGCTTCACTCTTCTTACGATCATAGCCATCTGCCATTGCAAATCCATTTCCTCCAGATCATCAGCATCAATCTGGTCATAGTCTTCATCCAACACAGCTGGATCAACAATCTTCCCTTGAATGTAGTTCTCATAGGAAGCAATAAAAGAAGCATAGAGACCAAACTGCTCTTCAGCAGACTTGACACTCATAGGCATCTTGGAGTAGTTGTTGCTGGGAATACTTGGAGAGTAACTACTCTTGCTTACCTGGTGTTGAGAACCACTCGATCCACCTGCTACATAGCAAACATCACCATTTGTGTTGACTGACACATGACCCTCATGTGATGAGTTTGCGCCCGACTCTCCCTTCGAGTAGTAGGCAGCAGATTCAGTCTTCGATCCTGAGCTAGTGTTGACTTTAGCTCCATACATACCTGGATCTTGAACCTGATCCATAGGTGTCTCTTTTCTGACCATGTTAAGCTCAAAGGTTCTGAGCTTGTTGACTGCCGTTTCTAGATCATATGTGGGAAAGTCTTTGTCTTCCCTCATCAGCACAGTGTACATCTCCCATTTTGGTGGGAGAGCATCTAGAAGCTTCTCAACTATTTCTTCTTCTCTGTAGGAAATTGAATAGTTGCTCAATTCAGTCATCAGATGGTAATATCGAGTGATAATATCATCTAAAGATTCATTCTTCAAATACTTGAAGACTGAGAACTGGGTTTTGAGCAATTTTATCTTTGAAGCACGGATTCCTACATTCCCTTCAAATCTGTTCTCAAGAGCTTCCCAAAGCTCTCTTGCTGACGTGTACTTTCTAAACGTATGAAGGATCTCTTGTGGAAGAGCCATAGTAATAGCAGCATGAGCCTTGCTCTCGGCCTCATACATCTTTTTCTCTTCTTCTTCCATTTTGCTATACTTTTTGATTTGATCACGACCTTCATACTCCATAACTGGTGGAATATAACCATCCTGGATGTATACCCACATCTTCGCATCCTGGTATTTGACGTATTGTATGAACCGATCCTTCAATGCAACGAAATCGGTTCCCTTCATCAATCTTGGGGCCTTAGTAGCTGACCCTGCTTCAACTTCCATCTTCACTAACTCAGAGATGTTAATCGACGACATCTTTCCCGAAAAGTAAGAAACCCGGAAAAAAAAAATCAAAAAATTTTCTGAAAAGTACTGTAGGCGAAGTTACGGATAACTTCGCTTAAGCCTTAACTTCGCCGCAGATTAACTTCGCTGAAGAACTTCGCAGATGATTAACTTCGCTTAAGGTAAGCGAACTTAGGAGGTAGGCGGAGTTGTAGAGAACTTCGCTGAGTTAGGCGAACTTGAGAAGGTAGGCGAAGTTGTGGATAACTTCGCTTAACCTTATATCTTCGCCGAAACCCTACGTATCCTGACGGCAACTTCGCCTGATGAACACGGACGTTTTTGCAGATCTGAAATCTGGATTTTACGAGGTTTTTGACGGTGCAAAGGCTTGATTACGATGGTAGGAGGTAAGATTGACTCAAAAACACAGAGAACACGTCCCGCGAATAGTCGAAACGGGACGATTTCTACACCCGCGTGAATATCCCGAACCACACAATCGAGCAAAAGCTCTGATACCAATTGTAGGTTCCTTGGATGGATCGCACGAGATATCTCGATCTACTCAGGTGCGGAATCCCTGCGTAGATCGTTACGAGTATAGAACACGAATCACACGAACACACGAAACGAACACACGTTATATAATAACTCAAACACGTGATACGATATCACTATTACAGACACACGTTACAGCTCTCGTAACAACTCGAACAAACTAACACGAACAACTAACTGGTTCTTCACTAAGCCGTAAGCTATGTATATAAATACACGACAACTTCGCCTGGCATGTTCAGGCGAAGTTGTCCATAACTTCGCTTGACTAACAAGTTCGCCTGTTAAGCGAACTTGTCAGTAACTTCGCTTAAACATACAAAACCTAATTAAACATTACAGACTCGATTACAGACACTAGACTATGAACTACTGGCATTATGCACCAACACTAAACAAACATAGGTTCAACTGTAACATAAAACACTCTTCAACTACTAAACATAAAACAACTGTGACATGCCACTTATTCTCCGGCAACCTCCTCAGCAGCTAATAGACCATCCTTTCACGCGTCTCCTCTTCCTTCCCCCACTGCCACGGCTTCTCCACACTCCCTAGCGATGTGACCTGACTTACCACACTTGTAACACTTCTGGTCCTCGGTGCATTCACGGGAGATGTGCCCCTTCCTCCCACATCGGTAGTACTGATTTGGACCAGCCTTGCATTCCCCCAAGTGCATCTTCCCGCATACCTTACGTGCTTCCCTTCCTGCCATCTTCTGTGTTTTTCTCCCTGCACGCTCCACGACATCCCTAGCTCTTTTAGTTCCTTTCCCTTCTTCCTCATCTTCCACTTCCACATCATCCGCCGCCAGATCAACATAGACCATCTCCGCCAACTCGACCGCAGACTCAAAGGTAACAGGTTTGTTGGCCCTGACTAACATGCGGACATTCTGGGGAAGTCCTCTAACGTAGCACTTGATCCGTTTCGCCTCGGTGTTCACCATGTCAGGAACCAGCCTAGACATGCGGTTGAATTCAGTGGTGTACTCACGATGTGTCATCTTGTCCGCCTTCAGATTCAGAAATTTCATCTCGGCCCTCTCAACCTCAGCATCAGCACAAAACCTTTTCATCACTAACTCCTTAAGGTCATCCCATCTCATGGCCTTAATCTCCTCTCGGGTCTTCCTTTGTTCCACAGTTTCCCACCAGTACATGGCCTCATCTTCAAATGACTGAGTGGCATAACCCACTGCTTGGTCGGGACGGCATTCGCTAATTCGGATTTTCTTGTCCATTGTGGTTATCCACTGGAAAGTAGCGATTGCGTCTCTCAACCCAGTCAGCTTTGGCGGGTCGCATCCTTTGAAGGACTTATAGTTGCACCCATCTTGGCCTCTTTTCCTATCATCGACCTTCACAGACTTATCCTCACTCGAGGCCTCTCTTTCTCCTTCCCCATCCTTCCTACCATCACCACCCGCCCCTTCAGCAGTTCGTTCACGGCTTCCAGCAGATCTTTCGGGATTCAGGTTCTTCACAGCGGCAACTACAGCTTGAACAATGGCTGCTTGAACTGCAGGGCTAAGTTGAACCTCTTCGTTGTTGTTCTGGTCTCCTCCAGCTGTGCTTCCTTCATCTTCGGTGTTGGAAGCTTCTTCTACCGAGGGTTGCCGGACAAGACGAGGCCTGCCACGACGTCCAGTGCGACCCCCAGTTCCAATAATTTCTCCAGCTCCAGCCATTAGTATTCTAAAAGGGAAAACACAAACGTCATCACTCTAGGAATTATTTAGCACATGATTTGTAAAGTAAGTAGTTAATGACGTTGATCAAGTGTAATTAACTATTTGCGTTACTCCTCAGGTTCTACATACTTCCCTTCATGATTTCACTTGTGCTTGTTTATACTCTTAAACAGTTAATCAATCAAAATCAATTAATCCTATCCCTAACCTACGCTCATTCTTCATTTAGCAAATAAGCCAACATTAACATACACCATTTACCATACACTTTACCTTTACTGAGCTTGCTTGAGTGACACATGGCTATCTTGAACTGGCATCTTCTTTCTTTCTCATTTTAAATCTCATTCTCTGTTCGAGTCTAAGCATGTAGGATGCTTAAATCTCTCGAACTTATGCTCTGATACCAACTTGTAAGGCCCCGAACCCGGTAGCCTTACTTTAGCGTCAGATTTACTCATAAACACAGTTCTTGCAATCAGAGTTAATTAAAACTTTCGCGAAAACGTTTACTTGAAGCATTCGTTACAAAACATTCAATCTCTTCTCTGATACTATAAAACAAATCATTATATTTAAAACATCTTTTCTTCCATCTTAAGATGCCAGCCGTTCAATCCATGCCATGTGCCATCCTCATGCTAGTTCTTTGGTCTGATCACCTGCGTGCATACTAAAAGTCAGCTACGCTGAGTGAGTTATAGTTAATCAAGCAACTTATCATACAACCACTACATGCATCATATAGGTATCCGCAGACACGTAGTCCACTATCTAACCTGTTTACCTTACCACTTAGCTTCTTATTTACACCTACCACCTTGCCACTTTGCCACTTTAATAACGTATAACGTTATGCCACTTTGCCACTTTAATAACGTATAACGTTATGCCACTTTGCCACTTTAATAACGTAAAACGTTATGCCACTTTGCCACTTTAATAACGAAGGCACATATAGGCTTACCCTACCACGTACTATCGTTATGCCACTAACACTCTTACTAGACTCTTGCCACTTCTAACACGCTCTACCTCTACTTGTCTACAACACGCTTCATATCATTTACATAATAAGCAAGTCACATCAACAATCATTCACACATAATAACGATGGCACGTACAGGCTTTCCCTATCACGCGCTCACGTTATGCCACTAACACCCTTACTACACCCTTGCCACTTCTAACACACTCTACCTCTACCTGCGTATATCACACTTCATACCAGTTCAGTATTTACGTAATAAATATGTCACATCATAACATTCATACACACTATCAACCACTTGGGATTTACTATCCTTGGCGATACGTGCAATATCCGAAGATCGTTCACGTACCGACAAGCATTATAAAATATATACCTCGTATAACATCTATAGCATACACTTACCACTTAAGGTAAGTGTATTCACACTTCACATCGAGTATGCACACAGCCCCGAAAACATAACAAGGAAATGGGGCTAGAAACTCACCTGAACTCTGCCTCTTCCTCCGATAGTTGTAAATCCCTTCTTTAACTGAGCTCGGCTGACTGTATAAGTTACACGTATTAATACTCGCCTGATCTAATCTGGTGGTCTAGTATTAACTTACTTTTACTTATCGTTTATAATTTATTTTCTAATCGAACTCGACTTTAAGCGAAGTTAAACCTTAGGCGAACTTAGCTTTAGGCGAAGTTAAACCTTAGGCGAACTTAGCTTTAGGTGAACTTAGCTTTAGGCGAAGTTAACCCTTAGGCGAACTTAGCTTTAGGCGAAGTTAACCCTTAGGCGAACTTAGCTTTTAGGCGAAGTTGTCATCAGGCGAACTTAGCTTTTAGGCGAAGTTGTCATCAGGCGAACTTAGCTTGCAGGCGAAGTTCATCAGGCGAACTTAGCTTGCAGGCGAAGTTGTCGGCTGCAGCTACTGTTCGTCCTTAATCATCTTCGTTTCTTAACCAAATAACTCGATTTAGGTATCCACGTAATCGTCTGACCAGCGCCTACAAACCCCAACCATCAAATCGGCATAACATCGATGTTTAAGGGGTGCGATTTAGGCATATAGGTTACGGGTTCTTTTAGGTTAACAATTAACCTATCAAATGCTAATCAATTCCAGTAATATTTGTTGTTTTAGGTTCGTTTATAACAAACTAACACAGATCTATGATTTCCCAAATCAAACCGAACCTATACGAACGATTTCTAACTATAAACGTACCTTGAACGAGTCGAACTACGAACCCGGTTAAGCCTTGATGTTGTTTTGGTCCGTCACGACGTTCCAGCACCAACAAGCTCGGGTTTTCGCCTTCGGATCTTGGTTCGGGTTCTAAGATGGTGTTGTGTGTGTTTTGGTGGTGTATGGAATATGTGAGAATGAGGATTAAATGGTGATTAATGGTATTATATTTAGGGATCATGGGCTTAAGCCCATGGACTCTCCTTCCTTCTTTCATAACCCAAGTCCATAACCCATATCCATTACCCAACACTAGCCCGACCCATACCAACTCCTACTCTATTTATTTATTTCCCGATAACCCGAGTAAACTTTCCCTCTATTATTAAGTAATACAATTAATATTATTTTGGAAATTTCGGGATGTTACAGTTTATTATAAAATACAAACTTACCGGAAAATTGATAAATATCTTGAATGATATTCGCCGGAATTTATTAATAGGTGAAAGAGAGAAAAAGTTGATTAGGGTAAAAAATTAAGAAATGTTATGGTTTAAATATAGGTTAGTGGATGAGTTGGCTTGATTAAGAATGGTAATTGGTGGCATTGATGTGGAGGCCCTAGAAACTTGACAAGTGGAAAATGCATCTTGCTTTAATAGTATGTATAGATTTTTATTTTAATATACACTCAAATTTATATTGTTGAAAATAATTTTTTATTTAGAATTTAAAATATTTTATTAAAAGAAGTTGATTTTTTTTAACTTCAAATGTACCACTTCAAACGGCTTTTCTTTTTTTTTTATGTTATGATATAAATTTTATTTAAACTAAGTTGCATCAATATAACTTCTTTTTTGTTCTACAAAGATATATTTATCTCGTAACCGACCACATGACTTTTACTAACCAACTACACATTATTTTAAATATATTTTTTTAATCATAAGTTATACGAGTGCCAATACTATTTTAGGCGTTTACTTTATCGAGTTTATTATCGTTTCGGTTACAAACATTACTAACCGAATTCGCATCACAGTATCGCCACAATGCGACAGAGTATAACCTGGTTTCCAATCAAATATTAGTGACTTACACACTGATGTTGTCCCTTTATCTTCACCCTATATTTATATTATGCAAAAAGAAAAAGAATGTGTATAAAATTAGGGCCATTATGCAATACTTTTTATCAAACGATTTGTTTTCATCTAAACCCATTTTTGTTGGTACTTCTTTGGAATGGATTCATTAATTACAGGATTTGGATTCTTTAGTTGATGAGAAATATGCTGAAAAGTTTAATGGTGCAATCAAAGAATTTGATAGCATAACTAAGCAGGTAAATTTTCAACTTTCATCAATTAATCTTTTTACTTATTTTGGCTTTGACTTTAAGAGGGCGTGCGATATTGGTGACATAGGATGCATACAACACAACCCTTTTGGGTAGAAATGCTTGGCATTTGTATTTTCTTATCATAACTATTTAATAATGATGTTATTACTATTAAGATTAATCTATTTTAGTACATTTATAATTTCATTTTTGAAAATATAAAAATCTAATGAGTTAATCAAACGTTGTTACGCACGCTCGGTAAAGATCTTTGATAACATTATGATCGAAAGGGGACAAAATCCCCCATTTTGACGCACCCCTTTACCCTTTTATAGTTTATTGACCGATTAAATTTCAATTCTAACTATTCACTAATTAACTCATTCAATCTTGTATGTTGATTAAAATTCACAAAATCCATAAACCCACTTTATTAATACATATTTCACAAAGCACGATATATATGTGTACGTTAATATTTTAGTGCCCCGCCACTACAAAAAAAAACATCCAACAAACCAGATGCAATGCAGCAGCGGGGTCGCATTGATAAGTGATAACCCATTACATACGACAGACATAACAAACCAATACAGGAAGATGGGCAGTTTTGCTTGCTAGTATATGTTAAAAAGTAAGTTTTGGTCCACTCAGAGAAGTAACTAAAGGTTATGATCTAGCCACGTATTTCTTAATCTGGGCTTTTCCCAACACATCATCACACTCACAAAATCTCATCTAGCAATTCACCCCAACCAACAATCATCATCCACCGGTTCATGTTACGGTTTCGCTGCCCATATTATCCTAGATTTCATCTCCAGCATCTCTGTATCTAAGGTTAGTGTATGTATCTCCATGGCCTTTATGCTTCTAAAACTCAAGCCAATTATTTTAAAGTTCTGATTTCTCTTTAGGTAAACTTTGCATTGGGGCTTAAGTGTTTTGGTGGATTCATGAGCAAATGAGGTTGAGGAACATGTCTCGATTAATTATGTCATCGGTAATAGAGATACTACACAATAATAATAAAATGCCAATTTTGATCATTTGATGACGACTTACATAATAAGCAAATAGAGACTTTTTGTTGTATAAATTGTGTATACGGTTTCTGTTTTTGTACAAGTTTCATTAGTTATCAGAGAATGTTGAACATTTGGTGAGGGCCGAGACGGGTTTGGTTCATGCCATTGATCTAAAGAACCCGTTTATTTGAAAAAAGCATGAACGGGTTTGGTTCATGTCATTACTTTGCATTGGGGCTTAATATGATAAAATAAATGGGTGAACATTTGGTTTTGTTCACTTTTGTGTTAGTTGTTGGAGCTACAAATTTTATCGACTAATTAATTATGTTTACAATAGATATACTTGAACAAACAGTACAACATATATAATTAATCATGTTGATTCTAAGTTCAAAACTTTTTAATATTAGGAACAATACTTTGACTCAGAAAGTCAAAGTTGTCTGTTTGAACGATAATCGTTAGATGCATAAGGGAGATAGTTACTCCAATACTCCATAAACCAACTATTTGTGAATGAGTTTTAAAACCGCTTTAGGCCATTTATGAACCATTTGAGCCCTCATACCTCACTCAACTCCTTCCCAATTCCACACCAGTCATGGCTTTTGGCACAACTACCTCCTGCCAAACATTTATTCATCAAGGACTAGCTACACATCCGAAACCTATACAAAAAGAATTGTTTGTATGGATATCTTGCTTCGCTTGAAGTAGGGATGAGCATTTTTGGTATCGTTACGTAACGCTACCGGTATTTTCCGAATATTGCACGAAATACCGGTACCATCCCTAGCTTGAAGTCTTGATTTCAAATATTTATATTTCTTTTTAAAGATGAAAGCATATGCCATTTTACAAAAAGCATATAATAATTTTGTATTATGGTATTGCCTGAACAGTTACCGTAAGTTTGCATTATCGTTTTCTTGAGTCAAAACTGCGATAAGATCTTCAATAAAAATGTATGACGGTAGTGTATATGTTGCAGTTATCTTTATTAACTGAGCTTATGTTGTTGCGATGTGTTCTTACTAACTGAGATTTATTTTTTGCATATCACACAGAGTCTGCGCAACGCGTGTAATATACAAATATAGCACACAAGCATGTCCACACGCTGCAACGCGCGGGTAGAAAACCTTGTTCACTAATCAATCATAAACAAATATTACTTCAGCTTTATTCGCAACACCCGCTGAAACAAGTGTTTTCTACCAAAAGAATCGGATTTCATCATTCTATGATATCTTCTTCCTCGCAGAAGTTTGTGACCTAACGACAAACCCTAATAGAGAGAGAAAAGGAAGGTAATCAGAGAGAAGAGAGAATCAGACGAATAACGACGGTGACCTAAATTTTGTCGCAACATAGGTTTGCGATTTTGACGATCATTGCCGACAGGTATTGATGATGTAATCAGATTTTCATATTTTGTTTTTGCAATTTCTGTTGTTTACATCATATAATTTTCAGTTTGATGGAGGCCAATTAGGATAAGATTATTTTCAATTTCCAAAAAGAACTCTTCCGCGTCCACCACTGTTCTTAATTGAAGGTAAGCATAATTTGTTTTGATCAGCTTAAGGTGCATAGTTATAATAGGCTTTTTGTAACTAATGATTTTATTTGGGGGGTTTTTTAATAGTATCCTCCGAGCTATATCTTGTTATGGAAAGTGTTGTCCATAACTGCTTCGTTTCACTTTCACCGGCTGCTGCTGGCTTTAAGCCATACTTGACACCTAAACCGATTGCATATAAAACCCAAACCCTAACATTTCACAACCTCCTCGCTTTACATTCTCCACCCATCTCTCTCTCCAAGCCTTCCAAAGGTACCTCCAGTTACCACCCTAATTACTTTAATTCCAAGGATTATTATTATTATTATTATTATTATTATTATTATATAGAAACTGTGCTAATTCACTAATCAATCATAAACAATATTACTTACTTCAGCTTTATTCGTAACACCCGCTGAAACAAGTGTATGGGCAATGCAAGGTAATCATTCATACATTTACTATCCGGCGTGTACACCATACCATGTTAATGTTTAAAATTTGAAAAAAACAGATTTTTTTAGTTTACGGAAAGAGGTGGAGGCAATCTCGAGTCGTGTTCAAGAAATCAGGGCTTCTGCTAATCTAGACCAATTAGCAGAACAAGTTGCTAAATTAGAAAAAGAAGCATCAACTGATTCTTTTTGGGATGACCGCGCATCCGCTCAACAAACCCTTATGGCTCTCACAGATGTTAAAGATAAGATAAATCTTCTCAACGACTTTCAAACCCAGGTTTCACTTTTAAACGCTTCAAAGTTGCCGCCTTTACTAGTTGGTACACTGATATTTAACTTTGATTTGTTCAGGTTGGTGATGCAGAAACAATAGTCAACCTAACAGAAGAGATGGACTCAACTGATACTGCACTTCTTGAAGAGGCTGCCGCTATTGTCAAAGAGTTGAGTAAGGCGTTGGATAAATTCGAGCTGAGTCAGCTTTTGTCAGGCCCGTATGACAAAGAAGGTGCTGTTATTAATATAACTGCTGGTGCTGGTAGTACCGATGCACAGGTAATTAAGAAAACCTCCACTTATCATTTCATCTTCATATATCATCATCAGCAATTGCCATGAATGATATCACATTTTCATAGTTCTTAATTTGTGAGGATACTTAAAACATCTAACTGTGACAGCTCATAAACATTTATACACCCGCTATTGTTTTGCAAACTAGAATGGACTACTGCAGATGTTTTTTTTTTTAATGCGTGTTAGTCAAATAAATAATCCTTGTGGTTTGACACAAGTAAAAGGTTTGGGGTCTAACTTTGAAAAGTAATTTGTTGTGAATCCATGGTTTTCCATTTGAAACATGTTTAGGGTCTATCACTAACCTATGTAAAAAGTTCTGTTAATATCTAAAAGTGACAGTTTTGCCCTTTTAACTAATTATCTAAGTAGTCCATATGTTTTACTTTAGTTACATATTTGGTGTCTAGCAGACTAGCACTACTTGTATAATTAACTCTTAATTTTAATAGCCATTAGTTTGTTTTCCATTTTTTGCGATTTTTTACGGTAAAAATTTATTTATGTACTTAGTTACCAGGGTGAAATTCTCATTTATAAAAATTAAACAGAATTTTTAACAAACTTAGTGTTGGACCCCAAACATGTTACAATTTGAAACCAACGGATTCCAAACCTGATACCTGTTATTTTGTAAAACCACAGGGACCAATTATGTATTTAATTTTTTCTTAGAATTAAAAACGGTTGTCGTTCATGTGATTTGGTCTTTTAGTAATTAGTCCAAAAGTTCTAGTTTGGCTTTTTCATCCATTAGTTTCAATTCTTCTCAATCGAAGCCAGAAATCTAATCGACTGATAAGGCCAAATTAGAACTTTTGAAATAAATGATTTGGGTCAAACTACATTTGACTAAAACCCTATTTAACTCTTTTATAAATTTGGATATTTTTATGCAAAGTTATTTGATAATATTCAGTGCAGGACTGGGCTGATATGCTTCTAAGAATGTTTGTAAGATGGGGAGAGAGACAAAAATACAAAATACGAGTGGTTGAAAAGTCAATGGGAGAAGAAGCCGGGATCAAATCAGCTACAATAGAGGTCGAGGGTCGATACGCGTTTGGATATTTGAGTGGTGAAAAGGGGACGCATCGAATCGTTAGACAGTCTCCTTTTAATGCGAAAGGTCTTCGTCAGGTATTGACTTTTGTTGACTAGTGTTATTAATCAAATGTCTAAAATACCCTCCAATAAGTTGGGAGTTTGTGTTTGTTGATGCAGACAAGTTTTTGTGGTGTTGAAGTGATGCCTCTTCTTCCAGATGATTCATTAAATGTTGATATACCAGAAGAAGACCTGCAAATAGGGTTTTCAAGAGCCGGCGGGAGCGGTGGTCAGAATGTTAATAAAGTTGAAACCGCTGTTCGGATAACCCATATTCCAACCGGAGTAACCGTTCGTTGTACCGGTACTGATTTGTCTTTTTATTAAACATTGTTTTCTTTGTTAAATCCTTTAACATGAGCCATTTATTCTTTTGGATAAAAATAACCCTAATCATTCTTGACCTGTTTATTGGTAAAAGACTTGAAATTAAGATATGGGTAATTCCACTTTGAGGTCAAATTTCTTTTGGTTTTACTTATAAAGTATCATCTGTTTTGGAAAGATTTAATGTTAAATAATCTATTTTGTCTATTATCGTCGTTATTTTTGTAATCATAATCGACACATTGCTTATTTTATAAAATATATAAAAACAAAAACAACAAACATACCTAGTAAAAATCCCACCAATAGCAAAGCTTAAGCAGGGTCTGGGGAGGGTGGGATGAGGCATCGGTCTTGTGCTTCTAACCACATGAGGTGACAGGTGTAAACGAGGCGTAGGTCAAGAGCCTCGAGGCGCTTGCATAGAAACGCCTCTTGTACATGTTTGTGTATCATGAGGTTGTAAATATAGCTTTTTAGGTTGTACAAAGTATTTAATCGTCTAAAGAGGTTTGATTATATTTAATCATGAGGTTGTACAAAGTATAAAAACGTTTATATAGAGTAAATTACATTTTCTGTCCTGTAGGTCTATCCCAAATTGCAGGTTTTGTCATATAACTAAGGTAAATACAAAGAACATTTATTTCAAAAGGTGTAGCATTTTCGGTCCTTTCAACTGAAATATAATTGTTATATATTTAAATATTGTTTTTTAACTATGAAATTCTTTTTCACAAAAATATGACGCTAACTTTTTTCGTTAATGGGGGTGTGAAATGAGCAAACAAGTATTCTTTGGTCATCATAAAAATGCGTAGCGCCTCACATACGTGATGCAAGGGCAGTTTGGTCATTTCACACCCCATTAACAGAAAGGTAATGCTGGTTGGTGGAAAGGACTGAAAATGTAATAATGTTTCAAATAAGGATTGTTCTTTGTAATTAATTACCTTAGTTGTAAGATAGAGCCTGCATCATCATCATCGTACTTAGTATATCCCACCAATAGCAAAGCTATGGTAGGGTCTGAGGAGGGTAAGTTGTCGACAACCTTACCTCTACCCTTTAGGAATAGTGAGGCTGCTTGCGGTGAGACCTCCGGCTCGATAGTAGTTTTGCATCAAGTCTTGGACATAAGGCACATAACATTCAACCAGCGGGACACCGCCGATTGGTGCATATACTCTTGTCTTTCGGCTATCAACGCCACCACATGATGCCTGATTAACCTCCGCCACTTTTAACGTTATTTTAACGAGATTAGTAAAATAACGTCAAAAGAAAAAGCCTGCAATTTGGGTTAATCCCGTGTGCGTCTTCGGCTCTCACCTCAGCTCGGGAGACCCTAACGCCTCATGCTTTTTAAAACCAAGGTCAACACAATTTATAGATCAACCTGAACCATGCATAAATTTCCTTTTCACGTATTATGAAATCTTGAATTATTGATTTTCTTGCATCTCTCTTGCCCCTTTATAATATATTTTTTTAACATTGTGCAGAAGAAAGGTCTCAGCTAGCAAACAAGATCAAAGCTTTAAGCCGATTGAAAGCGAAACTAATGTTGATTGCGATAGAGCAACGCGCTTCAGAAATTAAGCAGATACGTGGAGATGCGGTAAAGGCGGATTGGGGGCAGCAAATTAGAAACTATGTGTTCCATCCGTACAAGCTTGTGAAAGATGTAAGAACAGGATATGAGACGACAGATATTGTATCGGTAATGGATGGTGAGTTAGATCCCTTCATTAAAGCCTACCTCCGCTTCAAGTACGCTCAATCCATGTAAGGATATGTTTATATTAAAACATCCCTTCATTATTACTTTTTATATAGATTTTAGAATAGGGATCATGCTGTTTAAATATCCCCTCAATAACACTAAAAGTGACATTTTCTTGAGAGAGAGAAACATTCACACAGTTTTTGTTTGGAGGATATGTTTATATTAAAACATCTATAATATATATGGATGTGTTTTTTGCACTTAGGGCTCTTTACACTTGTTACTAAAAATCATATACTCTTCACTACACAAACCATTTTGCAAACATGTTGTGTCGAGTTATATTTAAAGTATTATCATTTACTTGGTCACTTTACAGTGTCTTTTCTATTATTGGAACACTTTGATGTGTTCTCTAAAACCGTATGGTATGTTTTTTACATCGGACGCTTTGCCGTGGCACCTTGTATGAGCTCGTGGGATCTTTTGATTCCATTTTGTCGAATGCCATTCTGGCTTACAAGAAATATATTATTTTGCGGTTTTAAAAGTAAACTATTTATAAACAAAATAAGATTGTAGATGACAATCCTTACCTAAGGTAATAAGTTTCTTTGATGTTAATATGAGCTTTCCTCACACACCAAGCACTCAGCTCATAGATCAACGATGCTATCAAAAGGACTTGGTCTCTGATTGGTAATGTTGGGTGAACCCCACGTCCTTCCGTCTCCATAGCTCTTGACGATGCCAAAGCTAACAATCCAAATGCTAGGGCCTAGACATTGATATTTTGGGGTTCATTATCAACACTTTAAATTAGTGGCTTCATTGGTTCATCTTTCATCACTCGTTTGGTGCCTTTGTTATTGTAATCAGCATTCCAGCCATGATTGTCATTTGACATTTCAAAGTTGTTCATCCAGGGTTGTTAATCATCGGCATTTGCTTTTTGTGGATAATTTTAGTTTTCATTTATTTTTTTCTTTATTCTAAAATTTGTTTTATAGAATAAACCCGAATTGATTTGTAGATGGAAATGCTCGGGTTTTTTGTTCACAACAACTCGATCTACCATTTATAAAGCTTGTACATCTTTTAACACCTTTGTTGATGCTTTTAGATGTTTATATTCATTTTTCGTTTCCATTGTAAAACTTTTTTAAAACACATACAAATCTCAACATAAACATGGAAGCTTATTTTTACTTAATGATGTAGTGTTCATAAACTTGATTATTCAAATCAAGTAATTAATTAAGCAGTAAAATTAACTCCTTCCAGTGTAATAACCCTAAATGAGATGAACCAACCTTCTTCAGATTATACATCTCCACACCCAATAATCTGAGCTTTCTTCATACTCCAAGCACTCAACTCAGAGATGAATGCACTTTGTTGTTAAATGTAAACAAATGGGCTTCGTCTCTTAACACTTAATGATGGGTAGACCCTAGCTGTGATGCACGTCTTTCCTCCTCCAAAGCTCTCGGCGATAGAGTGATCTATCTGTGTTCCATTGGAGCTTAAAATCAAAACCCTTAAAAGAAATGTTTACCCATTAATTACCCACCAAGGTTCCAAGTGAAATATCATGCTGTTGAGGACCAATGTCAACAAATGTGGTTTTATCAAGGCTATTTCTTGTACAAGACCTGCAACATAAAAGGTTTTCAACACGTTAAGTAATTGGAGAGAAAAAAAATATCAAGGCAAAAACTAGTGGAAGCTAGATTTTAAAGTGAGTCAAGTCGTCATGGAAAGCAAAAGCTAATCAGTTTTGATCGCTACACATTAGCACAATGCATCTTCCATTATTTTGGAATACACGAAAGAAAATTGCAGTTTGTTCATGTTCAGTCAAGTCATGGGGGGCATAAGGTAAGAGTCCAAATGGGCCGAATTTGCCTTTCTTTGATGCATCCATCTTTCTTTGATGTAACAATACACCCTCCTTAAGGGCCAACGTCCTCGATGGTCACGGCTGGCCCACTCCAGGCCACCACTCCGAGTCCTCGTTGGTCACGGCTGTCTTCCTCCAGGCCACCACTCCGAGGTTGGCTCTGATACCAATGTTACAAGCCAAACAGAAGAACTCAACCCAAAAGACTAGTCTGATAGGTGAGGGAACCCATTTGGCTTATAAACCCCACATCAATTGCCCATACAACCGATATGGAACAAGTCCCATACCTTGCAATGGTTTCAGTCCATGACAATCAGCCTCTTCTAAATTAGTTAGTGTGAATGATATCTTCACATCCGCCTATCATATAACAAACACGACATACATACAAGAGCTAGAAAGATAATTGGACCTATGAAACATAGTTAAGACTAACCTCTAAAGCACTCATGCCTATAATTTCATGTAATGATCCATCTTCAAGATTCTCATTTTGTAAAGTAGCTTTGTTTTCATGTAACAATTCAATTTCCTCTATTGGCCATTGTATGAGCTGCTTTTGGTTTCTATCAAGCCAAATACTCCTTGGAAATGATTGCATGATATTAGCGTATTCGTCGTCGTAGTATATCCCACCAATAGCAAAGCTATGGTAGGGTTTGAGGAGGGTAAGATGTAGACAACCTTACCTCTACCCTTTAGGAATATAGAGGTTGTGTCCGGTGAGACCCCCAGCTCGATAGTATTTTTGCATCAAGCCTTAGACATAAGGCACATAACAGTCAACCATTGGGACACCGCCGATTTGTGCATGTACCCTTGTCTTTCGGCTATCAACGCCATCACATGATGCCTGATTAACCTTCTACCACTTTTAACATTATTTTCACGAGATTAGTAAAATAACGTCAAAATTAGTGCAATTTCACTTTTGCCCACCAGAGGGTTCACACATATATACATTATATGCGCGCACCGCAAGCAGGGCGATATTAGCGTATTCATGATTTCATTAAAAAAATGTATGATTAGCAATACAAAGTTTAAAAATGATTACTTGAAGTCCAGACCACCCTTTAGCAGTTTGATCAGCATCAAAATCAGATTCGTTTACCCAAGCCATCAAGATCCTTTTGTTTTTCATAGGGCCAATAAAGGATTTTGAAGCATAATACTTACCATGATCAAGTCTCAAACTTTGTTTATTTCCAGAAACAAACTTCTCTTTCACGAGATTGTAATCCCCAATCATGTAGTGGTCCGTTGCTTGATCAAAGAATCCCACCTTTAAGACATGCTTTATTCTAGGGCTAGTTACAATTGTATCGACTCCATTGGTGCTATCAATCAATACCGGAAAGAAATCAGGGCATTCAAACATCCCAATGCCAGCAATCTCATGAAGCGGTGATTCGTGTATAGTCCAGTTTACAAAATCCACAGATTGGTACAAAACAACCATACCGTTCCCATTATTTTGACTTATGATGATGATCCTCCATTTTCCGTCGTCTGCCAGCCATGTAGTGGTCGGGTCTCGGAAGTAATCAGGTTGAATCCCGTCGGGGACGTTTTTGACGGGATTCGCGGTGTACTTGACCCATTCTCGAAGATACGGGTCGGATAAGTCTTTTGGAACGACCACGTTTTGGACTTGGCGGAAATGAGTGTCGATTCCGGTGTATAATATGACGTGTAAGGCCCCGATCCTGGTGCTCTACATTGGCGTTTGATTTACTCATAAACACAGTTCTAAATATCAAAGTTAATTAAAACTTTCGCGGAAATAATAAAAGTCAACCATTTATTAAAAACATTCAATACTTGTCTTTAAAACATAACATAAAGTAGCTTATTATAACATCATGACAAATCTTCTTTGGATGCCAGTCCCTTCAAATCATGCCATGTATCTCTCTCTCAAGCCAGCTGCTTCAATCTATTCACCTGCGTGCATACTAAAAGTCACCTACGCTGAGTGAGTTCTAGTATAGAGTAAGAGAGAAATTTCGAGCCAATTAGCAGACTAAATATTATAGATAGATATGTCAATTGAGTCTAAGCTTGAGTTTAACTCAGTTATTTTAAATGAGGTAGATTGTAAAGCTCGTAATTTAAATATTTATTATGTAATTGTATAATAGTTGTGTAAAATAAAATTATTATATTTATACAAGTAATAGGCACATGAACCTAGTCAAAGCTCGATCTCGATCTCTTGTAAGCTTTGTTGGGTTTAAGGCTCGATAAGTCAATCTCAAATAGTTTACAAACTGTTAGCTCATTCACAATTCGTAAGTATTTAACTTCTTCATGTTTTATTGACACTAATAAATTATGTCTGAAAGACATGGATAAGGACATGAGGCATCAACAATAGGCATTATAGTTAGGGTTGTTTACGAGACGAGTCAGGGTGGTTTCGAGCTCGAAATTAAACGATGTAGTTCAGCTAGGATTCAACTTGATTTTGAAGCTAAATGCATTTAAGATCGAGCCTACGAGTCGAGCCATGTCCCGAGCCGAACCATGGTCGATTTTGGCTCGGTTACAAAAATAAGCCAAGTCAGCTCAGGTTGTGTCTCAAATCAAGTTTTTTTAGCTAGTTTTATTCGAGGTTTTATCGAGCAAGCCACAAGCCTGAGCTTCGAGCCGTGAGCTTTTTGAATAGCCCTATTTATAGTTTATTGGTGTATTGATTTTATTAATATCAACTATCATCTTTTGGTCGTTGCTGGTCCCAAATAACGAGTTGGCTGATAACGAATCCCACTTTTTATCTCCCAATGATCTGCGACTAACAGAATTCTATCACTGTTAGTTGTAGGTCGCCAGAAAAAAGTTTTTTGTTGGAAATCTCAACATTTTCATCCCAAACATTTTTGTAACCTTAGATCGGACCTTTAGGCACCCTTTTCTAGTAAAAGACCCCAATTATTGAGGCCACCGAAACTTTAGAACCATCGTTGTAATCGGTTGGTGGTGCTCAAGTGACGGTGGCTGGTTTGTGTGAGTCAATTGGTGGTAGTGGTGTTCAGGTTGAGTTTTTTGGTAGTGTGACTTTTCCGGCCAAAAGTTTTTTTCCGGCGACTGCAAGTAACTGCATTATGATTCTGTTAGTCGCGGACCGTTGGGAACAAAAACATTAAAAATGGGACTGTCAACAACCAACTCGTTAGTTGAGGTCGGCAACAACCAAAAGATGATGGTTATGATTAATAAAAACGACTACAAATTTGTTTAATAATGATAAAATTGTAATACATAATTGACTTTCAGGTCAGAAAAACCAAAACTCTTAAAAATTCTTACAAAATCGTTATAAAAGTATTATAATTATTTGTAATTTTTAAAAGCCCTTGAATTTAATTATTACTTGCGAACTTTTTAGTTTAGAATTCAGTAGAAAAGTACAATAACCTTTTAATGTATTCGTGAAGGGCTAGACGGGTTTAGATGACATACAACGGATATAGATATGAAGTTGGCTGTCTTGACAATTCATTAACTTATTTATTGATTTTTTTTTCAAACACCAACATGATTATCTTCATTTCCAGAGTATGGGAGACAACATTTAAAAATAACCTACCACATGTGAAAAAACTCTCTTGTCTAACCTGGAACCCTCTATTTTTTTTATGTCACGTATGAAACTAGAATTAAAGACCTTTTCAGATTGAAGTATTTGAGTATTTCATCTCAACCACTTAAACTATGGATCATTGACACTAAGGTTTTTATTGATACATATAGAGGGAATGATCAGTAAACAATTAGATTTTAATTAAACACGTGAAGTACATCATAATTTACCTATTTTTCAATGGTTAACACACATTCTAAACCTACCTTTTTTTATTTATCCATCTATCATGAGAATTTAACACTTTACCTCATGGGAATTGACCCAATTCCAGTACATCTGGATATGCATATCCTATAAGCCATTTTGTCACATGATACAAAAGACGGCTTTCTACCAAGTCGCCATACAAATAGCATCAACCATCTCCTTTCTGTTTTTTGAACAATCTGGATCAATCGATAGCAGCTAAAATCAATGAGTTACCTTGTATTAATAAAATAAAAACAACCATTTTCAAAAATTTTATACGGTGTTATACGAGCTTTTTAAATATACTAAAAAATTGCTGTATTTTTCTATATCATTCACTCATAACATCCTAAACCACTTCTTAAATTATAAAATTTTCACTTACATAAAATATCGATAGAATGAGAATGCCAACAGCTATTTTTAATCACTTTTCTAATCAATTAACTTCTAGAAATAATTTTAACCCATCTATATATTTTCAATTTTAGTCATCACTTTCACAAAAACTATAAAATAGTCACCTAAAATCATCGGATCAGACATTTCTTCATCAACCGCCAACAGACGAAACTCGTCGATCCGACGAATCTGAAGATGGTTTAGACAGAATTCTCTCTCTCTCTAAAGATGAAACTTCTTTTTCTTCAACCTTCCAAAACATCAACTCAAACTAAAATACTTGTGGTAGGACCGACATTATACGTTGACACGTGGCTAGATATTACCCATCCATGAGTTTTGTCGGATGGCAGATCTCTTCTGTGAGTGTTTGATGAAGAATCGGCGATGGCGACGGTTCTTGATAGCTATATTTAGTATTAAGTGAAAAAGATGGCTACAGTTAGAAATGGTGTGGTAAAAATGGTTATTTTGAGATTTTCCCATAAATTTTGTTAGAACAGTGACTTTTTTTGTATTTAGGCCACAACATTTCCAAAATTGGAGGTCCTTGTTGTCCTAGACTATATTGTCTTAATCGGGCCTACACTTGGTTTAAAGTTTGGCTTAGGCATTATTCGAAAACTATGCCACCGGCTGTCACTTGATAATTGTTGTGCAACCACAAGGTTAAAACCCCCTGGCGTAACACTCGAAATTTGAACTGACAATCTCATATGACCTAGTTCAAATAATTCATTGTCATAATCTACCAGAAGTGATACATGCAACACAAGAGTGGATCAAATTTATTTAGCTAGTGTAATTATTATATAACATACGTTCTTTTTTCACAAAGGTTAACTTGTATAAAATAGAACTTTAAAACAAAATAAAAAAGAAAAGGGGCCAGGAGGAATTAAGTGTCAAACGCATTCGTTTGGTACGCGGCGAAACGAGACAGAGTGCCTGCCAGCCAACCAATCAGAATCATGATAATTACGATGAATAAATAAATAAGGAAATGGGCTGTCGATGAGCTGGCTCAGACCGACACGTGGACTTGCAGAACGACTTTTTGTGATGGGTCCACGTCAACCGACCTCCTTTCCCGCCATTGGTCGCCGACACATCACGACTTGACGTGACCCTTTCACTCACATAGTATTTCTTTATTATTTTTTTACAGAATTATTTCTTTGAATAAAAATTACAATAATATTTTGGTCATTAATGACTTTCTTCTAATTATATCATAGGTCTTAAATAAATGATTCGGGAGAACATCTTTGGTTGTCATTCATTAATGAAATAAATCATTCCTAAAAAATGCCTTTCTTATATAACATTTTTTATTTCTTAACAAAAAGGTAGTTTTTCTTTCATTTCTTCTAGGAATGAAATGAAATAGAAAATGATTAATAATAATAATAATTAATAATAAAAATAATTATTATTTTTGTTATTATTATTACTTCTACTATTATTATTGTTATTTATCATCATCATTGTTATTTTATTATAGTATAAATTTTATTAAATTATAATTGTTATTATACTTTTATTACTATCGCATTATCTTATAATTGTTTTATTAATTGACAAAAATTACTATTTAATTAAAAAATAATAATAATGTGATGATTCATTTCATTCCTATGTGGTAACCAAACAAGACAATGGAATAGTATTGATTCATTTCATTCATTTGTTCATTCCATTCCTTTGTCCATCTCATTCCCTCGTTCATTCCATTACCCCATACCAAACATATAAGTGTTCCTTTTTTTTAATCCCCCATTTGTTGCCTAGTGATAGGAGGCTTGGGTTCTTCGGTATATACTCATGTTCGATTCTAACTTGTGTTATTTTCGGTGAATATTGACAATGAATTATTTGAGCTAGACCTTATACAAATGTTGTCAATTCGAACCTGAGCTCACCCGAGTTTTCGTCCCACTGTTGTTATGCCAAGAGTTCTGCTTTTGTGGTGGCACAACGACTGTCAAGTGGCAGTCGGCGGTATTTTTTCCGGGAGAACGCCCAAGCCAAAGTTTAAATCCTGCGTGGGCCGCGGTTAAGGCAACACAGTCTTTCCTGAGTGGGGCAAAATGACTCTCCAAATTTGAAGAGTGCGATAACATAAATACAAGAAAGTCGTTGTTTTAAAAAAAATATAGGTGTTCTTTTTTAAGATTACTCAGAATCTATATATTCTAATAAAAAACTACCATTTTTGTCACTTGTCAATAGGGTTGTCACTTTTACCCGAAACCCGAAACCCAACCCGAAAAAACACGTACCCGAACTCGAACTAACCCGACCCAAAAAACCCAAACCCGAGAAAAGACTAACCCGAACCCGAACCGAAGTAATTCGGGTTGGTTCTCGGGTTTGATTTAGAAGTTTCAGGTCAACCCGAATAACCCGAATAAACTTTTAGTTCTGAAATTAAATATATTTTTTAGGTATATAGGCTTAGTTTTAGCCACTAACATTATCAAAATTCGGTCCTAATCGATTGTCGTTATTAAAACTATTATAGATCGATTTTTTATTGTTAAGTTATGTTTTTCGGTTGTTACTAATAGCAACCGTAACCGAACAACCAAATCACGCCCGATTGAAGATGATTATGGTTCAAGTTAGTTTTACTCTTCTTTTAGTTTGTTTTATTAAGTTATGTTGGTTTATTATTTGATTATTTGCTTACGAACAAAGAATAATATGTTGTCTTAATTTTAGCATTGTGGTTTTTTAAAACTTTTTGCCCTTTTTATTTTGTTTTCTAAGATACCCGATTAACCCAACCTGAAAAAACCCGAACCCGAATTACCCGAACCCGAAAAACCCGTGAGAGATTCGGGTTGGGTTTTGGGTCAAGATTTAAAACTTTGAAACACGAATAACCCGACCCGAAAAACCCGAAACCCGAAAAACGAACCCGAAGAACACCCCTACTTGTCAATACCATAGCTCTCCTCATCTTTTTTTCAACCAATTATCATATATGGTCTTTATCTTTTAAGTCATTCAATATATGACATTAAAATTATAGGCTTATTCAAACTAAATCCATTACTACATATAATAAGTATTCTCCATATGGATAACAAGAGACGGTTAGTGAATTTTGAAGTGTTAATTAAAGTGTTTAGTATGGTTTATATTCAAAATAATAAACAATAAACATTCAATTCATAATATGTGGAATGAGAACAATCGACTTGGACTAAATCCCGATAACGTCATCGGCTAAGACTTAGCCTTTATGCCTAAAAATACATATGATTTTAAAACTAAAAGTTTTTTGTTTGACCCGAAACCTAGAATTCGGACCCAAGAACCAACCCGAATTAGTTTAGGTTCGGGTTAGTATTTTATTGGGTTCGAGTTTTCTCGGGTCGGGTTAGTTTGGGTTCAGTACGGGTTTTCTTGGGTTGTGTTTCATGTTACGGGTAAAGTGAAAACCCTACTTTCAACGATTATAAACAAGAATCACTACCTTCACTTTATGCAACTTTAAATCTTCTAATATTCTTCTAACTTAGAATAATCACTATTATTTGAACATGGTTTTAATGTTAGTATGTGTTTTTCATTTTCCTGGCAATTACATTCATATTAAATAAACAAATCATTTTGTTATATTTAAATTTTCGGTTTTAATGTTGCTTAATTCTACAATTAGAAATTGTAAAATATAAAGTCAATTAAAAATTTGTCATATACAGAATATTAATGACAACAAATTTATCATGATTAATCAATTTCAAATTGATTCTAAGGATGATTATATCATCAAAGTTCACATATATTGTTTTTGGGATAATCATGTTTTTTTTGGATAACCATAAGCAGATGTTCTCAAATAACATCATATCAATTGATTAAAAGCTATGATATTTTATGTGTATGAATATTTTTTTTATTAGTATACGTGTGAACCCTCGGGTGGGCAAAGTGAAATTACACTAATTTTGACGTTATTTTACTAATCTCGTGAAAATAACGTTAAAAGTGACGAAAGGTTAATCAGGCATCATGTAGTGGCGTTGATAGCCGAAAGACAAGGGTGCATGCACCGATCAGCCAGTGTACCGACGATTGAGTGCTATGTGCCTTATGTCCAAGGCTTGATGCAAAACTATTATCGAGTCGGGGGTCTCACCGGAAGCAGTCTCTCTATCCCTATGGGGTAGAGGTAAGACTGTCTACATCTTACCCTCCTCAGACCCTACCATAGTTTTGCTATTGGTAGAATATGGTGAGTACGATGATGATGATAGTATCATTTATCTAGAGTTGATATGTACTTGGAGAACCTTTTTTGTCACACGGAAAACTATATATGGCCTCAAGAGTTATAAGCAGGCCTATATGTTACTTTATTAAGAGTTACAAGCAGACATGAACTAAAGATTTTGATTTTTGATAAACAATATATACCTGCTAATACAATCACAAATGTAGTGTAAAAGGAAGTTTTTACCTATTTGTAGCATATTTGTGTAATATTAGTTATGTAATTTTAATTTAATTGTACTTGTATTCACAATATATATTCAATTTGTTGACTGTATTTCACTTAATGGTCAAAGTTTAAATTTTTTAACAATTACCCGTGGGCGTCAAACTAGTATATAAATAAAATGAACTAGGATGAAGTGATTTATATTAATTTGGCGGGACCCAATATCTGAACAAGCCAAGACACGTTTGGACAAACTACAAGACATGTAGAAAGAATGCTCCTCCCATGAATGTCTTTGATACGTACTGATACCTTGACACAAGAAGGGATCACTACGTACCACAAATGATATTTTAGAAGATACAAGATGATTATAGTTGTTACTTATGACTAATGAATGATACATGACAAAACACACACGAACTAGTGCATCTACTGGTTGTATGATACCGACAGTGGAACTATGTAATGACAATAGTAAATTGACTAGCATGACAAGGATATATCTCACCCATATGGCATACAATAGTACAATACACGCCATACATGTCAATCATCAGTTAGCACACATATATACTCCTCAACCACATAAGAGTAGATATAAACAATAATAGCATATATAGTGGAGCATCATCGAATGAATCAACACTTCTATTTCTATGCCACAATGTCTAGATACAAGGTCTATAAAACAACACAATGATAATTCCAACCAAAGGCATATTGAATCACTTGCTTCACACCAAATCTTGAAGTTTATATATAATCATTAATTTTTGTGATTTGTGGCCAATCAAGAAGAAATAGACATTTTCATAAGTTTTTATATGAATGAATTAATGGCTTTTTTAGCCATAAAGTTTAATCATACACTCTTAACCCTAACAATCATTTTTCTTGACTTTTAGCTTCAATTTAGTGAGATGACGAAACTAATGGATATTGACACGTCATAAGAAATATTCTTATTTGAACTAAATATTCTATATATTCAATATTGAAACCATGGTACTACAATGTACCAAAAAACACGGTGGAGGCTTGAACTTTACCAACATAAATTTAATCACCTATAACAATTACAAGTGATGTGTCCTCAAAATTCGGATTAAAGGTCCATCATTTATGAAAGAAGACAACTAGACATTTGATATTGATGACCATAATGTAGAAGGTACAAGAAACTCACAACTCTCAAGATACATGAGACGGCAAAAAGTATTATGAGTTTCATAATGACACTGAACACACCGATTGTTATAAACTAGAAAGCAAATTGAGGAGATAAGAAAGTTCATTAAGTTAGCCCACCTTGGAAAAAAGGTCAGGTAGACCAAACTGAAACAAGAAAACTAAGCTAGACAACTAAGAGATAATTAAAAAGGAGCCAAGAGATGTGTCTAAATAAAAGTTGGAAGAATTAAAAATCACGTTAGTGAAGTTTATCCAATGCATGCCTATTATAATTGAAGCGGGCACTAGAAAGATGAGAGTTGGTTGAGCCGAAGGTTCGGTACATGAAAGAAGTATGATGTCCGGCTAATTTGTTTCTCAAGTGAATTGGTTGAGTCGATATGTCAAATTTAATTTTCAATTATAATAGAAAACTTGTGGTTCTAAAGAACCCAAGCGATGGACTTGTTAGTAGTCTGATCACGATAGCAATATGCATGAGGGTCTTTGCTACCTTCATCAAATCTTGTAATCAATGTTGTAAAGGTAGGTCTACAAGCCTGAGTACTCTCCGACTACTCGCTACAAGGTATGGTGCCGAGGAGAGTTTCTTTAACTCCGCCTAATTACTAAAAATTGTTCAAAGGTGGTTAACTTCAGCCAGAAATACATCTAGTCGGTTAACTTTGGCCTATTTTGATTTAAAAATACAACATAATTCATATTTCTATAGTATTAAATAACGAATATCAATTTTTTTAATTAATGATTAACAATTTTTAGAATAATTTAGTATTAAAAATGTATTTCTCTTATTTATATTGATATTCACTTATTTTGTTATAAATATTAGTAAACTTATGATATTTAAAATATATATATTACCCAAAAATTAATTTTCTTTATATTTATCATGTTCGAGTACTCTCTGAGTACTCCGAGTACTCCCTCCAAAAGGGTCGGCCGCGTAGGGATCGTCTAGCGACTATTCAAATTGCTTGTAATGCACACTTACAATATTGAAATAAATGAAAATAAGGATTACTACATCGACTTTTCAACTTATAAGGCTTTTCAGTTATTTACGATATAATAATCATAATTAAAAGTTGTTAAGAACTAGCGGAAGTAAAAAAAAGTATTACTTATAGTGTCAATCACATGTTTAAAGTATATTTTCTTAGAATATAATATGAATAAGAATATTAATTAACTTTGGTCCTATAGTTATCGACATATCGTTAAAAGGGGAATAACTTTCGGTAGATCACATATCAAGGTCTTCGCATAAAGTTGTTATTCTAACAGAAAAAGAAGAAAGAAGAATATACTCTACGGAGACAACACAATTATTATTATTATTAGCTAAATGCTAAACTTTACATGAATGGAACCCTTAACCTCTCTCATATTCTTTAATTAAAACACACCCCATCAAAGTGGGAATAACGATTATTAAGATCAAGTTATTTATCAATCATCTTGTGAAATATGGAAATATTTACAAATTTTGTTATTTAATCTTTTTAGTAATAAAATCACGATGTGTGATACTGATAGTAAATAGGAACTAATCAAGAAGCAAGTAGTGGAAATTTGGAGTCAATATTCTAAATCTAAAATAATTATATACATAGTGTTAAAATAAAATATAAACAACCTTTAACATAAAAATGTTCATATAATTTGAGTAATTATCGTGATACTAGAGTAATTATTATTATGTTACAACGTTTGAATTAAAGTAATAATTATTGTTAAAAAAGAAGTAATATTACACTCCTTCGTTTTTTTAGCGTAATGACAATTACAGTACATCAAAATTAAGTTGTGTATTTATTATTACTCTAGATTTAAACTGTGACACGATAATATTTACTCTAGCTAAGTCATAATTACTTTATTATTTGTGCCATTCTTACGCTAATATTATTTGTATCGAAACTCACTTAGTCACTCCTATATATATCCAGCTAAACCTTATTTGAAATATAACATAAAAAATGTACAAAATAACAAATTCTCAAAGTAAGACAATTGGATATTAACATAGGCCAAATTTTAAAAAAGAACTGTAAAAACCATATGAAAACATGGACATTGTTATTTATATTATCAAAATAGAACGATTATAATTTACATAACCATTTTACATATCACAGTTAATGTCCATTTTACATATCACAATTAATATGATAGTTACAAATAAAAGTAGATTCTTAAAACTAGATACATTTATTCACAATATTACCACCGTACATGGAAGTATACTGCAAGTCCACCATACCAAGTAGAATAAATCATTTCTTGTCATTTTCTTTTCTTTAAGAAAAACCAAAATTTTGTAACTAACACAACAAAGTGTACCATCCGACCAGCTATGTATTCTGCAAGACACAGATTAACAAAAACATAACAGCGGAAAACAAGGAAAACAACCAAAACCTAGACAAACATACATGACATATACCCCACTTAGCATCAATTCATCACTTATTTCATCTTAAAATATTTCCCATGCATCTATATATCAACCCCACATATAACTTCACCAATGAGTACTAGTTGACTACTACCGTACATACTGACTCGCAAATCTGACTCGAAACGGATCCTAAACAATCTTGGCTGTGATTCTCACTATAAACTTCGTTTTTTGACTTGTTTTTAGACACAAATAGTATTCTATTTTGGTGATGGAAAGTAAACAAAAATATGTAAATATTTACACCACTTTTAATTTGTCTTATTTAATAGTGCTAGGAACTACCCGGCACTCCAAATACCTGAGTGAATCCTCTTGAGATATGATGTCAATCATTCATATATTGCTTTTAACGCTTCATGCTTGTTTCATCTAGGAACACTATCAATGAGGAAACCAACTAATGTGGGAAAACTCATTAAGTAAAGTTTCGAATCGAAAGTCTTTACCATCACCTCTATGTCATTGAACTTTAATGACAACTGCCCACGTTTAATTTGTTATCCTTCAAATCAACAATTTAATATGTAGGAAAGTATGATTACAATCTTTCAAACCCAAAAGTATTTGTGTGTTTTACCAAGTCTATTGAAGTGTTGTGATTTTACCATTTGGCTTTTACAATTTAATTAGAAGCTAGTATATTATTATTGTAACGGGG
Source organism: Bidens hawaiensis (assembly GCF_021521415.1). Classification (NCBI taxonomy): domain Eukaryota; kingdom Viridiplantae; phylum Streptophyta; class Magnoliopsida; order Asterales; family Asteraceae; genus Bidens; species Bidens hawaiensis. The sequence goes on along the minus strand of NW_027491722.1, from coordinate 35,305 downwards.
TTGGTAAATGTAGACTCTACGCATTTTTTATAACTACTCAACATCCAATTTATTTTTAAATATGTTAAGTTTTTATAAATATGTTTTGCATGTTAAGTTTTTATAATTTCTTAAATATGTTTTGCATGTTAAGTGATGTTTTTTCGAAGGGAGTGGATGACGGTGTTGTAATATGATTGCACTTCAAACTATTGTTGTAGTTTCCATTGATTGCCTTATTTGTCATTATGAGTGAAATCCGCATATTTCAAAATTCTGTAACATTAATACGTTTTTTCTTCTCAAGAGCACAAAATACACCCCTTGAGTGAACTTTTTATTAGTTTTCGCATTGTGTTAGATTGTATAAAATTTGGTGGCATTATTCACACGCTTCATGATCATATTAATCCTCATAGTCGTTGAAGTCTTGTCTTACATCTTTTATTTGTTATAAGCTACATTCATTAGAGTTATCAAAACTGCCACTATATATATTCAATATCAATCTCAAATTTAATCATCTATCATTAGCAGACTTTTAAATGGTAGACCTTTTGGTCTGCATACGTCGATGCATTCCCTCATCTCAAATCATGACTCTGCATCAGAATATTATTTTATACGTTCATGATACATATGTTAGGACGATAATATTGGCTCTAATTGTAAACTTCATAAAAAGTTCTTTATAAGTTTATATCACATGTTATGTTATGTTGGTGGTTTTGTATATTTAATCAAGAAATCGGTTTTGTTGATTCCTCACTTCATAATAGTTCAATTATTATATTCGATATTACAACATCAATAACAATTTACTATGCATGAAAGGTATAGGACCATAAATTAACAAAAATACTACTTAAAGTAGAAAATGAATCTATACCTTCTAACCTATTTTATACATCACCACCATACTATTTTAATATCATATGTTACACATGTTTTGTTTACAGGTATAGTTTAATAGTACTCACCAATAAATAAAGAAAAAATGTTTATTTTGGGAGTGATAAATAATTACTGGGTAGGAGAGTTGGGGTTGAGCTTAGCTGGAAACAGAGGAAGACAGCTTTCACCTTCTTTTTACCACCACAATATTCTAAATGACATTCATGTCCTTACCCTCATTTCAAGGACAGAAATATGTAATTTTTCCTCTTCCAAGAAAAAAAAGAGTATTGTTCTATAACTATATTAAGTTTTATTTTTCTTGAAATTAGGAATACTAAGTAATGTTTTTTTTTTTTTTAAATATGTGTTTTCATCTTTGAATATAGACAAACCCACTTTTTAACTTGTTTTTAATTTTAATTATAAATCACAATAACTTTTTAACTCTAAATTTAAGGAAAAGAAATGTGTGAATATACACATAAGAGAAGGGGCCCGAGCCATGAGCCTCATAGCAACGCTTAGAGACGGTCCTTCAGTTTTTTCTATAGTTACATATTTATTTACTGACTTCTCTTGCCTGCTTTGTTCTATCAGTCAAAGACTGTTGATCGATGTCGAAAGTTCAATCAAAAATACTTATACAATACCTTTACTAGCTAAGGAAAGTAAGGTGTCGAATCCACAGGAAATCAGTGGAAAGTGCAAGTAGAACTCAATTTCTATTCTAAAAATACTTAAAAGTGGACAGACGATGTCAAACGGTTTAGTTGATTAGTTTGTAAACAATTATGTGAAAATAACCAAACTCCAGGGTTCAGGTTTTGCAGCAAGTTAAGGAATTGATAAACTTCTTTGGACGGTTTCTTATAAAATATGTAAATCAAAAGACTTAACGATTGACTGTGTTGATCGTCATAACTGAATCCGAACAATTGACACGGCTAAATGAAAATCTATTTGACAATCGGTTTTACTTGTTGAAACACAAAATCAATAATATGGTTAACGATAAACAGGTCAATGACAAAAGAACTTAATCCTAATTGTTGAAGACTACAGATCAATTAACTGACAAAAGATTAAGTAATCAATTAATAAAAATCATTTTAAGCACAAAAGCAAACACAACGAATTGATTAACCGAATGATTAATCAATTACAAATCCAAAGTTAAAGTATAGAATAACAAAACCTAACATGCAACTCAACCCTACACCCGGAGATGGCTATGAAGCCTTTAGCCTTGTATCTTGATCTTCATGCTCTTGATTATGATGTTGTAGAAGGTGTTCATGGATCAATCGTGTGATTAAGATGAGTGTTGGTGGTGTAATACAGCCTCCATGAAGTCCCAAAATTGATAATAATTGAATCCTCTCGACCTTAGGGTTTAATGGCTTTATATATGGAAGAATATCACCAAAATTCCCCTTTTCCGTCAGACAGACCGTAAGCTACGGTCTGGCCACCGTAGCTTACGGTTCTTGGACTCTACTTTACGGTGCTACCAGACCAAATACTGTTTCTTCATAAAATCTTCATTTCAACTCCGTTTTCCTCCCCGTTTGCGGCCACGTCTTCGTATTTCAATTCTCTATCCTATCATAGATCATTACTTTCATTCCACTCCATAATGAATGCTCCCAGTTCACTCCTTTAAGCTCCGCATGCACACCTGTAAACATAAAACCTATCAAAGTATTCGTGTTCGATACATATAAACAAGTAAAACACACAATATAAAACACTTAATGCATATACTTTTACCCATACATCAACAGTTCAGCTTGAAACCCGATACAATTTTATGTGCATTTAAACATAGTAGACGCTTAGTCATCTTGATTTTCAATGGCAATGGATTGCACTAACTAACACAACGTAACTTTCAGTGTTCTTCAAACTCTTAGGACTGTTAAATAAAAATATAATAACTGCTTCCAAGTTCCATAAAAGTCTTTGAAATCTCAGCCACCACCATGTATATAACTTACATAATATAAGTTAGGGATTTTCTAACATATGCCCTAAGGGCACATGTAAGAATCATTTATTTATGGAATATTCTTATTAAACTATTATTTCACATTAGTTAAATTAATTTTGTAATAACTATCATATTTAACATTTTATTATTTCCTCCTAAATCTTTCCTCCATATGACTACTAATTAATGTATTTTAATTTCAACTAAAATTACTTTTCATCGTTCTAATTTTCCATCAATATTTTTATAAATATTTAATATTAAACAACTACTTTCATTACATTTCTATCTATTTTTTAAGATTAAATTATATAAAGCATTACTATCATTATGCAAATGGATGAAAGTGTTCTTTTGAATCTAAATGAGTATTATGTTGAAGAAAATGTTATTGAAGAACAAAGTGAAAACAAGAAAACAATTTGTAATGAACCATTCGTTGATCAATGTTCTTTTTTTGTTATTATATAATAATGAAATTACTTATTCTTTTAGATTTTAAACTTTCGTATTTTAATATTAAAAAGTCACTGTTAATTTGTGTGTACAATAAAAAAAATTACTTTCATATTTCAATATTCTTTACATATAGATGAATAGAAAAATGGTGGTAATTTATAAATGATGAAAGAGTAATTTTAAAGGGAATTAAAAAAACATTAATTAGTTGTCATGTATGGAAAGAAGATTTAAGAGGGAATAATAGAAGGTTAAATATAGTAGTTATTACAAAATTAATATGAACTATTAATTTCTTAAGAATATTCCACATAATAAATGTTTCTTATATGTGCCCTTAGAACTCCCTATAAGTTAATAAAGTAGTTAAACGTCTTTAACTTGTTGGTAGTTAATTGTTTTATTATTTAAATTGCTGATATTTTATCGTCTTTTAAATTTCCGTTACATCTTTAAAAGAATTAACGTATGCAAATTCAATTTAAAAAATGTGTGATAAGACACATGGCCATGGTTGTAGAGTTGTAGCTGTCGCATTCTTTGGGCCACTTGGACACAAATAATTTGAATGGAGATAGTAAAATAATGAGGTCAACACAAGGTCTCTTTAGTGTCACCACTCCTTAGTAAATCCCACAAAAGGATCAAGTGGAATAGCTTGAAAATTTTTAATGATAGTTATTAAATAACTTGAAAATTTGAAATCAATCAAAAGGTTATTTTCTTTATGATTTTTGGGTAGTAAATTGGCATATTACCCAACCTATAAGTTGGACAGCAAAACAATAAAACAGGTGTTTTAACATACTACATCTTAAGATGAAACTTGAAGAAGAGAATGATTTTGAATGACTAGTCTTCAAATGAGAAAATCCTCAAACTTGCATACCCACAAGCCCCTTGATTTGCTAGGATTTCACACTTGAAAACTCCTTATTGTTCTTCCTTGTTCTTGACCTAATTCAAGAGAGGGAACTAAGGTTTAAATCTTACGGATTGAAGACATAATGATTTTAAAAGTAGAGTAAATATATAATAAAGTGTGTGTTTAACGGCAAAAAAAAAGGACATGAATCTATCAAAAAGTTATAAAATTATTTCATCTAGTTGCTAGGTTAATTTCATCACACACATATTTGTATCTATACATGTGTGCCTAGGGATGAGATCGTGATCAAAAATCGCAAATTCTTGGTACCGGTATTGAAGATAAAAATTTGAGAAATCCTGGTCCCGTCCCGTACCGATACCGGTTTTACTCATTGCTATGTGGGCCTTGTATCATTTTTCTTGGATATTAAGGTGATGTCATACATGATGTTGCATACGTATCCAATAGAGGCCAAAGTTTTAAAATCTTTCACACATGTTATTTTCTTTGTAACAAGATATGATATAATAGCAATCCACGTCTCTATAGTCTATACATCAGTTTCTTTATTTCTAGATAAATTAACAAATTTGATAAAAATACTTTATAAACCTTTTCAACCACCAACATAACTTTTTAGAAAGGAATCTTCAAATCTTAATCTATATAATAATAAGTTAATAACAAATTACACATAATAAATATATTTAAAAACTAACGATTTTCTTATTTATTAGTATCATATTTATAAAAAATATACTGTATCATGTGAATCAAACTAAAATAAAGAAGCATTTGTTTATTTTTGGAAGAAGTAAAATCAAAACAGTCCAAGGGCAATTCCGTCATTTACTAAATAAAAATATAAATACCCACCAGTTTCACTTTCCAAAATAAACTCGTTTCTCTCTCACGCATTACATCAAACACCTTGTCTGCGTTTCATTTCACCCCGCCGTTACTTCACCGGAACAGTATTCCCCGGCCGTCAACTTTTCAAACACTTTCCGTTAACACTTTCCGTTTATATTCCTCAACAACTAAACATATGTCTTACAACACGGAAATTGATTAACCGGTTAACCAATCGGTTATTATTATATAACGTAATAATAATATGGGGAAGTTAGGGTTAGGTATAGCGGTAGGGTTTGCGGCGGCGAGTTGTGCGATTGCGGCGGCGATGGTGACTAAGAGAGTAAGAAGCAGGAGACGGTGGTGGAAGGTTGTTACGGCGGTTAGTGAGTTTGAAGAGGCGGCGGCGACTCCGGTCGGACGGTTACGGCAGGTTGTTGATGCGATGGCGGTCGAGATGCACGCTGGTTTAGCCTCTGAAGGCGGTAGTAAGCTCAAGATGTTACTTACATTTGTCGATAATCTACCCGATGGGTTCGTATATTATTATCGGTTCATAAATGCATATACAAGCAGTTTCTGTTGCTAATTTGATTCAATTTTATGTCTTTTTTTAAAATAATTTTGGTTATTATTTGCTAGTGTTTTGAACTCTAACGTGGTTAATTTTTAACTTCTTTTTGCTAATGTGTGATTCTTGTGTGTGTTAAAATATAGAATTCCGATGTTAGTTAGAGAGTGCTTGCATAAATATGTGTATTGACTTGGTTTAGGGCTAATTAGGGTGGTATTAGGTGACCTGTTATCAGGGTTGTAGAAATTGTTATGCGCTAGTTAGGCGGTGGGGTAGGGACTGGTGATTAATCGGGATAAAATGGATTGGAATTTATATGTAATTTTTCATATATTTGACAGATTTTGACCAAATAGCGATTAATTGGCGACTAGTCGGGGGGGTACTGACTAGCATGGGATTTTACGACCGTGCCTGTTATTGTGATTTATGAAACATTTTGCCTTCTAGAAGGTTGTTTGAACTTTGAAGTTTGAACCGGTCTTTTTGAAATTTATGCTTTGAATAAATCTTTTTGAAACTTTTTGTTAACCAACCCTTTAAAGAATTGTTGTCTAGTAATTTAATGTAAAGAACTAATTAGTTGTTTAGTTGTCCTTTATGCTGTGTGTGAATTGGTACTGGTTTACAACAAGGCTGACAATTGATAAACTTTAATTAAGGTTGGTGAATTCGTGACATCAATCATAAGATCCTTACCTATTTATAAGTGTATTGACCAAACAGAATTAAATGGACACATACTATTTTGAAACATCATATTGAATGCTGTATTTCAAGACATTTTGTCATGTTGCTGTTTAACTCAGTTTGAACTAAATGCTTTTTATCATCATAATGGTTATTTTTATTGATGCTAATGGTGTATTATTGTTTTTTTAGGAGTGAAAACGGAATATATTACGCCTTGCATGTTGGAGGCACCAATTTTAGGATTCTAAGAATCCAGCTTGGCGGTCAAAGGTCAATTCTTGGTCATGATGTTGAGAGGAAACCTATTCCACAGATTTTAATGACCAGCACGAGCGAGGTGTTAGCGCGTTTACACTTTACACAACATGATTTTATTAGGATTATGTGAATTAATGTGATTTTTTTTATTTACAGGAATTGTTTGATTTTATTGCTTTGTCTTTAAAGGAGTTTATTGAACAAAAGGGGGACAATTTGCAGCTTTCACAAGTTAGAGGAAAGGATCTTGGATTTACATTCTCGTTTCCTGTGAAACAGACATCTGTTTCATCAGGGACTTTAATCAAGTGGACTAAAGGTTTTGCCATTGAAGATATGGTTAGTTAAACAACATACTATGATTATAAGTGATTTGAAACTTGAAATGTGAAGTTTGTAACTCTAATTTCTTGTATCTAACACCACGTGGTTATTATTTCAGGTTGAGAAAGATGTTGTTGAATGTCTGCAAAAGGCATTGTCCAGAAGAGGTCTAGATATGAATGTTGCTGCACTCGTAAGAACTTCACTACCCTTTTCTTGTTCTTTGGACCATGTTTTTTACCTTTACTTTTTAAGGATTAAAACATTTGATTCATTGGTAAACAGGTGAATGATAGTGTGGGAACATTGGCAGTTGGCCATTTTCTTGATAAAGACACAGTTGCTGCAGTTGTAATCGGGACCGGCACTAATGCGTGTTATTTAGAGCGGGCTGATGCGGTTATCAAATGCCAAGGTCTTCTCACGACTTCAGGAGGCATGGTATCCTTGGTCTTTGAGTCGTTTAACTATTAACTAACAAAAAAATAATAAACGTTTCGTCTCACGTATCAACTTAACTTCAACAGGTTATCAACATGGAATGGGGTAACTTTTGGTCCTCACATTTGCCTAGAACATCATATGACATTGATCTTGATGCTGAGAGCCAAAACCCCAATGATCAGGTAAGTTAGTAATTAAATGATTTTGTTTTTATTAATTATGTGACTAATAAAAGGGTATTGTTGCAGGGTTTTGAGAAAATGATATCGGGAATGTATTTAGGTGACATTGTAAGAAGAGTGATTTACAGGCTGTCTTTAGAATCTGATATCTTTGGACCGTTGTCTTCTAAGCTGTCCACACGGTTTGTGTTGAGGTATGACTTTACCATTATACCCTTTTATTAAAGGCATTGAGCATTCTTTCATTAAGTAAAAAAGTCAACATTGAAAATTGAAATTAGGATGAAGGTGAAAACAAGCATGATGTCAGTTTACTATATTTAGGAAGCATGTAAAGTCAAAGAGAAACTTGTGTGGGCTCAAGTTAATTATTAGACAACCGTTTTTTTTGCAAGTAATGGTGCTTGAAGACTGGGTTCTACATTGTTATTAGTAATGCCTTTTCAATAAATATGTATTAGATGTAGGGCTGTTCAAAAAGCTCACGGTTCGAAAAAAGCTTGCTCGTAACTGAGCTGAGCCCGAGTCAGGGTTGGCGAACTTCAAATTTTAATATATATAAAAAAAACAAAAACAATACATATAATATGCCTCTCGATCAATATGAAAAAATAATAATACATTTAATGCTATAAGTTCTTTAGTTTGTAAATTTTGTATTATGTGTATGTTAAAACAGTATTTATACACATATATCAATATGTGTATAAATACTCGAGCGTTTTACGAGCCAGCTCGTTTAAGTTCGAGCTCAAGCCCGGGCCCAACCTGCTCGGCTTGTTTATAGCCCTAATTTGAGGTTATTTATATCTAAATTTATGTGATGATAGAAACCTTTCAGAATTATGAAACAGTATTATATAAGTTAAAGAACTGTTACTTTTTTTCACTCAAACTTTTGGATTATATAACATACAACAGTCAGGTGAATTCAAATGTTGTCATTTCCTATATTATTGTCTAGCTGGGGTCTAGTCACTCACTCATTTGTACCTTTATTCATTTCTTCATTAAATTGCTACTTATAAGGTTATCTTTCGTGTAAAAGAACCGACCTTTTATCTTATATTCTTAAACTGTTAAGTGGTGGTCCTATTAATATTCTAATCATGTATGGGCTAAAGCCGCCTACTTTTCATTTTTTTTTTCTCTTTTCAAAGTGGCAGCCATCTTTCTATTATAAAAACTTCTTTCCCATTACGCCCTTTTGATATTGATTCAAATTACTACATTAACATTGGTCGAATGTGAAGAACCTTAAAATAATATATGTTTCTTGATATCACACAGTACACCACTAATGGCAGCCATGCATGAAGATGACTCACCCGATTTGAGTGAAGTTGCCAAGATTTTAGAAGAAACTTTGGGTGTAAGATTTTTTTGCACAACTTTTATTTAAAGTTTTAGATTATTATTGCAACCGTATTGTTTTTTTAATCAATATTTAACGCATTAGTTAACAAGGCACGGACCCAACATGGAATTAGTAAACACTTTAGTAGGCCTGTGAACAAAGTGAATGTTAAATGAACCGTTCTGCGAGAAGTTGACTTGTGTTCGTTTATTTAATAAACGAATGAACATGAACAAAAGTTGTTCCTTTATGTCCGTGAACATTTGTTTACATTCATTCATTTAAATTCGTTTATGCTCATTTGTTTACATTTATTTAAGTTAGTTTGTTTTCGCTTGTTAATGTATTCACTAAAATTTTAGGCTCATTGGTTTTAACTCAGTTATGTTTGTTCATCTATGTTCATTTATGTTCACCCCTTTACATTCATGAACCGCTCGTTATACTGTTAATGACCAAACATAAGCGAAAACGAACACGATCATTTTCTTAACTAGCACGAACATGAAAACACTGTTCGTTTATATGTTCGTGTTCGATTGTTTGTTCGGTTAAGTTAAACGAACAAACACGAATATGATCTGTTTGTGTTCGTTTGGTTCATTTACAAGCCTACTGGTTATATTTAGATAGGGTTCAGGACTTCAGTCAGTTATAAACTTTTTTATGTTCAGTTATATTTCTTTCTGTAAAAGGTGTCTTTTTTATTAACAGATTGTCCCGTTAAAAGTCAGAAAACTCGTAGTCAAAGTATGTGATGTGGTGACGAGACGTGCTGCCAGGCTGGCGGCTGCAGGCATTGTTGGGATCTTGAAAAAGATCGGTCGAGACGGGACAGGTGGCATTTCAAGTGGAAGAATCAAAGGTTATAAAATTGGTAAAATGAGAACAGTTGTAGCGGTTGAAGGCGGTTTATACACAAGCTACACTATTTTCAGAGAATATTTAAATGAAGCTGTAGCTGAGATATTAGGTGAAGAAATCGCACCGTTTGTGATATTGAAAACGATGGAAGACGGGTCCGGGATCGGGACGGCTATGTTGGCAGCATCGAATTCAGCTCGAAGTGTGGATACGGTACAGGTTCTATGAACGTATATATTGATTGATACATGGCTATGGTATATATGAATATATATGAAAGTATACATATATAGTGCCTGTAAATTGTAAATGTTTCCATTTTTATATGATCTATATGATGTATAGAAGGGAAGGTTGTAAATAGGTCATATAGTAGTAGAGATTAAGGTTGTGGCAGTTCTTTGTAGGATCAGAATGTGTTAATTGTTTCTTAGGTTAAAAATTAAAATAGTATCAATTTGAATTAGAATTTGTGTTTTTGGTTTATTGAATTGTGTTAAAACTTAAAAGCTTCTACAGTTTTTTAAGTTATTTACGTAAGCTAGACCGATCTATAGAAGGATCTGGTAAATAGCCCAAGGATATTCAACACTTGTACAGTAGCCCATTGGGTCTTCTTTAACCGATACCGATGTTCAAAATGTCAACACAAGAGCATTGTGAAATCAGTTCATGAATTAATCCATGCAAGTGAGGGCCAGGTTGGTTATGTGGTACACTTTCAACATGTTTTTAGTAACAAAACTGAAATCGAAATGAATCGAATAGGCTACATTAGGTGCTCGGTTTTGATGTCTTCAAAAGACTGGTTTTTGGTTTATGACTAGTGGAGACGGTGGTGGTGGCGCTTGTGGGCGAGGCGGGGTGGTGACTAGTCGATGATGTTCCTTCCTGTAAGGTTTAGGACTTTTGGTGATTCAGCAACGAACCTGTCTTTTTATACGAAAATACATTAATAAACAAGGTGATAAAATGGTTTACCAAAATAAACATGGACCATAATACATGTTTGTATAAACATGGACGCCTAGAATCAGTCACAAATTAAAATGTACGCATCAGTGGGCACAAATGCACAATTCTCACGATACAATATGTGTACCCATTATGCTAGCACACGATTTCCCTTATAAACCATTAGAATTTCGGCATTAGGCATTTTTCAGACGTAAATACGTCTATGAGCGAACCCGCTATATAGTCATATAGAGTGCTGGGTTATCCGGCCCCGTGATTCTTTTTTAATTATTTTTATATGTAACGTATTTTACGGTTTCTCGATCGAGTCTCAAGATGTTGAATGTCGACCGGCTAGAGCTAGACTTGTTAACTTATACATGCTGTATTTGAATAATAAATGAAATAATTACTTATCGTTATTTTACCATCTCCAGTCAACTATTGTTATTATTATTATTGAAACATATTGATTCAAACTCAGTTGGATAATAGTTGCTTTTGATTGGTCTAGGTTTCTTAAACTTTTTACAACATACATTGTAAAAGTAATGCTTATTGTTATCTATGTATCAAATTTGGTCGTGTTTAATACGGAGTTGCGCATAATAATATACAAATTGTCTAAAGAATAGATAAACAAACCATTAATTTTTTGTTATTGTTTTGACTTAGTTATTATATTCTATGACAAGGTGTTAATATTTTGGTCAAAACTATTTTGAGTTAAGGATGTGTGTCATTCAACGGTAATAAATCTGTTTTTATTTAATTTAACGCGACATACAAGTCCTGGATACTAGATCTATAAGTTAAACGTCTTAACTTACATATTATTTTTTTTTTACTAATTCTAGTTCCACCATGACACTAACACCGTCGTATCTTTGATATCAATTCAAAATATTTGAATTGGAATAATATTTGGAGATAAATAAATAAATAAATAACTAGACGAGTGCCCGCGCGATGCAGCGTGAAATACAGGCCTTAATAATCACATAAGAGATTTTTGGGTGCTCATCGTTCCATTTGAAACCATGGATTAATAATTCTTACTTTAAACTCAATTTAGTAGCGAAGTACAAATGAAACCGTAATCCAACCATTGCTAATGGTTTGTTTTTGTTAGGTTTTAATTTTCAACAGTTTGGTTTCAGTTTTTGATGACAAAAAACGGCTTGGCTCACGGCTTAGTTTAAAACCATCAAAACCGGACCACAAACGTCTATACGTAAGATGTTATTTTTTTAATTGAAAACAAACTATGACAATATCATACTCAAATTAAAGAGAATAAGATGCTCGTTTTTATGGTGCAATTTTTTTAACAAAATATTAAAGTTTGAAAAAGTTATGACCGTTTAAAAATCGTGAGGAAATTTGGGTTAAAAGTGAAATTATTATAAATAATATATAGATAAAAGATGGGGGGTCAATGTTATAACTATTCTTTAAATTTCCAAATGTTAATTAAAGTTGAGAGGGCAAGGTTGTAAATAATTTGAAGAATTATAAAAGATACGTTAAACATAGTGTTAGAATGACTACTCTACCCCTCTTTATAGTTATACCATGTGCTTAAGCAATTGTAAATTACTTAAAATTGGGTGTCTTAATTTGCCCATGGTTGGTTCATTATATATATAAATAAATAAATAATATGAGAATATAAATGAATGACATCGGCACGCGTGTAAAAAACATATACATACATGTATACGTACATACATACTACGGAACCGGAGACACCAAAACCTGTATCGGAGCGAACAAAGTGATTAATTAGGTCAAATCAAATCAAATCGAATTCGAAGAAGATGAAGAAAGCCGGAGCCGACAAGAAGAAGGCCCGGCGATCTCCTGATACTCCTCCTACTCCTTCTAGTAGCAAGGTATTATTATTATTATTATTATTATTATTATTATTCATCGATCTATATGCATATTAATTCTTCAGCATTACGTGTTTGTGATATATGTAGGTGTAGTTTCAGATTGTTTAGAAACAGATTGTGTCTTATTATGTGGTAACTTACTTTGCCACCTTGAAAGAAATTAATATGTTTATTTTGCCTAGGGTTTCATATATTTGTGATTTATTGATTTTGCTTGTAATTGAAATTAATAATTCATTAACCATTTAGTTTCCAATAATTAGGTTTTCGTTTATAACAATTGCTGATTGCATGCTGTGAGGTTTTCATTCATCATAATTAACCAACTTGGACTGGAGGACTCAACTTTACGGAATTAAAATTTTGCATCAAGCCTGTAATATAAAATTCTCATCTGTTTACTGTCAAAAGAGTGCATTGTATATGTTTATGTTGGGGATGGAAGTGAATGCAAGTTATGCCTCAAGTGTTTGTAATTTTGGTTCGTCTCGATATTGTATACGTTTGGTGTGTTCTACCGTGTTTTGTTGGTTGGCGTTTGGAAAGCTCTAAACAAGCGGAAAAGTTCTGTTTTGCTGGATTTATTGTTTGGATCTGCATTATAGCTAATAGGTTTACGAAGCACAAAGATATTTATATCAGGACTTTTCACTAGCAGAAGTGAGACCTTGTAGTTGCATTGCCCTTTAGATTCACAATTTCATATTGCCGTGTCATACCGTAATTCTTGGTTTGTTGTGGATGCATATATAATTTGGAGGATGTTGTGTCATTGTAATGCTTATCAGAGTCTGCTATAGTGCTATCTGCCTCCTTGTCATTAATAATGTTTGTCTGTTACTTTTGCTGTACTATTTTGATTTCTAGAAGTCTGTCGTCAATAATAGGATTTTATCAACAACCATATTACAGAATGCTTTCTCACTAGAACTATAAGGTGCAGGTTTTATTTGAAATGGAGTCTCTGATATTGCACTAGTATATACACTTTAGACTTAACCTTGCTCATATTGTCATTTAATACTTTATGCTTTGATGGATATTGCATTATAACATTATTGTAATGGCAATCTTGATTTATCATTGATAGTGTTCATAAGTTTGGTAGATATAGATATTAGTTTACTGTGGACACATGTCTAGAGTTCTAACTGAAGGTATTGTTTTGGAACCAGAAACAGGCTAACAAGAAAGACGTTTTCCAATTATTTGCTGAGAAAGTGAGAGATCATAAAGACTTGGTGTCCAGGTGGGCCGTGTTACAGGAAACCCGTGTTGAGTACTTTAGAGGAAAATATTTTGTTACTTTTTTAAAAAATCATCCAGAGCTCAAAGACATATTAGAATCAGAAAGTCATCTAGAAGTAGAAGATATTGTCGATGCACTATTAAGAAAGAATCTTTTAGTTCGTTGTGATCGTGTGGTCAAAACCGTACGCCCTGGAAAGAAAAAACTGTCAACATGGCCAGCTCATTTAGAAATATATTCTGTAAGTTTTTATAAATTATATATTTTGGTTATATAAACCTCAACTTTATTATTACTATTATTATTATTATTATTATTATTATTATTATTATTCTTGTTCTATTATGCTTACAGGAGCAGAAGTTTTCTGATAATGATGCGTTTTTTGCATGGACGTTTGTAAACAAGCGTCCACTGTGGCAAACGCTTTTATCATTATCTTGGCCTGTTTTGACCCTTTCAATCTGCTTGTTTCCTGTGTATCCCCATCGAGCAAAGCTGCTTATACTCTACACATGTGCTGGGATACTTCTTCTTATACTTTGCCTGCTTTTGGGTACATTTTTTATTCTTGTTATTTATATTTCTATTTCTTGGAAGTGTTTATTGTTACTGTTTTATATTATGAGATTTCGTTGGTTCGACAACCATAGCACCAAATGCTTTGATTTGTACATGACTACATGCAATGCTACTCGCATATAGGCTTGTAAACGAACCGGACATTCATTGAACCGTCCAGTGGAATGTTCATTTCTTTAATAAATGAACGAACATGAACAAAAGTACAAAATTTGGTTCATTTAGTTGAATGAACATGAACACATGCCCCGCTCATTCATTTATGTTCATGAACGCTCATTTATGTTTGTTAGCTCACGTTTGTTCAAGTTTTTTTGTTTATTTTATAATTGAACGAACATGAACAGAACTACTTGTTCATTTAGTTAAACGAACAGACATGAACACATGTCTCGTTCAGTTATGTTTGTTAGTTTACATTTGTTAAGTTTGTTCGTTTATGTATTCATTCAATTCATGAGGCACATTACAAATTAGTCTAATTTTATCATATTGCAATATCACACATTACAATTCAGTCTAGTTTTATCAACTTTTTAGGTCCAACAAATTGATATCCGTGTTTACTTTTACTTGGTGTTTGCTTAGTCATGTTTGTTTTATATTCGTTCGTTTATGTTTGTTTACGTTCGTGAACTGTTTCTTTATACTATTAACGAACGAACATAAACACGCTCGTTTTTTTAACAAACCAGCACGAACAAGAAAACTCTGTTCCTTTTATTGTATTTGTTCAATCATTTGTTTGGTTAAAGTTAGGCGAACAAACACGTACATGTCCCTTCTTGTTCGTTTACATGCCTACTTGTGTTGCGTATGCTTGTGATTACTTATTAGCTTAAATTAAAGGCGTTTTAGAAACAATGTTGGGAATCTTCATCGCGCCTGATTAAAACCTTTTATAAATTGCATTTTGTATTATATAATATTTTTTTGTTTATACTGCCTTTCTTTATCATTGCTATTATCATTATTTATGGCATCATTATGGTTCTTATAAAACAACTCACTCGTACATTATTTGCTTACATTTTTATGTTTGTTAAAGAGCGTACACAAACTCACCAAGTTCTAATATGAATGAACTACAAAGTAACAAACTCTTGATCTGAAATTAATAAATAAATAATTGATTTCATTGTGTATATATGTTGACAGTGAGAGCCTTGATATTTGGTGTATCATGGACTTTACTCGGAAAGCGTATATGGATTTTCCCCAACATTCTTGCTGAGGAAGCAACACTGGGAGAACTTTTCCGTTTTTGGCCCCAAAAAGACGAGGATGAGAAACCGAAGCTAACAGCAAGACTCTTTTATGCCACTGTGGCGGTTTTAGCTATACTACTTTTGAGGCATCATGCCCCGGATGAGGCTGCTAGGGCCAGGTAATATATTGCTAACAATAATAAATAACCGCAGCAATATCTTTTTTTTTTCACCTGAATCCCATAGTTACTGTTACGTGAAAGTTGACTGTATTGTGGTTATTTTTACCTTCAGGTACCAGAAGCGGGTTTCCAATATTATTGATGATGTCCTCGAGTGGGACCCACGATTGGCTTTGTCAGGTATGATGGATAGCATGCAATCAGAGACCGACAGCAACAGTGGAGGCGGTGAAAGTGGAAAGGCTGCTTCCCCTGAGTATGTCGAACATGAGCATGATGAAAGTATAGATGAGAAAGATTTGCACAACCTTGATATATAGGAGAATAGATGTGAAACAGATTACTGAAAAAAAGGCATATCATGTATTTGATTTTTATGTTCTTGAGTGAGAAAGTATTATTTTGATTTTTTTTTCTTACAACCTTTTTGGTATTTTTAAGTTAAGACCAAACTGTCAGAAAAGCGGACCAAACCAAGCCAACATGTCACCAGGTGACTATAAGTCTATAATCATAATGGTTAAATGGGTCCGACCATGTAAATGTTTATACATGTTACATTCAAAGCATACCTTAAGCATTGGGTTTCAGAAAATGATTAGCAACTCTTCTAAGGGGTTTAATGGCTCGTAACCTCTTAATCTTAAGTCTGAATGGTTAAGAGGTAACCATTAAGAGGTAGCCTCTTAACCATTCAAACTTAAGGTTACCTCTTAATCATTAAGAGGTTACGGGCCATTAAGAGGTAGTCTCTTAATGATTGTTAAGAGGCTACCAAACAGCCCCTAAGATTACCAACTTTGTTTAACTCAAAACTTTTCAATAATGTTTAAATCGATATGAAAGAACATAGAAAAGAAAATGATTTAAAAATATGACTTGTTTTCTGAAACTAAACATCACAATTTTCTTTTTTAAAAAACAAGTTAGAGTAGTAAGTTGAGTAAGATTCAAATTTGGGCTTCCTTTGAAAGTTTGAAATATATATAGCTGACTATTCTAACTTGTAATTAAATAATTTTATTTACCCGGCGTGTTGCTTCAGGTAGGTTGGATAACGCATCGGGCAGGTCAAATATGTTTATGTCACGTTGCAGTTGTGCATTACTATGGGTCCGGTTGATTAACATATAAAACATTAAAATATAAAAAACGACATTTGTTCGGTTGGTAAAACCGGAGCATTGTCGATATCGGGCGCTGCAACAATTAGTCGGTAAAACTTGGGCATTGGTGAAACCTAAGTGTTCCCGGATGGTGCGACGGTGAGTCGACGCGAATTCGGTCGGTTTTGGTTACGTTTGTTACGATACCAGATGTAAACAAAAATGTCGGTAAAACCCGGGCGTCAGTAAAAAAATAAGTTTATCCATCCCGGGCGTTTCATCAAAGTGTTGAGACGAATAAGCGCTTTTTTTTTTTATCAAATTTATAAAAAAACAAAACAAAACAAAACAAAATTACGTGGATCACTTTGGTGTGGCCATTTATAATTGTTTTGACTCTAGTTTTTGGATGTATAATTGTTTTGACCGTAGTTTTTGATTTGTATGAAATTCAATTTTAATGTTTGGTTTTTGTGACTGATTAAACTTGTCAAGGGTAACTAATTTGTATGAAATTCCCACTTTGCTTAATGAAACCTTTCTTCATCATGTAAGTTCAACCTTATAATTTAAAGTTTGTTTAAAGTTTCAGTTTGACCTGAAGTTTCTTGCCATAGTTAATGTCACCCTTGTATGCACTTTTGTTGTCATTGTGTTCTTTATGGTTAATAGAAAATTTTCACTTTGAACTTTGAAATAAATTTATGTTTGTTAAAAACTTGAATTTTAGGGCTAGTTTAGAATTTGTAACATACTTTCTTAAAACTTGAATAATCGAGTAATGATTATATATTTTGTTATGATATTATATTTGATTATGTTTTCATCGTCCAAACCCGACCTGAACGACGACCGACCCAAAAGAATTATCGTTTTGCTGTGAAAAATCTGAAAACCGAAAAATGTGACCCCATTGGAAAAAAATCATGGGTTTGCCACTGATACCACCTATCATTGTATCATCTTTCAAGGCCTCGTGCGTTGCCCTCGATTATCTGAGATCCAGCCAATCTATTCCGCTTATGACCAGGGCCACTCACTGGTTTCGTCCTGTCTGTCTCATCAGGAGAGCGATATCAACTCTCGACCAGTGTTGCGTGTACAAGTACATCTAAGCATGTGCACCTTCCTTTCCATTGAATCCGTCCCTGATGAAGTCCAGACTAGCCTGTAAGCCTAAGCGTTGTACAAACTTAATACCCATACGGTTGTTTTGTTTCATCATTCAGTAACCTCAAAGAAACATGGGATCCAACGTTGGAATTGCAGAAGACGTTACCGAAGTAAGTCCATTCCTTAAAAATCTTGAATGCGTTAAATTAACGTTAATTCAGATTTTTGAAATAATCTTACACTTTTATCCCTCATAATATCATATGCAGTTGATAGGAAACACACCTATGGTTTATCTTAAAAAGATTGTAGACGGTTGTGGTGCGCGTATCGCTGCCAAGTTGGAAGCTATGGAACCCTGCTCCAGTGTAAAAGGCAGGTCAGTTTTCTTGCTTTATGTTAATTCTAACTGTCAGTATATCATGTTATTTACCGTTTTACACAAGCAAATTCATCTTTAAATTACAAAGTCATAATTCACCTTACGGCCTTTTATAAACTTCTTTACATTCTCTGCTTTCGCACGCGATTTCCTTCGCCTCATGATCGCGTGGTATTGTTTGGCATTTACAAAAACAGGTTCTAGTCCTGTTTCAGGTGCCAAAGGCATTCTTGTTGGCAACTTGGCACATCCAAAGATTGAGATGGAATCTATTAAGACAATCAAAATAAATCCATAAACTGATAGTGATGATATTTAAGATATACAAACACACATAGATATACGAAATCGTGTATCTTACCGAAGGTGGACCATAAGCTCCCATCATTCCACCATAATATGAATATGGAGCGTATCCCTATACAACTCAACGCAACAAAGAACTTTGAAGAAAATCAAGAATCCAAAAAAGAGTTGACCCGTTTTAACCTTCCCCAAAATAATACTTTTCAAAATAACTCGTTTTGACCCTAACCAAATTAATACATTTTAAAACGAGCCATTTTGACCCTAAACAGTTGGCACCTTTTTAATGAGCCGTTCTGGCTCGAAACATAATGATATATATCTTCTTAAAAATACCCGATTTGACTAGAACCAAAATTTGATACCTTTTTAAAATGGCCAGTTTGGTCTAAACCAAATTAATACTCATCATTCGTTTTGGCCCGAATCAAATCGACACATACTTAAGTGACT
The DNA here is from genome assembly GCF_021521415.1 of Bidens hawaiensis. Lineage (NCBI taxonomy): Eukaryota > Viridiplantae > Streptophyta > Magnoliopsida > Asterales > Asteraceae > Bidens > Bidens hawaiensis. The sequence goes on along the minus strand of NW_027491722.1, from coordinate 16,122 downwards.
CGTAGTCTCGTTTTGATATGAACAAAATTGATACCTTTTTTAGATGAACCGTTTTGACCCGAACCAAAATGATATCATTTTTAAAATGGCCAGAACCAAATTTATATTTTTTTAAGATGACCCGTTTTGACCTTGACCAAATTTTATACCTTTTAAAAATGACCGGAACCAAACTAATAATTTTTTAAATTTGACTCGTTTTGACCCAAACCCATTCCAGCCCGTTACAGTACTATTGTTGATCTGATTTAGGCATCCAGTGTTGTTGACCGGAAGCATGTTTGGTAGTGGCTGCTGCTGATAATTAGCATTAAAGTAGTCATGTTGTTGTCCATAAAAGCCTGACATCAAAAGATTGAGTAATTAAATATCAGTGTAAACCAAACAAATATAATATATATTCTAAGTAGACTGCAAAATCAGCATAAGCACCTGATGGAGCATGTATTGATACGTACCCACGATGCCATGATGCCCTGCAATCCAACAATATATATAATGATCTTCAACTTGGGCTTTAGTTCTCTGCATGTTTTATCTAGCCTTTAATTCATGTGTATGCATATTAGTTACTATAGTAGTGGGCCAGTGGCGAAGCTTGGACTGAGGCACCAGGGGGGGGGGGGGGGCGACCTCAAAATGTATACAAAATTTCACAAACGAGGGGGGGCCGGACTCAAATTTTCGGCCAAACAAGGCTAAACTTACACTACGTATAAAATTTTTCGGCCGAAAACGGGTAAATTTACACTACTGCGCAAAAAAACAGGGGTGGCCCGGGCCACCCCTGGCCCCAATGAAGATTCGCCTCTGTAGTGGGTAGAAAAGTGGGCACGTAGTTTTTATTCGGTTATTTATTTATAGCCGATAAATAGGCAAAGTTTTTTTAATGTTTGGTAGGAATGAAAATATAGAAAATTGGCAGCAATGTCGTGTTCTCTCTCGTCTATGTTCTTTGGAGTCTAACCCGCTCAAAGGGTTACTATCTTAGGAGATTAGCCATCTCGAATTGGCTTTCTATCATATTGTCTGTGTGCTTACAACATCTTCCTGATCTCCAGTTAGAACACAACCGGACCGTAGTGACTGGTTAGTAGAAGACGAAACGAATAATGATGGTCTCATGTTAGTGAAAGACATATATATTATGCAATAATGCAAGATTACCTGCATGCAACAATGACCAAATAAGTATAAATGATCACACAATTACATATGTATGCATGAACAATAAACGATTACAATATACAAGTAAGAAACTTGTAAGCAGAAACCAAGTCTAATCGTTAATGTTTAATTTGAATGCGAGAAACTGAGAATTTGGGGTTAATAATAAAAAGAATAAGAATAAGAATAAGAATTGCCGGAGAATGGTAAAAACTGTAGATAGATATTGGAGATGAATCGAAGGAAATTATTTGCATGTAATTGATGAAGACGAAACACAGCAGCAATTTAATGTATCAGAAGCAAGAAACCCACGTTGTCTCTATGACTAAGCGTGTAACTTCTTTACTTTACAAGTGTTCATTTACATATTTTATATTTTAATTATTAAGCTATTTATTATTATTTTTATTATTTATATTTTTGTTACATTTTCTATATTTTATGTTATTGTTAGATTTTTCATTTTTTTTATTTTATAGCTAGATTAATTTTATAGTTAAGTTTTATATTTCTTATTTATTCATCGTTACTTTTTTTAATTGCTTATTTATAGTTCAATTTTATATTGCTTATTTTATGGCTGAATTTTTTGTTGCTAAATTTTGTAATGCTTATTTTATGGTTAGATTTTTTTGCATCTTATTTTCAAAAGTAATTTAGTTTGGTATAAAAAATAATTTGATTAGATGTAAAAAGTGGTATATGTGAAAATGTAAGGGTTTCTAAAGATGTTTGTACAAATGGATAGAAAATAAGTGTTTTGGAAAAACTAGTGTAAATGTATCGTGCCAACTAACCGAACATGTTTTGGAATGTTTTTAACCCTTAGCGATGTGGAGTGAACAATATGGACTATAGCAATGGTGTAAAGAATCTAGATGAAAGACTAGAATGCAATTTATGGAGGCGATTGTCTCATAAATTGGAAATAAATTTTCTTCTCATAACTATGCGTAACTTTTTTTCTTTACGTGTTTTCTCTGTTTCTAACCCTAAAAAATTTAAATTATTAAGCTATAATAAGGGTTATATATTTTATATTTTATGGTTATACACTATTGCTTATTTTATGATGAAATTATTTTATTTTATTTTTCATGGATAATTTTTTTATGGTTATATTTTTTATTGCTTTATTTATGGTTAAATCTTTTATAGCTTATCTTATGGAGTGAATAATATGCACTACTTTAGCCATGATTTCTCACTCTTTATATTACCAATTATAGAAGAGCTTATCATGAGGTTCCTATGGGCTAATGAAGATGAAGCCAAAGGGAAAATGAGAGTCAAATGGAGTGATGTTTGAAGTGATAAAAGTATGAGTGGATTAGGAATTAAGTCTCTAAGAACCATGAACATTGCTTTGATTTCCAAACATTTATGGAATAGATAAGACAATAAGGAGACTATTGTTCAACCTTAATAAGATTTGATAGTTTTTTTTTTACTCCAAAATGTATTGATACTATTTTTCTCCCTAAAACTTATTTTTAGAACTTTTATCTTAGTGTGGAAACCATTATCCTTTTAAAGTCTTTTGTCTTCCTAATTTTGAGCCTTTATGGCCAATTTGGACCATGGGGTGTGAGTTCACTTAGAATAGGTGGAATAGGGATACAAAAATGCGGTATAAGGGTTTTTCGGAAGGGGTTTTGGGCAATCATAAGTTTCCGCATTAGTTCCGATTCGAACCCATTCCGGCCCAAATCTTGTTGCGATCCAAAACTCGTTCCGACCTGAAACCTGTTCTAATCCTGAAACTTCTTTTGACTAGAAACTGTCACAATCCCGAGATCCTGAAACCTAATACGAATCGTAACCTGATCCAAACCAAACAATCCAAAACTCGTCATGTGCCGAAACCTATCCTAATCTGAAACCAGTGCCGGCTTGAAACCTGTCCCAGCCCGAAAGAAACCTGACCTGTAAGCCGATCCGAACTGAATCGTGTTGTGATCTGAAACCCATTTTGACCTAAACATGTTTCGACCCCAACCCTCCCAATCTTAAAACCCGTTCTGACCTGAATTCGTCCAGATTCAAACCAAAGGTAAATTACTTATCTATTTTACCCCGAAACCCCCATCCATCAATCCCACCTATATATGGTCTCCTCAACTTTCTTTTCCATCGACATGGCGTTGAAAGTGCGAAAAAAAATCGTGTTGTCAAGGTTTTGGAATACGTAGTTGGTGGACGTGAAAACGGTCCTACATAATGGTGTCTTTACGGGTTTCATCGACCTTTGCTACATCTATTAACGCCTTCCAAAACCTCAACGACATTAAAGATTTTCCCGTTGTATGAGGTTAATCAACAAAAAATAAACGTACAAAGGCTCGGTTTCATTACGATAATGACACAAAACCCAAAAAATAAAGTAATTTAGTAAACATCGAGAATAATATAAGCACACGTACAACTTATAGGTTCGTTATGACACTGACACTAAACCCATAATATATTAGTAACCTAGAATAGTAAGACACTCGTATAACTTACGAAACAAACTAGGTTTACCTTATAACATATTAAACCGGCGTGTATTTGGTTGGTAAAACATGGCTGTCACGGCGGCGAGTAAACGCGAATTCGGCCAACATTGATTAGGTTCAAGCCCGGCTCTTGGGTGAGCTTACTAAAGCAAATGCCTTGGGCCTCCTATTTGTAAAGGCCTCATAATTTTATCCCTCTAGTTTCTTTTTTTTGTCAACATACAAGTATGTTGTTGTCTCTTTTGAATTATTATGCCTATGAATAAAATAGGTTTACTTTTTCCAGCTTAAATGTATATTATATTATTATGTTATCGATAAACATATTTGATTTTGAGAATGGTGCAGCCAAGTGACTTAGAATTATTGAGTCAAACACACGGTTGCTGATATAAGGTATGCTGTAGATTTATTTACTTACACTAATAACACTATCTAGTCGAAATCCATATAATTAGAGTGTTTATCTTCTTGCCAACTGTAAATAATATTTTTGAGCAGGCCAATATTAACTTAAGATTTTTCTGCTAACTAAAGATTTTAGTTAATTGTTAGTTCTAAATCCAAATAAACAAAGAGAGATTACAATATTGAAATTTTAAAAAGACCTCAATTTTAAGTTTCATTTTAGGCCTCCACTACGGTTGAGCCGGCCCTGATTAGGTTTGTTACGGTTCCGAAACTAAACCAAAACAATAAATTTTTTCAAATTACCATATTTAAGAGTTAAGACAGAAGAAAAAACTATATTTAAAACAAAAAGGAAATAAAAACTAATAATATATTTACAAATTTATTTGTGGCACCAACGATGTAAACGCCACAAAGAAAAGTGTTGTTTAGTTTTAACCGAAACTATAGAACATATAAACAATTAAACGAATGAAGTTTTCTTGTTCTTGTTCATTCGTTAAGAGAATGAAAAGTGTGTGTTTATGTTCGTTCTTTAATAGCATAACTGTATGCAAACAAACAAAACTGAACATAGATGAATGAACCTAATTGACCGAACACCACATAGTTTTGTTTACTGATGTGAATTCTTGGTGCTTTAATGTTAAAATGTATCTTATTCAAAGTTTTTTTTTTTGTGTAGGATTATGCATGAAAGTGCACTTAATTGAAAAATGCATCATCACTTAAGTCTGGGAATTTTGTAGAGGATATTTTGATATTTATCTCGATTTGTTTAATATCTTCAGAACTCTCATGTCGATCCAATGTTGGATATTTCATTTTGCATCAATCGTCTTCTAAGTGTCAACCCATTCTTTATTTTCTTCACTAGTTAGGGGGTGTTTGGGATTCCTTATTTTACCTCCTTATAACTTTTTATTAAGTAAATAAGTTACAACATTGTAACTTATGAAACTTTTCATCTCACATCAAATGCAATCCCAAATACCTAATTAATTTTCAAAAAGTTAATAAGTTATAAGCTGGTAAAAATAAGCATTCCCAAACACCAGATCTTGTGGACATTAGTTATTGAAAATTAAGAATGTAGTATATGAACAAATGGGTAATTATTATAGTTAATATTTGTATCACATGCATATAAGTTTATTGTTATCAACATCAAAAGTGCATTTAAAAATGTGACCATATGCATTCATGCTAACAAGAACATCATAAAGTAATAGTTTTGTAAAAAGTTGCTTTATATTTATAATCTATAAAAGAGTTGCTTTTAACAGTATGTATGTATGTATAGACCAAGATCCAATGATCCATGGATGACACATGCAACTATGTAGACCATGACTCATGGATAATACATACAACAACAAAAGTCAGAATCCTAGTTTTCATTTGAATCTTAGGATGTAATATAAAAATCGCTATGGTGATTAATTAGAATCTTTAGTGTAATAATAATGCTCCCTTTCCGAGGTTGAGCACATGCTATGACAATACCCAACTAAAAGCAAAAAAAAAAAGTTACAAAGTTCTTATAAATTGTAATATGAAATAATATGAAATGGCCCGACAGGACTAGTCCTGGATCCGTTAGGAATGACGGGTCAAAAATATTGGGTCAATACTCAATACCGGTTAGCTGATATAAATCAAACACTTCATGGCATTTTGTGTCGTTATATTTGGCTCGTTTAATAAAGGGATCACGTTTTGGTACATATATTTAACTCATTTGATTAAATGAGTCGTGATTGGGTTTGTTTGTTAGTCGTTTGATTAAGCAGGCTAACTTGTCAACTCGTTTAAACTTGGAACAAAAAATATAAAAATAAAACTTACAAGGTCAACCCACAAACACATCTAAACACATTTGTTACAACCCATTTAGAACCTGCCAACCCATCTACACCCCGTTTAGAGCGTTGATGTCTAGGATACAAATAAAGACAAAGTAAAAATCTAATAAATGCTCAATAGTCATGCCCACATTTCGTGTGAATTTTAACCTATAAAATCTTAAATTACAAGTGTAATTTTATTGTGTAATTATATTGGCTCATGAGTTTTGCACCAGCCTACTAAATACACAGTGTTATTAGCATGACTGCAGCATGCAGTCATTAGTTCTAAAGTAACAAAGTGTTGTGTATGCATCTAAAATTCGCATCTAAAAAAAAGTAATATCTGAATCGTTATCTGAATAACTATTTATACCTCTTTCCTCTGTTTCTTCATCGGTAGTAGCCTCCATCACAGGAACCGGGTCAACTTTACCGGGCAATGGGTCAACTTTAACAGGCAAGGGGCCTTGAGGGTTGCCAAAAACCATGGTCAACATCTGTCTATGGCATTCGTCACAAAAGTAAAAGTAGGTGAAATGGCCCTCGTAAAGAAGCTTATGCACCATTGCCCCCGGTAAAACCCGATGCACATACTCACTCATTGATGGCGGAACCACCCTATCTTCCAACCCCTGTTAATATTAAAATAAAAAATATATAAAAAGATAACTATTAGATGAATTTGATATATATTTACTGAAATTACGAGCTTAGTCCAAAGTTTTCAAGCAGGCAACAAAACTTATGAACAGGGTTATCCTATTCTGTTAAGCAAGTGTGAAATGACCAAAATACCCTTGTTTAAGAGGTTGTTTGTAGTAAAAATGAACCTTAGGCAACTTAAAACTATTTCAGACATCCCCCCTTTAACTAAAGTTCTTAATCTGAACTTTTAATAAGTGTAGGTGGTACTTTTGACTTGATTCGAGTATACTTTATCTCTAACAAGTCAAATGGGCAAAATAAATTTGAATTAATTACTCGGATGGTGGTATGTCCATATTTTAAGTACGGTTCTTTGAAAAATTACATTGATTCCTGATTCCTGAGTAGTTTGAAATTGTAACACGGATTGGGTATTACCGGCCATCTCACGAATTTAAGGCCTGTGAGGGAGTTAGTTTTCTAGTTAAATGCCTGTGAATGACTAAAATGCCTTTACTGCTAAAATGAGTCAAATGGGTTGAAAGTCTACCATAGTGTATTTTAATGCATAAATAAAACCTTCTAAATAATTTTTAGTTTTTTCTCAAAATTATAATTATGGAAGCAATAAATACTTTCTAATCATATCTAAAAATACACTAATTATTGGCAAGTGAGTCCAACCCAAACCATTCTGCATAATGAGAAGAAAATGCACGAACCTGCCATATATGTATCGGGCCAAGAAACCCGGTCAACTCTTGAGGCCGTCGTTTATATATAGACTTGAGCCAAAAGATGATACCTTTCCCTTGATGCTTCTTCTGGACATTAAGATCACTAATACTAAATCCCCAATTTGATACCTGCAACACTGCTTCCTCTACAAATGGTTTAACATTACCCTGTCGAACCGACTCCCCTAAATCCCGCTTCCAGAACTCTTGATATTTCAATTCTTCTATCATAACTGTGTCCTGCCAAGTCAACCAATTGTCCAATTAAACATCTACAAAGGAAAAAGATTTGAGTAAAAACCTAAAATTAAAAGTGATTTTCAGTTGAGATTGCTAACCCTTTTTCCAAGTGACAATGCGAGCCACTTATCTATTTGATCAACGTTTCCCGACAAGAATGTCTGTCGGTAAAAGTATGGAAGAAGGACTGGAAACTTTCGTGCTATAAAGTACATAAACTTCCTTCTAGAAGTCCATTTGTCCCAGGTCCTTCGTCTCTCAACTTTATTCATGCTCGGCTCATAGGGGTTGATCATAGGTGCCACCATGAAAGCACCTGTACGTTGAGTTAATATCCCATAATCAGTTTCAAAACAAACATTCAATTATTATCCAAAGAATCTCGTTCAGCATGAATGATAACGAGAAAGGTAACATACCTGCAATTCTATCGGGTATGTAATTGAGGGCAGCCCAGGTGTGTAAGCTTCCACCAGAGTATCCAACCACCCAAAACTTGTCGGTTATATGAACAGCATATGACAAGTATAACACATCCATTGCTGATGACTCGAGGTTTCTAGAAGGATGAGGATCACTTTCCCCAAATCCAGGAAGATCATATGATACCAATCGAATGCCAAATTCTTCTAGTAGTGAAGCCTTGATTCCAGGTACTCCTATTTATCTTCCTCTTAGTTTTCATTAAGCAATTTTCAAGAAACTTATTTAATTGAATCGTACTTTTACCTGCTAAACGAGATGAAAGGAATGAATGTGACGTGACCAGGGTGAACCGAGCTTGTTCAGATGAAACACCTTGCTCATGATAAGCTAAGTGTCGGCCATCCGGTAACATTATACGTGTAGCATTTGCAGGATGTATGTGCAGCTTTTGTATCATGGGAATTGGAGCATCACCTTCAGAGGTTACAAATAGGACTGCATTTAGTTGATCACTATCAGTGAGATGCTTAATAACATTCTTGAAAAACACACATGCTCATAAGCTCATTATTGACTTTCAGCAGGTAGAAGTTTACAGGGAATAATTAGGGGTGAAACGAGCCGAGCCCTAGCTCAACTAGACTCGAGCTTGGCTCGTTTTGACTTAGGAGAGCTCGGCTCAATTAGAGCAAATTTTTTAACGCTCGAGCTCAGCTCATGAGTTGTGTCTAAAGCTCGGGCTCGGCTTGTTTATTATTCATTAATTAATTTACATACGTTTTTAATTATTTATATATATTATGTAAAAACCTTAAACAAGCGTAAGCTTGACTAGAGCTCGTGCGGTACCTTAAACGAGCTAAAGCTGGCTCGAGCTTGACTGTGTAGTGTGAAACTAATACATAGATGTCCAGAAGAGGTTAAACTTCTAAATACACAAGGCTCGATGAGCTTAAACGAGCTTCGCATACAAGCTTAAGCTCGGGCTCGAAACTAGACGAGCATTATTTGAGACTCGGGCTCGGGTTCGATATCTCTAATTGAATGGCTAAGATATTACCTTCTAAAACTATAAAACAACATGATTTTCATCCTTAAGTTAAGCATACAGACCAAGAAATTTGCATATATGTCTGTAATATTAAACATATAATGTGATTAATAATTATCATATCTGTAATTTATATAATTAATCATATTCCTCTATTTCCTAACCAAAAAAAAAAGTCAATTATCCATTCTCTATGCAAAAAGGTTTAATAATAAATATCCAGATCAATTTATTTACAACATAATAATAATGATAATAATAATAATAATATATGTATAACAGAAATCAATTACCTGCAATTACAACGGCGAAGACGAAGGAAATGACGGTCCACGAATGCATCGGATCACGATCTTCCGGTAAATACTCATTCAAAAACCTGAGCTTCGTACACGCAGACTTACACGGACCACTTAAATTCCGTACAACGAAGGAATCATCTCTCAATATACTCTGCTTCACCACATCTCTACATCCTTTACCAAACTCAACGCTCAATTCCGCCAATCCTTTAGCAAACTCCATCGCCAGGTACCTCCAGTCCTCCGTCGACACTCTCGGAACGTAACCGCCGGCGTACGGCGGATTCACTCCGTCCATAGATCAAACTTCAAATGCTCAATCGTCGTCGGTGTGGATTGAATTAAATCATAATTTATTATTATTATTATTATTTATAGATGTGGACTTTGCAGTGGTTGCATGAAGGAGAGAGAAAGAGAGTGTGGTTGACTGATGGAGGGGTGGAAGTGTGGAACTTGAAAGTGAAGGGACTGGTTATGTAAATAGGATGGATTTGATTGATGATTAGGAGCTGGTGGGAAGATGTGGATCTACGGCGGATAAATCGCCACGTTGGCGGGATGGAGTTAGTGGGACGGTAGATGATGACAGCGGTGGTTGGGGTTTTGTGTGGGTCCCAGGGGTAAAAAGTAACGGAACGGTTGTTAACCTTATTTTGCCGGTTTACTCACCGGAGAAGCTTTTATTATTGTGATAATTATATATAGGGATTACTCTACCTAATAGTAACCAACTTTGAAAGTTTTTTAAATCAAATTATTGATACAAACTTTTGTTTCAATCAGTTCACTGAACTTTCATTTTTGTTCCAATCATAGCTATTTTACCTGGATAGCAATTAATCTAGTTTTTTTTTTATTTTTCAATGTTTTTACTTTACATAATAACTTTTAAAGGTTGCAAAAATTATTAAAACTGCGAAATATAATTTTAAAATTTTGAAAATTTGCAAAAAAAGTTTCGAAAATTGAGGTCCGGGTTGGAACGGGTCAAGGTCGGAACGGGTCAAAACGGGTTTCGGGTCAGTTTTTTTTGAACTAACGAATCAGCGTGTTTTCAACACGCTACAACTCGTTTTAACAGCAAAAGCTCGTTTAAGTGATTTTTCAGTTCGTTTCAGCACCTAACATCTCGTTTAAGCGATTTTTAAGATCGTTTCAGCACCTAATAGCTCGTTTAAGCGATTTTTAAGTTCGTTTCAGCATATAACAGCTCGTTTAAGCGATTTTTCAGTTCGTTTCAGCACCTAACAGCTCGTTTAAGCGATTTTTAAGTTCGTTTCAGCACCTAACAGCTCGTTTAAGCGATTTTTAAGTTCATTTCAGCACCTAACAGCTCGTTTAAGCGATTTTTAAGTTCGTTTCAGCACCTAACAGATCGTTTAAGCGATTTTTAAGTTCGTTTCAGCACCTAACAGCTCGTTTAAGCGATTTAAGTTCGTTTCAGCACCTAACAGCTCGTTTAGGCGATTTTTCAGTTCGTTTCAGCACCTAACAGCTCGTTTAAGCGATTTTTAAGTTCGTTTCAGCACCTAACAGCTCGTTTAAGAGATTTTTAAGTTCGTTTCAGCACCTAACAGCTCGTTTAAGCGATTTTTAAGTTCGTTTCAGCACCTAACAGCTCGTTTAAGCGATTTTTAAGTTCGTTTCAGCACCTAACAGCTCGTTTAAGCGATTTTTAAGTTCGTTTCAGCACCTAACAGCTCGTTTAAGCGATTTTTAAGTTCGTTTCAGCACCTAACAGCTCGTTTAAGCGATTTTTAAGTTCGTTTCAGCACCTAACAGCTCGTTTAAGCGATTTTTAAGTTCGTTTCAGCACCTAACAGCTCGTTTAAGCGATTTTTAAGTTCGTTTCAGCACCTCACAGCTCGTTTAAGCGATTTTTCAGTTCGTTTCAGCACCTAACAGCTCGTTTAAGCAATTTTAAGTTCGTTTCAGCACTTAACAGCTCGTTTAAGCGATTTTTCAGTTCGTTTCAGCACCTAATAGCTCATTTAAGCAATTTTTAAGTTCGTTTCAGCACTTAACAGCTCGTTTAAGCGATTTTTCAGTTCGTTTCAGCACCTAACAGCTCGTTTAAGCGATTTTTCAGTTCGTTTAAGCACTTAATAGCTCGTTTAAGCGATTTTAAGTTCGTTTCAGCACTTAACAGCTCGTTTAAGCGATTTTTCAGTTCGTTTCAGCACCTAATAGCTCATTTAAGCAATTTTTAAGTTTGTTTTAGCACTTAGCAGCTCGTTTAAGCGATTTTTCAGTTCCTTTCAATGTTAGGTGCTGAAACGAACTTAAAAATCGCTTAAAACGAGTTGTAACGTGTTGAAAACACGCTAATTCGTTGGTTCAAAAAAATACTGAAACGAACTTAAAAACCGCTTAAACGAGCTGTTAGGTGCTGAAACGAACTTAAAAATCGCTTAAACGAGCTGTTAGGTGTTGAAACGAACTTAAAAATCGCTTAAACGAGTTGTTAAGTGCTGAAACGAACTGAAGCATCGTTTAAACGAGCTGTTACGTGCTGAAACGAACTGAAAAATCGCTTAAACGAGCTGTTACGTGCTGAAACGAACTTAAAAATCTCTTAAACGAGCTGTTAGGTGCTGAAACAAACTGAAAAATCACTTAAACGAGCTGTTAGGTGCTGAAGCGAACTTATAAATCGCTTAAACGAGCTGTTAGGTGCTGAAATGAACTTAAAAATCACTTAAACGAATTGTTAGGTGCTGAAACGAACTGAAACATCATTTTAACGAGCTGTTACGTGCTGAAATGAAATGAAAAATCGCTTGAACGAGTTGTTACGTGCGGAAACAAACTTAAAACTCTTTTAAACGAGCTGTTAGGTGCTAAAACGAACTGAAAAATCACTTAAACGAGCTGTTACGTGCTGAAACGAACTTAAAAATCGCTTAAACGAGCTGTTAGTTGCTGAAACGAACTTAAAAATCGCTTAAACGAGCTGTTAGGTGCTGAAACGAACTGAAAAATCGCTTAAACGAGCCGTTAGGTGCTGAAACGAACTTAAAAATCGCTTAAACGAGCCGTTAGGTGCTGAAACGAACTTAAAAATCGCTTAAACGAGCCGTTAGGTGCTGAAACGAACTGAAAAATCACTTAAACGAGCTTTTGCTGTTAAAACGAGTTGTAGCGTGTTGAAAACACGCTGATTCATTGGTTCAAATAAAAAAAACTGACCCGAAACCCGTTTTGACCTTGACCCGTTCTAACCCGAACCTCAATTTTTCGTAATGTTTTTGCAAATTTTCAAAATTATAAAATTATATTTCGCATTTTTAATAATTTTCGCAACCTTTAAATGTTATTATGCAAAGTAAAAACATTGAAAATTTTAAAAAAAACCTAGATTACCTGCTATCTAGGTAAAATATCTAGGATTGGAACAAAAATGAAAGTTCAGTGACCTGATTGGAACAAAAGTTTGTATCAGTGACTTGATTGGAACAACTTTCAAAGTTAGCTACTATTACGTGGAGTAATCATATTCTTTAATGGTTCTAAGTTTAAGGGAAAATCTTTAAAATGTTCATTTTTAAACAATGTGATCAAACTTTTGTCTATCATCATTATATATTCTTTAAATGTCCGTTACCAATAATCTTTATCAATAATTTTGGCTTCTTCCTTAAACTTTTTTAGACTCGCTTATTTTAAACCAGTAACTACTTGCCACGTGTAGTATATACTGTCGACCTTACTTATATACCATCGGAACGTCGGCCTCACAAATATACCGTCGGATCCATTTCTTTGTAAAAAAAAATATATTTTTTTAAATCATTTCCTAATTTTTTGCAAGGCCAACGGTATATATGTAAGGTTGACGGTATATATGAGAGTGTGCCGGTATGTATGACACATGTCAAGTAACTATTGGTTTAAAATAAATAAATCTGGCAAAGTTTAAGAGAGGATCCGACGATATTAATCATGAACATTTAAAGAATTTATGATAGTTATGGACAAAACCTCGAGCACCTTATTTAAAATAAATATTTTAGGAATTTTCCCTAAAATTAATTCATGCTTAAAAGAAAGTACTAGAAGTTAGATCGGTGACATGAGATTGTCAATACTTTCTAAAAGTTATGAACACATTAAATTTGGTGACATAAATATAAAAAACGATAAAACTAGGACTTAAAAGTCAAAATAGAAGGGCTGTGGAAAAGTACTACTCCGTAGAAAGGAGTAAAGACTATAAGGTGCTGTTTGTTTTTGCAGACATAAACTGTCTGCAAGCTGATTTCATCTGTTTTCATGTCTGCAACTGAAGATGTGGTCTGAAGATCTGCAAGCTGAAAATATAAGACTGTTTGTTTTTATAAGCTGATACTGTCTGCATAACTGTCAAACTTATCTCACAAGATAGAAGTCATTTATTCAAGTTACATCTAGTTTTTAGTCTTTGCTTTCCATGCCGATTTGGTTTTGGTGGGTGGTGGAAGGTGGTGGTGGTGGATGGTGGTAGTGGCGGCGGACGGTGGGTAGTGGCGGTGGATGGTGGTGGTGGACAATGGGTGGTGGTGATGGATGGTTTTGGTTGGTGGTGGACTGTGGTGGTGATGGATGGTGGTGGTGGTGGGTGATGGATGGTGGTGGTGGCGGTGATGGATGGTGGTGGTGGTGGCGGTGATGGATGGTGGTGGTGATGGATGGTGGGTGGTGGACGGTGGTGGTGATGGATGGTGGTGGTGGTGGCGGACGGTGGTGGTGATGGATGGTGGGTGGTGGACGGTGGTGGTGATGGATGGTGGGTGGTGGACGGTGGTGGTGGCGGTGATGGATGGTGGTGGTGGTGGCGGTGATGGATGGTGGTGGTGGTGGGTGATGGATGGTGGTGGTGGCGGGTGATGGATGGTGGTGGTGGTGGCGGACGGTGGTGGTGATGGATGGTGGGTGGTGGACGGTGGTGGTGATGGATGGTGGGTGGTGGACGGTGGTGGTGGCGGTGGATGGTGGTGGACGGTGGCGGCGGGGTACGGGGGTGGTGGTGGCGGCGTACGGTGGGTGGTGGTGTTGGCGGACGGTGGTAGGAGCAGTGGATGAGAGGGTGGCTGCAAAGGGAGAAGAGTAGGGTTTTTTTGTGAAGATGTTTTAAGCAAGATTTCCTTGCTTTTCTTTTAAGATGAAAGAAGATAACTTCAGATCTGTTTTAAGAAAAAAAAACAAACAGTCTTCAAGGGTAATGTCTGCGCGCCTGCAGACATTAGCTCCCTTGAAGATGTTTGAAGAAAAAACAAACACCCCCTAAGAAGACCACTTACCTCTATTGATGGCTTTTGAAGTTTTTAAAAAAGACTATTTTAAACCGTTAAGAGTATAGAGTATAAACTATTCTAAACCGTTAATGTTTTTGATTAATATAAAATACATCTATTGATGGCTTTTGAAGTTTTTAATTGGTGATTTTTAGAAGAGTCCTATTAAGAACACCCTCTAATACACCTCGTATAGACTCAGACGGGGCATTTAGGTTCCCCTTTATAGGCTATCGTATAATCTTATACGGGGCACAAATTTGGTTTCTCAAAACAAAACTCGATTAATCTTTATCAAAACTAAATGATGACTAATTGGAAACTTAGTAAACAAATAAAGACTTCATGTCTTTCAGACATAGGCACATGTCTTATGCAAAAAATGAAACTAATAAACGAGAAGTTGTTGAACAACTTTCATAAAATTGGAGACATATGCATGTTTTTCATAAAAATGAAATCAATAACGAGAAGTTGTTGAACAACTTTCATAAAATTGGAAGCATGTACATGTCTTTTACAAATAATGAACTCCATAATCAATAAATTATTAAACGAGACATTTCTACAAGTGTTTATTACATATCTTTGTTACACAAGTTGTATTTGTGATTGATAGGTATATTTGATTTTATATTTATATCATCATTATTAAAATAAGATGACACCCAAACTACACCAAACAGGATTATAAACCTTAACATATAATCAAGAAGGAATACATTTTTCGTTGATCATTTGTATTGTACTTTTTACTTTAAATATGAATTGATTTGTTTGTCATTACTATAAAAATCATTAAAATAATAATCTGTGTCGTTTATAATAATGTTGGAACTTTAATAAAAGAATAATACACCGCTTAAGACCATGTGTAGTCATAACTCTCAACATCCAGGCATTATACGTCACGTGGCGCCGAGTCAGAGTTATGGTTTTTTTACAAAAACAGGCTGTAATCATAACTCTCCACCCCCAGGCATTATGCGCCACGTGACGTCCAGTCACTTTTACACTTTTTGTTTTTTTTTTTAATTTTTAATAAGAATAATCAAATAACAATAATATTTTATTAAATAAATATTACATGAAAATTGTCACACCCCGACTTAGGGCCTAGGCGTGTGACCACAAGTTGGTACCTGTTTTGTAAATATATCAGAGTTTATGGTTTAATTTTAGCGGAAGACTTAGGTTTGAATACAATATTAATTTACATTGAAAATTTACTTGGGAATTAAACACCCGAGTATTGGTTTACAAAATATATGTTTCGTATTACAAGGATTTTTAGTTATAAAAAACGGAGCCATCTTGTACGCGCTTCTATCTTCATTAAGACTCCAATCCTTGTTAATGCTACTTATGCTTAATTACCTGCAATGGATTGGAAAAATAGGTCAGCTATATGCTGGTGAACACGTATGACTCAATAAAACATTTTGAATGACGATTATAATACAAACAAAGTTTTCTTGACAAGCTCAGCGGAAACATTTCTACTTCCGGTATATGT